>NC_090941.1:1104480526-1105105526 GCF_040938575.1 Ambystoma mexicanum
ATATACAGTCAGTCATCTTCTAGTCTCGGAGCTTGGGTATGTCGGGTCTCGATGTGATGAGCAAGCCAGGGCAAAGTATACAATTAATAGTGGCCTTTGTAGTCAGAATACGATGCTGAGGGTCAGCAGCTTCATGTCCTAGAGTCTGTCAGTCGCTATGGTTGGCTTTCGAGTCTAGAATGTTCCTATTTCTGTAATGGTGTTATTATTGGCCAGGTTCTGAGGCCAGCGGTGGTGGTTCGGGGTACTGCCGAAAGAACAGAGTTACAGTCATTGGTGGAATGTTTTGGCGGTTCTAGGTGGTCGCTTTCAATGATTGGGGAAAAGGCCAGGTTTTTAATGCTTGACGGATAGCCATGTGATCCTGATTGTGTCGATTGTGGGGAGGCAGGGAGTTCCATAGTGTTGGTGCCAAGGTAGAGAATGCTGACCCTCCAATCCTGGCTTAGTTGGAGGGAGGAATCACTAGTAGGAGGGCGGTGCTACATGTTAGGGTGCGTGTTGGGTGCAGGGCATAATCTTTTCTTGTAGGTATGTCTGCCCGGTCTTGTGTACTGCTCGGTGGGTGATGCAAAGGGTTTTGAAAGTGCCCCTTTGACCGATAGGGAGCCGGTGAAGGGTGCTGAGAGCAGGTGAGATGTGGTCCCTTCGTCCAAGTGCAAGGAGGAATCTAGCGGCAGCATTTTTGCACTCAACGGAGTTTGTTGGTAGGCCAGTGCATCCTGATAAATGGAGTTGGCATAGTCTAGTCTGAACATGACAATGGACAGAATAGCAGTTAATCTGTTGGGGTATGAGAGGTGGGGGAAGTTGCGTCTCAGGAGTCTGAGGTTGTAGTGACAGGATTTGGATACATTATTGATCTGGCAGGACAGGGTTAGGTCCGAGTCCATTGTGCAGTCAAGGTTTAATATGTTGGAGGTCGGCGGTGGACTGCCTTTTAGAAGACTTTTTCTGACGTTCTACCCAACTTCCATCAAAGACATTCAACGGAGACCATAGAAGACTAGACTCTTAGTATGAGGCTGTATCACCTGAGTTTGTTGGTAGCGTAGACAGACCAGCCAGGCTTATTTTAGGAGGGAGAGTGGGCTGTAGAATCAGTACAAATTAAATTGTAAAACAAATGGCCCAAGAAACACTGTGTACTGTACAAATAAATGGTTTATTTAAATACAAGTAGGCCCGGATAAACCTTGGGGGAAATAAGTAGTATTGCATTATATATAACCACAATTATAAAAACACAACACTATGCTGGAAGGTACACAGACCAAAGTATATAACCTTAGTTGGAACACCTAACAGTATTTCTAGGGAAGTCGATCCTTTTCATACACATTCAGTATAGGTCACACCTATTCTTGGGGAGTAAAAACCAATGGTTACTTTCAGATTACATTCAGTAATTCAAGGGTAGTAGACCCTATCCGCTGTACTGTGACACTCAGCAACAAATCACATAAGTCAACTGGTCAATATAAGTTTTGTGAATAGTGTAACACTTATTCTAGGTACAGTAACGACCTAGAACTGCTTTTGTTATAACAGTTATACTAGGTGAGTAAACCTAAGGATGTAATATTCAATTCCAAATGCTATTGAGATAAGCAGTAACTCTTATAGCTTGTTTTTGGATGGCACACAACTAACTCAAGGAAAGTAAACCCCATATACTTTTTCAAGGAGCCATCAGCAACTTGGGGCACGTAGACACCTACAACTCTTTTTTGTGTCAGTCTAAAACAGACCAGGGAAAGCAAAACCCAATGTTACACTTTGAGTTATTCTAGGTAGGTAAAACCTAATGCAGACTTATTCTGGATAGGCTAACAGCAGGTCAGGGGAAGCAACACCGAGTTGGGGACACTCCTACAATTATCCTAACAGGAATAATAAAGTTAAAACAGCATTACTTTGGGAAGATGCACAACCAAATCACAGGTAAGTAATATACCCTTACATCTACTTTCTGTTAGAAAGGCCAAACAGTTTCTAAGGAAAGAAAGATGTTATATACTTTATAAAATAGTGCAACACACATTCAAGTTAAGAATGTTGGTAACTGTGCACTCTGAGTTAGTTACCAACCTGCTCTTTTACAAGTAACTTTTAAACACGTATTCTCTTTTCTAGGCAAAAGGCCCAATTCCTTGGAACTTGAGTGTTCTCCTTGGCAGAAGGTGGGAAAGTTAGAGTTCCTTAGGAGGTCTGTTTAAACAGGTGAGTTTTACTTTAGAGTTAGTTGAGGGTCCAGGAGCTTCACTGAAGACACCCTAGGAGGATTCCAATAGTGGGACTCGGTGAACTGGACGGGAGGCCTCCCATTCACAGAAAACACACCACAACTACACAGGAATCACAAGAGACTTTTTTTTTAAAAAAAATTTCTTTTATTGATTTTATGCAAAACAACAAAAACCAAACAAGCAGCATAACCATAATAGTTCAATTACACATCAAGTTGTCGTAATCACTGCTCCCATTATCCTTCCCTTCCCCCGTGAGCCTATTTGTCAATCCCTTTCAATGTTTGGCACATGCGGCCGGGTTTCGTTCTCTTCGGAGTCTATTGGATCTGATATTACTCCAAACAATTCTGTTATTAGCCTTTTCCAAGGCAACAAGGTGCCCGGCTCCCCTTCATCAGCCCGGCTACTCGCTTCTTGCCATGCCACTGTTTCAGCCTCCGCCCATTTCTGCAAGTCCTTCCACCATACATCTAGGGAACCCGCCCAGTAAGCAGGCCCAGGCCGTGTCTGTGACAAGAGTAACCCCTTTATCAGCCAGTTTCTGCGCCACTTCTCCCCAGTAGCACCTAATAATCGGGCACGACCAAAACATGTCATGTCATGTCAGCGTTTTCCAGGTTACATTTAGGACACACTTGTATTCCAGCGTTTCGGAACTTGGATATCCTCAAAGGGGTCATGTATGCCCTATGCGTTACATACAGCTGTATTTGTTTTAATCTGGCATTTCTAGACACTTCTTTGTGGTAACCCAGGGCACGCTCCCATACCCAGTCCTCCATCGGGGCCCCCACTTCCACCTCCCAGTCCAGTCTCAGATGTGTCAAATCTTTCCCCGCCTTAGCCATCACCATCTCATACAGTCTCGAGATCTCATGACCTCCTTCGGATATATCATATATTGTTTCCAAAACTGCATCTGGTTCTTCTATCAAAACTGTCTCTGGCCAGGTGTTCTTAATCATCTGCACCAATCTAATGTACGTGACATATTGGCCCGTGTGTAGCCCCGCCCTCTCGTTGAGTTCTATAAACTCCTTAATGGATCCCTCTTGCCAAACATCGCCTAGCGTTGCCAGCCCCACTGATTCCCAGTAGGTCCTAACAATCGCCCTCAGCTGATCATCCCCTCCTGTCAAAGCAACCAGCGGTATCTGCGGGAGGCACGGGACTTCCATCAAACGGCAAGCCCTACGCCAAATTTTCCATCGAAGTCTCAACATCGCAGGACGCCCCCTCATTTCAGTTTCGGACAGCCAAATCATTTCTTTCAAATAAAACGGGGCACAGTCCTGTCCAAGCAGCCTGTGCTCAGGGGTCACCTCATCAGAAAGCCACTTGGCCACATACTGTAACTGTCCCGCCAAATAATAAACCTCAAAATGAGGCAGTCTACCTCCTTTTTCATAAAAGTTCTGCAGTTTCCAAAACGTCACTCTATTTCGGGTACCGTGCCACAGGAAATCCCTACACATGCTGTTCAATTTACTGAAAAACTTCCTGGGTATTATGTATGGGATATTACTAAAGTAATGCAGGAGCCTGGGCAGAACTACTATCTTAAGCATGGCCCCCCGCCCCATCATCGCCAAGGGCAATCTTGCCCAGAACTGCATGCTGTTCCTAATTTTCTCGACGGCTACTTCCGTATTGTGTCTGTGTTCTTCTTGCACCGTGTGATATACATCTACGCCCAAATAGCGAAAAGAGCTAGTTGCCCATGGTACCTGTAGCACCGGTAGTCCATGACAGACGTTTGGGGGTTCACCGAGATGCCCGACAACTCTGCATACCCTTCCATCACTTCAAGTATGTATAAGAGATTTTCTTCTGGGTATTGCAAGTACAGCAACAAATCGTCCGCGTACAGGGATATCAAGTGTCGTTCCCCTCCTACCTCAATGCCAATCGCATCATACTGTGCCCTAAGGCATATTGCCAGAGGCTCCAGGGCCAAGATGTAAAGCATCGGGGACCAGGGGCACCCTTGTCTGGTGCCTCTGCCAAGTTGCCATCTTTTGGATATCACCGCTCCAGTTCGGACCCTGGCAAGCGGCTCACTATACAACATCTTGGCCCACCTGATATAGCACGGCCCCATTCCATACCCTTCCAAAGCAGCCAATAGCCATGACTACTGCTTCTAGAGACACTATGGCCATCTCACCCTCGTTCTTACTACCCCATTCGACCACCCGGTGAAGTCGCCTATGGTTGTTATGTTTCTGCTCGGGACATAACCCGTTACATCAGGATGTATGAGACTACCAATCACTTTCTGCAATCGATTTGCTAGGACAGCCGTGAGAATCTTGCTGTCTTGATTTAGCATCGACAAGAGGCCTATAGGAACCACATCTATGCTCCGGTTTATTGGGCTTGGACAGCGGTATTATGATCGCCTCTCTGAGTGACTCAGGCAACCGTCCTATCTCAAACGCTTCATTAAGCATGTCCAGCATTGGGGGGAGGATTTCCTCTCTATAATTTATAGAATTTGCTGGGGAACCCATCTTCTCCTGGGGTCTTACAGGTAGGCAACTGCTTCACAACCTCTTTTAACTCCTCCAACGTGATTGGCTCATCTAACGCCTCCATCTCTTCTTCACTTATCTTGAGCAGCCCTATGTCTTCTAACGTTTCGATTATCTTGTGCTGGTCACCCAACTCATCATCTCCGTACAGCACTCTGTAATAATCCACAAATTCTTTGTTAACCCCCTCTTGCGTGGCCACGTCATCTCCGTCCTCCCTAACAATGGTCCTAATCGGAGGCCTAGGGGTCTCGCCTTTGTAAAGCCAGGCCAGAAGGCGGCCTGTCTGGTCTCCCCCCGCGTGCTGCCTCAACATATTTCCTATAATTGAGATTGCAGAGTCTTTCCCAATGCCCTGCACATTGTTGCTGTAGTTGGAGTACCAGCTCCGTGTCTACGTCACCGCTCTTCAATGCTGTTTCTAGCTCAGTTTCCGCCCTCTGCAGGTCAGCAAGACCCCACCCTGTAACCCTTTTGACTTAGCAATGGCCACCCCCCGCATCTCCACCTTAAAAGCTTCCCATAATGTGCCTGCAGAATCAACACTCCCAGTATTCTCTTCAAAGAAGTTAGTAATCTCTTCCCTTATATCTTCTCTAAAGACTGGATCTTTGAGCGCCTCCGCTCGGAGGCGCCATGTAGGGATCTTTGCCCTCGGGGGGAGGCTATATTGCCATCCGAGGATCAGGGGCGAATGATCGGAGAGGACCCTGGCCTTATATTCGATTTGAGTAATCTCAGACGACATATCTGCTGTAGCAAAGACGTAATCGAGCCTAGTGTGCAGTTGGTGCGGGGCTGAATAGTGCGAGTATTGCCTCTCAGTGGGATGTTTCATCCTCCACGCATCTGTAAAGCCAAAATCAGTTAGCAACATCTGCAACGCTCTTGCCGCTGGGCTAGGCTTACCCACCCTCCCATCTCACAAGAGACTTAAGGTAAGTAAATAACCAAGCCAGCACAGTAACCCAGCAGGATCTGTGTGATCACTATGACCCGCAGAATTCCGACAGCTGAAAAGGCTGCCTTTTAACCCCCTCTACACCACATACATATGCGGGGGGATATTCCCCCTCCCCCGCACCACCCCATACTGTTATAAACCATGCCCAACTTCCCTACACACATATATGTGGTGTAAGGGGGGGTGGAAAAAATTGGGGAATTTCGGGAGTCAGCATTCTGAGGGTGACCTTTTGGTGTATTTTCCCTCAGCACAAAAGATCTTGCAGCAGGAGAACTAGGGAACCCCTCAAGCACACTATTGTAAGATAGTGCGTGCTGGGTCTAGGAATTTAAAAAGACTAGTAAAGTCAATTTAACTTTACTTTCTCTAGGAAACAGTAGTTTATCCCAGAGAAGGTATTTAAACCTTAGGACAGCCTGAAAGGCTTCCCTGTGTCACTGCACTGAGGGTGCTGTGACACAAATGAAAAGATGATGCCTATCGAGTTGTCTAAAACTCCATAACCAAAGAAAACACAAGTAAAACGCACAAAATTAAATGTTCAAAGTCCCAAAGTTTAGCAAAAGAGCTGGAGGGCTCTAAGGTGGGAGGAATTGCCACATTTAGGAGAATTCTCTCTAACAGTACCTTAACTGACTCTCAAGAGGATGTTGCAGAGGAAACTACAACACCCAGCCCACAGGAACTTCTAACTGCTATTTCTAAGAAGGTGGCAAAGGGAAAACCCAAGGTCTCAAAGAAAAAAGCAAGAAAGCACTCCTGTGCTTCCAACAAGGACATCCCTGAGAGGACTGTCCAAAGTCACACCCGTGACTGCGCCACTAGCTGAGGTTGAGTGAGAGGAACAACCAGGAAATGTTAATCAGCTGCTGAAGATTCAGAGCTGGAAGACCTTCCCCCTGTTGGAGATCTGGATCCTAAAGACCAGCCTGAGCTGCAGTCTTTACTGGCATAAGATGGCCCCTGTAGGGCAGACATCAGCAGAGGTCAAAGAGTGTCCTACTCTTGAAGGACTTCGCCAAAAGGCAGCTTCCCAGCTGGATGGGCAAGAGCCAGGGAAGCACAGGTTGTACTGGGAAGATGGCCTCTTCTACAGTGAACCAACAGTCTATCCCAGGGTACTACAGTAGACTTGCAGTACCTCTAGAGATATGACAACAGTTCCTACAGTTAGCCAATGAGATCCCTTTGGCTGGTCACTTAAGCTTTAAGTAGACCAAGGAAAGGCTTTATCTGTATTTCTACTGGGCTTAAGTTGGGGTCTGATGTAGATGAATTATGTAACAGCTGTCACACTTGTCAGACATCTAGCAAGAGTGGAGCCAATAATGGGGCTCATTTAGTGCCTCTCCCAGTGGAGGGAGTCCCTTTTGAGAGGGTAGGAATCGACATTGTTGGTCCCTTAAACCCTCCAACCTCTTCAGGCAATCGATTTATATTGGTTGTAGTAGACCATGCTACTAGGTATCCTGAAGCCATACTTATGATGACTGTTGCAGCTCAGGCTGTTGCTAAGGCCTTACTTGGTATTTTTACCAGGGTAGGTTTGCCTAAGGAAGTCATCTCTGACAGGGATCAAACTTTGTCCCACTTCATGTAGGCCATGTGGGAAAACTGTGGAGTGACTTAAAAGTTCTCATCTGCCTACCATCCCCAGACAAATGGGTTGGTAGAGAGGTTTAAACGTACTATGAAGAGCATGATGGGTGCTTTAGAAGAACCCCTTAGAAGAAAGTTGGACCTTATACTGCCATGCTTTCTCTTTGCTTATAGAGAAGTCCCTCAGGAGGGAGTTGGATTTAGTCCTTTTGAGCTTCTCTATGGTCATGCAGTGAAAGGTCCATTGGCCCTAATTAAGGAGTGGTTGGAGAGTGCTCCTTCTTCCAGGCCAGTGAGTCACTGACTGTGCTTGGTCTCCGGAGGAGAATGACACACATGATGACGGAAGCATCTGATAACTTGAAAGCAGGTCAGGCACTGGTGAAGCATAACTTGAAAGCAGGTCAGGCTCTGGTGAAGCATTGGCATGACCAGAAGGTCAACATGGTTGAGTTTACTCAAGACCAGCAAGTTCTTGGTATGGTACCTACAAGTCTGAGGGCCTTACAGGACAAATGGGTTGAACCCTTCAAGGTTGTGGGAAAACTTGGTGAGGTCAATTATTTGGTGGATTTAGGCAATCCTAAGGAGGCTCCCAGGGTCTTTCACACCAACCGTGTCTCTATGTCTCAAGAAAAGAAGTGGGAGCTTTGCTTCTAGCTTCTGCTTGGGAGGAGGAGAGTGAACCTCTACCTGATCTCCTCAGGGGACGACCATTAGATGGAAAGATAGTTAACCTCTCTTCTAATCTGACAATGGAACAACAGAAGGAGTGCAAGTTTCTGTTAAATCAGTTTGCCTCATTGTTTTCACTATCACCAGGCTTGACCCTTTGGGGCCAGCAGGATATTCTGACTGGTGACTGTTAACCTGTTAAAAGCAGAGGTTACAGGGTGTCAGACCAAGTAAGAACCCACATAAAGGAAGAGGTGATCTTGGGGTAATAGAGCCATCTACAAGTTCATGGTCTAGTCCAGTTGTACTAGTGCCAACGGCAGGATCAAAGGAGTTGAGATTCTATGTGGACTATAAAGCTCTAAATGCAGTCACAAAGTCTGATGCCCATCCTTTACCTAGGACAGATGAGCTGGTGGACAAACTTGGTTCAGCCACGTACCTCAGTACATTTGACCTAACGTCAGGCTTTTGGCAAATAGCCCTGACAGACCATGCCAAGGAGAAAACTGCATTTTCAACCCCAGCAGGCCTCTACCAGTTTGAGGTAATGCCTTTTTGATTAAAGAATGCACCTGTGACATTCCAAAGGATGGTTAAACAAGTTCTGAATGGTATGGATGACTTCTGCATGGCATACTTGGATGGCATTGAAGTGTTCAGACCTACTTGGAAAGAACATGTTGACCACTTAGGATATGTGTTGCAGGCTCTTGAGCAGACCCACCTGACCATAAAGGCAAGTAAATGTCAAATTGGTCAGAGCAAAGTGGTCTACCTTGGACATGTGGTAGGTGGAGGTGAAATAAGGCCACTGCCTTGTAAAGCACAAGCTGTACAAGAATGGGCCACCACCACTACTACTCAAACCCAAGTGAGAGCCTTTTTAGGTCTTGCTGGTTATTACATAAACTTCATAGAGAACTATGGGTCCATAGCTTCTCCCTTGAATGTAGTCTCCTCACTCAAATTACCCAAGAAGGTCAGGTGAAATGAGTGCACTAAGGCATTTGAAGGACTTAAGAAAGCCCTTTGTCAAGCTCCAGTCTTAAGAGCTCCCGACTATGGCCAAACATTCATTGTGCAAACAGATGCTTCCAACAGATGCTTCTCGGAGCTGTTTAGGATTAACCAGGGGGAAATGCACCACTTGTGTATTGTATTGTTTATTATTTATATTGCGCACCCCACCCTAAGGTATCTGGGCGCATTACAAGAATATGCATTTTCATGGTTACAGAGTATATAGTACATACACTACAGATGGAAAAGGCAAAGTTTATATACACAAGATAGAGTAATTTACACGTAAAGTATGCAGTTTGTGCCTCCACGGCATTACATCGTCACATTGCATACAGGGCGTGAGGTGAAGGTACAATACCACACTTAAGCAAGAGGTAAGGAATATACATGTTGTCGCAACAAGCTCCGGTGAAGTGGCTGCAAGGGAGAGTATATACAAATGGGTGTAAGAGGGGGTAGTCTCTAGACTGGTGTATTTTTGGAGATCAGCCAGAGTTTCGTGTCGCTTCTGAATTTATGCAAGGTTTGCTTGACTACAGCTACCCAAACTGAAGTGACTCCATTTTGTCAGCGTTTTCCTACTATCCCGTGCAGTCCCCGACATCCTCCCTCTTGTCCCCACGACTGAGGTTCAGGAACAGTGAGATCTGCAGGAACTGCCAGGAACCAACGTCCTCAGCTGCATCTTTTGCTTGATATTAAGGTACTATGCCAACCCGATTGAGAGACCACATCTCTCGTGGTAAAAGTTGGTGGAACTTTCCCAACTTGCAGGCCTAATCAGCTTGTGACCCAACATATGTTTCTTTTTAGTACAAACTACTTTTGAGAACTTTGGCAAAGACTTTAACGTTTACTACAAGAACCGCTCTTTCCTATCCAAGACACTAGCCCATTGACTTTGGCCTAAGCCTATTGAACTGAATCGAGTCCTCTAGTGAACTGAAACTATTTGCACTGCCTAAGAAAGTATTTGTGATCTATTCTATTAACTTGTGCCTTTACCCTCCTTTTTAAAGTGACTGAAATGCTATTTTGCTCCTATTTCAAGGGAGCCATATTTGCTCAGAAACGTATTAGTTTGGTGTTGAAGTTTATTTGTGTTTCATATTAAGTTGCCTCCTTCTAGTGAATGTTTTCTAAATGATTATGTAATAAATTAATAAGTGTTTTACCAAGAAACCTTGAGTAGAAGTGTCTACTTGAACCACTGTGATTGTAAGACCTCTGTGTACCTCTTGTACTGCTCACATTCCCTCTTGAGATACGCCTAGCTGCTCAGCTCGCTACCACAAAACTGTGGAGTAAAGACATCTACCAAAGGTTGGTTTTACTTACACCTGTAGTCCTAATTATATGTGGTGGCCCCACAGGGTACTGCATGCAATTCTGCCTAACAATGTTGATCAGGCTTGGGTATTGTCGTGCTTGCGGGAGTGTCTGGCAGCCATGGGAGAGTGGATGAACTACAATTGGCTCAATTGAACGGAAACAAAACTGAGGTGATGGTGGTGGGTAGTCCTCCTGATCCCATACTTTGGGTGTCCTCTTTCTGGCCCTCATCTCTGGGTCCTCTTCTGGTGCTGGTCAGCATGGTGAAAAATCTGGGGGTTATCCTTTCAGCATCACGATCTATGAACAAACCAGTCACTGCGGTCTGTCAAGCTGGTCATTTCCAGCTAGAAATTCTTACGGTGCTTCCCATGATTCTTGCCCCACTGCGTCCTCCAGTGGTGGAAGCCATGTTGATACCATGGCTAGACTACTGCAACTTCCTGTATCTTGCACAACCGAACGGCCTGATTCAGCGGTTGCAACGATTGCAGAATCTAGCTGCACGTGTGGCAACTGACACACCTTTTGGATCACACATCTCTCCTGTGCTTCGAGCCCTCCACTGGCTCCCGGTGACCCAGCGCGTTAATTTTAAGGCACAATGCATAGTCCATCGCACCCTCCATGATCAGGGTGCTGAATACCTCCAAGCGAAATTCACTCGTTAGCATCCTAGCCGTAACCTACATTCTGCTTCGGCTGATTGACTGGTGGTCCTGATTTATGGATGGCCGTGCACTCTCCGTTGCCGCTGCAGCTCTATGGAACGACATCCTGTTTTTCATTAAGAAAACCTCTGTTAGGCAGAATTATATGCAGTACCCTTTGGGAACACCACACAAAATTTGGACTACAAGTGACAGTACAAATTCACCTTTGGTACAAGCCTGTACTACACAGTAAAGTGGTAGCGATGGCTGAGCAGCCTGACTTATCTCAAGAGTAAACTGAGCAGTATCGATAGCTACACAAAGGACAGCAATTACTATGATTCAAACAAACACTAACTCAAAGTTTCTGAGTAAAATAAAATACATTTATTTACACATCAGTTATAAAACATTTCACTATCAAGCAGTTGAACAATCACAATCTTAATACACTACATCAGACTCAATAGATTCTGGACAAGTTAGGCTCAAAGTGAAGTGTGAGCAAAATGGTTCTCCAGTAATTTAAAAGGGAGAGAAATAAATACAAAGTTAGACAGAAGTTGAGCAGCACCATGAAGTAAGTAAGCAGGGCAATCTAGAAAAAGGAACTACAGTGAGGAAATCAAATCAATTGGCTTGGCCCAAAGTCAATGGACCCAAAGTCTTTGCAGAGGATCACACACTTCAGGGTAGTTCACGGTTAAGCCTTTGCCAAGAGTTCAGAACGAAGTTGGTCAGACGAAAAGTTACTTTAAAGAATATATGACAAGCCCTCGGATTGGCAAAAGATTTCACACACTTTCACCTCGGCTGAACGAAACGAACAACCGGGTTAGCACAGTACCTTTAGAGCAGCAGAATGCTGTAGCTGCTGCAGACGTTCTTGGCAGGTCCTGCAGGCTCACGGTCCCTGAAGCGACTGTCGGACTGACGAGAAGAAGGAAGACTGGAGTGTCCTGCACTGCCCTGGGAAGAAACCAGCAGTGGAGCAAAGCGACTAATAAAAGGTGCGCTCCTTAAAACCCAAGCAGGGTCCAATCCTCCTGACTATCTGGTTCACTGTAGCTGTGCACAGCAAATTCGACCAGAGGGAGGAGGCCTGGCTTGCAGTTTAGCGAACTCGTTGTTCCCACCAGCTCAAGGGGAGAAGATTCCTTGCAGAGCTTCCCTGTCGTCGAAGTTTTGAGATTCGGACCCGCAGCAGGGCTTCACCGGGAGGTTCAGTCATGGTAGAGGCCCTCTTCTGTCAGCTTCTCTTCAGTTCTCTTGATCCAGTGGCGACTCTGCCTTCTCTGTCCCAGAGACCTGCTTTTTATGCAGTTTTCCCCCATTCACACAGCCTTACTGTCAATCACACAGCAGGGTGGCTGTCCTGGTGGGGCAGTCACCTAGCCAATCAAACAGGAGTGCGACTTAGGTTACCAAGGGAACCTAAAATCCCTCCCTCACATCCTGCCTACCCAGACATTCAGGCGCCCAAGGAGGGTTTCTGTGCAGAAGCCCGCCAAAGGTCGGCGAACAAAGGGACCACATCTGGTTTGGCGCACACCATGAGAAAGACCTTTACAAAAAGAAATGGTGAATAAACCCAGCCGGAACAAAATAAACATATATGGTCCATTGGCTTTGCTCGAGGCTACCAAAATAGTCTAAAACAATACCAAAGCTATATAAAATAACCACGGTACAAAAAATAGGGTCGATAACATTGCCACCAGCCAAGTCTTAATGAAAAGGGAACGAAACGATGTTCCATGAGAGACAGGCAAAAAGGGATAGCTATTAACCCTTTCCAGTACTCCATGTAGTAGTAATAATAATTTAACATTTATATAGCGCTACGAACCCTCAGGTATCTGAGCGCTGCTTATTATTACCCACGGTGTGTGGTGCTCATTTATCGACTTCGGAAGGATGAAAGGCTGAGTTTGGCACTGCTGGGATTCGAACCTGCAATGGCAGGCTCTGCACAGATGTCAAAGGAAGCACTCTACTTGCTGTGCTATCGGACCGCTATCATTTAAGATAGTTTGTACTGGGTCTGTGGTTTTAAAAAGACTAATAAAGTCAATGGCAACTTTACATTTTCTGGGAGACAGTAGTCAGTCCCAGAAAATGGAGTTGGGAAGTCTAAAAAGACAACCCTGGGTTACTGCACTGAAGGTGCTGTGTAACACACAGTAAAACGATGATGCCTATGGAGTAGGTGAGGCTCCAGTCTATGAACACACAAATGTTAAACACACACAGCAAAACACAGGTAAGAGTGGGAAAAAAGGCTCACTCTCTTACCAGGTGGAAAAAAAAATCCTAGAAATCCAGCAAAGCTGCTGAGGGACTCAGTAGGTAACGGAAATTAGCCATTTTGGAGAATTCTCCCTAACCACACCCAATTACCTAGCCTTTAGAAAGGCAGTTAAAACGTACCTATTTTTAGGCTGAGCCGCGTTGAGTCTGGCTGTTTCTATCACGCAGCACCAAGTTACCCTCGGGAATGTGCGCTTTAGAAATACCACTAACCTAACATGGTTGTGTGAGGGCGCAGTGGAGCAAGTGACTGATCTAAGGGAGTACTTGCTGGTAGAGAGCGCCTATGTCAGAAAGGTGCTTGGGTTGGGGCACTTGAGTCTAAGACACTGGAGACGTTATTGCACTTTCTGCGGTCTGGCCACATCAGTAACAGTAAATATAAAAACACGGATTTGGATTTGGGACACCTGGATAGAGGAAGAACGGCCCAGTATGGGGCACAACATAAAACGCAGTTAAAGTAAGATATAAAACAGCCTCTAGAACTGGGACACATGGATGGAGGGGAAAAGGCGGAGTGTGGGGCTACAGCAGAAAAAGCAGTAACAGTAAATATGAAACACAGCACCTAGGTTTGGGACACCTGGATAGAGGGAGAGATGACTAAAAGGAGTAAAATTCTCAGCAGTGGACAGTTCTCGTATGCAGGCTGTGGATTTCCTAGCCTACTATGGCAAATGCGAGATAGGGAGAGTAACTCGATAAGGGATATGGTGGTGGTTGTGCCACTTGCATGCAATCAGCACTTGCCTTCGTTTGCAGGCTTCACAGGTTTACACGGGCCAACACTATCTGGAGCTCCTTCATCGGGTGCTGCTGTAGTTTGCCTGGGGGTCCTTCGTCGCAAGGGCTGCCCGTGCAAGGGGCTGCCCTGGTTGGTTGCCTTAAAGGGCTTTTTGTCCACCAAAGAGGGAGGAGCGAGGGGGCTAGGCCTTGGCCTAACTAGGAACCAATAACTGGTGGTGGGAGGTAGCGAGGCAAGTGGGACAGAAAGGGAGCTGGGACAAGGAGTGTGGTCAGCGTTTCAGAGTTCTTTTTTTAATTTTTTTTAATACAACTACACTGGGGTTGGAGGGCTCGGAGGAGGCAAAACGCACAACTGCATCGCCAGATAGAAAGTCACTTTTTTTGTTTTACTATCATTGTACAAAGCAGCCTGCGCTGCAGTACAATGGAGTACACATTTTGTTTTGCCCTAGATAAACACTTTTTGGGACTTTTTGTTTTAGCCTTATCGCATTTGGATACTAACTGGCTAGTGTCCAAACATGGCCATGCCACATGGTTTTTTTCGCTTGTCCTTTCTGTTGGGGAGAATTTTCATTTCTGTGCTAAAATCCTCCCAACTTAAAGATCCCCAGCTCTTTTTCTGGACTTAAAACATTTTCATTTTAACTCCTGAGTGAGTGGAACCTTTTTCTCACTCTCTCATGTTTTTCCCTGATTTGTATTTTATGTTTTCACTGTTTTTTGGAGTCTGTCGAACTCCATAGGCATCTGCCTTTTGTATAAAGACACACAGCACCTTCAGTGCAGTGTCACTGAGAAGTCCTTTGGATTTCTCTTAATGTTTAAATACCTTTTCTTGGGTGAACTACTGTTCCGAAGAATAGTAAGGTGAAATTGACCTTACTTATGTTTTCCCTTTGTAGGTCCAGCACCCACCATCTTATGTGGAGTGGCAGGGGTTTACTTAGTAGCCCATTATCCTATTTTCTCATGTAACCTTTTTTTTTGTTACCCTCACCACTTTAAATGGCTGTTGGCAGTGGTTTAATGTTTACTACCAGTGTACATTTCTACCTTAGGCTGAATCCTCCGCTGCAATACAACAGCCATTTTCTGTTTGAGGTCTTTCTTGGCTTGCTTTGTGCGTTGAGACAGGTTTGAGCCCTTTGTGTGTTTTGTCTTTGGCGGCCTTCAGCCCTGAAGCCTGCCCCTGGCTCCACTGTGTCTGGAAGGACAGTCCCAAAACTCCCCTGTTCGTTGTCTCTAGGTGTGCCTGAATGAAACCACTCCAGATCACCCTGTTGTGTGATTGACGGCCTAGGCTGTGCATGAATGGGAAAACTTGCTTAAAAGGCAAGGGTTTTACGACTAGAGGCAGAGACGATCACTGGACGACATCCGAAGCAGAAATCGTGACGAGAAGCCTGCTGCAACCTCCTGGACCTCGAAGTGCTGGTGAAGCCCTGCTGCTGTGCTGACCTCCTTTTTCAAATCGACAGAGAAGCTCCAGAAGGGACGACTTCTTCCCTTGGGTTAGTGGGACCAACTAACCTCGAGACGAACTCAACTTTGGCGCAATCCCTGACTTGCTGTGCCTCTCCGTTGCTGCAGAAGTCCAATGCCAAGCATCGGGTGTCCATAACGGAGTGCAACTTCTGCCGCTGAACGAATCTGGCAAAAGCTCCAGGAACCTCCTAAGGGCTCTTCAGAAGTAGGAGATCCCGATCCAGAGTTCAGAACCGAGGGAGCATGGAAGGTCCAACCAGAGCGAACCGTTCTACATCAGTGCTGTTTGCGAAGTGCTGAAACTGCAAACTGCCGCTGTATCCAAGAGAGCCTGTTGTTGCCAACGACCGCCCTGAGTACCGCCGCAGGAGCCCTCCAGTCGTACACCTTCTCGTCCCCACGACTGAGGCTCAGGAACCATGGTCTGCTTGGCTGTAGCAAGACAGAATTTCAGCTGGCCCACTTTTCTTCTAATCAGAGCTACTGTTCGGGCTTGGGGTACTTACCTTCTTGCCTTACGTCGTGCTGTCTCACTTGAGATTTGCATTTGCTTAACTTTGAGTTGGTTTCAACTCCCTTTACACAGGCTTAACAGCCTGTGTGCCTACAGTGATTTTCTGTACTATCTGACTTTTGTGAAAGACTTGTATCTAAGTGCACCAGAACTATTGACTTTGCTGTCCTGGCTCCCTAAAGGCACCTTTCTGAATCCTGACTTTGGCATTGCTTGTCCTCATAGATTGAAATTTGTTGGGAACTTTTTCTGCTGGGAAAGGCTTACCTAGAATTAATTGGAAAATTCAAAATGTCCTCACATTTTAAGTAAATGTTCTAACCTTCCTATTTTTCCTTAACCCTTCCTTCCTAAAACTGAGTCTATAAAGTATACTGGTGTTATATATTAATGCAATACTATCCTGGTTATTGAAGTCACTTCAGGGTGTATGAGCAAGGTATTTGCATCTCCAAAGTGTATTCACCAGCTTTATTGATTTTGAAAAGTAATTCCAAAATTGCTTGACTGTTAGAAATAATTGCCTTTTCAAAGAATGCTTTATTAAAACTGAAGTTAAATATTTATAACAAAAACCTTGAGTTTTAAGTGTTACTTGTATTGACGGATTTCATTTGTAAAGCACTCCAGCTCACATTTATCCCTCTTGATATAGGCCTGGATGCTCAGTCACGCTACCATCTTGTGTAGTACAGACCTATACCCAAAAGCTGGGTTACCCAATACCAAGCAGATAAGTTTTGTGTAGTCTCACAACAGTGTAACTGCACCAATTCTTACCCAACACTTTTGCCATCTTGTTCTTTAGCCTGTGAGGCAAGGAAAATCCTTAGAAGGAAGCAGAAGCTTTTGGCGGGCTACTGGAGGGCTACTGGAGGGCTGTGTGTGTCTGCTGACCGGATCTGGGCCTGGGACTGTCTGGTCCCAATCCACAACTGGTTTCAGTGTGTCTGAGTTATATTAATCAGTGTTCCCGCCATTTGTCCTGATTGGACCACTTCAAGGCCAAGACTTTGACCGATCTACTAAACGCTGGGCCCACTATGCCAGGCAGCTAGAGGCCATTGAAGTAGAGGGTGCCTTTAGCGACAGCAGCAATGCCACGGTATCCGACCGCGAAGGTGAGAGGATTACTCCGGTTACCCAAGCGCAGGCCCCCGACCCCGGAAGACAGGCCGGCGGCCTTATGGGGACAACACCCGGCGGCGGAAGCGCTATCACTTCATCCTCCACTAAACACACAACCCAGGGCCGAGACTCGACACACGCGTTGAGCGGACGGCAACGCACGACATTTAGGGAGAAGTCCGTGGAATCTCTGTCCTCTGGGCACTCTCGATCGCACATGAAAGGTCCGACTGTCGAAGGACGGTACAGACGTCGCGCGAAAAACTCCCACGGAGGCGGATGGTCCACGGACGAGGCTTCGGTTCAGCCTGCTCCCGAAAATCGACGTCCGAAAAGTCGAGTCGGATACAAGACCCCTTACAGTCGGGGAAACCTGCTACAGTGGGCCAGGTTAAAGAGGGGGAATCCAAGAAAAAGTCCTGTAAGACCCCTCATAAGGGAGAAATCGCAAGAGGTTAAGCCCAAAGAATATGTTGCAAATGGATTGTGTCCTCCTATGTATTCCACATCTTTGGCTGTGCTGCTTGGGCAATTTTTCGGCAGAGGGCGTCCTGTGTCGAAGGCGTCAGGTCAATGTCCCTCGAAAGGCCTCCGTCGAGGGTGACATCACCGGATGTTAGAAATAGGACGTGCAGCGCCTGTAGCCTCAGTTCTGTTTTTTCCCCAAACGTGTTTTCTTCAAGAACTCTGCGCGCCTCGTGTATCTTCTTCAAAGAAAATGTCTTCATAGTCTACCCCTCCGACTCCGCGGTCTGGGTTAAAGACATGCCGGGACTGTAAGTCCAAAATGTCTATTACTGACCCGCACCGCATCTGCTTGTGGTGTCTGGGCAAGAGTCATGACACCGACGACTGCTCGAAGTGCCAGTCGTTGACTGCCAAGGCGTTGCAGGAGTGTAAGGGGAAGTTGCAGGTAGGTCGGGTTCCAAACCTCGTAAAACCATTACATTTATGGGTATTTTCCACCGACTATTCAAGGGGTGACTCCCCGTTGGAAGGAATCCAGGGGCTCTCAGTCCCGGAGTGGTTCCCGCCACTCGTCCTCGTCAAAGCACTCCCGGAAGCGGCAGCGACGTCACCGCTCTCCTTCCCCGTCTTCGTTGGATGATGGCTCCACAAGGAAAGTGGCTTGTCCCACAAAATCCTCTACTCCAGAGCAATGGGAGGCAATCGGGGAGCAACTGCTGGCGATTTTTCTTTTTTTCAATCCCAGGGCACCGTTCCATCTGCTCCTTAGTTGGAAGTAATCAGGGAACGGTCTCGGACCGATGCTCGCGTGCCTTCGGGCCTGGGCAGTCAGCGCGATAAGCATCGGGAACCGTCAGTCAAGTTCGATCAAGTATCCGGTGGATCACCAGAGACATGCCAGATCTAGATCACGGTCTTCGTCCCCAGCAAAACCGCAGAAGTCTGGAAAGGGCTTGAGGTCAGCGTCGACTCCGTGTCTGTAGAGTGAGGCTGTCAGGGTTTTGCCTTCGAGCCAACCCTTAGAGCCATTGGCGCCTTTGTCAATGCTGAGAACGTTGACACCATCGGGGCAGAATGGCTGGAATTTGCCATTGGAAGTCCCTGTGACTGTGGACAATCTGAGAAAGGCTCTGTCTAAGACGGTGAGGCCTGTTCTCGACTCCAAGACCACTCCTGCCCCTAGGAGGGAGTTCTTTCCTTATCGGCAGGACATTTATGAGGAGAGGTCGGAGGTGGAGTTTGAACCGTGTGATGATGTAACATCTGGGGCTCATGACATGGTCGTTTCTCAGGACAGTCAGTTGGAAGATCTGCGTCAGTCTCTACATGATGCCAGTGGCCTTGACACTTCTCCAGAGATGGAGTTTGGTAGGCCAGAGCCTGGGGCTCACGCTGAATCTTATTAGGTGGTTGATGTTGAGGGGTTACGGAGTACTTCGGGTGGTCCGGCCTTCTGGTTGAGTTCAATCAGGATGACCTGAATGATATTTTAGATCATGGTCTGTCCACTGACCCAGTGTTGCCTTTTCATTTGGCATTAAAGAAAAGGGTGGCGGCTACTTGGCAGACCTCGGAGTCTCTTCCGGCGGTCAACAAGTCGTTAACTAAGAAATACCACCTAGCCGGTAGTGACCCCGGCTACCTTTCCACTCACCCCCTCCTGATAGTTTGGTGGTTCAGGCACCCACGGCCACCTCGAGGCAGGTGGCATACCCTAACATCCCTCCTGATAGGGACGACAGGCGCTTCGATGGCTGGGAACAAAAGGTATTTTCAGCTGGGAGTATTGCGCTGATATCTGCCAACTCCGCCTGTGGAAATGTCTCTCTAGCGGCTGAGCATATTCCCGAGGGGGGAAGAAAGGGTTGGGTTCCTTGTTCTTGTGCAGGATGGCAAGGATGTCATGTGGGAATCCCTTCAGTCTGGGTTGGACACGAATGATAGTGTGAGCCGATCCATGGCTGTGATCACCGTAATACGCAGGTTTTCGTGGTTGCGGCAGTCAGAGGTTTGCTCCAGATGTGAAAGCCCATCTTCTCAACATGCCCTTTGATGGTTCTCATTTGTTTGGCAGCAAGGCTGATGAGAGCCTTGAGAGGTTGCTGACCTCAAAAGCAGCTGCTAAATCTTTGGGCCCTGCTGTGCATCAACGGCCGCCTTTTCATACAGCAATGGAGGGGAGGGGTGGGGTTCCTTTCGTTACTATTCCTCGTTTGGTAGAGTGAAAGGAGCCACTAATCAAAGGGGCTACCGTAAAAGTGACTGTGGTGGACGGGGAAGAGGTGCCAAATCTGCTCAGGCAGCTGCCTCTTTGCCTTCGGGCACTGCCACAGCCACTCCAAAACAGCTATGAGGCCAGGTCCCATTGTTCGCCGGTTGGGGACGGACTGTCTCGGCATCTAGAAGAATGGCGAACCGTTACTTTAGATGTGTGTGTTCTGGAAACAATAGCCCACGGCTAATGCCTTCCCTTCCTAAAGCAGCCTCACGACAATTCACCGCTGAGTCTCTTTGAAGTTTCTGGACCCGCTCCTTGTGCAGGAAATCTTGACCCTGTTGGAGAAAGGCTCTATAGAACTAGTGCCTATGGCGGAGAGGAACAAGGGCTGGTATTCTCCATATTTTTTTATTCGATTCCCAAGAAAGACTGAGGACCGAGACCCATCTTGGTTTTGCGTCGCTTGAACAAGTTCCTCAGGAAGGACAAGTTGAAGATGGACACTTTCTCAGGTCCTTCAGGCCCTTCGAATTCAGGATTGGTTGGTGTCTCTCGACCTACAGGATGCTTATTTTCATGTGCCCATCCATAGCACAAGACAGAAAATTCCTGAGGTTTGCGGCTGACAACTTAACGTATCTCAGGAGGGTGGGGGGTGGGGGGGAGTTCACGTCTACCCCTACCTTGACGACTGGCTGATCGCAGTCTCCCGAACAAGCTTTAGATCATCTGTCTCACCTGCCGCTCCCTTCATAAGCTAGGCTTCTCCCTCAATTTCAAGAAGTCACATTTGACCCCTTCCCAGCAGCTCCAGTACATCAGGGGCGGGGGTGGGTTCTCCATCCAGAGGTCAGGACTCTCAACCTTCACACTTAGTTTCTGAAAGGTTGGGATGTAAGGATTAGGACCTCCTGGATGACGTGCTGTAGGTGTTGCTTTCAGCTAGGTGGCCAGCGACCAAATCCCTGTACCGTTGCCGTAAGTTTTGCGACTGATGCAGAGGACACAAAGTTAACCTTTTCCGTGTTCCATCCCAATGGTTCTTACTTGCTTTTTTTAGCCCACAGGGGTCTTCAAGTGGGTACCTCATTAAAGGTTACCTGGCGGCGCTGTCTATTTTCAAGCACTCGTCTGAGGAATGTTCTTATTTTAAGATTCCTTTTCATTTCCCAATTTCTAAAAGGACCCACGAATGCGTTCTCGCCGTCCCCCTTTCAGGTGTCCATTTGGGGTCTGAATTTAGTCTTGAAACTCCCGATCGGTGCTCCGTTTGAGCCTATCCACTCTTTTCCTTTGAGACTGTTGTCTTTCAAGATGGTTTTCTTGATTGCAGTTACATCTGCTCGCAGAGTGAGTGAATTGCAGGCACTTTGATATGAATGGATAGTTTATTTATATAGCGCCTATACACAATGTGTTTCAAAGCGCTTCAAGGCAAGGGATGGAACAAGGGAAAATACAATGACATTCTTATAGGCCATGAACAGTAAGGATGTGAAATTAACTATCATACTCGGCCTGACGATCTTTCCGATAGTGCAAGAGCTAAGACATAGATAAGGAAGGGAGGGGGAGAGTGGGAAGGAAATGGAAACAGACAGGCGACTACCGTACTAGGCCTGATGACATTTCTGGTAGAGCCAGAGAAAAACAAAAGGTGAGGGAGAGGGGTGCCGAAAGGGAGGGGAGGAGCAAAACAAGCGACTATCATACTAGGCCTGATGACATTTCAGATAGTGCTGGAGGGGGTGTGGAGAGGAAAAGAACAGTAAGGGGGGGGGAGAGGAGACAGACGAGGTTGCTCCACCCAAGCCACCCTTTACTGTGTTCCACAAGGATAGTTTTGTACTGAGGGTACGTCCATCCTTTTCGACCGAAGGTAGTTTCTGAATACCTTTTGAGTCAAAAGGTGGTTCTTCTGTCTTTCTACCCTCCTCCTCATCCTGGTAAGGAAGAGGAGCGACTCCATCGGTTGGATCCTAGGAGAGCTCTGAGATTTTATATTTCTAGGATGTCCAGGGTCAGAGTGGACGATCAACTCTTTGTAGGATATGCTGGACACCGATTGGGCCAGGCTGTTACCAAACAGACCTTGTCCAGGTGGATTATCCTCACCATTACGGAATACTATCAATTGGCGGGTAAGGACCCTCCTGATGGCTTGAGAGCTCATTCCACTAGGGGCGTGGCTACTTCCACAGCCCTCCAGCGGGGCGTTACTATTAGGAATATTTGTGATGCCGCTACATGGGCTTCCATCCACATCTTTGTAAAACGTTATTCCCTGGATACAATCCATGGTCAGGATATGGCCTTTGGGAAGGCGGTTCTTTATTCTGCAATCTGATTGGGTACTCTAAATTCTTTTCCCTCCCTCATTTACTGGTACTGCTTTGGTAGTCTGTCAAAGATGTGGAATGCATTGGGAGGACACAATGCATTCGAAGAACAAGTTACTTACCAACTGGTAACGTTCTTTCGACTGGATGTTCCTCCAACGCATTCCACATCTCCCTCCCAGCCTGCCCCTCAGGAGAATTTCCTATGCGATTTCAGCTTCCGTTTTCCACAAGGCTAAGTGCAGTCCAGCAGGCATCACACTGTTGCCACACCATCTGGGGGAAAAACTTAAACTGAGGCTACAGGCGCCATGCATCCTATTTATAACATCCTGTGTCGTCACCCTTGATGGAGGCCTTCGAGGGACACAGACCCGACGCCATTGACGCAGGACGTCCTCTGCCGAAAAAGTTTCCGAAGTCCACAGCTGTGGACATTACATGTCAAAGATGTGGAATGCGTTGGAGGAACATCCAGTTGAAAGAACGTTACCAGTTGGTAAATAACTTGTTCTTCTAGGCTATCCCAAGGCTTAAAAACCTTCTCTGGAATAAACTACTGTTTCCCAGAGAATGTAAAGTTAAATTTTGGCACTTGAAGAGTAAGTATTATGAGTTTACTTGCACTTCTATTGTGAGTGTTACGAGTTGGAAGCGGCTGGGAGAGTGAGGAGTGTCTCACAGTGCGGCTTGACTCGTCTGCTCGTCTGAGTGTGGGAGGGTCCCTTCCTCTAAACGTTTCCCTGCGAGGAGTGCGGAAGTGGCCGACGCGGTGCGACGCGGCGTGAAGCGAAGCAGGTAGCTTACTGAGGCACCCGGCAGAGCGGCAGAACGGGAGCGGCGGAGCCCGCGGAGCTGCAGAGTTGAGGAGTAGCGTCCCGTTGAGGCGGTGTGTGCGGGGTGTGTTGCGGCGGTCAGCTGGCCAAGAGACCAATGGAGAGGCCCCCCTGCAAAGAGGCAGCTACGAGGCGGTAAGCAGTAATGCCTCACTAAGGCTGCCAACAGAACTAATAGAGCGCATTGGTGCAAAGGCGCCTTACCGTTTGCTTTTGCTCCTGATATTCTTGTTTATGACACGCCATAATCTCCTTTATCGCTAGCGGTCCGTTTTGCTCCTGGACCTGATATTTTTTCCTTTGATACGCCACAACCGCCTTTATCACTAGCGGTGGCGCAGTTTCCAGTGGTAATCTGGTTGACTGTGCTTTGTTAGAATAGGCTAAGTTAGTCAATGAGCATACAGCCATCTTATTGGGTGTTTAATGTTCGGGTGTGCCATTGATAACTTATTTAGAGGCTTGTGCTCTCTTTAAAATTACTCTCCCCCGTGAAGCGGACTGCGCAGGAAGCGACAAGGGAGCAGTTTGCTGTTTGTGAGAGCAGCTGGCTGGCTCAGACCACGAGCTGTGCCGTTCATCTGGAATAACCTTTGCTGAGTTATTCATCTACTGGTCTCCGATTAACACTTGGGTACAGCCGTGAGACTGTGGGGTTTTCCCTTTGATCACGGCTGCCCCTGTGAGACCAAGGCTACTATAGAGTATCTTGTTAAACTGCTACCTTAAGGCGAGGGACTCCACAGATCCCAGTACCCCTGGATAAGGTGAAGAAGAGTTAACACCTCTGTTAAAACCACATCTACGGCAACCTCCCGGAGTTTCCAATGGATTGCGCCTGATTAACTGGGCTAACCATATGCCGTTTCAATCCAACTATAATCTATATAGAAAAGAGGAAACAGTCGGAAGCGGCCGCCCAATTCTCTAACTGACTGAGTGAGAGATTGCTATTGCGGTGCGGCTTGACTGTCTGCCTGCCGTTGAGAGAGGTTCTTTCCTCTAGTCCTCTAACACTCGCATCCACCAGCTCCCAGAGGGTTGTGGGGAAGCCAGGCGCTGGGCGCTGAGCCCTGGGCGCCGGATCGCCGTCGGAGCGACCTGCATGCTGCCGGGGGACGGGGGAACCTGGTCAGAGAGGCAAGTACACGCTACGAGTAAGGAGCCGCGGGGGGCCACTACTGGCGATTGGTGGTCGGCCCGCGCGTGTTGCGAACCCGTGCTCCCCCCCGAAGAGGCAGAAGCGCGGGAGGAAGGTGCGGGTGTCCTGGCCGGGACCGCTGAACTTAAGGAAGTTAAAAAACTTAAAAAACAGTACTACTACCCTCCCTCTAATTATTTGTACATTTGAATAACTTAAAATGCCTCCTGGACAAAAGACAGCACAAAACAAATATAATTTACGAAAGACACCGAAAGCCCGAGAAGCAGAGGCATTGCGGAGTGAGGAGAAGGGTAGTACTAAGGAAATTTCCATGAAGAAGCTCAAAAAGTCCACCCTCCCAGGTCAAGGGAAGATTACTGGTTTCTTCCCTACAAATTCTATACCTGAAACTAATTCAACAATCATAGAGGAACCAACATACATTGGAGGGGGTGGGGGGGACTGTATGAGTACCACTAACTTCGACGACATCGATAATAATTCTCTACTTGATCTATGCCTGAACATACAACGTGGGATGACCCCCCTGATACCCAAGAGGCAGGACGATAAAGATCTGACACAGGGAACGCATCCTGCGGCTTCTCCTGTCATTATCTCGGGCTACTCTGAGCAGGGGGGCAGATTATCAGCCTCCCCCAACCTAGTAATGGTATCAATGGAGGACGTCCCGGACAATGAGGATGTGGACCCTTCTATCCCGTTTCCTGGAGCAAATGAAATAGCAGAGATACAATCCTCTGTAACTTCTATCCAGTTTGCCCTAAAAATTCTGCTCCAAATGACCAGACGCATCTTAGCCAATACCACCGCACTGATCACTCCCCGGACTTATGAAAATCCTGTGGAAGATGAGGCAGAAATCAACTTAGCGGAGGCCATTGATATAGCTGAAGAGATAAATGCCATGCCCATTAAAGAAGCATCTGCAAATATGGACCAGAGCGAGATGGTTTTTTACTCTCGCAAACAGCGCAAACTGGCTAAGAAGGCTCAACAAAACAGGAAAAAACTGTCAGAGTGCCCCTCAGTAGAAGAACTTGTGAAAACCGGGGGCCGCTCAAAAAAAGCAAAGAAAAGGGCTGCCCGAGCTAAGAAAATGAATAACAATGGAGGTGGTTGCCTGACTAGCTGGCTGATTACAGACCAAGATCAGAACAAGGAACAGTCGAAGAAGCCGCCAATGCCTGCAAGGGAGGATGAGGATACTGAGGCTAAAGGTACATTGACTTTGGATGACCTAGAAGCACTGGACGAAGAGTGGGAACAACTTGAAGTCGATGCTCAGCTGCCAGAGGAAAGGTTATGTAGGTCCCCGGAGAAACCATCCCATCCTCTGCTGCCTCAGGCTAAAATCATCCATCCTCCTAGCAAACCAACGGAGGAGGGTTTGAGTTCTCCGTTCAGTAGGATATGTCGGATCAAGAACCTTTATAATAACGGCGGGCGCAGATGGCTGTCTCGGTCAGAACTCTTAACCCGATTATACTCCGTTCCGGAATTGCGAGTATTGCAATCTGATGACTTCCAGTTTGTGGAGCCATTGAAGGGGCGGAATTCGTGTGTATCTGCCCTTCATTGCAGGTTTCTTTCAACCGCACAGCTGATCAGGAAGTATCGAGATGAACTTTGGGCAGTTGACGTGGAGATAGATGCTGACTTGGATGAACCTGATCCCTGTGTCGATAACGGCGAAACAAGTGGTTCAGCTGATTTAGATGTATGCCCGATTGTACCTAAGGGAAAGAAAGTAGAAGTGGCAGAAATACAACACGTGTTAAAATGGTTGGCTGAAGCACTTACCGAAGCTCTATCCAATCATTGAACCTGGTCATTACTTTCGTGGAATTGCAGAGGCTTTGCGCATCTGCTGTCCTCTGAGGGGTCAGCAAACTTTGTCGCCAAACATGAGCTAATATGTTTACAAGAGACCTGGGCGATGGACCCTTTATTACTGGATGGTTTTGTGACTTATCAGTCTTTTGCGAAAAGGGGAGAGAAGGGTAGACCATTCGGCGGGTTGCTTACTGGGGTGGCAAGCCGTTTGATCTCGAAACAGATACCCTGTAGCCTAGACAATAATCTGTTGGCAGTGGAAGTTAAATTCGGGCCTAAGGGTAAAGGAGAAAAGGTACTGCTGATAAATATATTTCTGATGTTTGTTAATCTGCTTAGAATCACATGCTGTGCATAGGTCCGACATCCAGTGGTCACTGCGGAGTATTGCATTTTGTTTTTCGTAGTCGAAAAGGGGACGTCGACAAGGCGTGTCTGAAACACTATCCCTATAGTGACGTGCGTTGTACCCACAATCCCTCACGCGTCGAGGTCCCTCAGATTGTTTTTTTCCGCCCAGCTTCTGGTCGCCTTCACGCGGAGCTCCTCGAGAGACATTGCAACTCCTCGACCTTTGGTCGTTTTTTTCTCTAATATTAATAATCCCTCCCTCGACGCAGTTGTAAGCTGTTCTCCGCCGAAAAGAATCTTCGACGGAGGGTCGAGCGGAAGAAATCCTTCGGCGCTGCCGAACACGTGGCCTGGCCTCGCAGGCCATATACAGTAGGGAGAGTGGGGTCGTGGGACATCTCTGGGTCTTTTCTGAGAATGCCTTTCCCTTTCCCCTTCCTTTCCCTTGGGGTGTTTATCGCGATTTATTGCCTCGGCTATGGAGAGGACACCGTTTAGGTTTTGCCCACTTTGTAAAGGCAAATTCACTTGGAAGGACAAGCACTCACGGTGTAACCGCTGCTTGCCCCTCGATCACAGGGAGGAAGGGTGCGCGGCTTGTCGGCTTCTTAAGCCTAAAACTCTAAAAGACCGAAGGGTTAAAAGGTGGGCGGCCTACGCGATGTCGAAGGCCGAAGGTTCACCCGCCGCTGCTACCACCGACAGTGACGAGGAACGCGATAACACGACCTCTGCTACGGAAGTCGAAACCCCCTCTAAGGAGCGCTTACGCGCTTCGTCGTCTGTCCCCGGCCCCGACGGGCTCGGCTCACGCCCTGCTTATGGGGATGAACACCCCGGCGACACAGACGCACACAAAGATCCACATAAACACACAACCCACGGCTCTTCTTCGACGAAGTCGAAAAGACCTTCGGCGCCCAAGGAGACGCAGGTTCCACCGGCGGCCTCCTCGGACCGTTCGGGTTCGAAGCCCCTCTCGCAACCGCAGCCGCGACCTGCGACTGGGCTTTCGGCAAACAAGGGCGCTGCCACCAAACCATCGGCCGGTGCGCATCAACAGAAAGCGCAGACCGCCGTAGAGCGTTCGATACCCATAGCGTCGAAAACTCAAGCTTCCGCCGACAAACGAGTCGCCGACAAGCGAGTCGCCGATAGCTTAGCAAGGATCGCTGTAGCCGACGCCCAAAAGCGTACGCCGAAGATTACGTCGAGCGTTACGCATAAGTTAAAGGATACGCCGAAAAAGCCCGAAGGGAAGCAGGGACTACCCCCTTCAGTCAGGGAGTCTCCCGACACACCTGAAGGTTTTTCGGAGGGCGACGGGACACTTTCCTCGACGCTTTGGGAGAGGTCGAGCCATTTCGAGTTAGATAACCCTATGTTTCCCCCGCCAGACCGCTCTGGGGTACCCCATGAAACAATGGAAAGACTCCACCTCTGTATGGAGAGGATGGAAAGGTTCATGAGCACCCAGGCCTCTCAAACTCACAAGAGGACCAGAGAAGGGCCTCAGGAGGACCCCAGGGCCAAAAATCCGAGGCTAGTCGATCCCCAGCAGGACACAGCCTCAGACTTCCAAGATGTATATGACCTCACTGGGGAGGAACAATACTTCGGGGAGGAAGATGATTTCATGGACAATGAAGAACAGAACCAGGAGGAATGTCTGGAAGACAGAACAGACATTATAGAAGAAGAAGAAGGCTTCGGGGTTAACCCAGAAGAGGGACCTTCACACCCCTGGCAATCACCATCAGTGTATTCCGACACTGATGTCCTAAACCTAACTCCTCCGGACAATTCTCCAGTTAGGAACACGTCTCCAATTGACGATCAGCCCACGTTCAATGCACTGTTGCGCAGAGCAGCAGCGCATTTCGAACTCGACACCGGGGAACTCTCTCCAGAATTGGACTTTGTAGAAAGAGTGATTAAAGAAAAACCCCCGGTCAGCCAGACCATTCCACTCCTCGCTTCAGTGAAGAGAAGGATCATACCTTCGCTGTCCACTCCCGCAATGATCAGAGGGGTCAATCCACGGATTGAAAAACTTTTCACTCCTTCACCCTCAGACCCCCTCTACATTAGGGGACATTCCATTCCGGATTCCCTAGTGGTATCTAATACTAGAAAGAGGGCAGGGGTACCACTTTCCACCAGTGAGGCACCCCCTGACAAGGAGGGCAAGAGGCTATATGCCCTTGCAAAAAGAGTTACTTCCTCGGCTGCCTTCTCAGCAAGAATTGCCAACAACAATTCCTTGCTTGCAAGCTACGCAGACGCGCAGTGGGCCAAACTGCGAAAAGACGCAGAGGAAGCACCGGAGCCTTTACGTACGCGCCTACTGTCAACTATTGGCGAAGGAACCCAAGTGAACCAGAGCATTGTTAAAAACTCTCTGGACGCGGCAGAAACAGCAGGACGTTCCTTGGTACAAGGAATACTCCTAAAGCGCCATGTATGGCTGCGCAACTCAGGCTTTAAACCAGAGACACAGGCGTCTTTGATAAATAAACCTGTCGAGGACGCTAACCTCTTCGGAAAAGCGGTAGATGAAGCCCTAGAGATGGCTAAAAAAGAGTTCGACACTATCAAGACTCTTGACCAAATCTCTAAGCCCACTACCAGGCGCGGCTATGGCAACAAACGCTTTTTTCGTGGCCAACGCCAACACCAACAACAAAATCAACATCAGCAATACCCTGCCACCAATTACCAAACCAATAGTGGGCAGTACAGCCAAAGAGGCCAACGCCGGGGCAAAGGGAGGGGTCGGGGATCCACCCCCAGAGGCTCCCAAGCCCCCAACAACTCCAAGTGACGCGAAGATTCGCGTCCCCTCCCATGCAACACCGGTCGGGGGCCGGATAACATCCTTTCTTCCTGCATGGGAGGAGATAACTTCAGACCGTTGGGTACTTTCCACCGTAGCCCACGGATACTGTATCGAATTCAACAGTTCCCCATCCTACAAACCCCCGAGGGGACGTCGCATGACACCGGAACATCTTGCCATCCTTCTCCAAGAAGTACTACAACTGCTGGAAAAAGGAGCCATAGAGGTCGTGCCTCTATCTCAGGTAACAGAAGGTATTTATTCAGTGTACTTCCTTGTACCCAAAAAGGATCTAACCATGCGCCCTGTATTAGATCTGCGCCCAGCGAACAAGTTTATCAAACCCCAAAAGTTTCGTATGGTAACCTTACAGGAAGTAATCCCACTGCTTTCTCAGGGAGATTACATGACAACATTGGACATGAAAGATGCATACTTTCATATTTCAATGTTGCCAGCGCACAGAAAATACCTCAGGTTCATGATAGAGGGCAAACACTACCAGTTCAAAGTGCTACCCTTCGGCATAGCATCAGCACCAAGGGTATTCACGAAGGTGCTGGCAGTGGCAGCGGCCCACCTGCGCAGGTTGTCCATCCCAGTTTACCCTTACCTCGACGACTGGCTCATAACAGGGGATTCCTACGAAACATGCTTCTCCAATACCCAAAAGACAGTAGACCTTTTGTTTCAGTTGGGCTTCTCCATCAACGAAAAGAAGTCCAGTTTAGACCCCAGTCAAATCAAGCAATTCCTAGGGGCTCTAATTCAAACAAAGGACGGCCTCGTCTTCCCCTCCAGAGAGAGGGTCCAAAACATGCTGTTTCAAATCCCTCAATATGTAACCGGTCGAGAGGTGACGGTACGCAAAGCAATGCGCTTGCTAGGAATGATGGCGTCGTGTATTTATTTGGTACCTCACGCGCGCCTGCGCCCAATGCAAGAGTGGCTCAACAGCCAGTGGTGTCAGGCCAGCGGACTATGGGAGGATCTAGTTGTGGTCTTGCAGGCCTTAGTTCTCTCGCTACGGTGGTGGACAAAGGAAAACATGGAAAAAGGGAAACCCTTTGCCACACCCGCGGCGGAAGCCACTCTAACCACAGACGCATCCCTCACAGGATGGGGGGCGCACCTATCCCATCAGACTGCTCACGGAGTGTGGACTCCGAACGTAGCATCCAAACACATAAATCTACTGGAGCTACTAGCTGTGTTCAAGGCGCTAAGAGCCTTCCAGGAACACCTACAAGGCAAAACAGTAATGGTCCTTACAGACAGCACCACAGCCATGTACTACATCAACAAGCAAGGGGGCACCCACTCTCCAGGCCTGTCCAAGCTGGCCCAGAATATATGGAAGTGGGCTCTCAAACAGGACATGTTCCTACTATCACTACATGTACCCGGGGAACTCAATCTGCTAGCAGACAGTCTCAGCAGAGATTTCCCCCTGCCCAAAGAGTACGAATGGCGCCTGCACGAAGACATCGTCTTCGACGTCTTCACACAATGGGGATTCCCAGAAATAGACCTGTTCGCAACCCTGGAAAACTCACAATGCCTAAGTTACGCCTCCAGGTACCCCCAGAACCAATCCAAGGGGAACGGTCTGTCGATGCAATGGTCAGGGAAATTTGTTTACGCTTTTCCCCCCCGACTCCCCTTCTCAACAAAGTGGTGCACAAGATGCACCAGGAACAAGTGACCATGATACTAGTGGCCCCAATGTGGGCACGACAACCATGGTTCGCTCACTTGATGGAAATGTCTCTATCCCCCCCAGTAAAACTCCCCTGCCCGTACAACATTCTGTCTCAGGACAAAGGCAGGACTCTGCATCCATGCCCCCAGAACATGAACTTAGCAGCTTGGCTCCTGAGATCATAGAGTTCGGACATCTACAACTCCCGCAAAGATGCATGGACATCCTCAGGGAAGCCCGGAAACTGAACACTCGCCACTGCTATTCTAGCAAGTGGAAAAGATTTGTCATCTGGTGCAGGAGTAAAAGCATCAACCCTATTGACTGCTCTCCCACACATGTGGTCCTATACCTGACCCACCTATTGGATTCAGGTCTAGTGTTTAACTCCATTAAAGTCCACCTAGCTGCACTTTCTGCATACACCACTTCCCAACTCAAAGTGTCGTGGTGGAGGATCCCTGTTATAAAGGCCTTCATGGAGGGAGTAAAGAGAATACACCCCCCGATAGCTGACCCAGCTCCCGGATGGGACCTTAATGTGGTACTTACCAGACTCATGGGCTCTCCATTCGAACCCATGCACAAAGCATCTCTTAAACACCTCACGCTTAAGACTGCTTTTTTAATAGCTATCACCTCCATCAGGAGAGTAAGTGAACTTCAGGCTCTTTCTATTCTAGACCCCTTCGTTACAGTTCACAAAGATAAAGTGGTTCTACGCACTCACCCTAGGTTTGCTCCGAAATTTATTTCTAAATTCCACGTAAACCAATCTATAGAACTACCAACGTTCTTTCAAAATCCTTCCAATTTGGGAGAAAGGACTCTGCACACACTAGATGTACGCAGAGCGGTCATGTTCTACATGGAAAGAACCAGACCACTGAGGAAGACTAATCAGTTCTTCGTCTCGGTGGCAGCAGGAAGAGAAGGAGATGCAGTTTCAAAATCCACTATTTCTAGATGGATTGTTCAATGCATCACTCTCTGCTATACTCTTGCTAAGAGAGAACTGCCCTTTAGGCCAAGAGCACACTCTACTCGAGGCACGGGGGCATCCATAGCATTCATTGAAAATGTTCCCCTTGAGTCCATCTGCAAAGCGGCTACCTGGAGTTCTGTGCACACCTTTACAAAACACTACTGTCTAGATACACACTCTAGATCTGACTCCCAGGTGGGACAGGCAGTATTACGACACCTTTTCTCTACTGTTCCTTCTCATAACCCACCGCCAACTCCGGGTACTGCTCGCTAGTCTATGCACAGCATGTGATTCTAAGCAGATTAACAAACATCAGAAGAGAATGCATTACTTACCGTAAAAGCATTTCTGATGATTGTATCTGCTTAGATTCACATGCGCCCGCCCTTCCTCCCCGCTCGGATGGAAGGAACATAGACTTCCTTTATATATCTCTCTCTTTTCTGTACTCACTCACGTCTAGAAGGCTCCCTCAGGGCAGAAAAAATACAAACAGAGGGACCTCGACGCGTGAGGGATTGTGGGTACAACGCACGTCACTATAGGGATAGTGTTTCAGACACGCCTTGTCGACGTCCCCTTTTCGACTACGAAAAACAAAATGCAATACTCCGCAGTGACCACTGGATGTCGGACCTATGCACAGCATGTGAATCTAAGCAGATACAATCATCAGAAATGCTTTTACGGTAAGTAATGCATTCTCATAATCCTCCTTATGCTCGTATAAGTGAACCACTTCAAGCAGCCCTTCAAGAATTGTTGGCATCCTGGTCAGCAACTCGGGGAAACGGTGCGGTTATGGTAGTTGGCGATTTCAATTGCCGAATACCGGGGGAGGGAGGGCTACACCCACAAAACTCTAGGCTAAGAAACATGCGGTTACTTACGCATAGCAAAAAAGATACTGAAGGCCCGCAATGGCGTCTCTTGTTTGATGACTGGGATCTTGAGATGGTGAATGGTTACACTGTTAGTGACCATCCAGGAAAACCAACGTGGGCTAACGGTTCTTCTTCCAGTACAATTGACTATATATTTATGTGCCCTAAAATGTTGCTATGTGTTGTTGACCTAATGGTATCTTTAAATGAATGGAGTGACCACGCTGCACTTCAGTGTGTATTAAACATTGTCCACACTAAATCAGAAAAGAGTAATCTGGGTACAATTCAGGTAAACAAAGCGGGCTCTAGTATCAGGTGGACTGCCCAGAACATACACTTGGCTTCAAAAGCATTAAACATTGAGAACTGGCCCCTATTACCCAACTTCAACGATATGTCTATAGAAGCCATAGAAACTTGGATTAGTCGTTTTTCTAATACTCATGCCTCAACCCCTAATCGGAGTATGATTAAACCAGAGGGTGGTATACCCCCGTTTAACAAAAAGATCAGAGACACTAAGAGGGAATTTAGAAGGGAGCTGCGCACGATCAAACAAAGGAGCGAACCTTTAGAAAATCTCAGGGTGGCTCTTAGGAAATGCAAGAATAAATATAGAACCAATATCAAAAAGCTACGGCTTACCGAAAGAACTCTGGCATATCAGAAATTGATTCACACCATTTGCTCGAAAAACACTCGTAGCATCTGGGCACTGCTGCGTGAAGCTAGAGAAACTACCAAGGGGCAACTTGCAAACCCTATTGGTGCAAAGGAATGGGAGGATTTCCTGTTGAATCGTAACGCCATCGTACAGCCAGAGGAGAGTTTTCCATCGCTTCCTCCAAGATCTAGTATATCATTTGATATGCCATACACAGCGATACTCTGTAAGATAAAAACTCTAAAATCCTCTAGACCTCCCGGCCCTAATGGCCTAGCCAACATAGTTATCAAAGCCCAACCTGAGTTTTGGGCAGGATTGTTGACAATTATGTTTGAGAAAATTCTGAACCAAGGGGTGATACCTAAATCGTGGCAAACAGCCGTGTTGATCCCGGTATTTAAAAAGGGAAACCGGCTAGACCCGAATAATTACAGACTCCTCTCTATGCTGGACACGACAGGCAAATTGTTTGCCGCTCTGTTGCTCAAGGACCTTCAGACATGGGTAGATGAGGCCCATATATTATCCAAATTCCAATGTGGTTTCAGAAAAGGCTACTCTACCGGGTACAATTTGATGGTAATGAATCTACTAAGAGCAAGAGCCCGTAAAAGAGATGAACCACCGTTGTATGCACTATACATCGACTTTAAAGCAGCTTTTGATCTGGTACCTAGAGAACGCCTATGGTCTAAACTGGCTGCTCTAGGCTGCCCTGCTGGCGTACTATATTTTCTCAGATTGTTACATCAGAATACCTCAGTCAGGTTAAAATTGGACCAGGAGGGACATCTGACCGGCAAGGTATATCAAAATAGGGGGGTCAAACAGGGCTGTGTGACTGCCCCCCTAGTGTACAATCTGTATGTGCATGATATCCCGCTTGCTCTAACTTCTACTCATAATTGCCCCCCCAAAATCGGGGACTCTGCCTGTACCGTCATGGCATATGCTGATGATTTGGTCATCTTTGACCACACTATTAGTGGCTTACGTAGATCAGCCATTGCATTATGGGAGTATGCCGAATCTAATGGTCTCATTATTAACCTAGACAAAACTAAGGTACTGAGATTTACTAGCAAAAAAGTGTCCCGCGTGAACCTCAGGGTGAATAACAACTTGATTTCATACGCCCCACTCTACCGTTATTTAGGTATTGATTTTGAGCCCAATGGGGACTATGTGGCTCTTAAGCTCTCACGTACAATGCGAGCAGCACAAGTAACATCTTTAATAGCCAACTTTACCAATCAGCAAGGAGGATTTTCACTCTGGGGAATGCGCCAATTATACATGCAGGTATTTATCCCTATGATGACTTATGGTCTAGATTCACTTCTTGACTTAGATCTTAGCTGGCTTCAAATCATCGAGGGGAAATTCTGGCGTCGCATACTTGGCCTGGGCCCGGGAGTCCCGATGGCAATTATTCGATTAGAACTAGGGCTACCCTCTATGAAGGCCATCGTCATGAAAAGGAGATTGGGGCACTTTTTGAAAATGCGCAGTACAACAGCTAACCCTCTGCTGCTTACCATCTTCCAAGAATTGTGCAAGAAACAAAAACCTCAGTCTCCATCTGCGACGATGATAAAACTTCTTGCTACCATTGGATGGACCTGGCGAGCTGGCCCATATACCAAGCAAGTTCAAAATGCACTTGATAAGAGGGTAGAAATGTGGGATTGGCTAGAGAATTTCGCTCACCTTAGCGCGTTGAAAAGCTACGCATTTGTTCAGTATAGGCTGTATTCATTCTTGCAACCCCAAGGGTATCTCAATCTATGTCCCTCAAAAAAACTGCGACGATTTATCCTTTTGTTAAGGATGGACCAACTGCCTATTCTCTTGGTTACGGGCAGAAGACAGCAGTTACCACTGGAACAACGCACCTGTCGGCTGCGTGAAGGAAACAAAGTATTAGAGTCAGCAAGGCATGTTTTGACAGAATGTGGCACTATGATTGACGTAATCCATTGTCATCTGGGAAAGTTTTCCCATAATCCAGCATCAATTGGAACGTCATTATTCTGGCATCACTGCATGAACTCTGAGAGCATGCGAGAAATGATAGCTCTCTTCAATATCTGGATTAAGATAGAAGAAACATTGAATATTCAGATCTGAAATCAGTACTCGTAACCTATAACTGTCACTGCCCCGGCCCTTTGTTCCTCTTCTTCTCAGCACCTTCTCTATTTGTTATTTTATATGCTATCTGAGCTTTGAGATTGATTTTATATGTGTAAATAGTTTATCATTATATTGTTATATTATTGTTATATTGTTACTATTCTGTTCTCGGAAGTTTAATCTATATATGATGTTTACTCATTAATATGTGTAAAGTTTATTAAATAGACTGTATCACATTAAATAAATAAATAAATAAAAAAAAGTTAAATTTACTTTACTAGTCTTTTTTTAAATTCCTAGACTCAGCACACACGACCTTACAATAGAGGGCTGGAGGGGTTACCTAGTATCCCTTATGTCAAAGAAACTCATGTAGCAGTCAAATGCTACCCTTTCCTATTGAAATGGCAGGTGGCATTGGTTTACAACGAACTAACATGATTTTTCCCGACGGCGAACACTGGTAGCTAAAAATCGCGGGGGATATGCTTTCAAGATGGCACCTAAGCCCCTTTGTATAAACGGGTCCCGGTCTTCTTTTGTTCGCCATTTCTTTTTGGAAAGGTCCTTCTAGAGTTTGTATCGCTGTGCCAAACTAGGTTTGGGCCCTTTGTTCTATGCCTTTGGCGAGCTTCAGGACTGAAGACTGCCTCTGGCGACCGAGTCTGTGGGGTGGGCAGGAAGTGAGGGAGGTGCCCGAAACTCCCTGTGCTTAGGAGACCCGGATGCACAAGGACAGCAACAGAGAAGCCATTCAAAGACGATGACCTCACCTGGAGTTGGTAGGACCAATCAACTCGTAAACCACCTGAATACCATTCTCGGAGCTGGTTAGGATTAACCAGAGGGGAAGGACACCAGCTTGTGTGCTTGAACAGCAACCGGAATCGAAGATTTGCCAATTTGCCTACTTTGTGACTTGTCCCTGTGCAGTTCAGGAGTCCCCCGATGTCCTCCCTCCTGGCCCCACGACTGAGGCTCAGGAACAGCAAGATCTGCAGGAACTTCCAGGAACAGAAGTCTTCAGCTGCATCTTTTTCTGCAATATAAGTGTTCTGACTTGAGTCGTGTAGACCGATGAGACCTCCGTCCCCAAGTGACGCACAGGGGAACTAATAGAAACACGCTGTGCGACCTTTGAGGCCACAGGTGAGAGATGTCTTCCCAGATCCACGGAATCTCTGGAACACCGATGCTGCTATCAAAAGGGAACGAGGTTAAGTACCTGGCAATTACAATACAATCAAGCAAACGATAGGATCTAAAGAGTCTTACCTATCTGGTGTTGGGGAAACCCAGGTAACCTAGTAGAGAGGTTCGAGACTCAGATGATGCGGCGGTCCCAGGAATAGTAGAACCGCAGGTGAGCGTGGATGGAGGGTTAACCACCTGTAGGAGAGAGGGCTTGACTTGAATCCCAAGAAGGGAAATGGCGTAGAAGCTTAGCAAGGTATCAAGGGATGATCCAAAGACAAGTCGAGGTGAAGTCCAGAAATCCGGCAACAGGTAAACAGTTCCAAGCAAAGGTACAAAGGGGTGTCCGAAGGAGTCCGAGGTAGAGTTCCGTGATCACAGTAACAAGGAGCAATTCGTAACGCCAAACAGGGTCTGAAGACAGCTGAGAAGCAATGAGCATTCTGTCTCTCAGACCTTTATACTGTGTGTCTCTGGGTCATGTGACGTCCACCAAGGTCACGTGAGGAACGCCATACTGGATCACGTGACCGACGTGAAGACGTAACGCCGCCCCTTCTGCTATACGTTCTCCAAGGCAATTGCCAATGCAGAAAGGGTTGCAATCGAGCCCGTACACCAAAGCTGGTACGGTGTTTTCGGTCCTTTGGGTTCACCGAATCACCTGAGCCTCGAACCGTGGGAGGAGATGTTGGGGGAATGTGCGCAGTTTTCTGATGTTGAGTGGACTGGTGTGCAGAGGATCGCCTAACATTAAGGTACTGTGAAAACCCGGCCGTAAGAATACAGCGAAGGTTTCTATAACTTTGGCAACTTGCAGGCCTAGTCAGCTTGTGACCCGACATATGAAACTTTGTTCTGTGAACTACATTAATAAGTGTTTTTACCACACAACTTTTAGTATAAGTGTTTATCTGAATAATTGTCATTGTAGACCTTTGTGTAACACCCTTACAAGCTCACATTCCCTCTTGAGATGAGCCTGGCTCCTCAGATCGCTACAAAAAACTGTGTGGTACAGACTTATATCAAAGGTTGGTTTTGCTTAGACCTGTAGTCCTAGTTGTGTGTATTGGTCCCAAAGGGTATACTGCATGCAAACTCTGCCTAACACACCACCTCTGAAGAACTTAGCCTAGACCGCCTGTCACTGCTACGTGAACTGGTTTAGCTACAGCTCCCAAGAGTTGTCCCTGTAATCTGTCCTAACATACAGAATGTTAAGTTGTTGCTTGCTATTTATTAGCTAGGGGCTTAATATGTCTTAGTCATTCAGAACCTCTTGATGGAAAACATCTCTGTTGCAACCTACATATCTACAGTTCTATACACTGTTGTCCTAGTCTGTTATCTGAAGTGAGTCCTCTTCCCTGCACATTATTTTCCAATTGTGCTCACCCCAGTTTTCCATGTACGGGTTCTTACCCTATTGCGTTTCTCCCCAGCTTGCCCTGTATGTTCTGTCCTTCCTTGAGCCACGAGACCTTCTGCGAGCAGCTCAGACCTGCCGCTACTGGAGGATCCTAGCTGAGGATAATTTGTTGTGGCGGGAAAAGTGCAGAGACGAAGGTAAGCAGTGATATGAGAAACGCTCTGTGAGAAAAAGTAAAAATGTGTTATTAAAAGGTACTATGAACATCTCTGTGACTCCTAAGAAAGCACCATGAGTAAATACTTGGAAGGTGCCCAGGTTAAGAAAGTACATGGTAGAAGCAGTTTTGCAGGTATCTGGTGTGGCATCGAAACTTAAACGTTTGAAAGATTAAATGCACGAGTTTGAACAAAAGTGAGAAATTAAACAGTAAAACTAGTTTTGGGGGTGGGGGGAGTGTAAGGTGGTTGTAGTGAGTGGCACAGGCGGGTATTAACTTTATATCGGTTGGTAAATTCCAAAATATAAGAATGGGAAAAAGTTTAAAAGTACAAGCTATTGTGTGAAAAAGAAAGCAACCAGTAAAACAAATCAGTCAGAAGTGGTCGGGTAGAAACATACTAGGGCGATGGAGGTGTACTGTTTTCATATTAAAAGGAAGGACTGAATGACATAGTTTTGAGCTGAGGACGAGGGAAGAGTCAGGTTTACTGGAGAATCTCCCTGTACTCGCCATTCAAACATTAGAAGAGGATAGGAGGACAAAACTGGGATGTCTGTGCACAGCAGAATGGAAAGACTCTAAACAATAGTAATATGGTGTAAATGGTCTTGTATATCACACTTCTACCACTGTTCGTGTCCTAGCTGAACATGCTTTTGTAAGACAGAAAGGTGGGGTGTCGTTAGGACAGGCAGAAGCAAACCTGTGGTGTTGATGGAAGTACCTGGTGTCTGAGTATCAGTCTGTTTTCTTTGGATTTGGCGGAGAAACGTGGGATTATGTTATCCATAGGAAAGAACCCAAAATCTGATGTAATAGTGCTTTGGCTAGCCACTGATTTGGGAGTGTGATGTTACTCAAGAGCAGAGCTTAGACATGGTGTATTTCCATTGCGTAATTTGCAAGTAATAGTACTACAATATGCTTGAAATGTATGCAATTGAGATGTATTGTTATTGACGTCTGCTATTTTTCAAAATAAGGTGTAAAAGACATGGTTCGGTTAGTGCTAATGGCTAGTCATGTGGGGGGCATTCTGTGGAGGGGAGGCAAAGTTTTGTTTGTGTGCGTTGTGTATGTTAGGAGATGTTAGAGATGGTGCTTCATTGGGGGGAAGGGTTTGAGTTGGCCTTACAAGGCAAAACAACCTGCAACCCTGCACTCCTACCACTGGCGTCTTGTAAATGGGTCCCATTTCACTAATAATTTAAATGCACAATCATTTTACAACTTATGGTGTAGCAATGCAAAGTGTAGAAAAGGGTGCAATTTCGGAATGTTGTTCATCTAGTTGTTACAATTTTGTTTGGGGACTGACCGCTAGGCTGGAATGAATGGGAGAAACCTGCATAAAAGGCAAGTGTGTTAGGGAGAATTCTCAGAAATGTGCTAATTCCCTTCACCTTAGAGACCCCCAGCAACTTTGCTGGATTTTGAGGACTTGATTTTTTTACCTGGAAAGACTGTGACCCTTTTTTCCCCCCACTTTGTTGTGTGTTTTGATGTGTGTTTTACATTGGGGTTCTCTGATTATGGAGTTTTAGAGAACTCCATAGGCATCATCTTTTCATGTGTGTTACACAGCAACCTCAGTGCAGTGACAAAAGGTCCTTCTTGAGATTTACTCTGTGCGCCAAACTAGGTTTGGTCCCTTTGATTTTTCTTTGGCGGGATTCTCGAGTGAAGTCTGCCTCTGGCTCCAGGGTGTCTGGCGGGGGCAGGAAGCGAGGGAGGTGCCCGAAACTCCCTGTGCTTAGTATCCTAGTAGACAGGAATGCGCTCCTCAGTGATTGGCTGACTGGCTGTCCGGCAAGGATAGACACCCTGCTGGGTGACTGACAAGTGAGCTGGAATGAATGGGAGAAACCTACATAAAAGGCAAGGCTTTTTGGCTTGGAAGGCTAAGTCGACCACTGCATGAAGGAATCTGAAGAACTTGGAAGAGACGCCTGCTGCAACTCCTTGACCGTTGGTTTGCCTGGTGAAGCCCTGCTGCTGTGCTGAAGCTCTGAATTCGCCTTGAGTAGAGAAGCCCTGCAAGGAAGACTTTTCCTTTTGAGTTGGTGGGCCCAATCAATTCCAAAGTAAGCCACCTGGACATACTCTCGAAGCTGGTTGAATTTCCACTGCAGTTGCTGCTGGAAATCGAAGAGCCAGGGAGAGGAACACAAGTTTTTGCGCGTTGCTTTTAAGTTGGCCAAGAGCTCCAGGAAGTTCTTCTGGACTCCCAGGAAGCATGACTGACCAAGCCCGAGCCACCTCAACAGAGTGCTGGACCCCAGATGCAAGGAAAGTCCCTCTCGACAGCCAGGAACCGCTGTGTTGCTTTTTGCGGTAGACGCGAGGAGCTGAAACACTGAACAGCCACTGATTTGAAGATTGCCAGTTGTGAGCGGTGACCATCCCATTGCAATCCAGGAGTCCCCAGAAGTACTGTCCCTTGTCCCCACGACTGAGGCCCAAGAACAGTGAGATCTGCAGATGTAACCAAAGGTACTGTAAAGTCGAAGAGAACTTACCTCTTGTTGTGTAACCTCACTTGTTCTCAGTTGGCACTTGTCGTGGTTGCTTCTGTAGAGTTGCTATCAGCTTCTTTACCTTACAAGCCTGATCAGCTTGGGGCCCTGCTTTGATTAGTTCTTTTCTACAAAGACTTCTTAAACATTGTACAAGACTTTTACCTACCTGCAAGAATTGCTTCAGCTCACCTAGACTTTTGCCCAATTGACATTGGCCTGGCTCCCTGAATGATACTTCATCCTTCTTACATTGTGGTTTGTCTTCCTTCCAAGAAGGGGTTAACTTACTGCATTGGGTGGGTTATCAAAAGTGCTTACCTGCTTCAGAATATTTGTTTTATTTCTTGTTTTGTTCTAATAATCTTTTTCTTTGACATACTCCTAAGTATTGCTCTATATGCCACAGTTATATATTAATGTCGACAGTGTCCTAGCTATTTGTCACCTTAGGGTGTAGGAAGTGGCTGTGCCATCCCAAATGGTACTTGCTAATGTAGAGAAACTGAATGTGTATTTCTGGAGTGCATTTGTGTTACTATGATATTGCGCCTTCTGAAGAAGGCTTACTCAAACTGACTGTTAAATAAATTAAGAGTTTATTTGAATACTTGAATCTGTGTAACTCCCCAACAGCTCCCATTGACCCCTCTTGAGGTAAACCTGGCTGCTCAACACGCTACCAACCTGTGTAGTACATAGCAAAGGTTGGGTTCCTATTGCCAGGAGGTCAGGGTTGTTGTAGTGCACCCAAAGGGTACTGCATACATTCTTGCTTAACAAGGGCCCCTGGCACAACCCCTCCACATCACTCATGTACAAATATTAAATAGCATTGGAGCCAAGGTGTATCCCTGTTTCAACCCTACTTAGGATTACATTATTCTTGACAGTGACCCTTCTTTAGTCAAACGTATTCGTAGAGTTGTATTGGTATGCAGGAGAGTAAGAAGCTGAACCAGCTTTCTTGTAACTTTCATTCCAAGACGTGTATGCCAAAGCCTAATCTAAGTACCCGATCAAAAGCGCTTGACACATACAGCGATGCAATAAATACTACCCCAACTTGGGAATGTTGTACATGATGTCTTAAATGAGCCATGACCGTAGCATTAATTGTGGTACCAAGGTCCTGCCTGAACCCCACCTAGAATCGACTAGCAAAATCTTTGCTGGTAGCCTCTATTAGGGCAATTGACCTATAGTTATTGGGGTTTTGTGCCTCTCCCTTTGTAAAAATCCAAATGATAGACTGAACCCAAGAGGCTGGAATAACATGGGTCAAGAAAATTTGGTCTAACTTAGGTTTCAAAAGCTCAGACCAGAGCAGCAGCGCTTTCTTCAGGAACAAATGGTATGTCGTCACGGCCTGGGACACGAGCTGGCTTTAGTTTACCAATAGCCCAAATATTGTCTTCTCTGTCCCAGGTACAAATACCCTCGACAACAGTCCCTAGGTCAGCGGCACCAGAGTCCTCAAAGGATTCTGGCAGAGAGAATGTCTTCTTGTAGTGTTCAAACCAAGCCGATTCCTGTATCGGGCAATCCATACTCTTGTCCTTCAGACCCAAGGTCCGGTTAATAGACCAAAATGTGTGGTCCGTGCCATTGCAGAAATATTTGTGTGGACTGATGAGTACGCAAGTAGGATTAGCCTAAGAGATTTTTGTTTCAGCACCTTGCCCATGTTAGGTAAGATTTTCATAGAAAAGATAAATCTTCCTGACCTGGGTCAACCTCAGAACTTTTTGCTTTTATGCCTCTGAGTGGGAACCTTTTTCCACACTCAGAATCATTACTCTTTATGGGTATCATTGTTTTGAAACTCCATAGTGTCTTTTTCAAGTTATCCTCTTAAACAACTTTTTGGGAATAAGTGTCTGTTGTTGCTGGGTTGCCCTAGGGGCTCCCCTTTTAACTTTCTCTGGCTAACCATGAGAGAAATACAGTTCCCAAGGGTAGAAAGGATCTTTGGATCCCTTTTTACATTTTATTCTTTGAAGACAGCACGCCCCACCAAATGTGGAGTGCTGGGGAGATGCAATGTATCCCCCTTCACACTAAAACTGTATCAATTCTGTTGCAGGGACAAGCTGACTTTCAATGGCTGGTAGCAGTGGTACCTTGGATTAATTTGGTGCACCTTTACCACGACATAAGGGTGCTCATTTTACAAAATGGCCCAGTCTTCTTTTTTTGCCATTTTAGCTGTTCTTGTCTGTCCTTGTTCGTTTGCCTGACATCCAGTGAGGGAAATTCCTTTGTGTGATTTTTATTATTATTTTTTTTTAAATTTAATTTATTTATTTCTTTTTTCAATTTCGGCTGGACTCCCCGCCCAGGCTCCAGTCTGTCGGTCTGTCGGTCTGTGAAGGCAGGAAGTGATGAAGTCCCAAACTCCACAACCCTTTGTCTTCCTCCTTGCCTGAATGGGGACAAATCCCAGTGAGGGTTGGCAGGAGGGTGGCTGTCCTGATTGGACAACCAGACTGCCCCTTGTTGTAAAATTCAGGCATTGAATGCAGAGGTTGTGCTGTAGTTCCTGTTAAATACTGGAAGCTGAAGACAAGTGATAAAGGAAAAGCGGCTGAAATTATTTGCAGCGACCGGAGAGCCTGCTGTGTAACCGAAGCCTGTTGTAGCCCTTCCTTCTAATCGAACTGAGGTCTCCGAAATAGACGACCCTGACCCAGAGCCTGGTGAGACCCACTAGACTCCAGCAGACCTGCATTTTCAGCCATCCCACAGGTTGCTGCGACCTTGCAGGGCTGCAATACCCTTTTACCCCGAGTCCTTGAGCCAGTGTGCAGTGCAGTCTTCTGAAACTTCGTGGGCATCCTGGTGTATCTACAGAGACACGAATAGAGTCTGAAAAGTCCTCTCACCAGAGTGTTGGACCTTTGTAACATGAATCCTATTCGGTCGTCTTCTGTGCTCCTGTAAAAGGCGCCAAATCCAGAAAACTGCATCCAGCCGCGAGGAAAACCTTGCCTATAGCCTTCTCCGGTGATCCCTGCTGCAAGGTCGCTTCCAAGGTCCTGTTTTCAGTCACCACAACAAGGAATCCACTGGCCAGATTTTTGGCTGCAGATCCTGAAGTCATCCTGCTGCAAATTCTTCTTCAATGCTGAGGTACTGTGTTGTCTTGGGTATGTACTTACCTTAAGTCTCTCAGGATTCCTGTGTAGCTGTGGGGTGTTTCCTGTGAGGCGGAGACCTCTCATCCAGTGCACCCAGTCCCACTGCTAGAATCCTAATAGGATGTCTTCTGTGAAGCTCCTGAACCCTCTTATAACTCTAAAGTAAAATACTCACCTGTTTGACCAGTCTTCCTGAGGAACTCTGACTTTTGATACTTAAGAACCTATTCTGACACTGTCTGTTGGACACTAGATACTAGTGACCCGCCTTCTGCCACTGAGAACACTCATGCTCCAAGAATAACGGAAAGACTTTAAAGTGATTTGGCCTTTTGACTAGAAAAGAAAATAAGTGTTTCAAAGTTACTTCCTTGGGGAGACCACCAAATGGGCGTAGACGTGATGGCAGCCTAAGCCTTTGTCTCCCTCTCTGGGCCCAAAGACAAGGCAAAACAAATATCAAATTAATATATAACAATCTAACCACACTTTCCTGCTAAAGAACTCTTCTCCAGCATGGGGTCTGGCATGGATTCACATGCTCATGAATATTCCCCGTCGTCAGGCTGGGAATCCTCGGTAAAGAAAAATCAGTATCGGTTTCGTTTCTGATCTCTTTCGTAGTAGTAAATAATCACTGATCTCTGCGTCATACTGACCACAGCCAATGACTGCCCTCTCCCTAAGCCCCGCCTTTGGCAGCCAGCTTCAGATTTTTACTGCACGTTCAAGTGTTGGGAGTCCTCGTGCTTAGCTCTCGAGCTTTTGCTGCGTTTTTGCACTTTTTCAGGTGAATTTTCACACTTTTTCGGTTAATCGAGCCTCGAGCTCCACCGTTTCTACTCCCGTTAACGGGTACCCGTTGCACGATTTTCCTACGCCCCTCAAGGGTGAAGATTTAGTCGAATCAACCTTTTGGAGGATTCCAGAAGATTTGTGGCCTACTTCGAGATGGCCCAGGACGCAAGTTCGTCACCAGGACCCAAGCTATTTCGCAGCTGCCCTGGATGCGGGCTGCAGAATGTGTTTAAGGAGGACGACCATTCGCGATGCCTCTACTGTCATCATGGGGACAAGGATCATGTAGAGAAGGACTGCCAGTTCTGCAAGAACTTGTCGGAGCGGACCATGAGGGACCGTCGATCCCATCTCGCAAGCTGGTTGGAGAAGGGCTCAACGGGTGAGAAGAAGAAGAAAGGGTCCAAGCGGCTTCTAAGTCCTGTGCGAGCACCCCGGCGACGGGGGCCCAACACCAGGCCAAGCGCAGCGAGTCCGCTGGCTCCGGGAGCGCCGAAAGGTTGGGCTCTTCGGTCGCCAGGCAGGGCGCACCTTCCCTGGCACCGTCAACCACGAGCCAGCGGTTCGGGGAAGAGGAAGTCCGAGACCCCGGGTAAGCTTCGGGAGAAGCCCCGTCCGATCTCGGGAGAGGGGTAGCGAGGCGTCGCCCCTCCCCCTAAGGAGAAGGCCCGGGACGCACATAAGGTGGTGAAGGCCCCTACCCAGCAGGCAAAGGCCTCTATCGAGGCGATCGCGGTGACTCTGGCCAAGCTGGCAGAGACCCCGCCAGCGGAGACTGCCTCCGGGACTAGAGTTTCCCTGCCGCCAAGGAGAGAATCCTCTTTTCAGCCCATCGTCATGGCCACCATGATGGAAGAAGCGAGGGGGGGCACGGTAGCCTCCTCGAGCTCGGAGTCAGCCTCGGAGGAGGAACTGACCGAGGCCGTGAGGAATCTCGAAGTCCAATTCGAGAAGGTTTGATCCCGTGAGGAAGATCCTCGGGAGATAACCGAGGAAGACGACGACGACGATGACGAGGAAGAGCAGCCTTCCCTTCCGGCGCAGCCGGAACCTAGGCCTCAGGATAGCTCGGCGCCCATTTTGTCGGCGATCCAGTCCTTATTCTCTGAGATAAGGACGAGGTTACCACGGCCCAGGCCGGAGGACCCGCAACCTGGCCCGTCGGGAAGTCCTCAGAACAAACGATGGAGGACCCAACCCTTTCCTCCACTCGCCCCCGTAAGGCCTACAGTTCCCTCCTCATCCTCCCACGAGTCGGGAGATGACGGTGCGGTAGGCTCGATGATGGGTTCTGAGGGCGACAGAACGTGTCTCCCGTCGCACGGGCCTCTCCGCCCGACGAGATTGGCTCATTCCACGCCATGATCGCCAGGGCGTCCGAATTGTTCCAGCTCTGCCCGGAGGAGCAGAAAAATGAAGGTTTGCGCTATCAGCGCCGGGAGGCCAAGAGGAAAACTGTCATTGCGGTGCCTCTAATCGATGACATCTGGGAGGAGGGCCTGTCGGTGCTCAAGAACCCCTCCACGGGGCCAGCCAAACGGGACCGGTACGAGAAGAAGTACCGGGTCCCCGAGACTGTTCCCCTGTGCCTCGGGGCCCAGCCAACGCCAGACTCTGTCGTCTCGGCGGCGGCGAAGAAGAAAGCGGCGGGGTCAGGAGCCTCAACGTCGAATTCCCCTCCGGACGGCGAGGGTAGGAAGTTGGACGCCATGGGGCTACGGGTCATTTCGTCGGCGGCGACGACGATCAAAGCGGCCAACGCCCTGGCGATCGTGGCCTGTTACGACAGGGAGCTCTGGTTTAAGCTGGCCCCCACATTGGACTTCCTACCGGACGACAAGAGGTCCGAGGACCTGGAAATACTTCAAGAAGGCAAGGTGGCGTCGGACCACGCCATAACAGTGGCAACCGATATTGCCGATACCGGGTTCCGCCAGCTGGGCAACGGAGTTTGCCTACGACGACGGGGATGGCTCCGGGCGACTGACTTCCGTCAGGACGTCCAGACCAGGGTGTTGGACATGCCGTTTGACGGCAGCAACTTGTTCGGGAAGGCGGTGGACGAATCCCTCCAAGCCATAAAGACGGACACGGAGACGGCCCGTGCCCTAGGAGCCCTTCAGCAACGACGGCCCTTTCGGAGCTCCGGAGGCAGACAGGGGCCTCCAAGGGATCCAGCGGTGGCTCGTCGTCCTACCGCCAGGCGGCACGCTCCTCGTCTCAGGAGGCCTACAGGGGTCGCGGCAAGCAGGGAGCGCCTCGTCGGCAAGGCCACCACCTCCAAGCAGGACTGAACCGGCCGTGGCCTCGGGCCCCCACCGTAGCACCCCGGTGGGAGGCCGGCTGACGAATTTCGTCGGCGTGTGGAAGTCCATCTCCACCGACCGTTGGGTGCTGGATACCCTGGCAAGAGGACACTCTATCGAATTCCTGAAGAAGTGCCCTCACGTTCCACCTGTGGCCAGGAAGGAAAATCACGTCCCGCAACTGCTATTGGAAGTACGGGCGATGCTCAGAAAAGGCGCCATCGAGCTCGTCCCGAAGAGGCTCCGGGACTCCGGGATGTACTCAAGGTACTTCCTCGTCAGGAAGAAGACGGGCGGCTGGCGCCCCATCCTGGACCTTCGTCGTTTGAACAAATACATCAGGTCACAAAAGTTCAGGATGGTCACCCTGCAGCACGTGCTGGGACAGCTGGAGGAAGGCGACTTTCTATCGTCGTTGGACCTGGAGGATGCATACTTCCACGTTCCCATCCTCAAAAGTCACCGAAAGTTCCTCAGGTTCGTTGTCCAGGGCCGCCACTACCAATCCAGAGCACTGCCGTTCGGATTGAAGTCGGCCCCCAGTGTCTTTACCAAGTGCCTAGCACCTGTGGTGGCGCGGCTGCGCCTGCAGGGGATTCACGTCTACCCCTACCTGGACGACTGGCTCATCCGCTCAAGGACGAGGGAACTCACCGTCGAACACACTGCGAGGACCGTCACACTACTCACAGACCTGGGATTCGCCATAAATTAACCAAAGTCCCACCTGGTGCCGTCGCAGGTGGCCCTGTTTCTGGGAGCGAAGCTTGATACAGTGAGGCGCCTGGCGGCACCGTCGGAAGAACAGACGAAGACCATTCTGGGCAAAGTGCAGCGCCTGCTAGCCACGGACGTGGCCAGGGTGAGGTCCATCAAGTCCCTCCTGGGGATGATGTCCTCTTGCATCTACCTGATGCGCCTCTGCAGACTACGGATGCGCCCTCTTCAAGAATTTCTCGATGCCCGTTGGATGCAGGCGACGGGAACCTTCCAAGACAGGGTCCCCCTCAACGAGGTGTTCCGGCGGGCGATTCAGTGGTGGGGCGTTCGAGCGCACCTCACGGCGGGCAAGGACTTTCAGACGCTGGCGTACCAGGAGACGGTGACGACAGACGCCTCCCTGGAAGGTTGGGGCGCCCACACCGGAGATTTCCACGCAAGAGGCCTCTGGCTCCCAGAGGAGAAGCTCCTGCACATCAACATCCTGGAACTCCGAGTCGTGTTCTGGGCTCTCAAATTGTTCCTCCTGTCCCTCAAGGGCAAGGTGGTGCGGATCTTCACGGACAACACCACGACAATGTTTTACATACGGAAGCAGGGAGGCACCAGATCCCCAGCCCTATCCAAGGAGGCACAGGATCTGTGGCACTGGGCGGTCGCCCAGGGGATGTTCCTGGTTCCCTTCCACCTGGCAGGAGAAAGAAACACCATCACTGACTTGCTCAGCAGGGAGCTGCGCGCGTGTCACGAGTGGGAACTGCGCCAGGATCAGGTGGATCAACTCTTCCGACGATGGGGCAAACCCCAAATCGACCTGTTTGCAACAGCGACGAACTTGAAGTGCCAGAGGTTCGCCAGCAGGTTTCCCCAGCCGAGAAGCATGGGCGATGCGTTCTCGTTCCCCTGGGGCGGCCTATACCTGTATGCGTTCCCTCCGTTGCCGTTGCTGCTTCGACTCATCAACCAGCTCAAGAGGTCCCGGTGCAGGATGATCCTCGTCGCACCGGCGTGGCCGAGGCAGATCTGGTTCCCGGACCTTCTGGACTTGTCAACGTCCCCTCCCATCAAGCTGTCAGCGGACGCGGACCTTCTCTCCAGAGAAGGAGGCGCCATCTTCCACCACAACCCGGCGTCGCTGAACCTGCAGGCTTGGCTCCTGCAGCGCTAGAGTTTGGAGGGTACGATATACCGGCCGACTGCAGAGAGGTTCTTGCAAAGACCAGGGCGCCCTCGACTCTCAAATGCTACGGTCACAAGTGGAAGAGGTTCTCCATCTGGTGCCGAGCACAGAAGATGAACCCCCTATGGATTACGGCCCCGCAAGTGCTGCCGTACCTGCTATCGCTGGCAAAGGCTGGGTTAGCCCATGCCTCCATTAAGTTTCATCTGGCGGCGATCTCCAGATATACCAGAACCACAGGACGGACGTCCCTGTGGTCCCATCGACTGGTAAAAGAGTTTATGAAAGGACTGTTCCGGTCGTTCCCGCCGGTGAAGGCCCCGGCCCCGGCGTGGGAACTTAACGTGGTGCTGAGCAGGCTCATGGGGCCCCCATTCGAGCCGATGCACTCCGCACCGATGAAGTTTGTGTCGTGGAAGACTGCATTCCAGGTGGCCATTACCTCCGCACGACAAGTGGGAGAGATCCAGGCCCTATCCTGCAAAGCACCGTACTTGACTTTCCATGCTTCGAGGGTGGTGCTTAGGACGCACCCCTCCTTTATGCCCAATGTGCCGTCGGACTTCCATCTTAACGAGCCCCTGGTGTTACCCGTTTACTTCCCGTCTCCTTTGTCGCCGGCCGAGAGGACTTTGCACTTGCTGGATGTGGCTAGAGTGCTGAAGTTCTATGTGGACCGCACAAAGAGTTTTCGGAGGACATCACAGCTATTTGTGAACTTTGGACCTGTGAATCAAGGGAAGGCTCTCTCGAAGTCTTCTATTTCCAGATGGCTCTCCGGCTGCATCATGCACTGCCACCGGTTGGCTAACCGACCGCTGCCAGGCCGTCCGAGAGCCCATTCGACCAGAGCGAACGCTGCTACTACGGCGTTCCCATCTGGTGTGCCCCTGCTGGACATCTGCAGGGCTGCTACGTGGAGGTCGAGGCACACCTTCACGAGATTCTACTGCGTCGATTGGGATTCCAGGGAGGAGTCCAGGGTCGGCCAAGCAGTGCTGCGCAACCTGTGCTGCGCAACCTGTTCTTAAGGTGAGCCTGGTGAGGAGGTAAGAGATGCTTAATGTTGAGTTTTTTTGTATTGCTTAAAGTTGAGCCTTTTGCCACCTCCCGTGGTTGTGCATGTGTGTACTGCTATGTATTCTTATATTCATGAGCATGTGAATCCATGCCAGACCCCATGCTGGAGAAGGAACAAGTTACTTACCTGTAACTGTTGTTCTCCAGCATGGGTCTGGCATGGATTCACATGCGAACCCTCCCGCCTACCCCTCAGTGGCTCTTCACTTGGTCATACTTCCACTTCACGTGCTACCAAATCTGAAGATGGCTGCCAGAGGCGGGGCTTAGGGAGAGGGTAGCCATTGGCTGTGGTCAGTATGACGCAGAGATCAGTGATTGGTTACTACTACGAAAGACAGATCAAAAAACGAAACTGATACTGATTTTTCTTTACCGAGGATTCCTAGCCTGACGACGGGTAATATTCATGAGCATGTGAATCCATGCCAGACCCATGCTGGAGAACAACAGTTACAGGTAAGTAACTTGTTCCATCGGGCACCTCGCAGTGAAGTTTGGAAAAGAACCGCAGCAAATACCCAGGCGAACAAAGCTTAGTGGGATAAGCACCGCTCCCCAAGGCATCAGCGCCAAGATGGCAGGCGACAGAGAAGCAGATCACCCACTCCGGCAACAGATTCATTGGGCGATGCAGACGAATCAAACCCCCCTTCCTGACGTACGGCTCCTCGACAGTCATACAAGCTTGTCCGGTAAGGAGAGTGGAGGGACGCGCACACATTGCGAATCGTTGTTGTAACGGAGAAAGCTGATCCCCCCCCCCCCTGCCTGCTCAGAGCTTTGTTCCAACCGCAGAGCTTTCCGCAACAAAAGCCCCCGTATCCAGTGGCATACAACATGCACTTAAAGTGAGACCACAGACTGACCGTCTCGTCCTAAGCTCACGGCCCCCATCCGTGGCCTCTCACAAGCTATTCCAGCCAACCCCTGCCCTCCCAAACCCCCGCCCCCCCCCCGGTCATAAGTGGCAACGGAAAAGCAAATGTCCGCCACTCCTGGGGGGCGAGTTAACATACCTCCTCACCCTAGTGTACCAGGCAGAGTGCCGGCACCAACTGCCATACCGCATCCGCACTTCACAACCAGAGGTGGCCTGAAATATTCCAAACTTGCATTCAAGCGGTTACTAGACGGCACACCCTAAGCTTTCCCAGGGACATGGTTGGTAAGCGTGCAGCGGCATCGACACAAGCAGATTCAGACAGCCTGGCATTTCCCTCACCCCCTCTGCAACATGCTCACAATTCTGGACATAGAATCACCAAAGAAGGCAAAAAGGAAAATAACTCCAGACACACCCCCAACATAGAAACAGCCCGGGAAATCACCTTCCTCTACCCCTCCATCGACATAGTCCAGGAAATGAAACTTCAGGGGCTAAAGCAGTAGCTTTTTATACAGTGGGGAAATGCCAGATAGTACCAAGCAAGACTCCACGCCAGATACTTGCATCTGAACACACGGCACCACGTGTGGGTGAAAGGCCCAAACTAGAGCCATACACCCCCGTGGGGATCAAGCAGGAAGTCTGCACAAGCACAGCCGGACAGGCAGTGTAGAATTTCTCATTGCCACTTGGGCAAGTACTGATGAAATATAGTTAATCACACAAAATACATCACAAGGAACCCTAAGCGAAAACTTGTCAACGGCAGTAAGCCTCCACTGAATACTACTGCGGAAGCGAAGAGGACGACTTCTCTCTAAAGGCACTCACAGCTACCTCATCTCAACAAAAAAAACAGTTTCTCCGCACAAAACCTGAACACTGCTTCTTCGTGGACCCTCTCCCCCGGGGGGAAAACTGGATCTGTGCACTTTCGCAAAACTAAAAATCTTCAGTCTTGTTTCAAGCAATATGGAACTAAACGAGGTAAAATGCCCGGGAACGATCTCGACCGTGCCACCGAATCTGACATTCGTCTCTTACTTGGCGAGATCTGCTCAATCAAAACCAGTCTATCTGAGATTGTTTCAGACCTTCAAACTAAAATGACCAAGGTTGAAGACCGGATGGAGGCTGTAGAAAATAACAATCAGTCGGGGGATATAACTGCAATGTACTACGAGGCTAGGTTCCAGGACCTAGAGCAGGAAGAACAGGACATAGAGCTCAAACTGGAGCAGCTCAACACACCCTGACCTTTACCCGCACATAAGAAGCAGGTCTACCAAAGCGTTAAGCAAGAAGCATACCCACATACCCACACCGCTATGGGACTACAGAAGTTCCTAGCACTCCGTCAGGGCAGACTACTGTGGTCTTTACAAAAAATTTAAGAAAAATGAATGTTTGCGTTTTGAAATCCTTATAATACGGAGTGAGCCTTATTTATTTTCAAGGGCGTATCCAAAGTCGTAAAATGCCAAATGCAGCGCTTTCCAATGGCAGGGGATGTGGGAGGGAAAGGGACAAACTTATCTACGGAAAAGGAAATCTCATCTTCACACCTTTAAAACTCCACAACTATGCTTCCTCAAGTCGAGCAAGCATCTATCTTTCAAATACACACTTAACAGTCACCATTGGAAAACACAAGTCACTATGGTTCGACGTTTGAAAAACACGCATCTACATGGCAACACATAATGGCATAACTTTTGGGACCCTTGATTCAAAACAAAAACGCTCAATGCTAGCACGTCAATTTAAACTTTCGAAATTAGATCAACTATTTGTACAGGAGACTATGTCCAAGGTGGGGAACGCAAAATCATCAGCAGGGAGATCGGAGACACGATATGGTCCTCTGGATCTGGGAAAAGAGGGGGGGGGGGGGGTTGGCATTCTATGTAGGAAATCACCAGGCTGCCAAATAGAGCACGTCCACAGGGAAAGCCAGGGCAGGTACGTAGCCCTAAAGGGAAAAATAAAATCATGCACAGTCACGCTTTGCTCTGCTTATGCACCGAATCAAAATCAATCACAATTTTTCAACTCCCTAGTTGAATTTCTGGGAGGATGGTGAGGGGGCACATTTCTGTGTGGGGGGGATTTCAACGTGGTGGCTGACCCCAACTGGGACGAGGACTCATTAAGGCAAGACGCCCACCCACCAAATAGACTCAATGGGGAAAGATTCCTTAGTCAACTAAGAGAGCATCACCTGATAGATTCCTGGCGCACAGCACACCCCTGGGAAAGAGCTTTCACTTTTTCTCCACCTCCCCTCACTACACATACTCTCGAATAGATTACCTCCTGATAGGAGTTGAATGCTAACATTCTATGCTTCCGGATTCTATAGAGATAATTCCCTAGTCTGACCACAAGCTTTGCAAATTAGACCTTGACACCCCCCCCCCCCCCCACGATGTAGAACGAAGATGGGTCTGTAACGACTACCTCTGCAGAGACCCAGTGTTTAGACACCCTCACAGATTAAATAAAAGATTACTTCACGGCAAACGATATGGAGGAACTATCACTGAATACAGTCTGGGAAGCGGAGAAAGCTACAATAAGGGGAATCCTCATAGCTGAAGGGACATACAAAAAAAAGACTTAGGCCAAAACGGGAAGAGGAACTCCAACTGAAGATCTCGCTATGAGAGCAGGATCTTCGCAGGCGACCAGCAGACTCAGACACTGTATTAGATCAGATCAAGGGGTTTTGGGAAGAGCTAAATGACATTTGGCAAGGCAAAGCACTCTCACAATTAAGGTATATCGAGCAAAAATAATTTTATGACAAAGGCGATAAAGCCCACACAATGCTAGCCAATCGTTTACGTAGACAAATCATACAGGGCGGTACACAAAGTCAACAACGAACAGGGAAAAGGGCTGACTGATCCGCACAAGATCACGGAATGCTTCTTGTGATTTTACACTATTTATACTCAACAGAGGGAGGAGACTCAAACCCAGAAATTGAAAGATATCTAGCAAAAGTGCCCCTTCCCCCAATAGCGCAAGTCCATCTGGAAATGCTGAACGGCCTGATTACTACCATAGGGGTCCAGACTGCCATTTCTAACCTAAAAGCAGGTTCGACCCGGGGCAAGATGGCTACACGCCGGCCTTCTATAAAGCAAACAGCAATTCCCTTGCCCCCTTCCTTAATAAGCTTTTTAACTCAATTTTAACAACTGGCCAGGCCCCCCCTATCATTCACCGAATCTGTAATTATTGTAATCACCAAAGATGGGAAAGATGCCTTGCAGTGTGCACCATAGCACCCAATGTTCCTTATTAACGTAGACGCAAAGATCTATGCCAGCGTTTTAGCTGCCCGCTTAGCCCTGGTCCACCCCCAACAGGTCCACACTTACCAAGTCAGCTACGTAAAAGGTAGGCAGGGTGCGGATAATATCTGCAAGACTCTGGACCTTAAGGCCAGCCCCTGCGATACAAGAGACTGACACATTCTGCCATCAGTTGATGCCGAAAAGGCGTTCGACCGTGTCGAATGGCCCTTTTTAAAAGCAGTCATGCAGTGGTCATGCCTGGGCGAAGCGTGGACCGAAGGGGTGCGAGTGTTATACCGCAACACCACGGCGAAAGTCGCAATCAACGGCATTGCCTCCACTCCCTTAGTGCTGGCATGTGACTGGGCTGGCCTCCGCCGCCATGCCCCAAAGAATACAAGAACATCCAGTCCTAGCTGTATTATAGTCACTGTGGCGCCCCTCCCGCTCCATGAACGGCATCACATGTCCGTCCCCGCTGTTGTATCTGGTCTCCCCCATACTCAATCATCTCAGCAAGGTTCTTCGCATCCAACCTTGGTGAGAAGCAGGTCCAGTAAGGGTTGGACAGATGTGGAAAAAGGGGTTCTATCTTTCCAAGGATGAACTGGAGGAAACTCTGCATGTTATCTCAATAGCACCCCTACTCTACTTGCAACTAAGAAGTGTTGTCCGAGATCCATGCTGGGGCCTTTCTCCAACGACCCCTCATGCCATTCGAACAAATTCTTAGCACGCCCTGCATCTGAAATCAAATGGGAAACTGACCTAGAGTTGCTTAACCAGCCAGATACATGGAAAGCCATCCACAAAGCCGTGTGTAGCTCATCAGTGGCTGTGTAGTATAAAATGCATAATGCACGACTTCTGATGATATGGCATTACACCCCCCCCCCCCCCCAAACGGCTATCTAAAATGTTTCCAGGGACTCCCCCTTATTGTTGGAGGGGTTGTGGGGAGATCTGTGATTACTGGCACCAGTGACGGAAGTTTGGGAGGTTCTAGACATACTGGAAAGAAGTATTGGGATGGATTCAAGCTTATAGATGGTATTTCCAGAATATTCACCCAGTTACTAGTATTGTTTGGCTTTGAATCAGACAGAGGATTCACATGTACTGCTATCGCACACGCCCCAGAATTTACTATTGGCAGCAAGAGCGTGCCTGACAATTAAGTGTAAAAGTGGCACCCTGCCTACAAAAAGTGATTGGCTCACGAAAGCTCACTCAATCTGAGATGGAAAGCCTTACGGCCGCCCTACTGGGAACCCGTACACATATAGACTAGGGCTGTCACGGTATTAGTTTTATGACGGTACCATAACCTTCTTGCCAAATGACGGTATATCATGGTTATCGCGGTATAGCAGGTGGAGCTAACTAATCTTAAATATTTTCTAAAAGGTCATAAATTGTCAGATTTATCATTACAAACAAAACCAGGCACCCAGGTCCAGAATTGGGCTTTGCAACATACTTTCCATTGAAATGCCACCCCTTGCTTCCACCAAACACAAACACACGTGTGGAGAGGAGGAGGAGGAGGAGGAGGAGGGGGGGGGGCGGGCCTGCTGCGACTGGCAAAGCAAACTGAATAGCTTTTCTTAAGTGGTCATTTTGGCTTTTAGCTCCCCCACTGGCTACTGGTGAAGATGAACATGTTGCCATCTTGATAACCTGCATGCCACAGATCAATGGAGTCTGATGGTAGTATACGCTTGTGCGCATACACACACACACACATGCACACGCACTCTCTCCTTACGTTACAGCCTTTAGTTTACTTCCGGGCCAAAAGGTGTTCAGTAATCACGGACATGTTACCCTTTGGCATGGCAGCAGGGAATACCCACAGAGATGAGTACATTTCGCAGTGTGACTTATTATATGTAAATTCAATGATAGAACCAGCGAAAGCCCCCATTGTCATATGTTTAGAAAACATTATCCATTATAGATATATAAACCCCAAAGCCGCCAACCCAAAGTCCCGGGAGGATAGCTCAGCCGCAACATGTGCGCCTTGGAAGCAAGATGACACGAAGAAACACAGGTTCGATCCCCGGGTCCGTGCTTAGAATCCTCTGGGTGTTTAAGCACGCTATAAATACGCAACTAAGACAAAAACAATTACGCAACTAAATAAACAAAAACAATTTCTTTAACAGCGCCTCGATGCCTGCGGGCTGTGTGAGCGCTTTAAAAATAAATGTAAATTAAAAAAAAAGCAAACCCTTTTCCTTCTTGGCACTGTATTTATTCTTCCTATTGCTAACATATTGATTTTGTGTCAGGCACGTGTGGTTTCTGGAATGGCATTAAAAACTGCTCAAACTGAAACGACTTGGCAGACGGCACATCCAACAGTGCAAGACCAAGATTGTGCAGCACTTGCTTACTGCAGCCTTTCCAAATCAGATTGAAAAGCACACTTAACGGTATGAACGGTATACCGGTATAAACAATGTGACGGTTATTATTGTTCAATTAATTGTTTCACGGTATCTTTAACGGTATACCGTAATACCGTTACTTCCCTAATATAGACTGGTTACCCTTCAAAGAATATTATTCGGCATATTGGGAATCTTTGAAACAGATTAATACTGAACAGAGTTATGCCTTAAACTGTCCACTGGTAAACCTTGTGTAGCTTGCTGTAAACAATTGCGATTTCGCTGCAAATACAAGCTTACTGTGGAAATAATGATTTCGAATGGATTGTGTCCTCCAACGTATTCCACATCTTTGACATGTAATATCCACAGCTGTGCTGCTTCGGAAATTTTTTGGCAGAGGGCGTCCTGCGTCGATGGCGGTGAGTCGATGTCCCTCTAAGTCCTACGTCGAGGGTGACGTCACTGGATGGTATGTTTGTTTCGAGAATTTGGTGCACCTCGTGTTATCTTCTTCGAATAAAATGTCTTCATCTTCTACCCCTCCGACTCTGCAGTCTCGGTTGAAGACATGCTGGGACTGTAGGTCCAAAATGTGTATTATGGACCCGCACTGCATATGCTTGTAGTGTCTGGGCGAAAGTCATGAGACTGACGACTGCTCGAAGTGCCAGTCGTTGACTGCCAAGGCCTTGCAGGAGCGTAAGGGGAAGGTGCAGGTAGGTCGGGTTTCCAAACCTCGTAAAACCAAAAAATCTACAGGTGTTTGCACCGATGATTCGATGGGTGACCCTCCCCGTCAGAAGGAATCCAGGGGCTCTCGGTCCCGGAGTGGTTCCCGACACTCGTCTCCCTCATCGAGGCACTCCCGGAAGCGGCATCACTGCTCGCCTTCCCCGTCCTCGTCGGATGATGGCCCCGCGGGGAAAGTGGCTTGTCACACTAAAACCCCTACTCCAGAGGAATGGGAGGCATTCAGGGAGCAAATGCTGGTGATTGTTTTTAATTTTTTTTTCAATCCCAGGGCACAGTTCCGTCCGTGCCTTCGATGGAAGCCGGCAGGGAATGGTCTCGGTCCGATGCTTGCACGCCCTCGGGTCCGAGCAGTCGGCGCGGTAAGCATCGGGAACCTTCGAGGTCCCGTTTGGACAAGGCTCCAGTGGTTCGCCAGAGACTTGCCAGATCTAGATTGCGGTCTTCGTCCCCAACGAAACTGCAGAAGTCTGGAAAAGGCTCAAGGACGTCGACCCCGTCGGCGCTGTCTGTCCAGTGAGTTTGTCAGGGTTTTGCCTTCTTGCCGGCCCTCAGAGCCGTCGGCGTCCTTGATGATGCCAACAATGTCGGCACCCCGACGCCATCAGGGCAAAATGGCCAGAATTTGCCATTGGAAGCCCCTGTGACTGTAGATCCTCCAAGAAAGGCTCAGTCTAAGACGGTGAGGCCTGTTCTTGTCTCCAAGACCACTCCTGTCACTAGGAAAGAGTTTTTTCATTCTCTGCAGGATATTTATGAGGCTAAGGTGGAGTTGGAGCCCTTTTGAAAATCTTGGTGTAGCAGCTGAGGCTCCTGACATGGTCTTTTCTGAGGTCAGTCAGTTGGAAGATCTGTCAGTCTCTACATGATTTCAGTGGCCTTGACACTTCTCCAGAGATGGAGTTTGGTAGGCCAGAGCCTGGGGCTCATGCTGAATCCTCCTATAGGAGGTTGATGGCGAGGGCTACGGAGTACCGAGGGTGGTCCGGCCCTCAAGTTGCATTCGATCAGGATGACCTGACTGATATTTTAGATCGGGGTCCGTCCAATGACCCAGTGTTGCCTTTTCATTTGGCATTACAGAAAAGGGTGGCGGCTACTTGGCAGACCCCAGACTCTCTTCCGGCGGTCAACAAGTCGTTAACTCAGAAATACCCCCCATCCAGTAGCGACCCCGGCTACCTATCCACTCACCCAACTCCTGAGAGTTTGGTGGGTCAGGCGGCCACAGGCACCTAGAGGCAGGTGGCGTACCCTACCATCCCTCCTGATGGGGATGACAAGGGATTCGATGGTTGGGCACGCAAGGTATTTTCAGCTGGGAGTATGGCACTGAAGTCGGCCAACTGGACCTGTGCCTTGGCAAGGTTTTCACAAACTCTGTGGAATTGTCTAGCTAGCGGCTGAGCATATTCCCGAGGGGGAAGAAAGGGATGGGTTCCTTGCTCTTGTGCAGGATGGCAAGGATGCCATGTGTGAATCCCTTCAGTCTGGACACGGCTGATAGTGTTAGCCGGTCCATGGCTGCGAGCACCCTGATGCGCAGGTTTGCATGGTTGCGGAAGCCGGTTTTTGCTCCAGATGTGAAAGCCCATCTTCTCAACATGCCCTTTGATGGTTCGCATTTGTTTGGCAGCAAGGCTGACGATAGCCTTGAGAGGTTGCAGACCTCCAAAGCAGCTGCTAAGTCTTTGGGCACTGCTCTGCGTCAACCTCTGCCTTTTCGTCCTAGAGGACAGCTGTGGAGGGGTTCCTTTCGTTTCTACTCGTTTGGTAGAGCGAAAGGGGCTAACATAAAAGTAACTGTGGTGGTGGACTAGGAAGAGGTGCCAATGCCGCTCAGGCAGCTGCCTCTTTGCCTTCAGCCTCAGCCGCTCCAAAACAGCTATGAGGCCAGGTCTCATTGTTCGCCTGTTGGGGGCAGACTGTCTCAGCATCTAGAAGACTGGCGAGCCATTACTCCAGATGGGTGGGTTCTGGAAACAATAGCCCACGGCTACTGCCTTCCCTTCCTAAAGCGGCCTCACGACAATCCACCGGGGAATCTTTTTAGTTTCCAGATCTGCTCCTTGTGCAGGAAATCTTGACCCTGCTGGATAAAGGCGCTATAGAACTAGTGCCTGTGGCGGAGCAGAACAAGGACTGGTATGTCCCATATTTTTTGATTCCCAAGAAAGACTGAGGACTGAGACCCATCTTGGACTTGCGTCGCTTGAACAAGTTCCTCAGATAGGACAAGTTCAAGATGGTGACTCTTTCTCAGGTCCTTCAGGCCCTTCAACTTCAGGATTGGTTGGCGTCTCTTGACCTACAGATTGCATATTTTCATGTGCCCATCCATCCAAATCACAGAAAATACCTGAGGTTTGCTGCTGGCGACTCGCACTTTCAGTTTCAGGTCCTGCCAATCTGATTGACCTCCGCTCCGAGGGTCTTCACCAAGCTAATGGTGGTGGCGACAGCGTATCTCAGAAGAGGGTTGTGGGGGGTTCACATCTACCCATACCTGGATGACTGGGTAATCCGGACGCGTTCTCCCAGACTAGCTTTGGATCATCTCAGCCTCACCTGCCACTACCTTCACAAGCTGGGCTTCTCCCTCCATTTCAAGAAGTCCCATATGACACCTTCACAGCAGTTCCAGCACATCAGGGCTGTGTTGGACACGTCCTTGGGGAAGTGCTCACCTCCCAAGGTGAGGGCTCATCACATTGTACAGATGGTCTACAAATTCCAACATGCCCAGAGTCTTCCGGCTTTCGAATTCTTAAGGTTTTTTGGCCTCATGGCATCCTTCATTTTTCTGGTGCCAGAGGCCAGACTGAGAATGAGATCCCTTCAATGGGCTTTCAAGACACAGTGGTCGCAATTGTCAGGCAAGATGTCGGAATCCATTCAGATTCCACTTTCGATCTCGCAGGATCTTCTGTGGTGGGCCAGCGTAGGGAATCTGATGAAGGGGAAGCCTTTTTGGCAACCGTGGCTGGAGGTGACGGTGGTGACGGATGCTTCCCTCACAGGATGGGGAGCTCGCACCAAGGAGCTGACTGCCAGTGGTCGTTCGTCTCGGTCTGAGTCCAAACTCCACATAAACCATTTGGAACTGAGGGCCATCAGGCTGGCCCTGAAGGCTTTTCTGCCGTCTGTGCGGGGGAAGAGTGTCCTGATCATGATGGACAACTCAATGGCAATGCATTACCTCCACAAAAAAGAGGTGGTAGGGTCACTCCCGCTGTGCAGAGAGGCGATGCAACTCCGATTCTGGCCGATAAAGCAAGGAGCCTCACTCTCTGCAGTTCATCTGGCCGGAGAGGAGAATGCGGCGGCGGACGCTCTGAGCAGGCAGAGCACGGTCTCCCACGAGTGGGAGTTGGCCCAGGAAGTCCTTCAGGAGATATTCGCCCTTTGGGGAACCCCTCGAGTGGATCTGTTTGCGACCAGTGCCAACCGGAAGTGTGAGAGATTTTGTTCAAGGCAATTTCCTCAGAGGAGCCTTAGAGGATGCGTTTGTCGTAGATTGGTCGTTTGTACTTGTTTCCTCCAGGCCCCGTCATTACTCAAGTGCGAAGGAGGTTGAGGACGTTCGGGTCCCACTTGATCCTTCTCTGCTCTGGATTGGGCCAGGAGAACGTGGTACCTTCACGCTTGGTTTCTGAAAGGTTGAGACCTCCCAGATGACGTGATGAAGCGGCCAGGCGGCCGGCGACCAAATCCCTGTATCATTGGCGTAATTTTTGCGACTGGTGCAGAGGTAACAATCTTGATCCTTTTCAGTGTTCCATTCCGATGGTTCTCCAGCATGGGTCTGGCATGGATTCACATGCTCATGAATATTCCCCGTAGTCAGGCTGGGAATCCTCGGTAAAGAAAAAATCAGTTTCAATTTCACTTCTGAACTGTCTTTGTCCTAACAACCAATCATTGGTCTCTGGGTCACACTCCCCCCAGCCAATGACTGCCCTCTACCTGAGTCTCACCTCTGGCAGGCATCTTCAGATTTTTCATGCACGTTAGAGTGGTGGTAGTCCTTGTGATTAGCTCTTGGGCTTTTTACTGCTTTTTGTGCTTTTTTTTTTCCAGAGTTTACTGTTTCGGTCAATCGAGCCTCAAGCTCCATCAATCGATCATCTGATTAACGGAGGCCCGTTTTCGGATCCTCCAGTGCCCCTCAAGGGTAAAATTTCATCGAGTTAAGATTCCAGGAGATTCTTAGAGGCCTACTCCGCATGGACATGGCAGAGAAGGAAGACTTGACGCCTATGTTCAGGATGTGCCCAGGATGCCGTATACAGAACATCTACTTGAACGATGGGAAAATGCCTCTATTGCCTGCATTCAGACCAAACGCACGTTGTGGATGACTGTGCGTTTTGCAAGGAGATGGTTCCCCCGCACCGTGAAGGATCGGCGCAGGTGTCTCGCAGTGGCTCCAGGCCAAGGCCCCTGCTATGCTATGGGCGAGTCCTGGCAGCATGCCTCCCCCAGCCACAAGAGGAAATCTGAGCGGCCTTCTAAGACCTTTGAGGGCGCTCCGGCGACGGGGGCCCAACGTAAGGCCAAGCACTGTGAGTCCGCTGTCACCGGGAGCACTGTTGCGATGGGCTCCCCGGCAGCCAGGACGAGCAAAGCGTCTACAGTACCTTCGGCCACGAGCCAATGCTCCGGTTCGGTGAAATAGGAAGTTGAAGCCCTGGACGGACCAGATGGAGAAAGCCAAGGGGGAACAGGGTGCTGTCACCCCACTCCCCTCCCCCCCAAGGGGAAGGCCTCAAGCTCGACCAAGGTCGTGAAGGCCCTGATTCACCCAGCGAAGCCTTCTTTCGAAGGAGTGGTGGCATCCCTAGCGAAGGCCGCGGATTCAGATTTGTAGGGTGCGACCCCCCAAGGCGAAAGTTTCCCTACCAGCCAGGAGGCTCAACCCCCAGCGGACATTTCGGTTGACATTCTCCAGGCACTGCACACCTTGTGCTCAGAGATCCGGACGAGGATACCCCCTCTGCCGGTGGGAGACTCCGCGGCTCCTGGGCCATCAGGCGAGCCCCTGGTCAAGAATAGGAGAGTTCACCCTCCACCGCCTTGTCACCCTTCGCCTCCCTCCTGTTTACCGAGGGATGAGACGGACCCAGAGACGACAGCCCCGACTTGCATGGGCGACGACGGTGGGTTAGGTGACCTCCCGTCTCTGCTGCCCAGGGCCTCACCGCCCGACGAGATCGGCTCGTTCCACTCCATGATCACCAGGGCCTCGGAACTGTTTCAACTTGTCCCTGAGGAGAAGAAGAAAGGAGGTTTCTTGTACCAACGCCGCAAGGCTAAGAGGAAGACTGTACTTTCCATTCCACTCCTGGACGACATTTGGGACGAGGGACTCTCCCTGATGAAGAATCCATCCTCGGCCCCGGAGAAGAGGGACCGATATGAGAAAAAGTACAGGGTGCCGGACTCTGCACCCAAGTGCTTGAGATTCCAGCCTTCTCCAGATTCGGTGGTCTCGGCGGCGCCGAGAAAAACCTTATAGCTCTTCCACATCGTCAACCTCCTCACCTCCGGACAAGGAAGGGAAGAAGTTAGATACCTGTTGGGGAGAATTCTCCTTCTATGGCTAATTTCCCTCACCTAGTGAATCCCCCAGCAGCTTTGCTGGACTTCTGCAGTTTATTTTTTTCCACTTGGTAAGAGTGAGAGCTTATCTCCACTCTTACCTGGGTTTTGCTATGTGTTTCTACCTGTTTTTGTGATTGTGGACTCTGAAGTACACCACTTCAGTAGACCCTTCTTTTTGTGTGTCACACAGCACCTTCGGTGCCGTGGCACAGGGGTGTCTTTGAGACTTCCCTCGACTCCATTTCTGAGGCGACTACTGTCCCCCAGCAAGGGTAAAGTTACCATTAACTTTAGTCAATCTACCACAGATCCAGTACACCCCATCCTCCATGGAGTACTGGAAAGGGTTAACTTGTATCTGTACCTCCTGGAGCATTGTTTTGCTCTTTTAACATTTAGACTTGGCTGTTGGCAGTGTTATCTACCCTAACTTTTCTACCGTGATTATATTCGATAAAGGTGGTACTGTTCTTGGCTATTATATTAGCCTCGAACATAAACCCGCTTGACCAAATAGTCTTTCTCTTGGCTCCGGTTGGGTTTATTTGCCATTTCTTTTTGTTAAAGTCCTTCTTGTGTTTTACTTTGCACGGCAAACTAGGTTCGCCTTCTTTGTTCACTGTCTTTTTGGCGGGCTTCTGCCCAGAAGGCCTCCTCAAGGCGCCTGGGTGTCTAGGTGGGCTGAATGTGAGGGAGGGGTGTAGTCACCCCCTGCACAGGGTATCCTAGGAAACACAAGTTGCACTTTGTCATGATTGGCCAGGATAGTTGTCCGGGCTGGACAAGCCCCCTGCTGGGTGATTGACAACCAGGCTGCGTGAATGGGGGTTTTTCGCATAAAAGGCAGGTCTCTTGAGCTAGAAGTCAGTTGTCTCTGGAACTACAAGGAACAGAAGAGAAGCGGAGAGAACGACGGCTGCTGCAACTTCCCCATCCCGGTGAAGCCCTGCTGCAGTCCTGAGCTATCTTCCCTTCAACGACTGAGAGGAGATCCAGTCCGGAGTCTTCTTCCCTTGAGCCTGGTGGAGATAACCAGCTCGTCGTCTTCAGCCAGAGATCTCCGCCGTGGTCGAAATCGCTGCACACTGCTGTAGTGGTCCGGATAGCCACCTGCTGAGTCTCTACTGTTTTTTAAGGAGCACACCTTTTCGTTGTCGCTGCTGCCGGCTTCATCCCTGCGTGGTGCAGACCCCCTTCGGACGTCGTCCTTCACAACAAAGCTCCAGGAATCGTGGGTCTGCGGGAAACCAACAGGAACAACTGCCAGGGCACCAGCTGCATCGTTGGAATAAGGTACTGTGTCCTACTCGAGGAAATAGGGTGAACCCCTTTTCTTCATCTTCAAGGCTCGTCCTTGTCTTCCCTACTAACTTTTGCTTCTGAACATTTTACAATATCCAAGTACTTTTGGGCTACTCTGAATCGTGAACTGTCTAACGGTGTGATCTTCGGCACAGGTTTCCGGTGTCACCTAAACCTGGCTCCGACCCTTTGACTTTTGAACTCCTGTTTCTGAGTGTTTTTCCATAATGCCTGCCTAACCTAAATATTGCCTGTGATTTTTGCCTCATCTCCCTCTGGGTATCTCAGGTGCTAAGTGTGCTTTTGCCCCGGTAGCATTTCATGTCACGGATATGCGTTTATTAAGTAGACCGAACTGTCAAAAAGTGATCGCATCCGTATCAGCGGTATCGTGTTTTGTTTATAACACCGGTTAATTCAAACACAGGGTACTTACCTTGAGACATACCGTACAAAGTGAATTGGTTAGTTGTAGTATATTTAATGTGTGGGTTTGTTTAAAGTTTAATAGAGGTGTTGTGTTTATAACTGATGGTGTAAAAATAAATGTACTTATATTGTTGGTCTTACCTGAAACCTTGAGTCAGTGTTTGCTTGAGTCAAAGTAATTGTAGTCCCTTTGCGTAATCTCTGCTACTGCTCATATACTCTTGAAATAAGCCTGGCTGCTCTGCTACTGCTACCACTATAACTTAGTGGCTTGTACCAAAGGTAAACTTGTATTGCCACCTGCGCTCTTAATTGTGTGTAGTGGTCCCTAAGGGCACTGCACAGGATTCTGCCTAACAATACCCTGGGGCGGTGGGTCATCAAGTTGGCAGCGACGACCATCAAGGTGGCCAACACCCTCGCAATCGTGGCGCGCTACAACAGGGAGCTCTGGTTTAAGATCGCTCCGCTCCTGGACTTCCTTTCCGGTGACAAGAGAGCAGAAGCGTTCGAGATCCTGCAGGAGGGTGAGGTGGCATCGGACCATGCCATTACAGTGGCCACAGACATTGCCGACACAGGATTCCGCCAAATTGGCAACTGCGTTTGCCTTCGTCAGCGACAAATGGTTTAGGACCACTAACTTCCACCAGGAGGTGCAGTTGAGGGTTTTGGACATGTCCTTCGACGGGAAATATTTGTTTGGTAAGACCTTCAGGCCATCAAAACGGTCACCAGGACGGCTCGTGCTTTGGGCACGCTTCAACAGCGACGGCCACCCTTTCGGACCTCCGGAGGCAAATTCCTAGGTTCCTTCTAATGCTTCGACAGAGGCTCTTCGTCCTACCATCAACCATCCCACTCTTCTGCCCATGAGGCCTACAGGGGCCGCAGCAAGTCTGGAGGAGGTCGCCATCGTCACCAAGGCGGTGCCTCCACGTTGAAGCAAGATTGAACCGGCCGTGACGTCGGGCTCCCACCCGCGCACCCAGGTGGGAGTCGGGCTGGTGAACATTCTCAGCGTGTGAAAGACCATCTCCACCAACCGCTGGGTGCTGGATGCTCTGGCCCACGGACACACCCTGGAATTCCAATGAAAGTGTCCTCACATACCAGCGGCCAGGCAGGAAAACCATGTGTTTGGAAGAATTCTCATAAATGTGCTTATTCCCTTTACCTCCAGCAACTTTGCTTGATTTTGAGGACTTGATTTTATTTTACCTGGAGAGTGTGAGCCTTTTTTTCCCACGCCCATGTATTTTGATTTGTGTTTTACTCTTGTGTTCTTTAATTATCGAGTTTTAGAGAACTTAATAGGCATCATCTTTTCATTTTTCTGTCACACAGCACCTTTAATGCAGTGGCACAGGGATGTCCTTTGGACTTGCCAAGGTTTAAATACCTTCTCTGGGATGAGCTACTGTTCACCAGAGAATGTAAAGTTAAATTGACTTCACTAGTCTTTTTAAGTTCATAGACCCAGCACACACTATCTTCCTATAGAGTGCTGGAGGGGTTACTTGGTATCCCCTATGTCTAAACTCTCTTGTAGCTATCAAAAGTCAGTATTTTCTATTGAAATGGCTGGTGGTAGTGGCTTTACAACTAACTACCATGATTTTCCCGACCACGAACACCGGTAGCTAAATTGCGGGGCCGCCATGTTTTTCAATATGGCGCCCAAGACCCCTCTGTAAAAACAGGCTCTGGTCATCTTTTTTCACTGTTTCTTTGTAGAAAGGTCCTTCTGGTGTTTAACTCTGTCAAACCAGGTTTTCTTCCTTTGTTCATAAACCTTTGGCGGGCTTCAGGACTGAAGTCTGCCCCAGGCGTCTTGAGTATCTGGGGTGGGCAGGAAGTGAGGGAGGTACCGTTGGGTCCCGCCATTCGTCTTGATCTAGGCATTCCCAGAAGAACCGTCACCGGTCACCTTCCCCGTCCTCATCAGAGGATGGTGCCGCAAGCAGAGTGGCTTGTCCCACCAAGCCCTCAACTCCAGAGGAATGGGCAGCCTTCAGGGAGCAGATGCTGTCAACTTTTCAATCCCAGGGCACAGTTCACTCCGTGCCTTCAGAAGAAGCCGCTAGGTAACGGTCTCGGTCCAATGCTCGCGCACCTTCAGGCCCGAGTCCTCGGCGCGATACTCATCGGGAACCATTGAGGTCCCGTTTGGATGAGTTTCAGGTTGATCGCAGAAACGTTCCAGATCCAGGTCTCGGTCTTCGTCCCCGGTGAAACCGCAAAAATCTGGTATGGGCTCGAGGTTGGCGTAGAATCCGTCGGCGCGGTGTCCGTTGTATATGGATGTCGAGGCTTTGCCTTCACACCAGCCCTCTGTGCCGTTGTGGACGTCGGCGGCGCCCTCATAGCCTTTGGGGCCTTTTGGCCGGAATTTGCCGATGAAGATCCCTGGTACTGTGGATCCTCCAAGGAAGGCTACATCCAAGTCTGTGAAGTCTGTTAGGGATTCAAGACCCACTTCTGTCCCTGGGCACGAGTTCTTTCCTCCTCTGGATGATATCCATGAGGAGAGGTCAGATGTGGAATTTGACCCTGTTGAGCCTGATGTGGCTCCTGTCTTTTCTGGGGACAGTCAGTGGAAGAGTTACGTCAATCACTCCATGATGCCAGTGGCTTGGACACATCTCATGAGGTGGAGTTTGGCAGTCCTGAGCCTGGGGCTCATGCTGAGACCTCTTATAGAAGACAGATGGCTAGGGTTACTGAGTATGTTGGTTGGTCTAGTCCTCCAGAGACATTTCTTCAGGATCACTTGACTGATATTTTGGATCAAGGTCCGTCCTCTGACCCAGTGTTACTTTTTCATTTAACTTGGCAGACCCCGAAATCTCTTCCGGCAGTTAACAAGTCATTAACTAAAAAATACCTGTTAGGCAGAATTGCATGCAGTAGCCTCTGGGACCACCACATACAATTAGGGCTACAGGTGTAAGCAAAACCAACCTTTGGTATAAGTCGGTACTAAGCAGTTTTTGGTAGCGAGCTGAGCAGCCAGGCTTATCTGAAGAGGGAATGTGAGCAGTAAACAATGTTACACAGAGGTTTTATAATCACAGTGGCTCAAGTAGACACTCACTCTCAAGGTTTCTTGGTAAAACACTTATTAATTTATTACACAGTCATTTAGAAAACATTCACTGGAAGGAGGCAACTTAATATCATACACAAATACACTTCAGTATCAAACCAATACGTTTCTGAGTAAATTAGGCTCCCCTAAAATAGGAGCAAAATGGCATTTGTCACTTTACAAAGGCACAAGTTAATAAAATAAATCACAAATACTTTCCTTAGGCAGCGCAAATAGTTTTAGTTCACTAGAGGACTCCATTCAGTTCAAAAGGCCTAAGCCAAAGTCAATGGGCTAGTGTCTTGGATAGGAAAGAGCAGTTCTTGTAGTAAACAGTAAAGTCTTTGCCAAAGTTCTACGAAGTAGTTTGTATGAAAAAGAATCATGTTGGGCCACAAGCTCATTAGGCCTGCAAGTTGGGAAAGTTTCACGAACTTTCACCTCGAGAGGTAAGTTCTCTGAATCAGGTTGGCACAGTACCTTAATATGAAGAAAAGATGCAGCTGAAGACGTTGCTTCCTGGCAGTTCTTGCAGATCTCGCTGTTCCTGAGCCTCAGTCATGGGGACAAGAGGGAGGACGTTGGAGGACTCCTGCACTGCACGGGGACTGGTCAAACAAGCTAGCAAAATGGACGATCTTCGGTTCGAGTAGCTGTCGATGTAGCTGTGAGAGTGTATTCTGGCACTGTCCTTCATTCAGTTTATCTTAGGTGCCATCTCCCATTTACAGAAATTACCGCAATTGCGAAGCCGTGAGTTTTCTTTTTACAGCCTCGGATGAAGAGTCGGTTTAGACTCGAAACACGTGTCAGGCTACTTTGCAAATGAATCCATCGGACTTATAACCACATCTCTCTTCAATTACTTGCAACACATGCCTTTATCGCACTCTTGGGCGCAGTGCGACTGAGAATTGCCCGTGCTCTAATTGTTTCCACAACAGTGGGTTGTACTTGGCAGTACTCCCACACCTCTAAGGCACCTGCAGCCTATGTGCACTCTTAATGTTTATTCATACAAGCGCTGTGGTTTTGTGACTTTTTCTGCCAAACCTGTTTTTCTTATGCTTTCTTTACTACTCCGCTTTTGGTAGGACGCGAAGAGCCACCAGTTAAAGGAGTCAACATAAAAGTATCCATTTTGGTCAGGGAATTAAAGGTGCCAAAGCCGCTCAGGCAGCTGCCTCTTTGCCTTCGCTGCCGCTCCAAAACAACTGAGGCCATGTTCCATTGTTCGCCGTTTGGGGGCAGACTGTCTCAGCATCTCGAAGAAGGGCGAGCTATTACTTCGGATGCGTGTGTTCTGGGTACAAATGCCCATGGCTACTGCCTTCCCTTCCTAAAGCGGCCTCGCGACAATCCACCAGGGACTGTCTCTTTGAAGCTTCCGGATCCGCTCCTTGTGCAGGAAATCTTGACCGTGCTGGAGGAAGGCGCTGTAGAACTGATGCCTGTAGTGGAGAGGAACAAGCAATGGTATTCCCCATATTTTTTTATTCCAAAGAAAGACGGGGCTTGAGAACCATCTTGGACTTGAATTGGTTGAATAAACAACCTCAGGAAGGACAAGTTCAAGATGGTCACTCTTTCTCAGATCCTCCAAGCCCTTCAACTTCAGGATTGGTTGGTGTTGTTGGACCTACAGGATGCTTACTTTCATGTGCCTATTAATCCAGAGCACAAAGTACGTCAGGTTTGCGGCTTGCAGCACGCACTTTCAGTTTCAGTCCTGCCATTGAGATTGACATCTGCCCCAAGGGTCTTCACCATGCTAATGGTGGTGGTGGCAGCGTATCTCAGGCGAGGGGGGGGGGGATTCACGTCTACCCCTACCTGGACGTCTGGCTGATCTGTGCACGTTCTCCCGAGCAAACGATGGATCATCTCACTCTGCCGCTCCCCCCACAAGCTGGGCTTCTCCCTCAATTTCAAGAAGTCGCAACTGGACCCCTTCATAACAGCTCCAGTACATGGGGGCTGTGTTGGTCACGTCCTTGGGGAAGTGCTCGCCCCCCAAGGTGAGGGCTCTTCAAATTGTGTAGATGGTGGACACATTTCAACATGCCCAGCGTCTTCCGGCTTTCAAATTCTTGCTCAGCTTCATGGCATCCTGCATTTTTCTGGTGCCAGAGGCCAGGCTGAGGAAGAGAGCCCTGCAATGGGTCCTCAAGATGCAGTGGTCACAATTCTCAGGCAAGATGTCGGATCCCGTTCAGATTCCATTCTCAGTCTCGCAGGATCTTCTGTGATGGGCCATCGATGGGAATCTGATGAAGGGGGAGCCGTTTTGACAACCATGGCCAGAGGTGACGGACGCTTCCCTCACAGGATGGGGAGCTCATGCTGACGATCTTACCGCCAGCGGTCTTTATTCTCCGTTGGAGTCGCAACTCCACATCAACCTGTTAGAGCGGAGGGCCATCAGGCTGGCCTTGAAGGCTTTGCTGCCGTCTATGCGGGGGAAGAGTGTCCTGATCATGACGGACAACACTGTGGCCATGCATTACCTCAACAAAAAGGGGGCGGGGGTAGAGTCACAGAGGGGCCATGCAGCTCTGGTTCTGGGCAATCCAGCAAGGAATCTCATTCTCAGCAGTACATCTGGCCAGAGAAGAGAATGCAGTGGCGGAGGCTCTGAGCAGGCAGAGCAGGGTCTGTCACGAGTGGGAGTTGGCTCAGGAAGTCCTTCTGGAGATCTTTGCCCTTTGGCGAATGCCACAAGTGGATCTGTTCGCGACCAGTGCCAACCAGAAGTGCGAGAGATTCTGCTCAAGGGAATTTCCTCTGAGGAGCCTTAGATGCATTCATCGTGGATTGGTCATTCCCACTTCTGTACGCGTTTCCTCCGGTCTCCGTCATTCCTCAAGTGTTAAGGAGGTTGCGGAGGTTCGGATCCCACATGATCCTCATTGCTCCGGATTGGGCCAGGAGAGCGCAGTACCCAGACCTTCTAGAAATATCCATCTGCCCTCCACGCCGGCTTCCCTTTCAAGAGGATCTTCTCTCTCGTGAGGGAGAGCGGGTGGGGAAGGGGGCGAGGGGGGGGGGGTGTGTGTGTGTGTCTTCATCCAGAGGTCAAGACTCTCATCCTTCCTGCTTGGTATCTTAAGGGTTGAGATATAAAGATTGGGACCTCCCGGATGACGTTATGGAGGTGTTGCATTCGGCCAGGCGGCTGTAAACCAAATCCCTGTACCTTTTTGGCGCAAGTTTTGCGATGGGTGCAGAGGACACCATTTAGATCCTTTTCAGTGTTCCATTCCCATGGTTCTGTCTTTCTTGCTTTCTTTTGCCCACAGGGGCCTTCAGGTGGTAGGTACCATTAAAGGTTACCTGGCTGTGCTGTCTATCTTCAAGCGCTCATCTGAAGAATCTTCTTATTTTAAGATTCCTTAATTTTGAAAGGGCTCACTAATGTGTTCTCGCCGTCCCCGTTCCAGGTGCCGGTATGGGATCTAAATTTGGTCTTGAAATTCCTGATGGGTGCTCCATTTGAACCTTTGCACTCTTGTCCTTTGAGACTGTTGTCTTTCAAGACGGTTTTTCTTGGTTGAGATTACATCCGCGTGCAGAGTGAGTGAATTGCAGGCACTTTTATCTAAGCCACCCTGTAATCTGTTGCAGGGGCTTGAGTCTCATGTTCTTTTTCGGCTGTCTCAAGTGCTTCGTCCATTGCCTTGCCGAACAAGTTGGTTTCTTCACAGGTTTGTTTATTAAGGCTGCCTGGGTCTCGGGCTTAAACCCGGAGTTCCTCAGCCAAGTGTGTTTAAGCAAGGTACCCTGTGCCAAGGTTGTTCCTGCTGTTTCAGCAGCGTCTGAAGAATTCTTAAGCACATTCTGATTCACTTGCTTGCCTTCTGATACAATTGCGAGCAACTTAGCCCGCATTGGTTCAGGTACTTCTTGAAGACCTTCATGCAGCAGGTTCCACTGGACATCTCCATAGCTAGCCATCTGTCCGCTCCTGAATCCTTGTCTTCAGAAGCTGCTGAGCCCCACAGTCCCCCCGAGATGTGTAGTCAACTACTGGATGAAACAGCAGACGTCTCAACAACTCGGAGGGAAAGGGGAAGTGGAGAAAAAAACATAGGTCACGACACTCCTCAAATATCAGAGCACCTGCAGAGGATAGAAATAAATGTTATTCCCTCTTAAACTGAGTTTTCCCAACAACTCTCCTTGAAATGTTGTATACCTGTGTAGCCTCCCCGAAGAGCTGGAAGGCCTGGTCAGGAGTTTCCTTTACTTGACTTTCAAAATTGATCAGAAGAAACTCCTGGTTATCAATTAGCTTGGAAGAACATTGTTCAGTGACATTTGTAAAAGGAAGTTCATGAAATTCCTGAGTTGTACTCTGGTAGCAGTGCTCTTGTCTGTAAAGTTAAATTCATTTATTGTCACCAGAAGACAGAGTCTCAACCTAGGAAATTAGGAAGTACTTCTAAAATTTCCACTGCTTCCAAGTGTTCACTTTCCAAGAAAGTTGAGTTCTCTGCTTTCCATAATGTACTTTAACTTCTCATGAAACAAAGGTTTAGCTAACTTTACAAGTTCCTTAAAGAAGTTTAAACTCATCCTCACAAGCGAAGTTGATTTACTGTAGTTGCTGCTCCCCTTGGATAGGGATACATTTCTGTTAAACAGTTAATTTTAAAACTTCTTGTGCATCAGCAATCTTCAGCTTAAAAACACTAGCCTTTCATACATGCGCACATCGGTTTGCAATTGAGCAGGTAACTAATCTATAAACACCTTTTATGTGCGTGCATACGTCGCTAAGACACTAACCCAGTCTCCCCGAGCACCCGAAAAAGACACTAGCTTTTCATAGATGTGCGTGCGGCGAGTGCCAGAAAGAATGTTCTCACCGCCGCCCATGTAACTACGATTCTTCTCAATTATTTAAGGAGAAATAATACATTAAATACTCTCACAAGCAGGAGCTCAGATTACAGTCATTTAAGAGCATGCGCGCCAGCGGAATACGAAGATGAACACTACCGCCGCGCGCATGCTCAGATTGTATTTACCTACGTGACATGCGCAAGTGAACAGCGGTTGGAAAACCTGATCTCAGCTTGCGGCCGCGCATGTACAATGAAATATTTCACTTCAGGTTACACCTCTACGGGCTCAGAAGAAAAACCCCAGTCTGCACACAAACAGAGCGCTACCAAAATACAAACGAGTATGAAACGGTTCTCAAAGAAAACACCTATTGGATATTTGAACTGAAGTTCCTGAAATAGGGCAAAGATGAATTCAAAGTCTTTCTCAGATTAGTCTCTTACGACCTAACAAGATACCTAAACTAATTTAAAGTCACTGAAAGCACTCATGTAAAAGGTGTTCCTTGACTTGTTCTGGAAATTAGCAGATTTATAGAAAGTCTCTCCTTCCTAGTGGATCTAGAGTGCAGCGCTCCCACCAAATTGTCCGCTTGTCTTGTCCGACAAAGTCCGTTCACCAATCCAGCTCCTTAATCCACCTAAACTCAGTTACAAGGGGAAACATAGAGCCTTAACTCTGAACTCAATACAAACAGGACCTTCCTGTATAAGGTAGGACAATGAAAGGCAGTTTAGAATCCTGCAGCAGCTCCCTCGTCTCATTGTCTCCCAATCACCTTGCAGCACCTTGCAAGCCAATCAATTCCCTGCTTCATTCCCACCATGCTGGATTGGGACACTCTCCTGTTAAAACGAAGGTAGTTAAGGATAGAACAGAACATGACAAAAATAGAGCATAAAATAAAGAATCAGACTAAAAGAGAAAAGGAAACCTGGGAAAACCTGACCCCAACAGAGTGGTGTTATTGGCTATTCGGGTGGAGAACGCAGCAGCAGTAGTGACCCTCTTCCCCAGTGCATACAACCTCTTGGATTCTTTATCAGGCAGTGATGACTAACAGTGAAACTGGAGTGGCATGGCCTTTGATGTAAGCGGGGTCGGGAGGAGAATGGTGAAACAATCTCTCTACTCTGGGGTTAACAGCTCTGGTCTGAGCTGGTGTCAACAAAGAGGGCCCCATTCTCCTCTTGATCGAATTCAGCAAGGGAATGCCTTGGCTGGCAAGAGGCTTTTCCTTCATAATGGGCCTGTTTTTGCCCAATTACGGGTGGCGGTGCCGTTAGCGAGTTTGGCGGTAAAATAGGCATGGCTATCGCCAAACACGTAATGAGGCCCAGTATTTCATTCATCTCGCGCTATGCACGATAAGGAGCACCTTCCAGGCATACACAGTAAAATTTACACCCTTGCCACCAAACAAAAGGTTTACAAAAAGGGAACTACAGACCCGAGTTGCTTCTGTGAGACCCATGTCTTTGTCACCCCCCTCAGGTGTCCTGCATTCTTTATTTGTTGATCCACACTCCAGGTCATGTGGCAGCAGTCTCCTGATGGTGGACAGAAATATCCAACATCCTACATATTTTGTATGATCCTTGGGAAAGTAGAACCTCGTTCCTGGACCTGCAAGGGTACTTTTCTTTATATTCTCACAGCTACTTTCCTTATTTTGCATCTGCTTACCAATTCAAGAGTCTATATCAATCATGATCTTTATCCCAATAGCTTTCCTGGCTGTCTTCTGACACTATCCCAAGATGATCCTTATAAGACAGGATCCCAGCACTACCAACACAAGTATTGCTCCAAGTATTTTGAAGTGCTATCACAAGTGTGGCTGTTTGTTTGGCTGGGCGGTGAGTGTGTGGGTGCTGACTCTTAGGATTCATACAGGTACTCTCTGGTGCCGAGAATCTTACTCAGCGCGTGTTCAAACTGCCGCTAGGTTGGAAAGTTGCTTGGTAACTGTGTCTTGAATTAATTACTAGAGGGCTGTCGGCAGAGCATTGGTTTACCAAAATTGATATTGGTTAGAGTTGTCAAGGTAACGTGCGCTTACAAGGTTAAATATAGATTTAAAAGAAATCAAAGATCACAAAAATAAGACCAAAACAAGAAGGTGATCAAAAGAAAAGACCAGAAGATGAATCTAAAAAAAAAAAATCCATAATTTTGCTATTTGAAGGTTTTGAGTACAAAGTGCGTGTTATTTGATGACATGAAACGTCATGAATGATTTGGTGTATGGTATCCTAAAGTCAAAGCATTAGAATTATTTATTTTCTTATGACATGCACAAGATCACACACTTAGATGAAACGATAGTCGAGTTTGTTTGTTTCTGTAGGAGCCCATAGGTAGGCCAGGTCTCAACAGAAACACGTGGGGGAGTATGTAGGGAAAATGGGGCTTGAATTCCACCGGAGGCAGACTCTGACAGTAAGAGGTGTGAGACTCTGATGTTCATCTGGTGTGAGTCAGTACTCTGTCATATAAGACGAGAACAAAAGGGGGTTTGAACATAGCAGTGCATGGTAGCCATACCGTAGCATAGTGCACCACATCATAGCATTGTGGATGTTCCTCCAATGCATTCCACATCGCCCTCCCAGCCTGCCCCTCAGGAGAATTTTCTATGCGATTGCAGCTTCCGTTTCCGCAACGCTAAGTGAAATCCAGCAGGCATCCGAATGGTGTCCCATGTTCTGGGGGGAAAAAACTTAAACTGAGGCTACGGGCGCCGGGCGTCCTAATTATAACATCCTGTGACATCGTCCTCGATGGAGGCCCTCGACGGACATGGACCCGACGCCATTGACGCAGGACGCCCTCTGCCGAAAATGTTCCCGAAGTGCACAGCTGTGGACATTACATGTCAAAGATGTGGAATGCGTTGGAGGAACATCCAGTCGAAAGTGCAGCAGCAAATGTTCAAAAACAATATGAAAACCACGTAAACGCAACAGATGTGTGGGTGCCCCTACCTGGATGCAAAGGGAAAAGGGTAAACCACTGCTATCCCCCAAAGGGTTTGGAGAGTCAACCTACAGATTTGGACCTGCGGTGTCGCAGCCACCAAGGAAAACTGGGAACCCCCATGCATTTCCGAAATGATACCCGTGGGAATCCAGAGGTCTGACTCTCGCTAATCTCCCCAGAATGTATTACCCACAAGCTCTGGCAAAGTCCCACATTTAGGCCGAGTGGAGTGGGGGGGGGGGGCGGAATCCATACCCAGGAAATCTGGGTCTGGGGTAGGATGAAGGGACACCCAAGGTTGACAATCAACCTGGTGGCCATCATCCCAATTCTCCATTGGATCTGCAAGATCATCAATATTGTCACCGAAGGCAGCATCTTCCTGTACATAGGTGTCCACAGGGACTTCATCATCCGTAAGGTCATAAGTATATTTGTCATGTGGATCGTGAAAGGTCCTCTGAAACATGGGCATAGGTGTAAAAGGAAGGTCCTCACGAGGCCTCTTGGGAGCAAACCCCTCAGAAGAACAAGTTACTTACCAACTGGTAACTTTCTTTCGACTGGATGTTCCTCCAACGTATTCCACATCTTTGACATGTAATGTCCACAGCTGTGCTACCTCGGAAACTTTTCAGCAGAGGACGTCCTGCGTCGATGGCATCGGGTTGATGTCCCTCGAAGGCCTCCATCGTGGGCGACATCACCGGATGTAGGACGCACAGCGCCCGTAGCCTGTTTGTTTTTTCCTCCATAGCGTGTGACACGCTCATACACAATGCCTGCTTGACTGCACATAGCCTTGACGGAACGCAAGCTGCAATAGCATAGGAAATTCTCCAGAGGGGCAGGCTGGGAGGGCGATGTGGAATATGTTGGCAGAACAACCAGTCGAAAGCACGTTACCAGTTGGTAAGTAACCTGGTTCTTCGAATGGGTTGTGTCCTCCAACGTATTCCACATCTTTGACAGGCTCCCAAAGCAGTACCAGAAACTGGAGGAGGGAGAAGAATTTAGAATACCCAATCAGATGGCAGAATACAGAACCGGTTTACCAAAGGCCATATCTTGACCATGGAGCATATCCAGGGAGTAATGTTTGACAAAGGTATGGATAGAAGCCCATGTCGCTGTGTCACAATTATTCCTAATAGGAAATCCCCGCTGCAGGGCTGTGGAAGTAGCCACGCCCCTGGTGGAGTGAGCTTGCAACCCTTCAGGAGGGTCCTTGCCTGCCAATCTGTAACGTTCATTAATGGTGAGGATAATCCACCTGGCCAAGGTCTATTTAGCCTGCCCCAAACAGTGTCCAGCATACCCTACAAAGAGTTAATCGTCCACTCTGACCCTGGACATCCTAGAAATATAAAAGCTCAGAGCTCTCCTAGGATCCAACCTATGGAGCCGCTCCCCTTACTTAACAGGATGAGGTGGATAGAAAGCAGGAAGTAACACGTTCTGGCTTAAATGAAACTCAGACACTACCTAGAAAGGAAGGACGTACCCTCCGTACAACCCTATCCTTGTACAACAGATTACCCAAAAGCCTTCAAAACCGAGAAGGGGCGGCTCTCGTTCCTTTCGTGGGCAATCTCGCTCCCCCTCAAAACCAGTATGGTTCGGGAAACCACTGGAATTCAGGACACGGATAGAACACCACCACGTATCCACCTAGACAGCGGTGTGGAAAGGGTAGAGACCGGAGTTCCATCCCCAAGGCTCCCTGGCTTCAGGTCAGAAATGACCCTCAGATCCGGGTCCCCTCCCATGCCACCCCGGTCGGGGGCGTCTAACATCATTCCTTCATGCATGGGAGGGAACAACAGACCAGTGGGTACTCAAGACCATTGCCGATGGGTACTGCACAGAATTTTGCCAACCACCTCAATTCAGACTGCCAAAATCAGGACGCCTGACTCCGGAACACCTACACATCCGACTGCAAGAGGTCGAGATCCTGCAGGAAAATGGCTCCATAGAAGTTGTCCTTATTCTACAGGTAAACAAGGGTATTTATTCAGTGTTCTTCCGTGTACCCAAAATGGATCTCACCATGCGCCCTGTGCTAGACTTGAGCCCAGTGAACAAATTTGTCAAATCTCAAAGGTTTCGAATGGCTACATTGCAGGAGGTAATCTCGCTGCTGAAACAGGGGGATTACATGGCAACATTGGATATGAAAGATGCATACTTTCATAGTTCAATGTTGCCGACGCACAGAAAATTCCTAAGGTTCATGATCGAGGACAAGCACTATGAGTTGAAAGTACTCCCCTTCGGCATCGCCTCGGCGCCAAGGGTGTTTACGTAGGTACTGGCAGTGGCAGCAGCACACCTGCGCAGAAAACCCGTCCCGGTATACCCTTACCTCGACGAATGGCTCATAACAGGGGAGTCCTACGGAACATGCCTATTGGACACTCAAGGAGATAGACCTCTTATTCACCCTGGGATTCTCACTCAACGAGAAGAAATCCAGCCTAGACCCCCTAGTCAAGTCAAACAGTTTCTAGGGGCTCTAATTCGGACAGAAGACGGCCTTGTCTTCCCCTCCAAGACGGAAGACGGAACATGCTGTTTCAGATCCCTCAATATGTAGCCAGTCGAGAGGTGACGGTACGCAAGGCCATGCGACTGTTATGGCGTCCTGCATTTACTTGGTTCCTCAAGCGCGCCTGCGCATGCGTCCCATGCAAGTGTAGCTCAACAGCCAGTGGTGTCAAGCCAGCAGACAGTGGGAATATCTGGTAGTTGTCTCACCAGTCCTCATTCTTTCTCTGCAGTGGTGGTCGAGGGAAAACCTTCACCACCCCTGCAGTAAAAGCCACTCTCACGATAGACGCATCTCTCACCGGGTCGGGGGGGGGGTGGTTCACCTGCTTCAGCAGACTGCGCACGGCATGTGGTCCCCAGAAGTGGCATCCAACCACATAAATCTGTTGGAGCGATTAGCTGTATTCAAAGCACTGAAAGCCTTTCAGACAGTTACAGGGGAAGACAGTCCAGATCCTGACAGCACCACGGCCATGTACTACCTGAACAAGCAAGGGGGCACACACTCCCCAGGGCTATCCAAGCTGTCCCAGAACATTTGGAAATGGGCTGTCAAACACAGGGTGTTCCTGTTGTCCCAACATGTTCCTGGGGAACTCGATCTTCTGGCTCACGTGCTCAGCAGAGACTTCCCACTGCCCATAGAGTACGAATGATGACTACATGAAGACATAGTCTCCCAATGTTTTCGTTCTATGGGGCTTCCTAGACATCGACCTGTCCGCAGCTCTGGAGAATGCTCAATGCCAAGATTACTCCTCAAGGTACCCCCCGAACCGATCCAAGGGGGAAGGTCTCTGGATTGCATGGTCAGGGGAATTTTGTTTAGGCTTTTTCCCCCGACTCCCTTACTCAACAAGATCGTGCACAAGTGTCACCACCATTGGCCCAAGGACACAGATGCGACGCCCCCTAGTAGTGGGTGCCATGTGTGGCTACCCAAGACTGACCCATTTAAGTCCTTTTCAGGACAAACAAACACAGGGGGCCCGGCTGGACTCTGTCCTGGCGCCTCTGCCGCCAGGCTCATATGCAGAAGTAATGAGGGACTTCTTTTCTATTTGGGCTGCTTTTTTCTGTGGCCAGTTCCACGTGCAAGCTGCTGGGTGTGGGAAGTAGGCCAGGCTAATGGGCGTGGCCCAGAAGCCCAGCTATATAAGCTGCTCTGATCTCGAGGCCTGTGCTTCGCGTTACTTTGCACTCTGATGCAACGTGACGCTCACTGCCACGTCAACCACCAGATACTCACCTCCTGAATCCAGCGATCTTGATCTCGCGCCACAGCAGTCTTCTTACTACAGCTCATCTTCCGGAATCCGACGATCCAGCTTCTGACATTGCTCCACGGCGGTGTTCTTTCTCATGAACTTGCACGCTGCAAAGGAGACAAAAGACAAGGTTAGAACATTTTGCTAGTGGGAAATCGCGCTGCATTTACAACACACGTGCATTCCTACGAGTCAACCTACCTGTTATCAGCAGTCGCTGGGCTCGTTCTTCATCACTGACTACCGCCATCGGACTCAGCAGCCATACGGGTCTGCACCCCTACCTGCACGGAAGAAGACAAAAGAACAGGGTTAAGAACAGAACAGACAATATACACACAAACTAAAAAAAAAGGGGAGGAGAGGGGGTGAGTTAGTGGGAATAAGCTGGACAAGTGCAAGAGAGCAGTGATGTACTGTTGTCAGCCTCAGACCGGTGGGTCCGTTGGCTGGGCTTGGGGTGTTTTATGGTCCGTAGTCGTCGTGTGCTGTTCAAGTCTGTGTGGTTAGTTTTGTTGTTGCATTGTTGTGAAGTTTGTGCGGATTGCTGCGTTTAAGGCTTGTGGTTGTGTTTGGTTATAGTTTGAGAGTTGTATGCAGAGGGATGGAATGGTTGGTTGGTTAGTTGGCATTGCTGTCCTTGCAATTGTGGGATTCCATCTAGGTGCGGTACATGCTAAGTCACATTTCTGTCTAGATGCGACGCAAGCAAGGTTCATAATTCTAAGTGAGGTGCATGCTAAGAATCACATATGCTAACAATCACATTTCTGTCTAGATTTGGCGCAGGCTAATCTTTGTGGTTCTCTCGCGGTATGGGACTAGTTGATATATTGCAGGCAGTGTTTGCTGTTCAGCCATGAATAGGTTTAGGCTGGTGGTCACATATCGCTCTAATAATCCATGGTGTAGGTCTGTAGCAGTCTAGGCCATTGAAAGGTAAGTTAGAGTGGCAGGAGCTTTCTGGAGTGGAGTAGTTTCTCTACCCCCCCACCCATGCCAGCACTTAGTTTTGTCGGTGTCTGGTGGCTTCATTGGCTTCCCTTGCTGACACCTGCAGACACATCTTGGAGCCGCCAATGTAGGAGCTGCCCTTTGCCTCGTGGTCCTTCGCCACGGGGGCTGCCCTGGCAGGGACTATTAAGTACTGCAGCCACCCAATCAGGGGGTGGGGCGGGATAGGTGCGTGGGGGTGTGCTTGAGGCCCATGAGGTAAGAGCTGCTCTCTTGCCGTCGTGTTTCTGTGCACAAATGCACAGGCCAATCACAGGTGGTGGGAGGGAGGGGGGGTTTTGCTGGAGGGTCGGGTTTGGGAGGGGAAGGTGCCGAGTGCACCTGATTTCACTAATATTGGGCCAAGATGGCGAAAAAACAGCACCAGACGCTGCTTTCCTTGTTGGAAAGGGAAGGTGCTGAGTCGACCTTTTTTCACTAATATTGGGCTTAGATGGGGGGGAAAAACAGCACGAGACGCTGCTTTCCTGGTTGGAAAGGGAAGGTGCCGAGTGCACCTAGTTTCACTAATATTGGGCTTAGATGGGGGAAAAAACAGCACGAGACGCTGCTTTCCTGGTTGGAGAAGGAAGGTACCGAGTGCACCTGATGCTTTTTTATATAAGGGGCCAAGATGTGAAGAAGGCCAGCGCGAGACGCTGCTTTCATGGGGTCTTACCTGCGAGCTTCTGCTTGGGAAGTGCTCGAGGCCCATGAGGTAAGAGCTACTCTCTTGCCATCGTTTTTCTGTGCACATATGCACAGGCCAATCACGGGTGGTGGGAGGGAGGACGGGGGGGGGGAGAGCTGGAGGGTCGGGTTTGGGAGTGGGAAGGTGCAGAGTGCACCTGATTTCCCTAATATTTGGCTTAAATGGGGAAAAACATCACGAGACGCTGCTTTCCTGGTTGGAGACTGAAGGTGCCGAGTGCACCTGATGCTTTTTTATATAAGGGGCCAAGATGTGAACAAGGCAAGCGCGAGATGCTGCTTTCATGGGGTCTTACCTGCGAGCTGCTGCTTGGGAAGTCACAATGGGATGAACAATACGGAAGACAAACCAGAACATTGCTACTTACCTAAAGAGGAGTGGTTAATCCACCCGCAAAGGACCAGTGAAGGAACTCGGTCCTCAACAATCCATCTCCTGCCAGAAGTAGACGGAGAGCCAGCGGGCATAGGACAAGGGAAGGAACTTGGTCCTCGACAATCAAGCGCCCCTGTTAGAAGTAGCAGGGCGGTGAGCCCACAGACCTTATACACCAGGTGCGGCCCTAAGAAGCAGCTTCTCGTCATCGCAGCCATCGACACAGAAGGCAAACCAATCGCATCCCTGGGAGGGCTGCAACCGTGCCCCAGAAACCAGGTGAGCGTAACGACAAGATGCACCAGGAACCAGTTACCATGATATTGGTGGCCTCCATGTGGGCCCGCCAACCATGGATCTCATCTGATGGAGATGTCCCGATCTCCTCCAATGAAACTGCCTTGTCCGTACAACATGTTATCTCAGGACAAGGGAAAAGCACTTCAACCATGCCCGCAAACCCTGAAGTTAGCGGCCTGGCTCCTGGGGTCATAGAGTTTGGGCACCTACAACTCCTTCAGAGATGCATGGACATACTTGGGGAGGCGAGGAAACAGAACACCCGATATTGCTGCTCCAGGAAATGGATGCGCTTTATCTGGTGCAACTCCAAGGGCATCAATCCCATTGACTGCTCTTTTACACGCATTGTGTTGTACCTGACTCACTCACTGGACTCCGGTCCGGTTTTTAATTCCTGAAAGTGCATCTAGCTGCCCTCTCAGCCTACACCATACCACAACGGAAGGTGTCGTGGTAGAAAGTACCATTTATAAAGGGTTTTGTGGAAGGTGTTAAGAGAATTCATCCACCCATTTCTAACCCGGCTCCTGGATGGGACCTAAATGTGGTATTGACTAGACTTATGGGGTCTCCCTTTGAGCCTATGCATAAAGCAAGTCTCAAGGATCTTACATATAAAACTACCTTCCTAGTGGCCATCACTTCTCTAAGAAGTTAGCGAACTGCAAGCCCTTTCAGTCCTAGACCCTTTTGTTACAGTCCATAGAGATAAGTTGGTTCTGCGCACTCAGAAATACATTTTGGCGCAAATTGAGGCTGAGTTCCATGTGAGCCAATCAATAGAGCTGCCTACTTTCTTCCAGAACCCCACTAATGTGGCCGAAAGAAGTCTCCACACATTAGATGTGTGCAGGGCAGTCATGTTTTACCTGGAAAGAACTAGACCACTGAGAAAGACAAATCAGTTTTTCGTTTCAGTGACAGCTGGTAGAGAAGGGGATCCTGTCTCTAAATCAGTCATCTCAAGGTGGATTGTCAATTGCATCACACTCTGTTACACTCTTGCTAAGAGAGAACTGTTAGGAGATGTATAAGATACGTTAAAATGAGATTCAATTAGCATGGTCACACAGATATGGAAACATGTTGCCAGATTCATTGTATAATCATAATGTTAATAGGTCATCGTTCGTTTGTGCGCTTGGAATGCGGATCCTCAACTCAAGAGGTTCCGGGTTCCAAGGACAGAGGAAGGAAGACAAGGCTGCTGTGGACGGTTGTTGAGTCCCTCCCGGGGGTCGTCCTGCATACTTAAAATAAACGTCTTCTTTGTGGCATACGACAGACTATTGGTGGTTATTTGAACATAACAACTGGCGACGAGGATAAAAGATTTTTCAGACGACCCCCGGCACGATCCCAGAAAGAAAGGCTACAGATCACAAATTAAGAGTGAGCGGCCACGCATGGACATACGCTCGGAAGCCACAAGAAGAGAACTAATTGAATACAGGTACCGGCGATAATTGTATTCGTACAGTGAATGATATTTTCGGAGGAGCAGTAGAAGCCAGCACACGCAGTGTTTACAATTGAAGCTGGAATACCTGCGCGCGTATTCCAACGCGACTCTGCCACTGTTAACGTTCCAAAGTGACGTGACCGATTCAGCAGGATCGCTGCTACGAGCTCAGTGCCAGCATTTGAAAAGCGGACCTAACGGCGTGAGGAGCGCCGTGTCGGACGTCTACACGCAGCACAGGAGAGTGCACACATGGCGTGTTAGACACATGTAAACAAACCAAGGATAATTCGGCACAGCGGAACGCCCATCGCCGCTTTGCGAGTCGGCTAACAGCGAACTCACACGCTCCAATGGACTTTGGGAGGCTCGCAGAACAGGCCGACTGCAAACAACATCACATGCCATAACTTTGATGGTGAGTTACGAATAATACAGCTTGTATACGTGAGTGATTGAAGGATATATATATTAAATAAATCAATCGTACCACAGCTTAGTAACTGCAGCCACTGACATCACACCAGATAGTGGCAAATGTTCCAGCTCCAGTGTTTTTTCTACCTACACCGGGGGAACCCAGAGTGCGATGGATAGATTGGAAAGAAGGCTTCCACAAGTATGCGTTAGCAGTCTTTGGCCCCAACTATTCTAATGAACATAAAGAAGCCTTGTTGTTTCATTGCCTTGGGATAGCAGGTCAGGAAGTTCTGAGAAAATTACCAGAACCTATAGACACACCAGATGCAGGCCCATATGAGAAGGCATTAGCCAAATTGGATAAGCATTATAAAGTAGAGGAAAATATTATTCTCGAGAGGTACAAATTTGCCACCAGGGGGCAAAAGAATGGAGAGAGCATAGAAGATTTCATTACGGCTCTGAGGGGATTGGCAGTGAAATGTAGATTCAATCACTGTCAGTACGTGATCAATTAATGATTAAATGCAACAATGACAACATTAGAAAAGAGCTATGGAAGGAGAAAGACCCCACTTTGGATAGAGCTATAGAGATTGCAAAGATGGTGGAACACACTGATAAATGTATAAAGTTACTTCAAGCAGACATTGAGAAACCCAAGTTGGAGGAAAATGAGGGGGCAGTTCAGAAAGTATCAAAAGTTAACCCGAGGATGGGTTCAGGTTTTCCAAAGAGACAGTTGCAGTTTGGAAAAAAAGGTGAAGATCGACAGGAGAGTAGACCTCCAGTGGGGAAAAGTTGGAATCGTCAAGGTTTAGTTAAAGACAACAGGAACTTTTCCAGAGAGTCTAATTTCTCCAGAGGATTTAGAGAAGCGGTGACAAATAGAGAGTCCATGACAAGAAGGTGCTTCCGGTGTGGGAGTTTCTCACATGTGGCATCTGACAAGGATTGTTTTGCAGTGCACATTATATGCAATAATTGTGGCATACGTGGCCACATTGCCAGATGTTGTAAAAACTTTAATTCCAATTCAGGTCAAGTTTTTGATGTTAGTGTGAGTAATGAGGATGAGGATTATAGTGAAAGTGGTAGAGAAGTGGTGTTTATGGTGAATGCCATTGATGGGAAAGTGAAGAAGAAAAAGCCTTATGCCATAGTATTGGTCAATGGGATACAAATATCGATGCTTATGGATAGTGGGGCGGATTATACACTAATAGGAGTGCAGATGTGGAAAGAGAGATTCAATTGCTGTACATTACGGGAAAACAAAATTAGGGCGAATGCATATGGTGACAAGCCCATAGAGATAATAGGATATTTTGACGCTAATCTGCAGTTTAAAGATAGGAAAGCCACCACTACTATTTATGTTGCCAACAAAGGGGGAGAGTTACTGTCGTGGAGTGATCAAGCTGAGCTAAAAATCAGACTTGAAGCAGGTCATCCTGAACAGGTCTTAGCAGTGAGTGGTGAGAGATTGATTGAAGAGGAACATAAGCTTGGATGCATGAAAGGGTTTGTTCATAAAATACGATTAAAAAAGGGGGCGGTCCCTAAGATCGCGAAATTGCTTACCATTCCTCTGGCACTCAAGGAGGGTGTAGAAAATGAATTAAAGAGAATGGAGAATGAAGGAGTTATTGAGAGTATAGACTCCTCGGAATGGGTGAGTCCTATTGTGGTAGTCAGAAAACCCTCTGGATCTTCGAGGATATGTATTGCCTTAAGACATCTTAATAGTATGGTGGTAGCAGATAGATTTCCACTACCCAGGATAGATGACCTACTTGCGGGTGTCTCGGGATCCAAAATATTTTCAATTTTAGACCTTAAGTCTGCTTATCACCAGATTGAGTTACATCCGGATTCTAGAGATTTCACAGCATTTATCACTCCCAACGGTCTATTTTGATGTGTACGCATGCCGTTTGGCTTGGTGTCTGCTGCGAGTGTATTTCAGAGTATCATGTACAGGTTGCTAGGTGGAGAAAAAGGGGTGATGTACTACCAAGATGATGTCCTGGTATGTGGCAATGATGAGGTGGAGCATGATAGACGATTAAAAAGGGTGTTAGACATACTAGGAGAGGCTGGTCTAACGATAGCATCAGAGAAGTGTACATTTAAAGCAAGTAAAGTTGTTTATTTAGGTCACGAGATCACAGCTGAGGGAGTCAAACCCAAAGAGGAGGCTATTGAAGCCATAAGGAAGATGGAAGATCCCAAATCAAAAGCAGAAGTGTTGTCGTTTTTGGGACTAGTTGAATTCTATGGCAAGTTCATTAAGAATTTGTCAGACATGTCAAGACATATGAGAAGACTTACTCGTAAAGGTGTGATATTTAAATGGAGTGATGAATGTAAGAAGGAGTTTGAAATGATAAAAAGGTCCATAATCAATGCTCCCATTCTAAAGGCATTTGAAGAAGGGAAACGCACATTAATATTTGTAGATGCTAGTGATTATGGCATAGGTGCGGTTCTTATGCAAGAAGATTCAGAGGGTCTGCACACTATAGCATTTGCCTCAAGGTCACTTAAAGATCCTGAAATTAGATATTCGGTGGTTGAGAAGGAAGCTCTTGCTTGCATCTGGGGAGTTGAAAAGTTCAAAAGGTTCCTGTGGGGAAGGGAATTTGAAATCTGTACTGATCATAAACCATTGGTTGGTATTTTTACCAGACTATTGGTGGTTATTTGAACATAAAAGAACTGCTCTTCAAACCTAGAGCACATTCTACTCGAGGCACTGGGGCTTCCATAGCATTCATTGCAAATACTCACCTAGAGTCCATTTGCAAAGCAGCAACCTGGCGTTCAGTAAACACCTTTACAAAACACTATTGCCTAGACGCTCATTCTAGGTCTGATTCTCAGGTGGGACAAGCAGTACTAAGACATCTTTTCACTACTGTTCCTTCTCACAACCCACCTCCAACACCTGGTACTGCTTGCTACTCTATGCACAGCATGTGATTCTAAGAAGATTAACAAACATCAGAAGACATGCATTATACTCCGTAATAGCATTTCTGATGATTGTATCTGCTTAGATTCACATGCGCCTACCCTTCCTCCCCGTTCGGGTGGAAGGAACATGGACGTCTTACTATTTTCTCTCTTTATGTACTCACTCACAATAGTCATTAGGCTCCCTCGTGGCAGAAAAAATACAATCGGTGGGACCTCGACGCGTGAGGGATTTTGGGTACACTACACGTCACGTTGTGGATAGTGTCACATGCACGCCCATGTCGACGTCCCCTTTCGATCCCCTTTCGATTCTCGAAAGTCAAGATGCAATACTTTGCAGTTACCACTGGATGTCGGACTATATGCACAGCATGTGAATCTAAGCAGATACAATCATCAGATATGCTATTACGGTGAGTAATGCATGTCTTCCACCAAGCGAAGGTATTTAAACCTTTGGGAAATATAAGAGACTTCCCTGTGCCACTGCACTGACGGTGCTGAGAGACGCAATGTAAAGATGATGCCTATGGAGTTTGTCAGACTCCAAAGTTAAAAGAAACAGAGTCCAAATCACAGAAAACTACATGTGAGAGTGGGAAAAAGGTCTCCTCTCTCCAGGTTAGAAATGAAAAGAGAATTAGCACATTTCTGAGAATTATCCCTAACAGAGGCAGTTCATCTGTGACGTAGGTTCGGAATTAAGCGGTCCAGATTGAACGTGTACAAGCATAAACCAAGAGTGTAGTCCTTAAGTAAAAGCATGGCAGATAACGAGAGGCAATAGAGAAAGAAACATAATTATATGTAAAGGAGCAAAGGGCACACTCACTGCACCCTGCAACCATGTAGTCGAGGATTAGCCTGAGATAGTGAAGCTGAGAGCTGGAAGTGCCCGACGTGCACGGACTGCTTCTTTAGCCAACTCGGCCAACTCTGCTCTGTGCCCCTGGCCCATTATATAGTGCAGTTCCTCCCCCTGTTCATGGACACAAAAAAATACACATGCAGACTGCACGGACTGCTTTCTTGAACCAACTCGCCCAACTCTGCATATACTGTCTTCTGTACTCCTGAAAAAGGCGGCAAATCCACACAGCCGCATCCAGCGCGAGGAAATTCTTGCCTAGAGCCTTCCCTGTGATCCTTGCTACAAAGGTCCTTAGTGTCCTGTCTTCTTGCAGAAGGAATTAAACAACTGGGTTTTTGGGGTGAAGATCCTAAAGTAGTCCTGCTGCAAAATAATCTTCTGTGCTGAGGTACTGGGCTGGCTTGGGTATATACTTACCTTACGTCTCCTGTGATTCCAGTGTAGTTTTGGGGTGTTCTCTGTAATTGGGAGTCCTCTCGTCCAGTGCACCCAAGCCCCTGCTGGAATCCTAAAGTGTCTTCTCTGGATTTCATGGACCGTCAACTGTTATTATTTTAAAATGTATAAAGTGCAACTAAGGCCCATGGGCGTCTAGGCGCTGGTGGATGCGTCTTCAGGGCCCTCCTGAAGGGGGAAAAAAGTCTAACATTCTTAAGCCCAGAGGAAGGTCATTCCACAGGCTGGGCACCAGAACAGAGAAGGAACAACCACCCAGACGTTCCCGGCCAAATTTAGGGATATGGGGAAGCTGGCGGGAGTCTGATCGTAGATTTCTCATAGGGTAGTATCTTTCAAATTTATTTTTCAGAAAGTGAGGACCCGCATTGTGCAGGGCCCAACAGACAACACACAAGATCTTAAACTTGGTGCGCGCTGCCACAGGGAGCCAGTGCAGCCGATATAGTAGGGCTAAGGAAGGAGTCAGCCGAGGCGCCAATCGGGCTGCAGCATTCTGCAAAACTTGCATTAGCTGAATCTGATTTTTAGGCTGACCCAGATAGATGCTATTGCAGTAATCCAGCAAGCTAATTATAGTGGATGTTACCAAAGGTGTCCAGTTATTGGGGTGGAAGCAAAGGGAGAATTTTCCTCAATGTTTTTAGTCTTCCAAACCCGTAGCAAATGGCAGAATTCTGAGCCTCGCGTGACCCATTGGTTAGATTTTTAACTCCGACTTTTCACTGAGGAACTGTGTCTAGCTGGGAGGCCAAATTTAAGGCTAAAAAGGGCATTGCCTATAATTTCGTCCGTAATAAGTTTCAGTTCAAAGTTATTTCTCAAATAGAGGGCCAGCGCCAGTTTCCTCCATGGTCACTGCCGCTGATTCCCCATATTGACGAGCTGCAATTGCCTTATGAATGTCTACAATCTTTTCCTGTAAGAGTCCTGATCTTATCACATCTCTGAGCATCAGGATGTTCAACCGAAATACCGAATGGGCAGGCAGATAGCTCCTTAGCACCCCCGGAACAGTTCTCTGGAGGCACAAGGTGCCTTTTGTAATCCTAGGTGCATAAAAGGTAAAGTAATATACTTAATGGTTTGAACAGTCCTCTTCTGGAACTTTGAACCTTTCCTGCAAATGAGCCCGATCTCACTTCGCCTACAGCTGGCTCCTAGACCACTGGGGTCCCTCTTCAGACTATGAGTGAACTAATCTACTAGAATTGGGAAGGGATGGATACTTTAAGAGGCCTGCCTTGAAAAGCAAAACAAGTGTTGAAATGTTTTCTTACTTGTGAATGAGTTGATTGGTAACTTTAAACTGAGTGTATAGTTGCAAAACGTTATTACTTCTCCAGCATGGGGTCTGGCATGGATTCACATGCTCAGGAATATTCCCCGTCGTCCGGCTGGGAATCCTCGGTAAAGAAAAAATCATTATCAGTTTCGTTTCTGATCTGTCTTTCTTAGTAGTAACCAATCACTGGTCTCTGGGTCATACTGTCCCCAGCCAATGACTGCCCTCTCCCTACGCCCCGCCCCTGGCAGCCATCCTCAGATTTTTACCGCACGTTCAAGTGTTGGGAGTCCTCGGTCTATAGCTCTCGAGCTTTTACTGCGTTTTGCGCTTTTTCAAAGAGATTTATCTCATTTTTCGGTTTAATCCAGCCTCAAGCTCCACCGTTTCTACTTCCGATCAACGGGGACCCGTTTCGGATTTAGCTACGCCCCTCAAGGGTGAAGTTTTTGTCGAGTTACGCTTCTTGGAGGATTCCATAAGTTTCTGAGGCCTACCTCACGGACGAGAAGAACATAGCCCAGGAGAAGGGAAGCTCGACTCCCGGCAAACTGTTCAGGATCTGCCCTGGATGCAACCTACAAAATATGTTCAAGGAGGAAGAGCATTTGAAATGCCTTTACTGCCTCCACGAGGACAAAATGCACGAGGAGAAGGACTGCGTTTTCCATGAACATGTCGGATCGGACTATGAGGGATCGTCTGACCCGTCTCTCCAAATGGCTGGAAGGCAAGAGCACAGCAGGTGAGAAGAAGTCTGAGCGGTCTTTTAAGTCCTGTGAGGGCGCCCCGGTGACGGGGGACCAACAAAAGGCAAAGCATCGTGAGTCTTCGGGCACCTGGGGAGCGCAAAACGGTCGGGCTCCTCGGCTGCCAAGCAGGGCGCACCTTCACCGACGCCATCAACCGTAAGCCAATGCTCTGGCTCAGGGAAGAGAAAATCAGAGAACCCGGCTAAGCTTATGGAGAGGCCCCGGTCGATCTCAAAGATCAGGCCGAAGGGGAGCGAGGCGGTGACTCTCCCCGTAAGGTGAAGGCCTCAAGCGTGCCCAAGGTGGTGTAGGCCTTGATTCACCCGGCTAAGGCCTCTATCGAGGGAGTCGCTGTGGCTCTGGCGAAGCCTGTGGAGGCTATCCCAGTGGAGGCAACCTCGGGGCCCAGAGTTTCCCTGCCTCTGCGGAGGGAATCCTCTTTTAAGCCCATCGAGAAGACCCCTGTGAAGACCCCGATGGAAAAAGAGGGGGAGGGGCGGTGGCCGTTACGGACACAACCTCTGAGGAGGAACTGACCGAGAATTTGGAAGAGGCCCAGTCCCACATGAGGAATCCTGGCGAGAGGGAACGACGAGAGTGAGGGTGGCAACGATGATGAGGTTCCCGTGGAGGAGGAGCAACTGTCGCTCCCGGCACGCCCGTCACAACCCGAGCCGCAGGACAACTCGGCGGCCATTTTGATGGCAATCCAAGCCTTCTGCACGGAGATAAGGACGAGACTGCCCCCACCCCTGACAGACGACACAGCTGTACCGGGTCCGTCGGAAAGCCTTCCAAACAAGAGGAGGAGAATTCATCCAGTGCCCCTTCAGCCCTCACGGCCTTCTCAGCCTTTGGCGCCTTCCCCGGTCCCGAGGGACGACACGGGAACAGACACGGCCACGACGGGACAGATGATGGACAGCGGTGACGACGGGACTGGCCTCCCGTCTCGGATTCCTCAGGCGTCCCCGCCCGATGAGATTGGCTCCTTCCACGCCATGATTGCCAAGGCATCCAAGCTTTTTCAGCTCTGCCCCGAAGAGAAGGAAGGCTTTGTCTACCAACGGCGCGGCAAGGCCAAGAGGAAGACGGTCCTCGTGGTGACGTTGCTGGATGACATCTGGGACAACGGACTTGCCCTCCTCAAGAACCCGTCCACGACACCTGCCAAGAGGGACCGCTACGAGAATAAGTACTGGGTCCCCGACACCACCCCGTTGTGCCTTAGGGCACAGACGACCCCGGATTCGGTCATCTCAGCAGCGGCCAAGAAGAAAGCGGGGGATGGGGAGGGCATAGGCTTCATCTTCAACTTCCCCACCCGACGGCGAGGGAAAGAAGCTGAACACCATGGGACTAAGAGTCCTCTCGTCGGCGACGACGATTAAGGCGGCCAACGCCCTAGCGATTGTGGCCTGCTACGACAGGGAATTGTGGTACAAGATCGCCCCCCTGTTGGACTTCCTCCCGGACGACAAGAGGGCAGAGGCCCTGGCGATCCTACATGAGGGTGAGGTGGCGTCGGACCACGCCATAACTGTGGCCGGGGACATTGCTGATACTGGTTTCTGCCAGTTGGGCAAAGGTGTTTGCCTTCGGCGGCGGGGGTGGCTCAAGGCGACGGATTTCCGCCAGGATGTGCAAGTCAAGGTTTTGGACATGCACTTCGACGGGAATAATCTGTTTGGAAAGACAGTGGATGAGTCGCTGCAGGCCATCAAGACCGACACAGACACGGCTCGGGCCTTGGGAGTTCTGCAGCAACGGCTGCCGCCCTTTCGGCACTCCGGAGGCAAGCAAGGTGCCCCCAAAGGATTTGACAGTGGCTCCTCGACCTACCGTCAGGCGGCCCGCTCCTCGTCGCAAGACGCCTACAGGGGACGAGGCAAGTCAGGTGGATCTCGCCGTCATCGCCAGGGAGGCCAAGGAGGCAAGGCTGCTTCCAAGCAAGACTGAACCGGCCGTTGCGTCAGGCCCCCACCGAAGCACCCCTGTGGGAGGCCGGCTGGCGAAGTTAGTTAGTCAGCGTGTGGGAGTCCATCTCCACCGACCGTTGGGTGCTGGATGCCCTGGCCCACGTGCACACTCTGAAATTTCTGAAGTGCCCCCGAATTCCTCCAGTGGCCAGGAAGGAAAACCACGTCCCTCAACTGCTGTTAGAGGTAAGGGCAATGCTCAAGAAAGGAGCCATCGAGCTCGTCCCTATGAAGCTCCGGGACTCAGTATTCTCAAGATACTTCCTCATAAGGAAGAAGACAGGAGGTTGGCGTCCCATCCTGGACTTGCGTCGGCTAAACAAATACTTCAAGTCACAGAAGTTCCGGATTGTCACCCTCCAGCACGTGCTGGGCCAGCTGGAGGAAGGCGACTTCCTATCGTCGTTGGATTTGGAGGATGCGTACTTTCACATCCCCATCCTAAAAGGACACCGAAAGTTTCTCAGGTTCGTGGTCCAAGGGCAGCACTACCAGTTCAAGGCCCTCCTGTTCGGATTGAAGTCGGCACCCAGGGTGTCCACCAAATGCCTGGCACCGGTGGCGGCACGGCGGCGCCTGCAGGGGATCCACATCTACCCCTACCTGGACGACTGGCTCATCCGAGCAGGGACAAGGGAACTCGCAGTCGAAACGCACAGCAAAGACTGTTCGGCTGCTCACGGACCTGGGATTCTCCAACTTCCCCAAATCCCACCTGGTTCCATCTCAGGTCGCGCTGTTTCTGGGAGCCACGCTCGATACAGTGGCGCGATTGGCCTCGCCGTCGGAGGAAAGAACACAGGCCATCCTGGACAAGGTATAGCGTCTGCTGGCCACGGACGTGGCCAGAGTGAGGTCCATCAAGTCCCTTCTCGGGATGATGTTCTCTTGCATATATCTGGTGCGCCTATACAGGCTTCGGATGCGCCCTCTGCAGGAGTTCCTCGACACCCGTTGGATGCAAGCCACGGGCAGCTTTGAGGACAAGATCTCGCTGAACAAAGTATTCTAGCAATTCGATGGTGGGGCACCCGCGCCCATCTCGCGGTGGGCACGGACATTCAGACCCCAGCATACCAGGTGACGGTGACGACGGATGCCTCCCCTGGAGTGGTGGGGAGCGCACACTGGAGATCTTCACGTGAGATGCCTGTGGCTCCCGGAGGAGAGGCCACTCCACATCAACATACTCGAGCTCCGAGCAGTGTTCTGGGCCTTCAAGTCATTCCTTCCATCCCTCAAGGGCAAGGTGGTGAGGATCTTCACATACAACACCACCACAATGTTCTACATCCGGAAGCAGGGAGGAACCAGATTCTCAGCCCTGTCCAAGGAAGCCCAGGATCTGTGGCACTGGGCCGCTGTCCAGGGGATATTTCTGGTACCTTTTCATCTAGCAGGGATAAACACTTTCGCCGACTCACTCAGCAGGGAGCTGCGCTCGTGCCACGAGTGGGAACTATGCCAGGATCAAGAGGATCAACTCTTCCGGCGATGGGGCAAGCCCCAAATCGACCTGTTTGCGACGGCAATGAACTCCAAGTGCCAGAGGTTCGCCAGCAGGTTCCCCCAGCCGAGGAGCATGGGCGATGCTTTCTCGTTCCCCTGGGACGGCCTGTTCCTGTATGCGTTCCCTCCGTTGCCGCTCAGGCTCATCAACCAACTCAAGAGGTCGCGGTGCAGGATGATCCTTGTCGCACCGAGGTGGCCGAGACAGATCTGGTTCCCAGACCTTCCGGACTTGTCAGCGTCCCCACCAGTCAAACTGCCGATGAACGCAGATCTTCTTCTCTCCAGAGAAGGAGGTGCCATTCTTCATCACGACCCAGAGTCGCTGAACCTGCAGGCCTGGCTCCTGCAGCACTAGAGTTTGGAGGGTACGATATCCCGGCTGACTGCAGAGAGGTTCTTGCAAAGGCCAGGGCGTCCTCCACTCTCAAGTGCTACGGACACAAGTGGAAGAGGTTCTCTGTCTAGTGCCGTGCACAGAAGATTAACCCTCTACGGATTACAGCCCCTCAAGTGCTACCATACTTACTGTCGCTGGCCAAAGCTGGACTAGCTCATGCTTTCATCAAGATACATCTGGCAATGATTTTCTGATTCACCAGAACTGCAGGTCGGTCGTCCCTGTGGTCTCATCGCCAGGTGAAGGAGTTTATGAAAGGACTGTTTCAATCGTTCCCGCTGGTGAAGGCTCCAGCCCTGGCGTGGGAGCTCAACGTGGTGCTGACCAGGCTCATGGGCCCGCCATTCGAGCCCTTGCATTCGGCTCAGGTGAAGTTCTTGTCGTGGAAGACAGCGTTCTTTGTGGCCATCACCTCTGCACAAGACGAGGGTAGTGCTGAGGACGCACCCCTCCTTCATGCCCAAGGTGCCGTTGTACTTCCATCCCAACGCGCCCTTGGTGTTACGAGTATTTTTTCCGTCTCCTTCGTCGCTGGCCGAGAGGACTTTGCACTCGCTGGATGTAGCTAGAGAGCTGAAGTTCTACGTGGACCAAACAAAGACTTTTAGGAGGACATCACAGTTGTTTGTGAACTTTGGACCTGTGAACCAAGGGAAGGCTCTCTCGAAGGCTTCCATTTCCAGATGGCTCTCCGGCTGCATCATGCACTGTCATCGGTTGGCAAACCGACCGTTGCTCAGCCGTCCAAGAGCCCATTCGACCAGAGTGATCGCTGCTACCACTGCGTTCTTGTCTGGTGTGCCCCTGCTGGACATCTGCAGGGCTGCTACCTGGAGGTCAACGCACACCTTCACGAGATTCTACTGCGTTGACCGGGATTCCAGGGAGGAGTCCAGAGTCGGCCAGGCAGTGCTGTGCAATCTTTTCGCGTAAGGTGAGCCTGGTGAGGAGGTAAGAGATGCTTAATGCAGAGTTTTATGTAATGCTTAATGTTGAGCCTTGCCACCTCCCGTGGTTGTGTATGTGTTTACTGCTATGTATTCTTATATTCATGAGCGTGTGAATCCATGCCAGACCCCATGCTGGAGAAGGAACAAGTTACTTACCTGTAACTGTTGTTCTCCAGCATGGATTCACATGCAAACCCTCACTCCTTCCCCTCTGCGGCTCTTCACTTGGTCATACTGCCACTTTATGTGCTACCAAATCTGAGGATGGCTGCCAGGGGCGGGGCGTAGGGAGAGGGCAGTCATTGGCTGGGGACAGTATGACCCAGAGACCAGTGATTGGTTACTACTAAGAAAGACAGATCAGAAACGAAACTGATACTGATTTTTTCTTTACCGAGGATTCCCAGCCTGACGACTGGGAATATTCCTGAGCATGTGAATCCATGCCAGACCCGTGCTGGAGAACAACAGTTACATGTAAGTTACTTGTTCCTTACCTTAGATGTGTTCTGCCATTCTGAAAAATATATATAAGATTTACTTAATTTGAATAAGCTGTGTGCCTTCTTAAACGAGTATTCGAGGGGATTGGGTCCTCTGACGTATTCCATATCTGACAGTAATCACCACAGCTGTGCTGCTTCGGAAAATCTTTCTGCGTCCTGCGTCGATGATGTTGATACGCTGTCCTCGAGGGCCTCTGGCGAGCTGACGTCACTGGATGTTACAAGTAGGATGCACGATGCCCGTAGCCTCAGTTCCGTTTTTTTCTGCGAACGTGTTCGCTTCAGAGATCTCGGCGCGCCTCGATTCTACTGAATCCTGTTCTTTCGATTCTTCGAACCTGTTTTCTTCCTTGCTAATTGTATGATGTCTTCGGCTTCTTCCACCCCGCGGTCCGGGTTTGACGTGTCAGCTGTGCGGGTCCAAGATTTCGCTGACGGACACGCACAACGCTTGCCTCTGGTGCCTCGTGGAGGACCACGATACGGATGACTGTGTCGACTGCCAATCGCTCACATCGAAGGCCTTGCGGGAGCGTAAGAAGAAGCTGTCGGCGGGTAAGGTGGCCAAGCCCCGGAAAACGCGTTCCACTGGTCTTTCGACGGTTGATTCGAGGGGCGACTCTCCGCATCGTCGTCGTGAGTGCGGGGGTTCACGGTTTGGGAGTCGGTCCCGCCATTCCTCTGCCTCTTTGAGGCACTCCAGGAAGCGCTGTCACAGGTCGCATTCCCCGTCCTCCTCCGAGGACTCCGCCCGTCGGCGGGTTGCTTGTCCCAACAAGCATTCCACTCCTGGGGAATGGGATTCCTTCCGAAAGGGGATGTTGGCGATTTTCCAATCACAGGGCTCTGGTCCGTCCGTGCCGTCGAAATACGCCGACCGTGACCATTCTGGAGACGCTGCTCGTACGCCTTTGGGCTCGAGCGGTTGTTGCGACCACCGGGCGCCTTCGAGGTCCCGGTCGAACAAGGATGGTCGCTCTAGACATGCCCTCAAGACCGCAAGAACCTGTGAAATCTTCGAAGAAGACATCGACGCCTGTGGCGCCGGGGTCGTCGATGGACTCTCTCGAGGCTCCGCGTCCGAGGAAGTCGTCGACGCCATCGGCGCCTAGGCTGTCGAGAGACCTGCTCGGGGCTCCGCCCTCGAGGCCTGTGTCAAAGCTGTTGATGCTGTCGGTGCCGCGCTCGACACCGATTCCGTCAACGCCTTTCGAGGCAGCGTTGTCGGTGGTACCACGTGGCACGGTGGAACCCCCCAGAAAGGCTCTGGCCAAGGCTAAACATGTCTTTGTTCCTTTTTCTGTACCTCCTTCCAGCCTCTGGATTATATTTCTGAGGTGGATGAGAGGTCTGAGGAAGGTAAGGTTCCTGCAGAGGTTCCAGATGACATTGTTTCTAGTCATAGTCAACTTGAGGAACTGCGTCAGTCGTTGCGCGACGCCAATGGTCTACACACCTCTCCAGAGGTGGAGTTTGGTAGGCCGGAGCCTGGCACACATGCCGACTCCTCATGTCGAGGGTCACAGATTATCTGGGGTTTTCTGCTCCCCCCCCCCTGGGGTTTTTCAGCAGGATGACCCGACTGATATCCTGGACCAAGGTCCACCAACTGACCCAGTGCTGCCATTCCATATGGCCTTGCAGAGAAGGGTGGCTGCGGCTTGGACTTCTCCGGAGAGTCTCCCGGCAGTGAGCAAGTCCTTGCTACTTGACCACGCACCCCACTGTGGAAAGTTTGGTGGTGCAGGCGGCTACGGCCCCCGCAAAGCAGGCATCGTACCCTACCATCCCGCCTGATAGGGACTACAAACGTTTTGACGGTTGGGCAAAGGTGTTTTCTTCTGGGGGTATGGTGCTTCAGGCTGCCGACTCCATTTGTGCCTTGCCTCGTTTCACGCACACTCTGTGGAACTGTATTCCCTTAGCGGCTGATCATATTTCCGAAGGGGAGGAACAGGATAGTTTCCTTGCTATCGTGCAGGATGGCAAGGATGCCATGTGTGAATCAGTTCAGTCAGGTCTGGACATGGTTGACTGCGTCAGCCGGTCCATGGCCGGCGAGCACCGTAATACGCAGGTTTGCGTGATTGCGGAAGTCGGGGCTGCAGCAAAGTCGTTGGGCGCTGCAGTTCGCCAAACTCTGCCTTTTCGTCCTAGGGAACAGCAATGGAGGGGAGGTTCCTTTCGATATTACTCGTCCTTTAGTAAATAGAGAGGAGCTGCAAGTCTAGGAGTGCCACAGGTGGAAAACAAGGTACTCGAGGTGCCAAGGCTGCTCGAGCAGTTGCCTCTTTGCCCTCAGGCACTGCCGCAGCTGCTTCAGCCCAGTCATGAGGCCCATGCTTCTCCGGTTGGGGGAAGGCTGGCACAGCATCTTGTAGAATGGCGTGCCATTACTTCAGATGTGTGGGTTCTGGAGATCATTGCCCAGGGCTAATGTCTTCCTTTCCGGCAGAGGCCTCACTACAATCCACCAGGGAATCTCTCTTTGAAGAGTCCGGATCCGCTCCTTGCACAGGAAATTCAATCCCTGTTGGAGAAAGGCGCCATAGAACTGGTGCCTGTAGCAGAGAGGAACAAGGGATGGTATTCCCCCCTTATTTTTTTATTTCGAAGAAAGACGGGGATTGAGACCCATCATGGACTTGCGCGGTTTGAACAAGCTCCTCAGGAAGGACAAGTTCAAGATGGTTACTCTTTCTCAAGTCCTCCAGGCCCTTCAACTTCAGGTCTGGTTGGTGTCTCTCGACCTCAAGGACGCTTATTTTCATGTGCCGATCCATCCCAAGCACAAGAAGTACCTGAGGTTTGTGGTTGGTGACTCACACTTTCAGTTTCAGGTCCTGCCGTTCGGATTGACCTCCGCCCCGAGGGTATTTACCAAGCTCATGGTAGTAGTGGCAGTGTATCTCAGGAAAGGGGTGGATTCACGTCTACCCCGACCTGGACGATTCGTTGATTAGGGCGCGCTCTCCCGAGCATGTTCTGGATCATCTGTCCATCACCTGCCACTCCCTTCACAAGCTGGTTTTCTCCCTCAACTTAAAGAAGTCCCACTTGACGCCAACTCAGCGGCTACAGTATATCGGAGCAGTGCTCGACACGTCCCTGGGACAGTGTTTTCTTCCCCAGGTGAGGGCTCACCACATTCAGCAGATGGTGCACAAGTTTCAACATGCCCAGAGTCTCCCAGCGTTCGAGTTCTTGAGGTTGCTCGACCTCATGGCATCCTGCATTCTTCTGGTGCCATAGGCCAGATTGCGGATGAGATCTCTTGAATGGGCTCTCGAGCTCCAGTGGTCTGTCCTCCGTCAGGATGTCTGACCCCGTTCAGGTGCCGCCCTCGGTCACCCAGGACCTTCTGTGGTGGGCCGTGGAAGGCAATCTGATGAGGGGGGGCTCCATTTTGGCTTCCCTGGCCGGAGGTGACGATCGTGACAGACGCATCCCTCGCGGGATGGGGAGCTCATACCAACCAGCGGACAGTCAGCTGTTGTTGGTCTCCGTCGGAGTCCAGACTGCATATCAATCTGTTGGAGCTGATGGCCGTCAGGCTTGCCCTGAAGGCTTTTCTGCCGACTGTGTGAGGAAAGAATGTCCTTATTCTGACAGACAACACAGTGGCCATGCACTACCTCAACAAAAGGGGGGGGCAGGGTCACTTCGTCTGTGCAGGGAGGCGATGCAGCTATGGTTCTGGGCCATCCAGCAGGAAATTTCGATCTCGGCAGTTCATCTGGTCGGAGACTAAAACGAGACGGCAGACGCTCTGAGCAGGCAGAGCGCTATCTCTCACAAGTGGGAGTTGGCTCAGGAGATTCTCCTGGAGGTCTTTGCTCTTTGGGGGACCCCTCAAGTGGATCTCTTCGCCTCTAGTTTCAACCGGAGGTGCGAAAGTTTCTGCTTGCGGGAATTTCCTCCTAGAGGAGTTGAACCGCTCACCTGATTCTCGCAGAGGCGCCGGTCTTGACTGGGCGACTACCGTATCTTCAAAGGTGATGTGCAGCACCCGATTGGCTCTTTGGGCTGGACCTCTGTGCCCTGTATGCCTGACGTGCAGAGTAAGATGTCTGCAGATAGAAAATACGGGGTTAATGAACTGGGGTTATTGGGGTGTCCCTATCCCTTTCCTCCTCTCCTGTAGACCCCCACAGGTTAACGCTCTCACCTTAGGTAAGTGAATGCCGAGCTCTCCATCTGCCTCGGGGCAGGGTGCTGTAGCCAGTTTCTTCACTGGATAGGTAGCGCAGAGGACTGCTGTCCGTCGTTTACTGCACGAACGGTAAGTTTCGAGTAACTCAAATGTCTTTAAAGTCTTTAATAATGATGTCTCTTGTTTTGCAGGGTTCCGCGATGGCGGATGACGGGCTGAAGCGAGTTGAAGATGGAGCCCGTGTGATGAATAGAAGCGCCTGGAAGCACGTAAGTAAGCGCTTGTTGCCAGCTTCACAAAGCGCTCTAACTGTCTTTTTATTTTGCAGGTACAAATCGGAGCGGCTGCAGGGTGCCGGGATACCCACTGGGTTAGATGTGGAAAGGAGTAATGGCACGTGAGTATTAAAGTTCCCCAATGTCTTTAAACGCACCTTGTTTTGTCTTTCAGATGCGAGATGCAGCGCCGACGGCCTCCGGAGCGTGCGAAGAGTTGGTAAGCTTTTGTCTTTCAGATGCCGGAATGCAGTGTGAAGACCTCCGGAGCGCACGAAGAGTAGGTAAGCCTTTGCCTTTCAGATGCCGGAATGCTAACCTGTTCTTTCTTGTCTTTATAGGTGTTGCTGAAGACTGGATTCAGGATGGTAAGCCTTTTTCCTTAGGCCCAGGACCGGATGCAGAAGACACGATGAGCGTTCTGCTGCAGAGGGTGCAGAATAACGCAAAGCAAGATTCATCCACCGGGTGTGGTTTAAATAGCCTCCTGTAGTGCTTAGGTGTCTCCTTCCACAGCCACGCCTAAGTAAGAAAAGAGTTCCTGGTAAAAAAAGAGTTCCTGCCTTCCAGAAGAGTTCCAGTGTTCTGAATCTAGGGAGTGGCTCCAGCCCCACCCAACAGGAAAAGTAGTTCCAAACAGAAGAGGATCAGAGGCTCAACTGGCAGGCAAGTAAGCAGCATGGTCTGCTGCAGGTAAGTCCACCCAAGCATTATGTGCCCGGCGCTTCCAGCGCTGGGACTGGGCATATTTATGAGCCTGGTGCCACTGGCGCCAGGACTGGGTCCAAAAGGTCCCAATTGGGACTGGTTGGCACTCGGAACCTGGGTTATGGATCTGCTTCCAAGGGAGTTGGGAAAACCCTGACCTTTTGGAAGCAGAGATCATGACAGTACCCCCCCCCTCAAGGCCCCTCCCAAACCGGGCTTCTCCGGGGGTTTTGGCTTGTCAGGAAATGTTCGGTGAAATCTTTTGATGAGGCGAGGAGCGTGGACATATTCAGCAGGTTCCCAGGATCTCTCTTGGGGGCCGTAGCCTTTCCAGTCAATTAGGTAGAATAGTTTAGATTTGGAGATCTTGGAGTCCAGAATGCTTTTGACTTCAAACTCGAGTTCTCCATCAACTAGGATAGGTTTTGGAGATTTGGTTAGTCGGGTTTGAGGTTGCACGGGTTTTAATAGAGAGACGTGGAAGACCGGATGTATCTTCATGTGCGGGGGCAAGTCCAACTTGACCGCTACTGGGTTTACTATGGTAGTGATGGAATAGGGACCAAGGTATCTTGAGTTGAATGTGCGTGGCCCTTTTAGAGATAGATATCTGGTGGATAACCAGACTTGATCCCCTACTTGATAGTGAGGGGCTTCCTTCCGATGTTGATCTGCTCCTTTCTTGTATTGTTCTTTAGCCCTTTGAAGGTGAGAAACAGCTTCCTTAAAGGCTTGGGTGATTGTAGAATGCAGGTAGTCTACTGCTGGTGTTTCAAGATCTTGGAGGGGATCCAACTCCGAGGTTCGAGGGTGACTGCCATAGAAAAGAAAAAACGGGGTTTTCCCAGTTCCCGAATGGACAGAGTTATTGTAGGCATACTCGGCTATCCAAAGGATATCTTTCCAAGTTTTTTCAGTTTGTTGCAGCATGCAGCGTAAATACTGTTCCAGAGTTTGATTGGTCCTCTCGGTTTGTCCGTCGGTCTGAGGGTGGTGACTGGTCGATAGTCTCACATCAATTTGAGCCGACCGACAGCAACTTCGCCAAAAATGAGAAATAAATTGACTACCTCGATCCGAAATTAGAACCGAAGGAAAACCGTGCAGTCAGACGATGTTTTCGAGAAATTCTCGGGCCAGAGTTGCTGCTGTTGGCAAGCCTTTGAGCGGAATGAAATGCGCCATCTTGGAGAATAAGTCCACGATTACTAGAATCGTATTGTATCCGGAGCATGGAGGTAGATCGGTGATGAAGTCCATAGAAAGTGTATGCCAAGGGCGAGGTGGGATGTCAATAGGGCGTAAGAGGCCTGCTGGTCTTTCCTTTTGACTCTTGTTTTGGGCGCATACTCCACAGGACATTATAAAGTCTCTGATATCTTTTTTCCAAGACGGCCACCAGAAGTAGCGCTTGATCTTTTCTGAGGTCTTGGCTATACCGGGATGACCTTCCATTAAAGAGTCGTGATAACAAGAGATTACTTTTTTCTGTAAATCTGTGCTGGGTAGGTATAATCGTTCTTGGAAATACAATAAGTTGTCCTTTACTGCAAAGTCCTTTCCCTGCAGATGCCAATTCTGTATGTCTGCTGGAGTTACAAGTTGCCTGGCTTTATCCTTAACTTCCTCTATGGATTCTGTGGTGATTACACCCAGAATTCTTTGTTCGGGAATGATTGGTACAGGTTTAGGGTTGATCAAGTGTTCTTCCACTCCCATCCGAGAAAGGGCATCGGCTTTACCGTTCTTGGTACCAGGTCGATAGGTAATTATGAAGTCAAACTCGGCAAAGAATAATGCCCAACGGAGTTGTCTAGAGGATTGGGCTTTTGCGGTTTTCAAATATTGCAGGTTTCGGTGATCCGTAATCACAGTAACGGTGTGTCGGGCCCCCAGCAGATAATGCCGCCAAGCCTTAAAGGCAGACTTGATAGCCAGAAGTTCCTTGTCAGTAATCGTGTAATTGACTTCAGGAGGCGAGAATATGCGGGACCAAAATGCCACGGGATGCAACTGATTGGTTACCGGGTCCTTTTGTGATAGAACTGCCCCCATGGCAAGGCTTGAAGCATCAGTTTCCACGATATAGGGGAGTTCGGGGCGAGGGTGTTTTAAGATTGGTGCAGAGATAAATTTAGTCTTCAAATCCTGGAAAGCTTGTTCCGCCTCGGTAGACCATTCAAAACGTTTGTTTTTCTTTAACAAGGCAGTGATGGGCTGGACTATTCGAGAGAACTCGGGGATAAACCTGCGGTAAAAGTTAGCGAAGCCTAACATGCTTTGCACACCTTTTACGGAGGATGGTGATGGCCATTTGAGAACTGCATCGACCTTCTTTGAATCCATACGCACTCCGCCAGGTGATAATATGAATCCCAAGAATTCAACTTCAGTCACGTTGAAAACACATTTTTCCAACTTAGCGAAAAGTTTGTGTTGACGCAATCTTTCGAGGACCATTTTCACGTGTTTCCGATGTTCAGATTCCGATGAAGAATAAACGAGAATGTCGTCGATGTAAACAACAACACACACATCTATGAGCTCTCTGAGGACATCGTTCATAAAATATTGAAAGGCGGCCGGGGCATTACAAAGTCCGAAGGGCATGACCTGATATTCAAATAGCCCATACTTGGTGCGGAAGGCCGTCTTCCATTCATCGCCCTCTTTTACTCGTACCAAGTGGTAAGCTCCTCTAAGGTCCAGCTTTGTATATATGCATGCTTTTCTGACTTGGTCCAGGAGTTCAGGGATCAAAGGTAACGGATATCTATTCTTAACGGTGATCTGGTTCAGGGAGCGATAATCGATACAAGTTCTAAGGTCTCCTTCCTTTTTTGGAACGAAGAACAAAGCTGAAGAGGCAGGGGACTTGGAGGGACGAATAAACCCATTTGCCAGGTATTGATCCAGGTATTGTCGAAGGTGAAGGTTCTCAGGCTCGGTGAGGGCATAAATTCTACTACAAGGAGGAGTAGATCCAGGTATCAGGTCTATCTGGCAGTCATAAGACCTATGAGGAGGTAGAGAGTTAGCCTGCTCCTTCCGGAAAACATCTTGGTATTCTAGGTATTCGGGAGGTAACTGGGGAGTCTCTGAAGAAATTGCTGCCAGTGCAACACCAGGTGGAGGGTGACACGTAGAGACACATTCTGGAAACTGGACTGTTCTTGCTTGCCAATCGATCAGAGGATTGTGTTTCTCTAACCAAGGTATTCCTAGAATAATCTGGAACTGAGGGGCCTTGATCACATCGAACACGATCTTCTCATGGTGTCCATCTTGACTTACTAGCGTCACCTCTTGAGTGGTGTGCGTTACTGGCCCGGAGGCTATCTCCGTACCATCCACCGTAGTAATGACGTCCTTTACAGCCTTGGGACAAAGAGTTAGATTCATCCTCAAAACCATTTCATGATCCACATAATTGCCGATGGCACCGCTGTCGACGTAAGCTTCAATTGCATGTAATCGACCCGGATTATCAGGGCTAATGAGGACCATGGGTATCACGAAATGCGAGGTCACGGAACTGGTTTTCACGCTCGGCAAGAGGACCTCTATTCTTGTCGGGCGAGGTCGTTTCCCTGCTCAGAGTTTGTAACTGTGGTAACTGCAGCTCCTACTGCCTTCTTGGCAGGTTTCACCAGACAGTCTCGAAGAAAGTGCCCTGAGTTTCCGCAATATAGGCATAATTGCAACTGTTTTCTCCTTTCCCACTCCCTTTGTGTTAGAGGACCTTTCAGACCCCCTATTTGCATGGGTTCCCCGGAGTCTACTCCTTTGGAAGGAGTTGGCGGTTTGGAAAATACTCGAGCATCAAACTTGGAACGATCGGCCTTCCTGTTCTGCAGTCTGTGATCTATTTGAACGACCAAGTCTATATAATCCGAACAGTCTTGTGGGGGATTCACTACTTGGGGTAAAACGTCTTTGAGCTCTCCACGTAGACCTCTATAAAACAGCGTAATCCTTTTGTCCTCAGGCCATTGAGTTTCCACTATTAGTCTATTGAAAGATGCAATATAAGCCAAAAGGACTTGATTACCCTGTCGCAACGAAAGAAGCTCATTGTCCAAGGCCTGCCCCTGTGCATGTCTTGCGAACAGTTTTTCCATACTAAGCTGAAAGGCTTGAAAATCATGGAGAACCGGATCATCTTGATTAACTAGAGGGATCGACCAGTCTGCCGCATTGCCACTAAGGTACGAAAGTACAAAAGCTACTTTAGCTTGATCAGTTGGAAAGGCTGCTGGCCGGCATAAGAAGTGCAACCGGCACTGATTGATAAATACCGCAAACCTCTTTGTGTCACCAGAAAATCGTTCGGGCGGAGCCAGAGGTACATTCCCAGGTAGGTTGATCTGCACTGGATTCATAGAGGATGTTGAAGGAAGATTTGCCCCTGATGCGGGTAGCGGGGTCTGTCCGGCTTGTGACTGTAGCAATTGTCTAGCAAGATCATCTGTTCTCTCCTTGGAAATAATTAGTTCCCTTCTTAGAGCGTTTGTTTCCTGACGAGCTGCATGCACTTCTGCCCTTAGTTCTCCAAGTAACCGGGCTAGGTGGTCAGTATCCGAGGTTTCCATAGCGCCTGGGCGAGAGTTTTGCGGTAGGCTTTGCGTTCTGTAACGCTCACCTGATTCTCGCAGAGGCGCCGGTCTTGACTGGGCGACTACCGTATCTTCAAAGGTGATGTGCAGCACCCGATTGGCTCTTTGGGCTGGACCTCTGTGCCCTGTATGCCTGACGTGCAGAGTAAGATGTCTGCAGATAGAAAATACGGGGTTAATGACCTGGGGTTATTGGGGTGTCCCTATCCCTTTCCTCTTCTCCTCTCCTGTAGACCCCCACAGGTTAACGCTCTCACCTTAGGTAAGTGAATGCCGAGCTCTCCATCTGCCTCGGGGCAGGGTGCTGTAGCCAGTTTCTTCACTGGATAGGTAGCGCAGTCTTCTTGACTTCAGAGGACTGCTGTCCGTCGTTTACTGCACGAACGGTAAGTTTCGAGTAACTCAAATGTCTTTAAAGTCTTTAATAATGATGTCTCTTGTTTTGCAGGGGTCCGGCGATGGCGGATGACGGGCTGAAGTGAGTTGAAGATGGAGCCCGTGTGATGAATAGAAGCGCCTGGAAGCACGTAAGTAAGCGCTTGTTGCCAGCTTCACAAAGCGCTCTAACTGTCTTTTTATTTTGCAGGTACAAGTTCGGAGCGGCTGCAGGGTGCCGGGATACCCACTGGGTTAGATGTGGAAAGGAGTAATGGCACGTGAGTATTAAAGTTCCCCAATGTCTTTAAATGCACCTTGTTTTGTCTTTCAGATGCGAGATGCAGCGCCGACGGCCTCCGGAGCGTGCGAAGAGTTGGTAAGCTTTTGTCTTTCAGATGCCGGAATGCAGTGTGAAGACCTCCGGAGCGCACGAAGAGTAGGTAAGCCTTTGCCTTTCAGATGCCGGAATGCTAACCTGTTCTTTCTTGTCTTTATAGGTGTTGCTGAAGACTGGATTCAGGATGGTAAGCCTTTTTCCTTAGGCCCAGGACCGGATGCAGAAGACACGATGAGCGTTCTGCTGCAGAGGGTGCAGAATAACGCAAAGCAAGATTCATTCACCGGGTGTGGTTTAAATAGCCTCCTGTAGTGCTTAGGTGTCTCTTTCCACAGCCACGCCTAAGTAAGAAAAGAGTTCCTGGTAAAAAAAGAGTTCCTGCCTTCCAGAAGAGTTCCAGTGTTCTGAATCTAGGGAGTGGCTCCAGCCCCACCCAACAGGAAAAGTAGTTCCAAACAGAAGAGGATCAGAGGCTCAACTGGCAGGCAAGTAAGCAGCATGGTCTGCTGCAGGTAAGTCCACCCAAGCATTATGAGCCCGGCGCTTCCAGCGCTGGGACTGGGCATATTTATGAGCCTGGTGCCACTGGCGCCAGGACTGGGTCCAAAAGGTCCCAATTGGGACTGGTTGGCACTCGGAACCTGGGTTATGGATCTGCTTCCAAGGGAGTTGGGAAACCCTGACCTTTTGGAAGCAGAGATCATGACAGGAGTCATGGGATACGCGTTCGTGGAGGAGTGGTCCTTCCCACTGCTGTACGCGTTTCCTCCAGTCCCCGTCATCCCGCAAGTGCTGCGGAGGTTACGGAGGTTCGGTTCCCGGATGATCCTCATTGCTCCAGCATGGGCCCGGAGGACGTGGTACCCGGACCTTCTCGACTTCTCCATCTGCCCTCCACGTCTTCCCTACTGAGACGATCTGCTCTCACGGGAGGGGGGGTCAGGTTCTCCATCCAAAGGTCAGATCCCTCAACCTTCAAGCTTGGCTTCTGAAAGGTTGAGGTATAAGGATTGGGACCTCCATGAAGACGTGATGGTGGTGTTGCTTTCGGCCTGACGGCTGGCAACAAAGCCCCTGTACCGTTGCCGTTGGAAAACGTTCTGCGACTGGTGCAGGGTTCAGAATGTGGATCCTTTTTCATGTGACATTCCTGTGATTGTCTTTATTGCTTTCTTTAGCCCACAGGGGCTTGCAAGTGGGTACCATTAAAGGTTACCTGGTGGCGCTATCTATATTTAAGTGCTCGTCTGAGGAGTGTTATTTTTTTTAAATTCCTTTGATTTCTCAGTTTCTGAAAGGGCTCACTAATGTGTTCCCTCCGTCACCTTTCCAGGTGCCCGGTTGGGATTTGAACCTTGTTCTCAAGTTTCTAATGGGTGCTCCATTTGAGCCTTTACATTCTTGTCCTTTGAGACTGGTAACCCTTAAAACTGTATTTTTAGTTGCGGTCACTTCCGCTCGCAGAGTGAGTGAGTTACAGGCACTTTCAATTAAGCTAGCCTTCACTGTGTTTCATAACGACAGGGTTGTCCTTAGAGTTCGTCCTTCCTTTCTTCCGAAGGTGGTGTTGGAATTTCATTTAAGCCAGAAATGTATTCTTCCGGCATTTTATCCTCCAAATCCTGGTAAGGAAGAGGAGAGGCTCCATAGGCTGGATCCTAGGAGAGCTTTAAACCTCTACATTTCACGCATGTCCCGGGTCACAGTGGACGATCAGCTCTTTATTGGTTACGCTGGAAGGCGTTTGGGACAGGCTGTTACTAAGCAGACTTTGTCTCGATGGATTATATTGCCAATTTCTGAATGTTACCGCTTGGCGGGTAAGGACCCTTCGGTAGGCTTACGGGACCATTTTACTAGGGATATGGCTACCTCTACTGCCCTGCAGAGGGGTGTTCCTATTCGTAACATCTGTGATGCAGCCACCTGGGCTTCGGTCCATACTTTTTTACGTCACGACTCCCTAGATTCTATCCGTGGGCAGGATCTGGCCTTTGGCAAGGCGGTCCTTTACTCTGCAATTTGATTGGGCATTCTAAATTTGTATATTCTAATTTCTTTTCCCACTTCCTTATGTTGGTACTGCTTTGGGAGTCTGTCATAGATATGGAATACGTCGGAGGACTCAATCCACAAGTTGCTCTCTTACCTGGTTACGTTCTTTCGATGGGGTGGTCCGACGACATATTCCATATCCCTCCCTCCCTGCCTACCCCGCTACAGAATTTCGTATGCGTTTGCAGCTTACGTTTCCGCAAGGCTTTCTGTGGTCATACTGGCAGTAGATTGGTGCCACACGTTCTCGGGAAAAAACTATAACTGAGGCTACGGGCGTAGTGCGTCCTACTTATAACATCCAGTGACGTTGGCTGGACGGAGGCCCTCGAGGACAGCGTATTGACGTCATCGCCGCAGGACGCAGGCGCGAAAGATTTTCCGAAGCAGCACAGCTGTGGTGATTACTGTCAAAGATATGGAATACGTCGTCGGACCATCCCATCGAAAGAACGTTACCAGGTAAGAGAGTAACTTGTTATTCTCAGTCTTACTTTCTTTAGAAACTGTCTCGCCATTGTAACAAAGTAGATGGGTTAACTTACTCACCTGTGAATTGGGTCCGCCTCATCCCAAAAGTAATGCTGTTGGTTTCACTTTATTATTCCTGTCCGGGTAATTGTATAAGTGTCACCAACCGGGTATAGCTTCCCCTGACTTGCTGTTAGCCTGTCCAGAATATGTCTGTCTAGGTCTAACTTACCTTTTCGGTTGCTAGTAGCTCCTTACAGAAGTATATAGAGGTTTTACTTAACTTGCATAGCTTTGTCATTCAAAAATAAGTTATTGTTTCCCTTAGTCAGTGAACGGAAAAGCAACTGTAATTGAATATTACACCCCAAGATCCAACTAGAATAATTGTTATCCCGAATCTGAGTTATAGGTTTTTACTGTTCCTAGATGAGCGTCATGGTACATCTGATGAGGTCTACTACCCTCGTGTTACTGAAAGTAATCTAAAAGGATCTATTGGTTTTGACATCCCTAGAACTGCTGTTCCAAAAAAGGTTATATGCTTTGGGCTTTGAACCTGCAAGCATAGTGTTTTTATAATTGTGGTTATACATAATATGAGAGTACTTATTAGCCCCAAGATTTATCTGGACCTACTTGTATTTAAATAACCATTTATTTTTACAATATATAGTGTGTTTTTATTTGCATCGTTTGTATTACAATTTCATTGTACTGATTCTACAGCCCGCTCTCCCTCCTAAGATAAGCCTGGCTGCTCTGTCTACGCTACCCTGAACTCTGGTGGTACAGACTTATACTGAGAGTGGAGTCTTGTACTGTCTCAGTTGAATGGTTTTACGAAGCTCTTAGTTGAACTTCAGAAAAACTGTCCTAACAGGTGGTGACGAGGGAAGTATATATCTGTGGAAATGAAGACCTCCCTGAGGATCTAAAATTAGGTCTTCCACCTAGATGGGCTGCAGCCTTTGTGCATCCAATGAAACATATCGAACATAAACGGTCGGTCCCTGATGCCCGACTGCAGGAGATCGATGGTTGGATGCCAACAAGCAATTCACTTGCATGGGATTGCACCACGCCTTGAGTAACGAGTGCAGAGCGACTGCAGGAGATCGATGGTTGGATGCCAACAAGCAATTCACTTGCATGGGATTGCACCACGCCTTGAGTAACGAGTGCAGAGCGCAGTGGGACCTTATCAGAGAGATCTCTGCTGGAGACCAACTTATTGGACGGGAAACTGGCAGGGAAGGTGGTCACTTGACTACACTGTCAAGTGATCAACAACTTTGCTACCACTCCTATGAGAAAACTGAAGCAGAAATGGGAAGAGGACTTGGGAGCAATTGAGGAAGAGCACTGGGTGGATGTGTTGGGTTCGGCGAGGAAGGCGGAGGTCTCTTGCAGGTTGAGACTGGTTCAGCTCAAGTGCATCCATAGGGTTTTCTTCACCATGATCAGGCTCTACAGGATGGGGAGAGCAGGGATCCCAATTGTCTTAGTTTGAAGATGGAGAGGGCACCTTTGTTCACACTCTGTGGTCATGCCTCAGACTACAATGCTTTTGGGAGAGGTTACAGGATGGACTTTGGTGGCAAAGAGCAGGAACTGATGATATGCAATGATGGTGGCTGAAAGGGACATGGCAGCAAGCTGGGCAAGTGTGACAGCCCAGAGGTTTTCAACGTGGCTGGAGGACATGGACCACTGCTGTGCGATGGAGCAACAGGTTTATCCCAGCAAACACGCAAATCTTGGGGAAATGGCTGGTGCTGAACGGATGAATTGGGGGAAGGCAGCTCACAACAGGGAGGTTCAAGTGGAATGGGGGTGGGGGTCTCGATTGCTCTGTACCAAATTTGGTTGAAAATGTAATAAAAATGTTATTTTAAAATAATTAAGAGGTCCCCTGCACCTACTCTGGAGAGATCCTTGAGTAACCTGAAGGAGCCAAGACTCCTGTCCAGCTGTGAGACCCGGCTGAAGGGGGCCTGGCGATCAACTTCTGCAGCTGTCCTGGAAGAGTCGTCTTGCTGTCGATCTTCAGCAATCCTGCGAGGGAGCTGCGACCCGTGGAGTGGAGAGAACATCCATTCCTGACTTCTGCTCGGTATCCTGCAAAGAAGAGCCTTCGGAAGTGTCCTGGGACTGCCCTGTGGCTGACAAGCTTGGAGTTTGGGCTACCATGCTGCCGTTCCACGTTGAGGCCTGGAACTTGGGGATCCTCATTGTGTTCTACAAGACTTACCTATGCAAAATCCCGGAGTCCTAGCATCAAGGGGACCCGAGATAGGAGGGAAAGTCTGACCACGACAAGTGAGTCTTTTCGTCGCCATGCTGCACTTACCATTGTCTGAAACAGCTTACCTGAGTCAAGTCCAGTCCTGAGAGGGGTCCTGCATTGTTTTTTTTCTGCATTCTGCCACCAAGTGTCCTTGCACCAGCCAAAGACACCGACTGGAGAACTGTTAGAACCTGCCACCCCTGCTAATCAAGGATTGAGGCTGACAGTGGGAAAAGCAACCTCTGACCTTCCATTGACCTTGCCAAGTACTGTGAAGAATCGGAGTACGCGGTGAGTTACAGCGATTCTTACCTGCCCCCAAACACCCTTTAAAAGTTTTACTAACTTTTCTAAAATCTTTTACAATACTTTGGCTTTGCCGTTGCTTGCTCATGCAAGCCTTCCGAAGGTTGGGGGCTTTTTTGTTAGTTAGAATAACTTCTCCTCTAACCCGTGGAATGGTTCACTGGACCCCAAACACACTACCTTCATTCATCCCAGCGTTACAAACTGTGTCAGAACTTTTCCTGAACTTTGGGCATAAGGTCCCAGACAACTGGGGAAGGACTTTTGACGCTAGGGTTAATTCTCTGTGGAAATGTAGTGCATAATCTAATCTGTATTTTCCTTTGCAGGGGTTTGACCTGGAATATGCCCTACTCCAGTGACTGTATATATGCATACTATTATTAGTGTTGTGTGATACATCTACCTGTACGTAGTCATTTTTCATAGTGATATTTGGCCATAAATAAATAACTGTATTTTTATACTTACTTTCTAAGTGTAATTTGTGACTCACATTGTGTGTACACATTGTGGACCCTTTACCAGATCACCACCTTTTGAGATTTAGCCTAGACCTCTCGTCACTGCTACCTTGAACTGGTTTGGCTACTGTTACGCAATAATTGATGTCATAACGCTGTGGGAGACTCTACAACACTAGTCCTCTTGGTATTAGGTAACCCACCTTTTGGTATAGGCCTGTAATACACAAGTTGGTAGTGTGACTGAGCAGCCAGACTTATCTCAAGAGGAGTAAATGTGAGCTGTAACAATGAAATTCACAAATACAAGTAGTCAAGTATTGGGGTGAATTCTCAGAAATGTGTGAATTCCTCTCTACCTTGGAGACCCCCAGCAACTTTGATGGATTTTTAGGACTTGAATTTTTAACCTGGAGAGAGTGAGACCCTTTTTCCCACTCTCTCATGTATTTTGTATGTGATTTGAACCCTGTTTCTTTTTGTTTGTGAAGTCTGACAAACTCCATCTGCATCATCTTTTACATCACCCTCAGTGCAGTGACACAGGGAAGTCTCTCAGATTTCCCAAAGGTTTAAATACCTTCTCTTGGATAAACTACTTTTTCTAAGAGCAGCGAAGTGAAATTGACTTTACTTACATTTGTAACTTTCTAGAATCGGCTCACACTATCTTTCAATAGGGTGCTGGAGGGGTTACTTAGTATCCCCTTTTGTCTAGCTTCTCATATAACTATTTTTTTACCCTTTCCTTGATGAATGTGGCAATGGTTTACTTTTAACTGCAGTGGTGTGCTTTTACCGCGTGCTGCGATCGCAGCTGCAGTGAAGCGACCAAGGGTGCAATTTTTGTTAAAATGGCTGGTCTTTTTCGCCATTTCTTTGTGGAAAGGTCCATCTTGAGATTTACTCTGCATGCTAAACCAGGTTTGGTCCCTTTGTTTGTTTTTTGTTTTTTGGCAGGATTCACAAGTGAAGCCTGCCTCTGGCTCCGGGGTGTCGGGCGGGAAGTGAGCGAAGTGCCCGCAACTCCATGTGCTCTGTCTCCTAGGAGACAGAAATGCACTCTAGATGATTGGCCAGCTGGCTGTCCGCCAAGGACAGCCAGCTTGCTTGGTGACTGACAGCTAGGCTCGAATGAATGGTAGAAACCCGCCTAAAAGGCGAGGCTTTTTGGCTTGGAAGGCATGATTGGTCACTGGATGAAGGAATCCGAAGAAGAACTTGGAACATACGCCTGCTGCAACTCGTGGACCGTTGGTTTGCCTGGTGAAGCCCTGCTGGTGTGCTGAAACTCAGAATTTGTTTTGACTAGAGAAGCCTTGTAAGGTCGACTTCACCCCTTCAGTTGGTGGGACCAATCAACTCCAAAGTAAGCCACCTGGACATCCTCTGAGAGGTGATTGAATTTCCACTGCAGTCGCAACTGGAAACCGTAGAGGCAGGGAGAGGAACACCAGATCGTGTGTGTTGCTTTTAAGTTGGCCAAGAGCTCCAGGAAGATCCTCCGGACTCCCAGGAAGCAGGACTGACCGAGCCTGAGCCACCTCACATGAGTGCTGGACCCGAGATGCAAGGAAAGCCAATCTCAACAGCCAAGAGTCCGCCATGATGCTATTGCTGCCTCATCAGCTTGTGGCCCTACTTTGATTTCTTCTTTTCTACAAAGACTGCTAAAACATTGTGCAAGACTTTTACCTACCTGCCAGAATTGCTTCAGCTCACCTTGAGTTTTGTCCAATTGACTTTGGCCTGGCCTGGTTCCCTGAATAACTCTTCTTCCCTCTGACTCTGTTTAGCCCTCCTTCCAGGAAGGGGTTAACTTGCTTTGCATTGGGGGTTACCAAAAGTACTTGCCTGCTTCAGAATATTTGTGAGGTCACTTGTTTTATTCTAATAATTTGTTTCTTAGACTACCCGAAGTCAGAAACAGTACCTTTTGTTAGAAGAGCGGTCCAGCTGGCTTCTGTCTGGTTGCAGCGATGCGGATCCTGGGTTCTTGGGCCTCAGTCGTAGGGACAAGAATGAGGTTGCCTGGAGGACTCCTGCAGCAGCAATTTGGAGTTCGGCAGCAGATACAGGCTCTTTTCAGATCAGCGGCATGTCGCGGTATCAGCGCTCAGTAAATGGCACCACAGCGAATCCTGGACACCGGTTTGACTTCCTTCACTCCTTGAGTCCTACTACCTGGTGAGGTGTTATGAGCATTCTCATTTCTGTGCTAATTCCCTTCAACCTTCGAGACCCCCATCTCTCTTGCTGGAATTTAGGACTACCCTGGAGTGAGTGAGACCCTTTTCTCACTCATGTATTTTTGATCTGATTTGGACTCTGTGTCTTTGTTTTGAGAGTCTGACAAGCTGCATATGCATCCTTCAGTGCAGTGTCACAGAGAAGCCCTTTGGATTTCTCATACGGTTTAAATACCTTTTCTTGGGTGAACTACTGTTTCCAAGAATAGTAAAGTGAAATGGACTATAATTATCTGTTTTTCCTTTGTTGGTCATATGTGGAGTGCTGGGGGGGTTACTTGGTAGCCCCTTTTCCTACTTACTCATTTAACATATTTTTGATGTTACCCTCACTACTGGCAGTGGTTTAATTTTCCTACCATTGTGCTTTTCTACCTCACGCTGAATCCCCAGCTGCAGTAGAGCACCCATGGGTATTAGGCAAAGTTTGAATGCAGTACCCTCTGAGAACACTACAAACAACTATAACTACAGGTATAGGCAACCCAACCTTTGGTGTAAGCTTGAACTACACAGTGTTGGTAGCGTGTTGAGCAGCCAGGCTTCTCTCAAGAGGGGAAATGTGAGCTGTAGTGGAGTTAAAAAAAGATTCACAGTTACAGGTATTCAAATAAACTCTTGCACTCAAGGTTTCTTGCATAGACAATTTATCAGTCGGTTATAAACCCTTCTTTAGAAGGGAGCAATAGAATAGTAACACACAAATATACTTCCGTACTGTACATTTTGAGTTTCTGAATCAGACAAGGTCCTTTTGGGACGGCCCACAGACACAACCTACACCCATAGCTGACTTCAGTAATAAGGGCTGGGGACATTAATACTTTACTGTTGGCATTCAGAATACTCTTTAAAAGGTGGTAAAAGGCAAAGGTTATTAGAACACAAGAGATCACAAATATTCTTTTGAGGGTGTCCGGTCATTTGGTCGAAAATAAATGGTCGAATGACCATTTGATCGAATCAAAATGGTCTGGAAAAAAAAAAGGTCGAATTTATTTATTTATATATTTTTTTTAGTTTGGTTGCTTAAAAAATATTTGATAATAATGTAAAACAGGGTTTGGGGGGAACCCCCATAAATAAAAAAAATTTAAAAAGTGACCTTTTTTTCAACCATTTTATATCGATCAAATGGTCATTCGACCATTTATTTTCGACCAAATGACTGGTAACCATTCTTAAGCAGTGCAGATAATTTTGCAGTTCACAACGTCATTGAATTCAATAGGCTAAGCCAAAGTCAATGGACAAAGGTCTTAGATAGGATAAAGCACTTCTGGTAAGTAATGGAAAAGTCTTTGCACAAGTTCTTAGGAGTCTGACGAAAAGAAGAATCAAATGTAGGGCCACAAGCTGATTAGACTTGTGAGTTGTGGAAGTTACAACACTTCTACAGTAAGAGGTAAGTTCTTAGACTTGTTTTACAGTACCTTGGTAAAGAAAAAAAGATGCAGCTGGTGACTTCTGTTCCTGTGCAGCTCTGCAGATCTCAATGTTCCTGGCCCTCAGTCGTGGGGACAAGAGGGAGGACGTCAGGGGACTCCTCCACTGCACTGGCACTGTCAAAACGGGCAACCGGCAAACTTTACTTTCAGTGGTTGTTTCGAGTTTCAGCTCCTTGTGGTACTGCAAATGGCAATAAGCGCGGTTCCTGGCTGTCAAGGTGGACTGGCCTTACTTCTGGGGTCCCGCACTCTGCTGAGGGGGCTCAGGCTTGGGCAGTCCTGCTTCGTGGGAGTCTGGAGGATCTTCCAAAAGCTTTAGGCCAGCTTAAAAATAACGCACGCAATCTGGTGTCCCTCTCCCTGGCTATAAAGTATCCTGCAGCAACTCTGTGGAAATTCAACCAGCTCTGAGATGGATGTCTAGGTGGCTTACTTTGGAGTTCATTGTTCCCACCAACTCAAAGGGAGAAGTCGTCCTTGCAGGGGCTTCTCTGTCGATACGAATTTGGCATTTCAGCACTGCAGCAGGCGTCCTCTTCAAGCTCTTCTTCGGTTCCTTCGTCCAGTGGTAGACTCTGCCTTCCAAGCCAAAAGACTTGTCTTTTTATTCAGTTCCCTCCCATTCATTCCAGCCTAGCTGTCACTCACCCAGCAGGGTTGCTGTCCTTGCGGACAGTCAGCCAGCCAATCACCACAGAGTGCATTTGGATCTCCTAGGAGCAATTGTTGGCCAGCATCCATTCATATTGGTAATCTATATAATGGTCCAAAGAAACACTGAAACACTATGTATTGTAAAAAATAAATGTTATTTAAATACAAGTAGGCCCCCATAAATCTTGAGGAAAATGAATTCTATTGCATTATGTGTAACCACAATTATAAAAACAGAACACTATGCTAGAAGGAACGCAGACCACAGCATATAAGATAATTTGGAATACCCAACAGGAGTTCTAGGGAAGTCAAACCAATAGTTAATTTTTAGATTACTTACAGTAATATAGGGCTAGTAGACCCTAGCAGTTGTACCGTGACGCTCAGCAAGGTATCACATATTAAACAACTGGACAATATACCTTTTGTGAATGGTGGAACACTTATTCTAGGAACAGTATAACACCCATGACTCTGAACTCTGGAGTTGGATCTTGGGGTGTAATATTCAATTACAGTTGCTTTTCAGTTCACAGACCAAGGGAAGCAATAACTAACTTATTGTAATGAAGGGGCCCATGAGGGACCCTCGAATGTGGAACCAAGGCACAGTCACCACACACAAATAGATACGCCAAACACGAGGTTCTTTTCCCCATAATCTAGCGTTTATTGCAATACAAATGGTTCCAATTGGCCAAGTGGTCCCACGCCCCGCGACGTGTCTCTAACAGACCTCGGGGGACGTAAGCAAAAAAGAATCATACATCAGTTACATATATACAAAAGGATCACCTTACAATCAGCAATCAGAAATGACACAATTGGTGCCGCCCCCAATTCATTTCCCTTTGAATTAGAGGCGATGATTGACCATCATGACAAACATGACACTTCAGACCACCATATTTAGTAACAGGTTGCAATCTCCATTTTTACAGACACCATTCTTTGTTTGCGAGAACACAGCGTTTGTTTTTCATAGGCAAGCTGTGCGTAGGAGACTGGCACATACCAGGCCTCCCTATCTCTAAGTTTCGATTCACGCTCTAGTAGTCGGCCCGCTCTCCGGGGCCTCACTGGGCTCAAAGGGGGGCCGTAAAGAAGATCATAATTCAACTCTTTAAATGCTAGTTTCGTACATTGCTATTCTTTCAGGAGACTCGCTGGCATTCGTTTACTGATTATATGCCTTGCTCCCTGTCTTCAAGGATACATGAGGGAGGGAGTCAGGCATTCCTGTCTGGCTCGCCACTAATGTTTCAACATGTTCCTTAGCCTTGGACCATTGAAGCAAAATACCTACAGCAAAGCAGTTTTACATGAGGCCAAGTGGCAACGTTAGAGAGAGCAGAGAGAGAAAACAAAATGGCGATTCTAGTCATCTTAAAATGGCTTCACTCTAGTTAACCTAATAGCCACGTAATAACTAATGACTAATGAATATATTCTTACACTGTAAATGAGGCGGTTGGTCTTCGGCCAACCAATTATCATTCATTTCCGGACCTTCAAGGGGTGCTTAGTTTTTCTGGACTTACAAACCCTCCTCTTGGCCGTAAGCCAAACGTCTCATCCATACATTCCATCCTCCTCCCACCAAGAATTTGGATTAGATTTCGGAATCTGATTCAACTTCGGACTCATGTACACTTGTCTCCTCGTTATTATTATCAATTGCCATGAATTCTTTAATGGTTTCAGATTCGTTACTATGGCGAGTGCTTAGTTTAGTAATGTTCTTTTGTTTCATCATTTGTACACACTCTTCGCTAATTTCAGCACATATTATGGGGAGACAATGTATGCAACCACATCATGTCAGGAATATTCCTATAATTGCTACTAGGATTGCAAATAGTTTCCATCCCCAGGATCGCAACACTTCCCAGAACCAGGAGCTTATGTTCAATTGCCAACCGCCTTCAGGGGGATGAAGATCGGAACTTAACACATGCATTTTTCTTATCGCCTCAAAAATCGTGGGAGAGGAGTCACTTACAAATACGCAGCACGCTGATCCCACGATTTTGCAAACACTGCCGCGATCAACTAAGATTATATCAAGGGCCATTCTATTTTGTAGTGACATTAATCTAATTCCTTTTTCTTCAAGAGTCATATTATATAATATATCAGTGGTTACATTTATTGTTTCTTCTAATATCCTAGACAGTCGTCTTATAAGTGTTTATCGCCTGGCCCCCAAGTGGTATGAATGATTTTGCTATGTCCTCTACAATCAACCCGTCTTCAATATTACGGAGAGGTCGTGACCTAGTCATCTGGCAAGGCCTCTGTGCATTTTGCACATTGCTCTAGAATTTCAGAGCAGCTTCCTTCGTACAACGTGCGCCCCGCTTGTTCACTCGGGTTCCTGACACATGGATTTAGCACCGAGGAGTTGCGTTTGGTGAGCTGTCTAATTTGCACAACTTACGCCACCCTCCTCTAGGCCTCCGGTTCCCACTTCATCCGAAAATAGGAAACAGAAGCAAGAAATTCACCAAGAGATGAAAATTGTGATTACTCCTTCTTTCTGCTCCGCAGGTTGTACCGATTTGCTCCTGGTACCGTGTGATCAACAAATAGTGCGGGTGCACTTCCGGTCTCGAGTTTGGGGTCAGCCTGGGGCACAATGGCAGATGATGATGGGTGCCCAGGCGACAATGCAGGCTGTGGTGCAACAGAAGATGGTGGGCACCACAGAGGTATGCGTTTGAAGTCGGCCAGCAGTGATGCAGAATCTGCTGGACAACGTTGAGGCACTCTTTGCTCTTCCGTTTTTATGGAAATCTCATCAGGCTTTGTTTCAGAATCAGGCAGTTTCTGTGGCAAGGGACTGGCAATGGCATTTTTCGTTTCTGGAACTGCTGTTGTCTCCTTCTGGTCTTTGTCCCGATCAGTTGACGTGTCGAATAGCGATGGGACTTTATTGGCGTGTGTGGCATGAATCCACGCCTTGCGTCCATCCACGCGTAGTGCCGTCTGTGTGGTTAATAGTACCTCATACGGCCCACGCCACCTGGGTGCTAGCAATGTATTCCGTTCGAAGTTCCTTATCAACACCCAGGTGCCTGGCTCCAATGCATGTCATGGGCCAGTATACCGCACCGGTAATGCCTCCTGCACCTGCTGATGAATCGAACGCATTTCTTTTACTAACAAATTACATTAAATGCTGAGTACTGGGTATTCGATTTCACTCATTTTCCTCGGCTGGGGTGCGCACCACACATTCGCTGGTCTCCCCATTATGAGCTCATAAGGGGAGAGCCCAGTTCTGGCCTGCACTGATGTTCGCATGCATAGTAACGCTTTTGGCATTGCATCTACCCAACTCAATTTGCTGCCCGCACAGATCTTACTGATCTTGGACTTTAGAATTCCGTTATGGCGTTCAATAAGACCGGCCGAACTCGGATGTCTTCAACTGTGGAATCTCTTATCGATCTGTAATCCTGCACAAATCTGTAATATCACTGCAGCCACAAAGTGCGGACCATTGTCCGACCATATGACAACGGGGCAGACCAAAGCGAGAGAAATACTCTTTTAGCATTACTTTCGCCATGCTCATTGCTGTGCAATCTTTCAAAGGATACGCTTCCACCCATTTGCTAAATGCACACATGATCACTAGAATGTACTTCAGATTTTGGCACCTTTCCGTTTCTATAAAGTCAAAGTGAATTACTTCGAATGGCATAGAGGGAGGTCTGAAACTTCCTGTTGGAGTCACTGTTCCTTTTCCCACGTTGTGCTGTAAGCACGTAATGCAGTTTTGGACCAACCTCTCGGCATTCTTTTTTATAAGGGGATTTTCCCAAACTGTGGCTAAATGTTGGACTATTTTCTTCGCACAGATGTGTGTGGGACTGTGAGCTATTGTAACCATTGTATTTACGTAAGCATTTGGTAACATCCAATTCCCGTTTTTCTTGTCTACCCAACATCCCTCCAAATCCAATTCTGCAGAGCCCTTGGCCCATCCCTGTATTTCGTCAGTGGTAGCTTCCGCCTGCATTTCTCGAACAGTTAAAATTCCATTGTCTATCATGCAGGGCACTTCCTCCGATTGTAGTGTCAACATTTTTGTATTCAAGTCAGTCGCAGTCTGTTTCGCAATTTTGTCTGCAAATGCGTTTCCTTTTCCCACGTTACATGTCACTTTTTTATGCGCCTCGCATTTCATTATTGCCAGGTGCTTTGGACACGTAAGTGCAGACAGTAATCGCACAATCAGAGGGCCATGTTGTATTCTAGCCCCATGGATGTTAGGAAACGTCTCTCGGCCCATAATCGGCCAAAGTTATGGACTACGCCAAAAGCGTACTGGCTATCAGTATAGATATTTGCACTCAAGTTCTCTGAAATTTCACAAGCTCTTGTTAAGGCAATTCTCCAGCATGGGGTATGGCATGGATTCACATGCTCATGAATATTCCCCGTCGTCAGGCTGGGAATCCTCGGTAAAGAAAAAATCAGTACCAGTTTCGTTTCTGATCTGTCTTTCGTAGTAGTAACCAATCACTGATCTCTGCGTCATACTGACCACAGCCAATGACTGCCCTCTACCTAAGCCCCGCCTCTGGCAGCCATCTTCAGATTTTTACCGCACGTTCAAGTGTTGGGAGTCCTCGTGCTTAGCTCTCGCGCTTTTACTGCGTGTTTCGCGCTTTTTCAGGTGAATTTTCACTTTTTTTCGGTTAATCGAGCCTCAAGCTCCACCGTTTCTACTCCCGTTAACGGCTACCCGTTGCGGGAGTTTCCTACGCCCCTCAAGGGTGAAGATTTCGTCGAATCAACTTCTTGGAGGATTCCAGAAGATTCGCGGCCTACTTCGAGATGGCCCAGGATGCGAGTTCGTCGCCCGGACCCAAGCTGTTTCGCAGCTGCCCTGGATGCGGGCTGCAGAATGTGTTTAAGGAAGACGAACATTCGCGATGCCTCTACTGTCTTCATGGGGACAAGACTCATGTAGAGAAGGACTGCCAGTTCTGCAAGAACTTGTCGGAGCGGACCATGAGGGACCGTCGATCCCGTCTCGCAAGCTGGTTGGAGAAGGGCTCGATGGGTGAGAAGAAGAAAGGGTCTGAGCGGGCTTCTAAGTCCTGTGCGGGTGCCCCGGCGACGGGGGCCCAACACCAGGCCAAGCGCCGCGAGTCCTCTGGCTCCGGGAGCGCCGAAAGTTCGGGCTCTTCGGTCGCCAGGCCGGGCGCACCTTCCCCGGCGCCGTCAACCATGAGCCAACGCTCCGGTTCGGGGAAGAGAAAGTCCGAGACCCCGGGTAAGCTTCGGGAGAAGCCCCGTCCGATCTCGGAAAAGGGGGAGCGAGGCGTCGCCCCTCCCCCGAAGGAGAAGGCCCGGGACGCACCTAAGGTGGTGAAGGCCCCTACCCAGCAGGTGAAGGCCTCTATCGAGGCTATCGCGGTGACTCTTGCCAAGCCGGCAGAGACACCGCCGGCGGAGACTGCCTCCGGGACTAGAGTTTCCCTGCCGCCAAGGAGGGAATCCTCTTTTCAGCCCATCGTCGTGGCCGCCATGATGGAAGAAGCGAGGGGGGGCACGGTGCCCTCCTCGAGCTAGGAGTCAGCCTCGGAGGAAGAACTGACTGAGGCCGTGAGGAACCTCGAAGTCCAACGGGCGACTTTCGAGAAGGTTCGATCCCGTCAGGAAGATCCTCGGGAGATAACCGAGGAAGACGATGATGGTGAGGAAGAGCGGCCTTCCCTTCCGGCGCAGCTGGATCCTAGGCCTCAGGATGGCTCGGCGGCCATTTTGTCTGCCATCCAGTCCTTATGCTCTGAGATAAGGACGAGATTTCTGCAGCCCAGGCCGGAGGACCCGCAACCTGGCCCGTCGGGAAGTCCTCAGAACAAACGACGGAGGACCCAACCCTCTCCTCCGTTCGCCCCCGTAAGGCCTACAGTTCCCTCCTCGTCCTCCCACGAGTCGGGAGATGACGGTGCGTTGGGCTCGACGACGGTTTCTGAGGGCGACGACAACGACGGAACGGGTCTCCCGTCTCCCGGGCCTCGCCGCCCGCGGGATTGGCACATTCCACGCCATGATCGCCAGGGCGTCCGAATTGTTCCAGCTCTGCCCGGAGGAGCAGAAAAAGGAAGGTTTCCTCTATCAGCACCGGGAGGCCAAGAGGAAGATGATCATCGCGGTGCCCCTAATCGATGACATCTGGGAGGAGGGCCTGTCGGTTCTCAAAACCCCCTCCACGGCACCAGCCAAACGGGACCGGTATGAGAAGAAGTACCGGGTCCCCGAAACCGCTCCCCTGTGCCTCAGGGCCCAGCCAACGCCAGACTCGGTCGTCTCGGTGGCGAAGAAGAAAGCGGCGGGGTAAGGAGCCTCAACGTCGAATTCCCTGCCGGACGGCAAGGGAAAGAAGTTGGACGCCATGGGGCAACGGGTCATTTCGTCGGCGGCGACGACGATCAAAGCGGCCAACGCCCTGGCGATCGTGGCCCGTTACGACAGGGAGCTCTGGTTTAAGCTGGCCCCCATATTGGACTTCCTGCCGGACGACAAGCGGTCCGAGGCCCTGGAAATACTGCAAGAGGGCGAGGTGGCGTCGGACCACGCCATAGCGGTGGCAACCGATATTGCCGATACCGGGTTCCGCCAGCTGGGCAACGGTGTTTGCCTACGACGACGGGGTTGGCTCCGGGCGACCGACTTCCGTCAGGACGTCCAGACCAGGGTGTTGGACAAGCCGTTCGACTGCAGCAACTTGTTCGGGAAGGCGGTGGATGAATCCCTCCAAGCCATAAAAACGGAACGGATATGGCCCGCGCCCTAGGAGCCCTTCAGCAACGACGGCCCTTTCGGAGCTCCGGAGACAGACAGGGTGCCTCCAAGGGAACCAGCGGTGGCTCGTCGTCCTACCGCCAGGCGGCACGCTCCTAGTCTCAGGAGGCCTACAGGGGTCACGGCAAGCAGGGAGTGCCCCGCCGCCGTCGGCAAGGTGGCCTGGGCGGCAAGGCCTCCACCTCCAAGCAGGACTAAACCGGCCGTGGTCTCGGGCCCCCACCGAAGCACCCCGGTGGGAGGCCGGCTGACGAATTTCGTCGGCGTGTGGAAGTCCATCTCCACCGACCGTTGGGTGCTGGATACCCTGGCAAGAGGACACTCTATCGAATTCCTGAAGAAGTGCCCTCACGTTCCATCTGTGCCCAGGAAGGAAAATCACGTCCCGCAACTGCTGTTGGAAGTACGGGCGATGCTCAGGAAAGGGGCCATCGAGCTTGTCCCGAAGAGGCTCCGGGGCTCCGGGGTGTACTCAAGGTACTTCCTCGTCAGGAAGAAGACGGGCGGCTGGCGCTCCATCCTGGACCTTCGTCGTTTGAACAAATACATCAGGTCACAAAAGTTCAGGATGGTCACCCTCCAGCACGTACTGGGACAGCTGGAGGAAGGCGACTTTCTATCGTCGTTGGACCTGGAGGATGCTTACTTCCACGTTCCCATCCTCAAAAGTCACCGAAAGTTCTTCAGGTTCGTCGTCCAGGGACGCCACTACCAATTCAGAGCACTGCCGTTCGGATTGAAGTCGGCCCCCAGGGTCTTTACCAAGTGCCTAGCACCAGTGGCAGCGCGGCTGCGCCTACAGGGGATTCAAGTCTACCCCTACCTGGACGACTGGCTCATCCGCTCAAGGACGAGGGAACTCGCTGTCAAACACACCGCGAGGACCGTCCAGCTACTCACAGAGCTGGGATTCGCCATAAACTACCCGAAGTCCCACCTGGTGCCGTCGCAGGTGGCCCCGTTTCTGGGAGCGAAGCTCGATACAGTGAAGCGCCTGGGGGCCCCGTCGGAAGAACGGACGAAGACCATTCTAGGCAAAGTGCAGCGCCTGCTAGCCACGGATGTGGCCAGGGTGAGGTCCATCAAGTCCCTCCTGGGGATGATGTCCTCTTGCATCTACCTGGTGCGCCTCTGCAGACTACGGATGCGCCCTCTTCAAGAATTTCTCGACGCCCGTTGGATGCAGGCGACGGGCACCTTCGAAGACAGGGTCCCCCTCAACGAGGTGTTCCGGCGGGCGATTCAGTGGTGGGGCGTTCGAGCGCACCTCACGGCGGGCAAGGACTTTCAGACGCCGGCGTACCAGGAGACGGTGACGACGGACGCCTCCCTGGAAGTTTGGGGCGCCCACACCGGAGATCTCCATGCAAGAGGCCTCTGGCTCCCGGAGGAGAGGCTCCTGCACATCAACGTCCTGGAACTCTGAGCCGTGTGCTGGGCTCTCAAATCGTTCCTCCCGTCGCTCAAGGGCAAGGTGGTGCGGATCTTCACGGACAACACCACAACAATGTTTTACATACGGAAGCAGGGAGGCACCAGATCCCCAGCCCTATCCAAGGAGGCACAGGATCTGTGGCACTGGGCAGTCGCCCAGGGGATGTTCCTGGTTCCCTTCCACCTGGCAGGAGAAAGCAACACCATCGCCGACTCGCTCAGCAGGGAGCTCTGCGCGTGTCACGAGTGGGAACTGCGCCAGGATCAGATGGATCAACTCTTCCAACGATGGGGCAAACCCCAAATCGACCTGTTCGCAACAGCGACGAACTCGAAGTGCAAGAGGTTCGCCAGCAGGTTTCCCCAGCCGAGAAGCATGGGCGATGCGTTCTCGTTCCCCTGGGACGGCCTATACCTGTATGCGTTCCCTCCGTTGCCGTTGCTGCTTCGACTCATCAGCCAGCTCAAGAGGTCCCGGTGCAGGATGATCCTCGTCGCACCGGCGTGGCCGAGGCAGATCTGGTTCCCGGACCTTCTGGACTTGTCAACGTCCCCTCCCATCAAGCTGTCAGCGGACGCGGACCTTCTCTCCAGAGAAGGAGGCGCCATCTTCCACCACAACCCGGCGTCGCTGAACCTGCAGGCTTGGCTCCTGCAGCGCTAGAGTTTGGAGGCTATGATATACCGGCCGATTGCAGAGAAGTTCTTGCAAAGGCCAGGGCGTCCTCGACTCTCAAATGCTACGGTCATAAGTGGAAGAGGTTCTCTATCTGGTGCCGAGCACAGAAGATCAACACCCTACGGATTATGGCCCCTCAAGTGCTGCAGTACTTGCTATCGCTGGCGAAGGCTGGGCTAGCACATGCCTCCATTAAGATTCATCTGGCGGCGATCTCCAGATATACCTGAACCACAGGACGGATGTCCCTGTGGTCCCATCGACTGGTAAAAGTTTATGAAAGGACTGTTCCGGTCGTTCCCGCCGGTGAAGGCCCCGGCGTGGGAACTTAACGTGGTGCTGACCAGGCTCATGGGGCCCCCATTCGAGCCGATGCACTCCGCACCGATGAAGTTTGTGTCGTGGAAGACTGCATTCCTGGTGGCCATTACCTCCGCACGACGAGTGGGAGAGATCCAGGCCCTATCCTGCAAAGCACCGTACTTGACTTTCCATGCCTCGAGGGTGGTGCTTAGGATGCACCCCTCCTTTATGCCCAAGGTGCCGTCGGACTTCCATCTTAACGAGCCCTTGGTGTTACCTGTTTTCTTCCCGTCTTCTTCGTCGCCGGCCGAGAGGACTTTGCACTCGCTGGATGTGGCTAGAGCGCTGAAGTTCTAAGTGGACCGCACAATGAGTTTCCGGAGGACATCACAGCTGTTCGTGAACTTTGGACCTGTGAATCACGGGAAGGCTCTCTCGAGTCAGTATCAATTTCGTTTCTGATCTGTCTTTCGTAGTAGTAACCAATCACTGATCTCTGCGTCATACTGACCACAGCCAATGACTGCCCTCTCCCTAAGCCCCGCCTCTGACAGGCATCTTCAGATTTTTACCGCACGTTCAAGTGTTGGGATCCTCGTGCTATTGCTCTCGAGCGTTAGTGCTTTTTTTCACGCTTTTTCTTAGGAACATTTTCTCTTTTTCGGTCAAAAGAGCCTCAAGCTCCACCGTATCTTTATCTGATCAACGGGGACCCGGGTCGGATTCTTCTACGCCCCTCAAGGGTGAAGATTTCGTCGAGCCACGCATTTGGAGGACTCCAGAAGTTTCTCAGGCCCTTCTCGAGCATGGCCCAGGAGAAGGGAAGCTCGACGCCCGGAAAGCTGTTCAGGGTCTGCCCTGGATGCCAGCTTCAGAATGTCTTTAAGGAGGACGAACACTCCCTTTGCCTTTACTGCCTGCATGAAGACAAGATGCACGTGGAGAAGGACTGTGCGTTTTGCGGCAATATGTCGGAGCGGACCATGAAGGACCGCCATCAGCATCTCGCCAACTGGCTGGAAGGAAAGAGCCCGTCAGGCGAGAAGAAGAAGAAGTCCGAGCGGTTTTCTAAGACCTTTGAGGGCGCCCCGGCGACGGGGGTCCAACAGAAGGCCAAGCACCGCGAGTCCGCTGGCACCGGGAGCGCCGAACGGTCGGGCTCTACGGGCGCCAGGCAGGGCGCATCCTCCCCGACGCCATCAACCACGAGCCAACGCTCTGGCTCGGGTAAGAGGTGTCATGATCTCTGCTTCCAAAGGGTCAGGACTTACCCAACTCCCTTGGAAGCAGACCCATAACCCCGGTTCCGGATACCGGCCAGTCCCAATTGGGACCTTTTGGACCCTGTCCTGGCGCCAGTGGCACCAGGCTCATAAATATGGCCAGTCCCAGCGCTGGAAGCGCCGGGCTCATAATGCTTGGGTGGACTTACCTGCAGCAGACCATGCTGCTTACTTACCTGCCAGTTGAGCCCCTGATCCTCTTCTGTTTGGGACTACTTTTCCTGTTGGGTGGGGCAGGAGCCACTCCCTAGGTTCAGAACACTGGAACTCTTCTGGAAAGCAGGAACTCTTTTCTTACCTAGGCGAGGCCGTGGAAGGAGACACCTAAGCACTACAGGAGGCTATTTAAACCACACCCGATGAATGAAACTTGCTTTGCGTTATTCTGCATTCTCTGCAGCAGAACGCTCACCGTGTCTTCTGATCCTATGCCTAAGGGAACAAAGGCTTACCATCCTGGAATCCAGTCTTCAGCAGCACCTATAAAGACAAAGAAAGAACAGGTTAGCACTACGGTCTTCAGTGGCAGCGCATCTCTTACCTGGTCCAGCGGCTGTCACCAACGCCTCGCGCTGCATACCTGCATCTGAAAGACAAAGGCTTACCGACTCTTCGCACGCTCCGGAGGTCTTCGCGCTGCATTCCGGCATCTGAAAGACAAAAGCTTACCGGCTCTTCGCGCGCTCCGGAGGCCTTCAACGCTGCATCCCGCATCTGAAAGGCAAAAGAAGGTGCATTTAGAGACATTGGGCAACTTTACTACTCGCGTGCCATTACTCCTTCCCACGCCGAAATCAGCGGGTATCCCAGCACCCTTCAGCTTCTCTAAAGCTCCGAACTTGTACCTGCAAGGTAAAAGAAACAGTTAGTGCGCATCGTGAAGCAGGCAACAAGCGCTCACTTACGTGCTTCCAAGCGCTTCTATTCCTCACGCGGGTTCGATCCTCAACTCTCTTCAGCCCGCCATCCGCCATCGCCGGAACCCTGCAAAACAAGAGGTATCATTACAAAAGAACTTTACATAAGTCAAAAGCCATACTCACGTTCTCCTCGGCACCGCTCCACAGCAGCTACGCCTTACGCACTTAAAGACTTTTAAGACATTTGAAGTGCCCAGAACTTACCGTTCGTGCAGTAAACGACGGACAGCAGTCCTCTGAGGTCAAGAGGCCTGCACCCTTATCCAGTGAAGAAACTGGTTACGGCACCCTGCCCCCGCGTTCACCTACCTAAGGTGAGATCGTTAACCTTTGGGGTCCTACAGGAGAAGAGAAAGGGAAGAGGAGAGAGGCACCCAATAACCCCAGTTCATTAATCCCATATTTTCTATCTGCAGACATCTTACTCTCCGAGTCAGACACACAGTGCACAGAGGTCCAGCCCGAGGAACCAACCGTGTGTTACACATCACCTTTGAAGACACGGCATTCACCCAGTCAAGACCGGCGCCTCTGCGGGAATCAGGTGAGCATTACAAGAGGAAGGCCAAGCACCCGGCGAAGCTCCTGGAGAGACCCCGGTCGTGCTCGAAGGCCCCATCGGTGGGGGAGCGAGGTGGTGACCCTCCCCCCAAGGAGAAGGCGGTGAGCGCACCTAAGGTGGTGAAAGCCTTGATCCATCCGGCCAAGGCCTCTATCGAGACAGTCGCGGCGGCCCTCGCTCAGCCTGTGGAGGCTACACCAGTGGTGGTGACCTCGGGGCCCAGAATCTCCCTGCCACCGCGGAGGGAGTCCTCTTTCATGCCCATCGACAGGACCCCCCTGAAACCTCCGACGGAGAAGAAAAGGGGGGGCAGGAGGTCGTCGTGGATTCGGCCTCAACCTCTGAGGAGGAGCTGATTGAAGTCTTAGGCCACGGCGCTGGCGTGGAAGAAGACCATCCTGTCCCTGACCACCCGTCGGACTCCCCTCAACCAGTGCCCCAAGACAACTCGGCTGCCATTTTGTTGGCTATACAGTCCTTATGCTCGGAGATAAGGATGAGACTGCCGTTACCACCAGCGGAGGAACCGCTCCCGACGGGGGACCCGGAGCCAGGCCCTTCTGGGAGCCCTCCCCCTAAGAGAAGAAGGATTCATCCTCCACCTCCTTTTCAGCCATCGCGCCCTGTTCAGCCCTCCTCCCCGTCCACAACTCGTGGGGATGATACGGGGACTGACACGGCCGCGACGGGTACGGACGACTAGGTTTACGACGAGGATCTGCTGTCGTCACCTCCCACCCGGGCTTCCCCGCCCGACGAGATTGGATCGTTTCACGCCATGATCGCCAGGGCATCCAAGCTTTTCCAGCTCTGCCCGGAAGAGAAGAAGGAAGGTTTCCTTTATCAACGGCACGAGACCAAGAGGAAGACGGTCCTCGCTGTACCTCTACTGGACGATATCTGGGATGAGGGTCTCTCCCTCCTCAAGAACCCATCCACAACACTGGCTAGAAGGGATCGGTACGAGAAGAAGTACCGGGTCCTGGACGCGGCCCCCTTGTGCCTTCGGGCACAGCCGACCCCGGACTCGGTCGTCTCCGCGGCAGCCAGGAAGAAAGCGGGGGGGGGGCGCAGCCTCTACGTCAACCTCCCCGCCGGACGGCGAGGGAAAGAAATGGGACACGATGGGACGCAGAGTCATCTCATCGGCAGCGACGACGATTAAGGCTGCCAACGCCTTGGCTATCGTAGCCCGCTACGACAGGGAGTTGTGGTACAAACTCGCCCCCCTTCTGGACTTCCTACCAGACGACAAGAGGGCGGACTCCCTAGAGATCTTGCAGGAAGGAGAAGTGGCGTCGGACCACGCCATTACTATAGCGACGGACATCGCTGACACTGGATTTCGCCAGTTGGGCAACGGCTTGTGCCTTAGGCGGTGTGGATGGCTCAATGCTACTGACTTCCGTCAGGACGTGCAGACCAGAGTCTTGGACATGCCGTTCGACCGGAGCAACCTGTTTGGGAAAACAGTGGACGATTCCCTACAAGCCATCAAGGCGGACACAGACGACCCGGGCTCTTGGTGTTCTCCAGCAACGACAGCCGCTCCTTTGGAGCGGCGGAGGCAAACATGGTGCCTCCAAAGGTTCCAGCGGCGGATTTTCCACCTATCGTCAAGCGGCCCGTTCGTCGTCACAGGAAGCCTACAGGGGACGAGGCAAGTCGGGCGGACCCCGCCGTCGTTGCCAAGGAGGACAAGGCGGCAAAGCCTCGTCGAAGCAGGACTGAACCGGCCGTGGGGTCGGGCCCCCACCGAAGCACCCCGGTGGGAGGCCGGCTGGCGAGCTTCGTCAGCGTGTGGGAGTCCATCTCCACCGACCGTTGGGTGCTGGACGCCCTGGCTCAGGGTCACGCGCTCGAGTTTCTAAAGAGGTGGCCAGGAAGGAACATCACGTCCCTCAACTTCTATTGGAGGTAAGGGCGATGCTCAGGAAGGGCGCCATCGAGCTCGTCCCAAAGAGGCTTCGGGGCTCCGGAGTTTACTCAAGATACTTCCTCGTGAAGAAGAAGACGGGAGGATGGCGTCCCATCCTGGACCTACGACGACTGAACAAATTCATCAAGGCACAGAAGTTCCGGATGGTCACCCTCCAACCCGTCCTGGATCAACTGGAGGAGGGCGATTTCCTGTCGTCGTTGGATTTGGAGGATGCCTACTTCCATATCCCCATCCTAAAGGGACACCGAAAGTTTCTCAGGTTCGTGGTCCAAGGGCGTCACTACCAGTTCAGAGCCCTTCCCTTCGGGTTGAGGTCGGCACCCAGGGTGTTCACCAAGTGCCTCGCACCGGTGGCGGCGCGGCTGCGCCTAGAGGGGATCCACGTCTACCCCCTACCTGGACGACTGGCTCATCCGAGCAAAGACGAAGGAGCTCGCCGTGGAGCACACGGCAAGGACCGTCCAACTACTCACGGACCTGGGATTCTCCATAAACTACGCCAAGTCCCACCTGGTGCCAGCGCAAGACGCACTGTTTCTGGGAGCGAAGCTCGACACAGTGTCGCTTCTGGCCTTTCCGTCGGAGGAAAGGACGAGGGCCATCTTGGGCAAGGTGCAGCGGATGCTGGTTGCGGACGCGGCCAGGGTGAGGTCCATCAAGTCCCTCCGCGGAATGATGTCTTCTTGCATTTATCTCATCCGCCTGTGCAGGCTCTGGATGCGCCCGTTGCAGGAGTTCCTGGACGCGCGCTGGATCCAGACGACGGGCAGCTTCGAGGAGAGGATCACACTCGACAAGAGTTTCTGACGAGCGATCCGGTGGTGGGGCACCCACGTGCATCTGACGGCGGGCATGGACTTCCAGACCCCCGGCCACCAGGAGACAGTGACCACGGATGCCTCCCTGGAAAGGTGGGGAGCGCACACCGAAAATCTGCACGCTAGAGGCCTTTGGCTTCCAACTGAGAAGTCCCTCCAAATCAACGTCCTGGAGCTCTGTGCAGTGTTTTGGGCCCTCGGGTCCTTTCTTCCGTCCCTCAAGGGCAAGGTGGTGAGGATCTTCACCGACAACACCACCACCATGTTCTACATCAGGAAGCAGGGCGGTACCAGATCCCCAGCCCTGTCCAAGGAGGCGCAGGATCTGTGGCATTGGGCCGTCGCCCAAAGGATGTTTCTGGTGCCGTTTCATCTGGCAGGAATAAAAAACACCATCGCCGACTCGCTCAGCAGAGAGCTGCGCTCGTGCCACGAGTGGGGAATTACGACAGGATCTAGTGGACCGCCTCTTCCGACGGTGTGGCACACCCCAGATCGATCTGTTTGTGACGGCGACGAACTCCAAGTGCCGGAGGTTCGCCAGCAGGTTTCCCCAGCCGAGGAGCATGGGCGATGCTTTCTCGTTCCCCTGGGAGGGCCTGTTTCTATACGCGTTCCCTCCATTGCCGTTGCTGATCCGGCTCATCAACCAGCTCAAGAGGTCACGGTGCAGGATGATCCTCGTCGCACCTGCGTGGCCGAGGCAGATATGGTTCCCGGACCGTCTGGACTTGTCAGCGTCCCCGTCAATCAAGCTGCCAGTGGACGCGGATCTTCTCTCCAGGGAAGGAGGCGCCATCCTCCATCACGACCCGAAGTCGCTGAACTTGCAGGCCTGGCTCCTGCAGCGTTAGAGTTTGGAGGCTACAACATACCAGCCGACTGCAGAGAGGTTCTTGCAAAGGCCAGGGCGTCCTCAACTCTTAAATGCTATGGACACAAATGGAAGAGGTTGTCTGTCTGGTGCCACGCACAGAAGATTAACCCTCTACGGATACGGCTCCCCAGATACTGCCGTACCTACTGACGCTGGCCAAGGCTGGACTGGCGCACGCGTCCATCAAGATTCATCTTGCTGCGATCTCCCGATACACCAGAGCCACGGGGCGGACGTCTTTGTGGTCTCATCGTCTGGTGAAAGAATTCATGAAGGGACTGTTCAGATCGTTCCCGCCGGTGAAGGCTCCGGCCCCGGCGTGGGAGCTCAACGTGGTGCTGACCAAGCTCATGGGACCTCCGTTCGAGCCTCTGCACTCGGCTCCGTTGAAGTTCTTGTCGTGGAAAACAGCGTTTCTTGTGGCCATCACCTCCGCACGACGGGTGGGAGAGATCCAGGCCCTTTCCTGCAAGCCCCCGTACTTGACTTTTCACGACACGAGGGTAGTGCTCAGGACGCACCCCTCCTTCATGCCCAAGGTGCCGTCGCACTTCCACCTCAACGAACCCTTGGTGTTGCCTGTTTTCTTCCCCTCGCCTTCGTCGCCGGCTGAAAGGACTTTGCACTCGCTGGATGTGGCTAGAGCGCTGAAGTTCTACGTGGACCGCACGAAGTATTTTCGGAAGACGTCACAACTTTTTGTGAACTTTGGACCTGTCAATCAGGGGAAAGCTCCATCGAAGGCCTCCATTTCCAGATGGCTCTCTGGCTGTATCATGTACTGTCATCGGTTGGCAAACCGACCGCTGCCTGGCCGTTGGAGAGCCCATTCGACCAGAGCGATTGCAGCTACCACAGCGTTCCTATCTGGTGTGCCCTTGCTGGACATCTGCAGGGCTGCTACGTGGAGGTCGACGCACACCTTCACGAAATTCTACTGCGTCGATCAGGATTCCAGGGAGGAGTCCAGGGTCGCGCAAGCAGTGCTGCGCAACTGTTCGCCTAAGGTGAGCCTGGTGAGGAGGTAAGAATAGCTTAATGTTGAGTTTTGGATATAATGCTTAATATTGAGCCTTTGCCACCTCCCGTGGTTGTGCATGTGTGTACTGCTATGCATTATTTTATTCATGAGCATGTGAATCCATGTCAGACCCCATGCTGGAGAAGGAACAAGTTACTTAGCTGTAACTGTTGTTCTCCAGCATGAGTTTGGCGTGGATTCAGATGCGAACCCTCCCGCCTACCCCTCTGCGGATCTTCACTTGGTCATACTGCCACTTCACGTGCTACCAAATCTGAAGATGGCTGCCAGAGGCGGGGCTTAGGGAGAGGGCAGTCATTGGCTGTGGTCAGTATGATGCAGAGATCAGTGATTGGTTACTACTACGAAAGACAGATCAGAAACGAAACGAAACTGATACTGATTTTTCTTTACCGAGGATTCCCAGCCTGACGACGGGGAATATTCATGAGCATGTGAATCCATGCCAGACCCATGCTGGAGAACAACAGTTACAGGTAAGTAACTTGTTCCTACCCTCTCGGGCGCACTCACAGCGTAGAACTGTTTACACTCTGACCAACATACCTTGCCTCCACACAACTTCTTCCTTTCACTAGTCTCTTGGTGTGCCATCGTCTCTTCTGACCTCATCGGAACAACCCGTATCTTCATGCTTCCTGTTGCTCTTTATGCTCCCCCCTTCCTCCTGCCATTAGTTCACTTGTCTTGACCATTATGGCCAAGTGTTCTAATAATCAAAGATGTAAAATAGCGTGCTAATCCATGCCCCTTTTCTGTGAGCCCATTGTGGACTTGTGGTGGCCTGCATAGTACAATGTCCTAGTTCGTGTTGGGGTGCTTGTTTTGTGTCCCCCTAAGTTAAACACAGTCTGTGCGGCGTCTGCATCCCTTTTAGTCCCTGGTGTTCTAGGGAGCTTGCCACTGCCCAAGTGTTTTTGCTGGCGATGCTGGGAGCAGTGCACATGTCTGACTTGCAGATGTGCAGGCAAAAGAGATCCTTTCCCACTGGCATTCAGCCATGGGCTTCGGAATACTATCAGGGTGGGACCCTGGAGGGTTGCTCTCACTTGGCTGGTTCCAGGTCTGTGGTGTCATAAAGCAAGGCAGGGTAGGGGGCTGCAGGGCTGTTCTTCCTCTGCTTGTTCTTGATGTTACACAGGTTTGGTATGTTGGCTGTAGGAAAAATAAAAAGATTCTGTCTAGCATTTTGCTTAGGAGGTATGTTGTGAGACAAAGTGGTACCCCACATAAACTGGCAAAAGGGGGGCAGGAATTGGGGCCCTCTCAACTCCCATTGTTGTCCTCTGGGATAAAAATGACTAAATATTTCTCCCTGGTAGGCATCCCACCTTAGGCTGTGAGGGGTTCTCCCTCCCTTCTAGATCAGGACAGGGTGCTGGCCCTTTCACACTGTTTGAATAATGCCCATATATTGGTGCAGCTAGCATGTATGGACACAGTCAGCATGGACATATTGAACATTGCTGAATGTTGGCACATGGTGGCCAAAAGGCATGATGAATATTCTATGGAAAATGCTTCTTTGCACTGTTGGTGACTTCGCAAATAATGGATTATTTCATCTGTTGACCTAAAATAACCGATTGCAAACTGTGGCTTTTTACCCATTTTTTCAGTGTGCTGTAAAACGCATTGTTTAACCCATTAAACAATTGTCTCAGCTTGCAAGCTCTCCTGAATGCCCCTTTGGTGGTTTGGGCGGCCTTGTGCGCTCAATTGCTCCTGTATATTTATGCCATCCACTGGTGAAATTGTTTCAGTACATAGTGTGATTACAACACCCATTAATCAAACTGCACCAGAAAATGTTAACATTTCATATGAAATTTGCACATGAGAAAGTCCTGTTAGATGTAACCTGTGTGGGACTTTTATGTAATTGTTGCCTATTATGGCGTGGATCTGAATTACGTCCTAAGTGCCTACAACTCAGTCTTCGCTTCCCTCAGGATGTACAGGACTGCTCAGCTAGATTGGGTGCATTGCAGTGTATTGGTTTGGCATGCCTACAAAGCTAAAGTGCTATCCTATGGTGTTCGTTTCGTTCCTTCAAGGGGCAGGATTCTCCGCTTGATGGTCGTTCCAATACATTTTTGGAGCGTTCTCATTAAGCTGTTGAAATGGAGCCATCCTTTGATTATTAAATTGCATACATCTCACTCAACTTATTCCGCAAGTCTTCATTTTTCTTAACCTCTTAAATGCCACCGACGAGCCGGCTCGTCGGTAAAAACCGCTCCAGGTTGCCACCGACGAGCCGGCTCGTCGGTGGCACTTAAAGGGTTAATGACGGGGGAAATGTTTGGCGGGTTTTGCGGTGGGTACCGCGATTTTAAAAAAAAAACCTGCGGCACTGGGGGGGACAACAATGGCACTTAAAGGGTTAATAAAGATAATTGCATTGGCTGATGGGGCAGCTCTATATTTAGACTTAAGAGGGCCTGAGCTAGGTAACTGAAGCAGTTTATTCATTTTTTCAACCAAGGAAAGTGCAGGTGCATTAGGTGAAAATGTCCTACAGTCAGTCCAGCCTTGATTCCATGTGATATTATACACAATGAGGATTAGGTATAAGGGTTTGATATGAAATTTTATTTGTGTCACACTCATACACAAGTGTTTCAGAGCATGACGAGGCAAGGGGCGGGAACAAGGGAGGAACAGAACAATCTTACTAGGCCCAGTGACATTGGGAGCGTGCAAGTGCAGGGGAGAGGGGATAGGGAAAGGGGAAAGTGCAAGGGAGAGGGGAGGAGTGGAAAGTGCTGAGCAAGGGATAAAACTGATAGTGCAGCCAGCACAGTGGCAAGTGCAAGGTTAAAGCGCAGACAGGGGGCGTCTGATAAATGCAGGTAAGGGGACTGTAGGGCTACAGATACAGACTCAAATGCAAGGGTTGCCAGGAGGCAGTACAGGTCTGGGAGGGCATGGACCTGGGCTGAAAAAACAGAGGGTAACCAGGTGCCCTGTGCTGAAGCAGACAGATCAGCAGGTGAGAGGAAGAGCAAAGGCAGAAGCAAAGAGGAAGGTCTTGAGGTGCTTCTCAACCAAAGATGGTTCTCAAGTTTCAGAGAGGCAGGGAAGGCTGTTACAGGGGGGGCCCTGTAAAGCAAATGGAGGGGCGGTGTCTGTACCCCTACTCTCTATAGGGTAGAGGAGAGGCACTGAGGACCCCCCAGCCAAGATTCTCTTATTGGTAGCAATGGACGAGCAATCAAGGCCTAGCTTCTCAGGAGGTGATGCGGGCTGGTTCTTTAGTGTAGTCCCCAAGCACCCACAAAGGAATGTCCACACACTGTATTAGTTAAAACAGTCTTTATATAATTAAGGTTCACGTTATATACACTCACGATAATACACTTTGTGCTCCAACAATTCTAAAATGGTAAATATATACAGTTCTAGGTGGTACCATGATTACGCTGATTCTATTAAGAAGCATCAACTGTACTCCATTCAAATAGCATATGAATCAACACAGTAAAACGATATCAACTATAGATTTAGGAGGGAGATACGTTGGTTAGGTAATTGGCAGAATACTGGCCTCATTACCTAGACACAGTTCCGTGTGAGGATCCTCCCCACCTGGGCAACCTGTAAATGAAGATGCACTACAAGCCCAATCCATCTAGAGTCTAATCTTCTATAGTTCTGCAACCCAAATGTACCTTGTGTTGTATAGTTCTTCATCTGGGAATCGACGGGCCCTTCTTGAGTGCGCTCCCTTTCAGGCAGGAGCCATGGGTCGTCGAACTTCCGAGATGAAGAAAAGGTGAACATTGTCATTGAGGCGGCAGCTTCGGTCCTTGCGGTGCTTGTTGACGAGTGATCGAAAATGTCCTGCAACAGGGGAGGCGTGCAGCGCACCTTGACAATGTTTTGTTGCTGCAAAGAGTTAGTGAAGAACTTTGGCCCAGCAAGGGCATCGAGTCATCGGCGAACGGGATGTGACCACGGCTGACTTAAGTAGCTTCGGCGTCTGAGGTTTTCGGGTGGCGGGTAAACCCACTGGCGGGTTCTCCTCGGTCGTGGACGGCCTTGACTTCTGGCAGGATGAAAGCAGTCAACGATGATGCTCAAGGGAGTGCTTGGATCAAATGTTCTTAGGCAAAAGGAGTACTGCAGCTCCGGTTGCCGACGGTGGATGGCTGTCCCTGTGCTTCTCTTCGCTATCCTCGGTGGTCCCCTTCTCCAGTCGGCAGCCTTTCGTAGGTCTGTCTACCACGGAGCTTTGGCAAAGATCAGCTGGTGCACGATGGTCCCTCGTAGCTCGGGAAGAGGTCTCCTAGCCAGGTCCTCTCTTGGATCAGTTCTTGAAGGCACAGCAGCTTTCAGATTGAAAGGAACAGAACAGCGGTTCACCTTCTTCCGGCTCGGCTTCGAGAGTAAGCATCAAGTATCAACTTCAGCTTCTGAACGATTTCTAGCAGTGAGAGGCCCCCAGATATACTGTTTATCTCCCATTCACTCTTCTGGGTTACACTCAGGCAACCATTCATTCAGAAGGGCATTTAGGCAGTCAGGCAGCCAATCAGGTGCACGTTGCATTCAGGCCATTCTTCTCCATCCAGACACTCAACAGATAATGTGGATTCGGACAAGCACTCTGCTATTCAGCACTACACACTGCATTCATACCCGTTTCGGGCAGGCCTGTCTCAGTCATTGTATCAAATACCAGATACTGGACACCCATAACACAGAATGCGTATTCGTCACACTTCACCCAGGTCCCACCCCACGGGCGTACCCACAACATACAGTCATTGGGAAGGCTCCAGCCAGTCTGGCCAGGACTTCCCCACACTACCATATATGGATCTTCCACCCAACAGCCAGTCAGGTGGAAGGGACGGAAGCAGGGCTTCCCGGGACTTCGGGAAAAGAAGGTAACAGGCGATGGGAAACAAGATGGCTTTGTGGCCTCTTGCTTTCTATCAGGAATCCACTGATTCCAATGATGGGGCCTAGGCACCCCAAAATGGAGGATGCACGGGGCACCTGTCAATTCAGCACAGAGCTGCCACCAGCCCTTACCCTGCTCTGTGGACCACACACAGGTGCCCAAAAACATACACTAGGAGTACGGGGTCGTACTCCCACCCATGGGTGCCATAGGGGTATCCCAAAGGTCTGTACACCAAACCAAATACAGGAAGAGCTGCACCGCCAGGAGTCCCACATATACTCCTGCGCTGAAAAAAACCAAATCAGAACATACATGATAAAGCAATAAAGGACAAGGATTCAGCGGCCCTGTCTCTCTGATGCATTTCAAACATCACAGGCCCCAACCAAGGAAATAGATCTACCCCCAACTCGTTGCTTGGAGAAGCGACTGACCTTGAGGGAGTTGGAGGTGCAAGAGCGAAGAGCTCGAGTAGGAAGGGATTTACTGAGGGAGAGTTGAAAGTATTGTGGACCCAGGCCCCAGAAGGGCTTGTGGACAATGCAGAGGGTCTTGAATTTGCAGTCCTGTTCTGATGAGATGGCGAGGGTGGAGAGTAGAAGCAGGCAGATTTAGAAAGAGGCTGTTGCAGTAGTCCAGCCTAGAGAGAACCTGAGCTCTAGAGACTGGAAGCTTCTGTGGGAAGAAAAGGAAGAATACCCCTGAGGAGGTGCAGTTGGTACATTGACTTCTTAGAGATGTGAGGAGAAAAGGAGAGAGTGGAGTCGAAGATGACCCCGAGATTCTTAGCTTCAAAGGTGGGAGCAGGAAGAGTGCCAAGGGAGGCCGGCGAAAGAGTGACAGTAAAAAATGGTGCAGGTGTGCTGATGAGGAGAATCTCAGTCTTTCTGGCATTAAGACAGAGATCATTGGCGGCACACCACTCCTGGATAGCAGACAGTCGGAGATGAGAAGAGGTGGCAGAGCGAAGCCTGAAAACGAGTTGTCATCCGCATAGCACTGAATGTTGGAGCAGAGAACAGCAATGCGGTGGGCAAGGGGTGCCAGGTATTGGTTGAAAAGCCAGTAAAAGAGGTTAGACCCCTGGGGAACACCACAGGTAGAGAGTGAAATGGATGAAAGGAAGCACCCAAGTTGGACCTGGGAGGGTCGATAAGAGCAGAAAGAGGTCAGTCAGGCCAGGGCCTGATAAGTGATACCAAGGTTTTAACAGACGGTTGAGCACAATGGCATGGTTGACCATATCAAAGGCAGAAGAAAGATCGAGTAGGATGAGGACAGAAGTGATGTTAGAGTCGAGGTTGGAGAGAAGGTCTTCATGGATATTCGGGAGAGCAGTTTCCATGCTTCTGGCAGCTCTGAAGCCAGACTAATGGTCGTGGAGGCAGCCAACAGAATCGGCATGGAGAGTAAGATGGGAGATGGCCAGCTTTTCTAGGAATTTGTCTGGAAATCTCGTCCGGGGAAGAACCGAGGAAAGGAAGGAGGAGGAGGGCGGCTGCAGTAGTGCCAGAGGTAAAGTATACAGAAGGGGGAAGAGGAGGAATGGGCAAGATGGTGCACAGGATGTTTTGTTTTTTTTTAATATTTTTTTTTTTAAAGATGAAATGAGGCAAAGGCCTTGCAAAGGGCCTGGGAGGCGACAGGCGAGGTACAGACTGCAGCAGGGTTGGCCTGCTCCTTGCAGATTTTAAAAAGTTGAGCCGAATTGTTAAATGCCTCAGAGACATGGGCTTGGATGTGGGCCATCTTCTTAGTTCGGTCAAGGAGACGATACCGCCTTTTGAGCAGGTTGCAGGCTAGTTTGTCGGAGTATACAAGAAGCCTGCCATTTCACTTGGCTTTGGGCTTCAAGCATATTCTCATGATAGGGGCAAGAACATCAAGAGTATCTGAGATAGAAGAATAGAGCGTGGAAAGGGCTGCGTCAGGATATGAGTCAGCCAGAGGAGGAGGAGAGAAAGTGGCGGCGAAAGCCTTAATTGACGCACACTTCATGGGTTGGATGACGAGAAGGCAGGTGGAAGTATTGCAGTTGGCTTGGCCTGAGGGGAAGAGAGGGAGAGATGGGAGGAGAGAGAGATCGGTCCAGGAGAGAGGAGTGGTCAGAGGGATGCAGAGGGGGAGGTCCAAGGAGATTAGAACATGCAGCGTATACCCTCTAGAGTGAGTCGGGCCAGAGGGGAGAATAGAAAGAGGATCGCAGAGGTTGTGAAAGAGTCCAGAGGAGGAACAGGGAGCATCCAGATAGATGTTAAAGTCCCCAAGAAGGAGGATTTGAGTGGTTGAGGCCAGGAGGGAGGAGAAGTCTGCCCACTCGGAGAGGAAGGAGGTGATCTGACCAGGTGGCCGGTAGATAGTAGCCACGCTAAGACAGTGGCCAGGAGAGCGAGAGAGAGCCTGCAGACAAAGCATTCGAAGGAGGAGTCGGTCTGCATAGGAATGACAGAGGCAGGAATCCAGTCCGGGAAGATCAGGGCTACACCCCAAACCCCCTCCTTTCTGGGTGTGGAGAGGATCTTGTAGCCGTCAGGTAGGAGAGTGTCAAAGTTTGTGACAGAGCTGGCCGTGAACCATGTCTCGGTAAGACAGAGGACATCAAGGTCAAGTTCTTCAAGCAGGCGGCAGATGTCTGAGGAGTGTTTGACGGCTGAGTGAGTGTTGAGAGTGGAAATATGGAGAAGGTTGCCATCATTGAAGTACTTCCGGGAAGGGGTACGGATCAGAGGTACGCCCTGCGGAGGTGTAGAAGGAGGTGTAGATCGAGCCCAAGGGGGGGGGGGGCAAGAGAGGAAGGAGGAGAGGGCAAGGTAGCCGAGGAGGCGGGGGGGGGGGTAGGCAAGGAAGCAGAGGAAGGGAGAGAAGGGACAGCAGGAGAAGAAAGGAAAAGGATTGAGACGTACACACCGCGCACATGTGTACAATGTAAAGGATTTACTGTCTGATATAACCGTAGATCTGTAGGGTTTAACCATCATGTGTTATAATTTTAAATCATTTTCCTTGCGTGTTTGTGTGATGTGGTCTGCTCTAAAACCAATGTCCATATTATGCTGTGGGAAATTTTACATTGTTTTTGTTTTGCACTTTGGTGCCACATATTCTTCTCACCTGCCATGCCTCTTCTCAGTTTGCTTTGCTGCCTTGTCATCAGCATCAACCATGTCTTATCTTAATTCTTCTGGTTTGACCTGCCTGTTTTCTCACCCTCATTGCTCTCCCGCCATCCATGTGGTCTTTAATAATTAGTAATGGCTTTTTCTCACTCAGGCATTGATGAGCCTCTCAACTTGCGACGGAGGCGAATGTTGACACCTGGCTTCATGTACAGCCCATGGAAGTTTGGCTTCATGCGACAGCACAAGATTGACATGAACTGGCGAAGCGGTGACATCAGGCCCCCAAAGGTTGGTAGGTGTGCTCTGCTCTCCTTCCCTTTTCTTTTGAACAACCCTTGCTTGCCTTAAGGCTTTAATCCATATGGGGGACACCTGCCTTCTTTCATGTGTGGACGCCTTCACAAGCACTTTTTATCCTTGTTAGAAATACAATATTATTTGGTGTAAGCCATGTATAGTTTTGTAAAACTTTCTCAAAAGGGGACCCTGGCTCCATGATTCCATAAGTACCACTGCACGTCTGGCCTTCTTTTTCTATTAGCAGGTTACTGCAAAGGTTTGGGCCTAGTTTCTTTTTCCAGAAACAACTTCCACAGAAGTTTCCACTCCTGTTTACATTGTGTTCTTTTTCTCTTTGAGCTTTTTTGGCATCCCAGTGCATAATATTTGTACCCGCATTCAAGAAACCTGTAGCTGTTGGGAAAGCAGTTCCCGGATGCTGATCCTCACAGGCTCTTGTGTGGTTTAAGGCACTTTGACTCCGCTTACTTCTTGCCCTGCACTGGTGTATTTCGAATTTCCATCAAAATGCCTTTGCAATAGACTCTTGCGCTTTTTGGCTTATGCGCGCACCCTTTTTGGCTCGTGTGCTCTCTCTTGCTTTTTGGCTCGTGTGCTCCCTCTTGCTCTTTGGCTCGTGTGCTCTCTCTTGCTCTTTGGCTCGTGTGCTCTCTCTTGCTCTTTGGCTCGTGTGCTCTCTCTTGCTCTTTGGCTCGTGTGCTCTCTCTTGCTCTTTGGCTCGTGTGCTCTCTCTTGCTCTTTGGCTCGTGTGCTCTCTCTTGCTCTTTGGCTCGTGTGCTCTCTCTTGCTCTTTGGCTCGTGTGCTCTCTCTTGCTCTTTGGCTCGTGTGCTCTCTCTTGCTCTTTGGCTCGTGTGCTCTCTCTTGCTCTTTGGCTCGTGTGCTCTCTCTTGCTCTTTGGCTCGTGTGCTCTCTCTCGCTCTTTGGCTCGTGTGCTCTCTCTCGCTCTTTGGCTCGTGTGCTCTCTCTCGCTCTTTGGCTCGTGTGCTCTCTCTCGCTCTTTGGCTCGTGTGCTCTCTCTCGCTCTTTGGCTCGTGTGCTCTCTCTCGCTCTTTGGCTCGTGTGCTCTCTCGCTCTTTGGCTCGTGTGCTCTCTCTCGCTCTTTGGCTCGTGTGCTCTCTCTCGCTCTTTGGCTCGTGTGCTCTCTCTCGCTCTTTGGCTCGTGTGCTCTCTCTCGCTCTTTGGCTCGTGTGCTCCCTCTCGCTCTTTGGCTCGTGTGCTCTCTCTCGCTCTTTGGCTCGTGTGCTCTCTCTCGCTCTTTGGCTCGTGTGCTCTCTCTCGCTCTTTGGCTCGTGTGCTCTCACTCGCTCTTTGGCTCGTGTGCTCTCTCTCGCTCTTTGGCTCGTGTGCTCTCTCTCGCTCTTTGGCTCGTGTGCTCTCTCTCGCTCTTTGGCTCGTGTGCTCTCTCTCGCTCTTTGGCTCGTGTGCTCTCTCTCGCTCTTTGGCTCGTGTGCTCTCTCTCGCTCTTTGGCTCGTGTGCTCTCTCTCTTGTGCGCTCTTTGGCTCGTGTGCTCTCTCTCTTGTGCGCTCTTTGGCCCGCTCTCTCTCTTGTGCGCTCTTTGGCCCGCTCTCTCTCTTGTGCGCTCTTTGGCCCGCTCTCTCTCTTGTGCGCTCTTTGGCCCGCTCTCTCTCTTGTGCGCTCTTTGGCTACTCGGCCCGCTCTCTCTCTTGTGCGCTCTTTGGCCCGCTCTCTCTCTTGTGCGCTCTTTGGCCCGCTCTCTCTCTTGTGCGCTCTTTGGCCCGCTCTCTCTCTTGTGCGCTCTTTGGCTACTCGGCCCGCTCTCTCTCTTGTGCGCTCTTTGGCTACTCGGCCCGCTCTCTCTCTTGTGCGCTCTTTGGCTACTCGGCCCGCTCTCTCTCTTTCCTTCTCTCTCTCTCTCTTTCCTTCTCTCTCTCTCTCTCTCTCTCTTTCCTTCTCTCTCTTTCTCTCTCTCTTTCCTTCTCTCTCTCTCTCTCTCTCTCTTTCCTTCTCTCTCTCTCTCTCTCTCTCCTTCTTTCTCTCTCTCTCTCTCTTTCCTTCTCTCTCTCTCTCTCTCTTTCCTTCTCTCTCTCTCTCTCTCTCTCTTTCCCTCTCTCCCTCTCTCTCTCTCCCTCCCTCTTGTGCGCTCTTTGGCTACTTGGCCCATGCACGCTCTCGCTTGTGCGCTCTTTGGCTACTCGGCCCGCTCTGTCCCATATGCTGAAAGCCTGGGGAAGGCAAGCTAACTGCTCAACTGTTGGGCAAGATTGTATGCAGTACCCCTTGGGTGCACTACAATGACCTTGACCACCTGGCAACTGGGGACCCAACCTTTGAAGTCTGAACTACACAGGTTGGTAGTGTGGCTGAGCAGCCAGGTTTATCTCCGGAGGGGCCAATGTGAGCTGTAATGTTGTGACACAGTTTCACAGTAGCAGGTATCCAAATAAACACTTATACTCGAGGTTTCTTGATAAAACAGTTATTAAATTATTTCTCAGTCAGTTGTATAAGCCTTCTTCAGAAGGGAGCAATATATATAACACTTATATGCACTTAAAAACACACTGTTTCTCTAAATCAGATGATACCCAATAGGGGACGGCGCACACACTTCCTATACCCTCAGGTGACTTAAATAGCTAGGAAACTGTGGACATTGATTTATCACTGGTACACTACGGAAATACTGAGTTTGGTGTAAAAGATAGAATAGAGGAATAAAACAAAGGTTAACAAATAATTCACAAACGGGTAAGTACTTTTAAGAACCTTCCAATGTCAAATCAGTTTAACCCTTTCCTGGGGAAAAGATAAAGCACAGAGTCGGATGTAAGAAGAGTCTCTCAGGGAGCCAGGACAGCCAATGTTAGTTGCACAATGTCAAGGGGAGCTGAAGATCTTCTTTGCAGGTAGGTAAAAGGTCTTGCACAATGTTTTTAGAAATATTTGTAGAAAATGGAACACTTGAAGGGCCACAAGCTGGGTTGGTTTGTGAGGGGCAAAGCTTTAGCAACTCTGCAAGGTAACCAAGACAGGTCTCAAATGAGAGCAAGTAAGGCTACACAACAAGAGGTAAGTTCTCTTAGACTTTACAGTACTTCTTGTTAGAAGAAATGGTTCCAGCTGTTCCTGTACAGCTCTGCAGATCCTGCTGTTGTTGAGCCTCAGTCGTGGGGACAAGAGGGAGGACTTCTGGGGACTCCTGTTCTGCAATGGGAAGGTCAGCGGCAGCAATGGGCAAACTGCAATTCAGCAGTTCTTCAGTGTTTCAGCCGCTCGCGTCTGACAGCAAATGGCAACACTGCGGTTCTCGGATACCACTTCAAACTGTCCTTGCTTCTAGGTTCCAGCACTTTGAGGTGGCTCAGGCTCGGTCAGTCCTGCATCAGGAAAGTCCGGAGGATCTTCCTAGCGCTCGGGTCTGACTTAAAAGCAACACACACAATCTGGTGTTCCTCTCCCTGGCACTTCGGTTCCTACAGCAGAAGCAGTGGAAGTGTTAGGAAGAATTCTCAGACATTTGCTAATTCCTCTCTACCTTAGAGACCCTCAGCAACCCTGCTGGATTTTGAGGACTTGAATTTTTAACCTGGACAGAGTGATGCCCTTTTTTCCACTCTCTCGTGTATTTTTAATGTGATTTGAACACTTTTTTTTGGTTGTGGAGTCTGACAAACTCCATAGGCATCATCTTTTACATTGTCACACAGCACCCTCAGCGCAGTGACACGGGGAAGTCTCTGAGACTTCTCAAAGGTTTAAATACCTTCTCTTGGATAGACTACTGTTTCCAAGAGCAGTGAAGTGAAATTGACTTTACTTACTTTTGTAATTTTCTAGACCCAGCACACACTATCTTACAATAGGGTGCTGGCGGGGTTACTTAGTATCCCCTTTTGTCTAGCTTCTCATGTAACATTTTTGTGTTACCTTTCCTCGATGAATGGCTGATGGCAGTGGTTTACTTTTAACTACTGTGGTGTGTTTTTACCACGGGCTGCATTCGCAGCTGCAGTAAAGCACCAAAGGGTGCCACTTTTGTCAAAATGGCCCGGTCTTCTTTTTTTCGCCATTTCTGTGTGGGAAGGTCCTTCTTGAGATTTACTCTGCGCATCAAACCAGGTTTGATCCCTTTGTTCGCTTAGTCTTTGGCGGGATTCACGAGTGAAGCCCGCCTCTGGTTCCACGGTGTCTGGCGGGGGCAGGAAGTGAGGGAGGTGCCCGAAACTCCCTTTGCTTAGTATCCTAGGAGACAGGAATGCACTCCTAGGTGATTGGCCGGCTGGCTGTCCGGCAATGACAGCCACCCTGCTGGGTGACTGACAGCTAGGCTGGAATGAATGGGAGAAACCTGCATAAAAGTCAAGGCTTTTTGGCTTGGAAGGCAGAGTCGACCACTGGACGAATGAATCCAAAGAAGAACTTGGAAGAGATGCCCTCTGAAACTCTTGGACCATTGGTTTGCACGGTGAAGCCCTGCTGCTGTGCTGAAGCTCCAAATTCGTTTTGACTAGAGAAGCCTGTTAGGGAGAATTCTCATAAATTGTCATGCCTGCCGGACATACCCCTGGACCAGGAACAACTTCTCCATACAAGATGAGTTACGCCCATAGAACCAGTAGACCTTTTTTATTCAAAATGGAGGTTGTTCAATACATTGCCCGGAAAACGACGTCTGCATTTTTCACGTCGTTAATTTTCACGTGACTTAGGTCCGTCACATGTATCACGGCAGTGCGTACATAAGCAGCGTGGAAACTCCATTCGCTGCTTCTGATTAAGTCAATTTTGGCGTTTGTAGCTGAACTCCGGACCTGCGTTCTCGCATTCCTTTCAGCAAACTTCTTTGGCCTAATTTGAGCTTGTTTTCCTCCACACGCTAATTCCTGGGTTGCGTGTATCCTGTTCGCGTGCCAAATCTCCACGCAGACGCTGTCTGCAAGCGCGGCTGTCCTGTGCTGCGTGAATCCAGTTCGCGTGCCAAATCTCCATGCGGGCGCTGTCTGCAAGCGCGGCTGTCCTGAGCTGCGTGAATCCTGTTCGCGTGTCAAATCTCCACGCGGACACTGTCTGCAAGCGCGGCTGTCCTGAGCTGCGTGAATCTTGTTCGCATGCCAAATCTCCACGCGGACGCTGTCTGCAAGCGCAGCTGTCCTGGGCTGCGTGAATCCAGTTCACGTGCCAAATCTCCACGCGGACGCTGTCTGCTAGCGCGGCTGTCCAGGGCTGTGTGAATCCTGTTCGCGTGTCTAATTCTTCACGCGGAAACGCTGTCTACAGACGCGGCTGGCTTGGCTGCGTGTATGCTGTCGCGTGCAATCCTGCACGTGTTTTTCTGAACTACTTCGAACTTTTGGTACCTGTGACAGTTAACAGGTGAGATTCTTATTTTGTTCTTTGTGGGAAAGGAAGTATTTCATGAACTATTGGAAGGTGATTGTGCACAGTACTTTGGACGCTATCCTGTGGTGCACCAACCCGGTATCTAGCGAGAGCCTCGTGCTGTTCGGGATAAGTCTCCCTTACTAATCTTCCCTTCCTTTGTCGTTTGTTCAACTCTTGGGACTCTTCAAGATATTGTCCTGGAATTCTTCAGTTTAGCCTTAAGGTCAGTGTCTGAATTAATCCCAATTCTGTGTTTCTTAGTATTTAACTTGGGACAGTGTCTTATGATACTTATCTATTTTAGGCATACTTCCTGTACAATTACCATGCCCTTTCCAGTGATCCATCTCTCTGCCTGTTTTATTCAGTCAGAGAGTTGTATCATTTGGAAGGTCTAATTTGACCTGCCTTCAATCAAGTCGTGTGAAGATAGGATCCAGGAAAGCCCTACTAAATTGTATCCTTTTTTGGTTACTGTATCCTTTTCAGTTGATACTTTGGTTATTTATGACATAAATATGCTAATTCCCCTCACCTTAGAGACCCTCAGCAACGTTGCTGGATTTTTAGGACTTGATTTATTACCTGGAGAGAGTGCAAGCCTTTTTTTTCCCACTCTCTCATGTATTTTAATGTGTTTTACTCTTGTGTTCTTTCATTGTGGAGTTTTAGACAACTCCATAGGCATGATCTTTTCATGCCACAGTGCAGTGACGCAGGGAAGCCTTTTAGGCCGTCCTAAGGTTTAAATACCTTCTCTGTGATAAACTACTGTTTCCCAGAGAAAGTAAAGTGAAATTGACTTTACTAGTCTTTCCAAATTCCTAGACCCAGCACACCTTATCTTACCATAGAGTGCTGGAGGGGTTACTTAGTATCCCCTATGTCTAGAAAGTCATGTAGCAGTCAAATGCTACCCTTTCCTCTCGAAATGGCTGGTGGCAGTGGTTTTACAACAAACTACCATGATTTTTCCCGACCGCGAACACCGGTAGTGTTAAATCACAGGAGCCATGTTTTTCAAGATGGTGTCTGAGCCCTTTGTTTAAACAGGTCCCGGTCTTCTTTTTTTGCCATTTCTTTTTGGAAAGGTCCTTATAGAGTTTCTCTGCACACCAAACCAGGTTTTGTCCCTTTGTTTCCTACGCCTTTGGAGGGCTTCAGGACTGAATACCGCCTCTGGTGCCTGAGTGTCTGGGGGGTGGGCAGGAAGTGAGGGAGGTGCCTGAAACTCCGTGCTTAGCCTCCTAGGAGACCCAAATGCACTCTGCCGTGATTGGCTGGCTGGCTGACTGTCTGGCAAGGACAGCCACCCTGCTGGGTGAGTGGCAGCTAGGCTGGAATGAATGGGAGAAACCTGCATAAAAGGCAAGGCTTTTTGGCTTGGAAGGCAGAGTAGACAACTGGACGAAGGAATCCTAGAAGAACTTGGAAGAGACACCTGCTGCAACTCCTGGACCTTTGGTTTGCCCGGTGAAGCCCTGCTGCTGTGCTGAAGCCTCAAATTCTCAATGGGAAGATCTGGTAACAATGGGAAGATCGGGTAGTTGTCTCGCCAGCCCTGGTTCTCTCTCTGCAGTGGTGATCAAGAGAACCTCTTGAAGGGGAAGACCTTCACCACTCCTGCAGTTGAAGCCACTCCCATGACACATCTCTCACAGGGTGGGGGGCTCACCTGCTTCAGCAGACAGCACACGGAGTGTGGTCCTCTCAAGTAGCGTCCAACCATATAAACTTACTGGAGGTTTTAGGGGTGTTCAAAGCATTGAAGGCCTTTCAGATGCAACTGCAAGGGAAGACAGTGCTGATTCTAACGGACAGCACTACTGCTATGTATTACCTTAACAAACAGGGGGGCACTCACTCTCCAGGGCTATGCAAGCAGTCCCAAAACATTTGGATATGGGCTCTCAAACACAAGATGTTTTTGTTGTCCCAACATATTCCAGGTGAACTCAATCTTCTAGCAGACGTACTCAGCAGAGATTTCCCTATGACCGTAGAATACGAATGGTGACTGCACGAAGACATAGCAGAATGGGGTTTCCCAGAGATCGACCTGTTCGCTACTCAGGAGAACGCCCAATGCTAGAACTACGCCTCCAGGAACCCCCAGAACCGATCCAAGGGGAACAGTCTCTGGATAACATGGTCGGGGAAATTTGTCTACGCTCCCCAAACCCCCCCCGCCCCCCAGCCCCACCCTACTCCCCTTCGCAACATGAAAGTGCACAAGATGCACCAGGAACCAGTTACCATGATACTGATGGCCTCCATGTGGGCCCGCCAACCCTGGTTCGCTCACCTGATGGAAATGTCCCTCTCCCCACCAGTCAAGCTTCCCTGCCCGTACAACATGTCTCAGGACAGGGGGTGAAACCCTACACCCATGCCCACAAACTCTGAACTTAGCAGCCTGGCTCATGAGATCATAGACTTTGGACACCTGCATCTCCCTCAGAGATGCAGGGACTTACTCAGGGAAGCGAGAAAACCTAATACGTGTTATTGCTATGCCAGCAAATGGAAACGTTTTGTCATCTGTTGCAATTCCAAGGGCGTCAATCCCATCGATTGCTCACCCTCACACATTGTGCTGTATCTAACCCACCTGTTGGACACTGGGTTAGTCTTCAATTCCCTAAAGGTTCATCTGGCTGCTCTGTCAGCCTACACCACATCACAACAAAAGGTATTGTGGAAAATACCGGTGATTAAAGCCTTTATGGAAGGGGTTAAGAGGATTTATCCTCCCATCTTTCACCCAGCCCCTGAATGGGATCTGAATGTGGTTTTGACCAGGCTCATGGGAGCTCCCTTTGAGCCTATGCATACAGCAAGACTGAAAGACCTGACTTATAAGACCACCTTCCTAGTGGCTATCACTTCTATCAGAAAGGTTAGCGAAGTACAGGCTTTTTCTGTTCTAGACCCCTTTGTTACAGTCCACAAAGATAAGGTAGTTCTGCGCACACATCCTAGGTTTGCGCCTAAATTCATCTCAAAGTTCCATGTGAACCAATTAATCGAACTACCCACTTTCTTCCAGAACCCTGCTAACATGGCCAAAAGAAGCCTTCACACATTAGACGTGCGCAGGGCAGTCATGTTTTACCTGGAAAGAACTAAACCACTAAGAAAGACTAAACAATTATTTGTTTCAGTGGCAGCTGGTAGAGAAGGGGATCCTGTCTCTAAATCCGCTATCTGAAGGTGGATTGTCAAATGCATCACACTATGTTACACTCTTGCTAAGAGAGAACTGCCCTTCAAGCCTAGAGCACATTCTACTTGAGGCACTGGGGCATCCATAACATTCATTGCAAATGTTCCTCTTGATTCCATTTGCAAAGCTGCAACCTGGAGTTCTGTACACACCTTTACAAAACACTATTGCCTATACACTCATTCTAGGTCTGATTCTCAGATGGGACAAGCAGTACCAAGACATCTTTTCTCTACTGTTCCTTCTCACAACCCACCTCCAAGTCCGGGTACTGCTCGCTAGTCTATGCACAGCATGTGATTCTAAGCAGATTAACAGGCATCAGAAGACATGCATTACTTACCGTAATAGCATTTCTGATGATTGTATTTGCTTAGTTTCCCATGCGTCCTCCCTACCGCCCCTCTCAGGGTGGAAGGAACATGGACGTCTTACTACTTTCTCTCTTTATGTACTCACTCACTATAGCCTTGGGCTCCCTCATGGCAGAAAAAATACAATCGGAGGGACCTCGGCGTGTGAGGGTTTTTGGGTACTACACGCGTCACAATAGGGGTAGTGTTACAGACACGCTCATGCCGACGTCCCCTTTCGGTCCCCAAAAGACGAGATGCAATACTCCGCGGTTACCACTGGATGTCGGACCATATGTGCAACATGTGCCAGAGGCAGTCTTCACACCTGAAGCCCACTAAAGGTGATTGAAAAAAGACCAAACTAGGTTTGGCACGCAGAGGTAAACGCTAGAAGGACCTTTCCACAAAGAAATGGCGAAAAAAGGACCAGGACCGGTTTAAATAAAGGGGGTTCAGACGGCATCTTGTAAAACATGGCTCCCGCGATTTAACTTTACCAGAGCTACGAATAGTTCAAAATCATGCTAGTTTGTTGTAAAACCACTGCCACCAGCCATTCTGAGAGAAAAGGGTAGCATTTCTTTGTGGAAAGGTCCTTCTAGAGTTTACCTCTGTGTGCCAAACCTAGTTTGGTCTTTTTTCAATCACCTTTAGTGGGCTTCAGGTGTGAAGACTGCCTCTGGCACCCGAGTCTCTGGGGTGGGCAGGAAGTGAGGGAGGTGCCCGAAACTCCCTGTGCTTAGTCTCCTAGGAGACCCAAATGTGCTATGTGGTGATTGGCTGGCTGACTGTCTGGCAAGGACAGCCACCCTGCTGGGTGAGTGACAGCTAGGCTAGAATGAATGGGAGAGAACTGAATAAAAGGCAAGTCTCTTGGCTTGGAAGGCAGAGTCGACCACTGGAACGAAAGAACCGAAGACCAGCTCGAAGAAGACGGCTGCTGCAACTCCTGGACCGTTGGTTTGCCTGGTGAAGCCCTGCTGCAGGTCCGAATCGCCAAGTTCACTTCGACAGAGAAGCCCCTTCAAGGACGACGTCTCCCTTTGAGTTGGTGGGACCATTCACCTCAACAATAAGCCACCTGGACACCTATCTCAGAGCTGGTTGCTTTTTCTTCATTTGTAAGATACTGTAAAATAAGACTAGAGTACTTGCCTCTCGCGGTGAAAGTGCTTGAAACTTTTGCAACTCACAGGCCTAATCCGCTTGTGACACAACATATGATTCTTCTTGCTACAAACTTCTCCTAAGAACTTGTGCAGAGACTTTTCCGTCTACTTACCAGAACTGCTTTGTCCTATCCAAGACTTTAGTCCATTGAATTCGGCCTAGCCTATTGAATTGAACTGCCCCTTCTGGTGAACTCAAAATATCTACACTGTCTAAGAATATTTGTAACCTTTTTATGTTCTAATAGCCCTTGCCTTTCATTCCCCCTGAAAAAGTATTCTGAATGCCAACAGCAAGATATTCATGTCGGTTCATAGTGATAATATCGAAAACCAAAATCTCGAATACAAAAGGCCGAAAAATAAAATATCTAATTTTTTTTTCAATGTGTTTTTTTTTTAAATGGGGGGGGTTCCCCCCCCAACCCCCCTTTTTTTTCATTTTTTTTTTATTTTACCCCTTTTTTTTACTTACCTGACCCCAAAAACATATATAAATAAATAAATAAAAAATTCGATATTTTTTTTTCGATATTTTTTTTTCGGTCTTTTTGTATTCAATATTTTGGTTTCGAGATTTTGACTGACTACCATTCATGGTTCATAGTGATAATATCGAAAACCAAAATCTCGAAAACCAAAATCTCGAATACAAAAGGCCGAAAAATAAAATATCGAATTTTTTTTTCAATGTGTTTTTTTTTTAAATGGGGGGGTTCCCCCCCCAACCCCCCTTTTTTTTCATTTTTTTTTTTTATTTTACCCCTTTTTTTTTACTTACCTGACCCCAAAAACATATATAAATAAATAAATAAAAAATTCGATATTTTTTTTTTCGATATTTTTTTTTTCGGTCTTTTTGTATTCGATATTTTGGTTTCGAGATTTTGACTGACTACCATTCATGTCCCCAGCACACTTATTACTAAAGTTAACTGTGATTGTAGGTTGTCTGTGGGCCACCCCAAAAGGGTCTTATCTGATTCAACCATTCGCGGCTTTACTTTACCGGTAAAGTAAAAAAAGTAAAATAGTGCCAGGCTTCTTTTTTCGCCAGGTCTTTGTGGGAAGGTCCTTCTAGAGTTTCTCTGCGTGCCAAACCAGGTTTGATCTTTGTTCATTTTTCCTTTGGCAGGGTTTCTGAGAGAAACCCGCCTCTGGCGCCCGAGTGTCTGGGGTAGACAGGAAGTGAGGGAGTTGCCCGAAACTCCCTGTGCTTAGTCTCCTAGGAGACCCAAATGCACTCTATGGTGATTGGCTGGCTGACTGTCCTGCAAGGACTGACATCCTGCTGGGTGAGTGACAGCTAGGCTGGAATGAATGGGAGAGAACTGAATAAAAGGCAAGTTTTTTTGGCTTGGAAGGCAGAGTCGGCCATTGGACGAAGGAACCGAAGAAGAGCTTGAAGAGGATGCCTGCTGCAGCTCTTGGACCATTAGTTTGCCTGGTGAAGCCCCGCTGCACACTTGCTGAGTTTGCATCGACAGAGGCCCCTGCAAGGACTTCTTCTCCCTTTTGAGTTGGTGGGACCAATCAACTCCAAAGTAAGCCACCTGGACATCCTCTCAGATTGTGTGCGTTACCTTTAAGCTGGCCTAAATCTTTTGGAAGATCCTCCGGACTCCCACGAAGCAGGACTGACCAAGCCTGAGCCCCCTCTGCAGAGTGGGACCACAGAAGCAAGGACAGTCCACCTTGACAGCCAGGAACTGCGCTTATTGCTATTGGCTTTACCACAAGGAGCTGAAATGCGAAACAGCCACTGAAAGTGAAGTTTGCTGGTTGCCAGTTTTCGACAGTCCCAGTGCAGGAGTCCTCCGACGTCCTTCCTCTTGCCCCACGACTGAGGCCCAGGAGCAGTGAGATCTGCAGAGCTGCCCAGGAACCGAGGTCATCAGCAGCATCTTTTCTTCTTTACCAAGGTACTGTAAAATAAGTCCAAGAACTTGCCTCTTACTGTAGAAGTGCTTGTGACTTCCACAACTCACAGGCCTAATTCGCTTGTGGCCCTGCATTTGATTCTTCTCTTCATCAAAGACTCCTAAGAACTTGTGCAAATACTTTTTCATTTACTTACCTGAAGTGCTACCTCTTAAACAAAGCCTTTTACCTATTGACTTTGGCTTAGCCTTATGTGATGAATTGCAGGCAGGGAGTAAGAAAGCCTAATTAGAGATGGAGGGTAGAACCTGTGGTTTCCGTGGAGACATTTCCTATTGTGTAGTGTCACATACATTCAGGTACCTTTTTCTAACCTGGGGTGGAATGCTCTTTTTTTTTTTTTTTCTTGTTGCCAGGAGACTGCCCAGCTGAGCGAGGAGGAAGCTGGCCGTTATGAATGGGCCTATTAAGCTGAAACGCAGAATAATTGTTTTTTCTGTTAAGAAGCGCCGTTGCGCTAACTGAGTTGGATTATGTTTTGAATGGCTGACCGGAGGCTGCAGATTTGTTTCTTCTGCGAGTTGAGAGAAGATTGCTAACCCGCTGGAGAACTCACTGAGAGTAATGAAGAGAGTGCAGGGGGCCGAGCATTGCCTTTCCCGACTTATCGTGTGAGGATCGGCTGTTTTTTTGTTGTTTTTTAGTTTGCAGGAGTGCAGCAGCAGGCGAGTCCAACGAGAAGAGGCTCGTCGGAAGAGACTAATCGGATCCCCGAAAGAAGAAAAGGGGAGGAGTCAAGTATCGTAGCAAAGAGGATGAACGGCAGGCTAAGCGTTGAACGACTGCGGCTTACGCTGACAAGGCTCGAAGGACAGCACGCTGAGAAGCTGGAGGGGAAAAGGAGGTGAAGTGAAGCGCTGTCTGGGCCAAATCAGAGCTATAACTGGTGACTGTTCCTTCCTATGTGTGAGAAGAGAAAAGAGGGGAGGGACAATAAAGACTGAAGGAGTTTACCACAGGGTGAGGAACGTTCGTAGGGTAGTTAATTTCACAAAGCTTCAAGATAAGTACCTTGTCACGTTTGAACTAATCCAACAGGAGAGCTGACGAAAAGGTTCTGAAAAGCAAAGTGGGAACAATTGTTGTCAAGGTCCAGTTAAAGGGGAACATTGCATATTCTGCAGAGCTATCTGACAATAACAGAATGGTAAACCTGTTCCCCTCATCAACCTGCTGACATAGTTTTGTATATACGAGGGGAAGCCTTACATCCGTCCTTATATCTTTGACCAAGACTGTGCACACATCCAAAGTTTAACAGATTGGCATTTAAATCTAAGAATTGGAGAAAGCGCCATCCCTTCACGAAGAGTCTACTGCTACAAGTATCCTTTTTCTTGGAAAGATTGTTGAGAACTGACTTTAAGATATTAAAGTTATACTACGTATAACCGTGTTTGCAATCTCTTATTCTCACAAGGTGACACCTATTGAATTGAATGACTCTTCTTTTAGATTGCAATAGTATATGCCATGATTATGAATATTTGTAATTTCTTGTGTTCTAATAACCTTTGCCTTTTACCAACTTTTTTTCCAAATTAAATTTTTATTGGCTTCGACACATCAACAGAGAAATGCAGGGTTCCTGCAGACCTCCTCGTATTCCTAAATACCAATCAAATTTGTATATTTTCTCCCCACTTACCAACCAACTACCATTGCCACCTGCATAACAGTTTGAGCCTGTGTTGCTTGTACTGGCAGGCTACTGATGTTCGATGGGCATTCAGGCAGAGAAACCTCGATAGGTTCGTGTCCATCTCCTTTCCCATGACACTCTCCCATCTTCTCGAGTATATTTACCTCATCCCCTCTTGCCTCCAATAGTGCCTGATACAACTTTGAGATGAGACAACTAGTGCCCCTTGCCGTGTCTAACACCTGCTCCGTGAGTGTCAGATCCCTCTGCAATTTTTGCTCCCATCTATCTGACATTAGTGCGCCCTTCAGTTGCAGGTATTTAAAGACAGGCAGGCTCCCCATGCCCAAGGCCGTTTCTAGATCTCCTATCCTCACAAAACCGTCCCTCTTAAGAACCTGTCCCACCCTCAAGTCCTGCCTCGAACCGGTCCTGGAAGCGCTCATGGTCTAGTATGTAATCCCATATGGGTGGCACCCATATATGGCTCAACGGAGAGGGCCAGGTCGTAACCCCTTTCATCTTTTTTCTGTACCTCCATAGTGTCAGTAGCGGGCCCAGAGTTCTGTGCAAGTGAATCCCCTTCGGCATAGTCTTTATAGGTGCCCACAACCACTCGCCCAAGGTGACCGGGCGGAAGTGGTAGTTTTCTATCCCTACCCATTGCTTGTCCCTGTCCGCACACAGGTGTCGGACCAGGGCCCTGAATTGGGCTGCTCTGTAGTACGTTCTCATCTGAGGTAGTCCCACCCCTCCCTTTTCCTTCAGCTGAATCAATAGGTTGTTCGCTACCCTTTGCTTTCCCCCTTGCCACAGAAAGTAGTTTCTTCAACTCCTTGAAGTGGATCCCAGGTATGTCTATTGGGAGTGCTTGGTATAAGTATAATTTTCGGGGGAGAATCACCATTTTGAGTGCATTTAATCGCCCAAACCATGAGATGGTTAGCTTCTCCCATTTTTCCATTTCACCAGCTAGTATATGCAGAAGCGGGGGGAAGTTGCATTCGTAAATTCTCTCCAGCTTCCATGGTATTTGCACCCTTAGATATTTTATGCAGTTCCTTTCAGTTGGTATCCCCAGGCCTGACCATCTAAGCTGTTGCTCTGACGTACCCTCACCCATGGGGAGGATGATTGATTTATCTATATTTATCTTAAATCCTGACACCATTCCATATTCTAGGACCCGAAGAGCAGTCTGTAGCGAGTTACCCGTATAAGCCAGGTACATAAGGATATCATCTGCGTACATGCTGATTTTGTGCGTCTGTTGCCCCTCTGCAATCCCCATTATCCCATCTTCCTGCCTTATCTTCTCACCCAAGAGCTCCATGGCCAGAGAAAACGGTAGGGGCGAGAGAGGACAACCCTGCCTTGTGCCTCTAGTCAGATGGAATTTGCCCCATGTGACCCCATTAACCATGACTCTAGCTGTTGGTCCCATATAGACTGCTCTAATTGCTCTGCACATTCTCTCCGCCACCCCTATGTGCCGCAGAACCACAAAGAAGGCGGCCCACTCCATCAAATGCCTTCTCTACGTCTAAACTTAGAAGTGCTTGTTTCCCAGGATATTCCCCCACATGCTCCATTAGGTCAGTGGTCTTTCTGATTGTGTCCGGCCCCTGCCTGTCCGCTATGAACCCCATTTGATCAGGATGTATTATACGTGGTAATTTCTCTTCAAATCTCGTCTCCAGGATGCGGGTGAAGCTCTTTTCATCCACATTTAGAGGGGAGATTGGGCGGTATGACCAACAGTGCGATGGATATCTTCCCTCCTTGGGAATGACTGAGATCAGGGCTTCACTAACGCCAGAGCCTTCCTGTCTCCAGGATGCGATTATATAATTTCACCAGATGTTGTTAGGGTTCTTGAGAATTTCTTGTAAAATCCTATCGTATATCCATCCTCTCCCGGGGCTTTCCCGTTGGGGAGCCGGGATATTGCATTTTGGACCTCTTCCTCCGTAAGTGCTCTATCTCCAGGCGTGTGAGTCTGCTCATATGTACATCGCTCAAGTATGTCCGGGCCTCCTCCTGCCCCCTCCCCTGCCTCGGTAGCATACAGTGTTTCATAGTATTGTGCAAATCCTTCCACTATAGCGCTCGGCATGTGCCTACCTCCCTCTCCCATCACCGTGTCCCCTAGTTGCGTGACCCACCGCTCTCCTCTCTGGGCTCAGAGTCTAGACGCCAAGAGCGCTCTGCCTTGTCCCCATTTTCGTAGTATTTTTGCTTCTAATATCTCAGCTTCCAGAACGTTTCGCCCATGTCCAGAGCCCTCAACTCTGCCCTTTTAGCCATACCTTCTCTCTAAGTTCCTCCGTGTCGCCTGTCCTGGCATGCATCTCCTCTTCCCCTTCTGTTATTTCCTTATGGAGCTTCTCTTCTACCAGGCCCCTCTCCCTCTTCTTCCTTGCGCCGTCCTTTATTAGTATGCCCCTCCATGTAGCCTTCCCTGCATCCCATACTGTTTCTGTGCTCACCTCCCCTGTATCATTTAGCACAAATTATTCCTTTATCCCCTCGGCTAGGTGGTCAGAGAAGAGGGGGTCTCTCCAGACAGAGCCATTGCATTGCCACCTGCCCCTTGGTCTATGTAATCCGGAAATTTCAAGGGTACCTGTCACCACATCATGGTCTGACCAGCCCACAGGTCTTATAGTGCTTTCCAGTAGTCTCAAGATCTGCTCCTTGTTAAGGAGATAATCAATTCTTGTATAAGTTTTGTGTGGGTTGAGGGGATGGGGGGAGTAGAACGTAGAACCCTCCTCCCGCGGATGTTTCTGCCTCCACATATCTACAAGTGCATAGCGTTCTATTGTGCGTCCCAGGTGGCCCAACTTGTCACCTCCTTTACCCACATTGTCCTCCCTGCTCTTTCTGTCCCATGTTTCCTTCGCCCAGGCATTAAAATCTCCACCAATGATATATAGGTCAGCCTCCCACCCGTGTATTTTGTCTAGTGCTTCCCTTATGAAAGGTTCTCCGCCCTGATTGGGGGCATATATTGCAGCCAGAAGCACTTTTGCGCCTTCTATTGTTCCCTCTAATATCAGCAACGTCCCCGCAAGCAGAGTGGTGGCCACACAGTCTTGAATCCGACATTGCTTATGGAGGATTATTCCTACCCCTCCCTTTTTCGAATGCCCAGAAGCCCAGTGGACTGACCTATTCCTCCTCCTCTGTGCCCGCTCTTCTCCCTACACTAGTCTGGTCTCTGCCAGGAATTAAGATCTCCAGGGAAGCCTTCCGAAACTCCCTTGTTACCAGCGATCGTTTGGTGGGAGAGTTCAACCCCTTTACATTCAAGGTGCCCACCTTCAGGCCCTTCTTAGCCGCCCCCTCTCCCATAGTTGATTACATCATTCATCATTCCCATCTCATTACCTGGGCATTGTGTCGCCTCAAGAGTTGTGTCTGTCACCTTCGGAGTTACTGTCTGGGATTTTGTGGATTAGCCCTGTTGGTGCCGGATACCCCTTTAAACATGATGCTTCACCATTTAACATCATAACTAATAAATCCCTCCAACGTAGAGGTGTGAACGATAAGGTGCAAGACTCCCCCCTCTGTCACTGAGGGCCACTCTGGAGAGGTTAGAATGACCTCCCTCCAGCCGTCATTCGTTTACCTGTACACCCACCCAAGCGTCATTCCTTGTTGCATAGCAGGCTGCATTTTCTTTGCTTCATTTCAGTCCCCTTTCTTTTCTTGGTGCGCTAGGTCCTTTCTCGGTGAGGGGCCGTTGAGCCACATAAATGTCCGCCCTGTCTGGGCTCTCCTTCTCTGTGGACCTGATGCTGATCGAGTGCGTGTTTCACCAGAGGTCGAATCCTGCGGGTCCGAAGGGCCCCTCATCTGGTTTCCTGTGTCCGATGTAAGGTGTTGCAGGGCTTGTTCAGCCTGTATTCTACCCCTTTAGCCTCAAATTCCAGTGCGAACGGATAGCCCCATCTGTAGCGGATCACCCGTTCGCATAGCCAAGACGTAAGTGGTCTGCAGCCTCTTCTCCTTGCTAGTGTGAAGATCGAGAGATCTTGATATATGGAGACTCTAGAGCCCTTGAATTCCAATTCTTGCTGCTGCTTGGCTCTATTTAAGACCTCTTGTCTGTCTCAGTAACTTAGGAACCTGACTACGATGGAGCAGGGGCTATTCCCCATACGGTTTTCCACCCCTGTGTGCCCTTTCCAGCTGCACTGTCCTGCCCCCTTCCGCTGCAAAGAGCTGGTGAACCAGCGCTTGAACCTTTTCTTCGACTTGCCTCAGCTTCTCTGTCAGACTCCCAGGCCCAGTATTCTCACATTGTTTGTTTCTTTCCCTATTTTTGGGGTCGTCAATTTTAAGTCTCATTTCCTCTTCCCTTAGATTCAGTTCCGTCATTCTAGTGTCCATACGCATCTCCACCTTATCAGCGTTGAGCTGGTTATGTTCCAGTGCCTCTACTTTGCCTTCAACTGCAGTCACTCTCCCCGTCAGTTCGGTCAGCGAGTCCTGAATGTCCCCTCTTGGGGGGCCTTTATTTCCGCTAGACTATGTCCTGTATCCTCTTTAGTAGAGAATTGTAATGGGTCAATTCCTGAGGCCATTGTGCTCTGGCTTCTTATAAGTTTGTTCCGCGCCACTGGGTGCAGTCTTTGGTGCTTTCCCTATTTTCACCCTCTCAGTGCACGCTCTTGTCCTCTCTTCTGTCTTTCCTCTGAGATTGCACAACAGCCTCCTCCGTATCCGCTTTGTCCTGGGCTTCTCTTCCCCCCCGTGTCCCTTCTCCCACACCGACGCCAGACCGCTCTGGGTGTGTCCTCCCTGTAGCTTTCCACCAACACTTTTCTCTGGGCGGTACTGCACCACAGGTGCTTTTAGGCACCTACAAGGTAGTGCTGTCGAGCATGCCAGCATAGGGTGGTGTTTATCCAGGCTATGGGGTTTCTGCAAGCTCTCCACTTCTGAGCGTAGGAATGGGGATCCAGTTGTGTACCCTGGCCGTACCAGCATCTCAGGGTAGCGTGGGACCAGAACACTGCTTTTGCTTATGAGTCCTCCAACCCTGTGCTGTTTTCCCCAGGCCACCTTTCCTCACCTAGGTCCAGCTTCTCCCGGTCTTGCTCACAAGGAAGGGAGGGGGGCAGTGTGTGGGTGCTTGCTCCTTCCTGTTCACACACGCTGCTCCTCCCGAGGTGATTCTCCCCTCTCAAGGTTGTTAAGACCGCTTCCTTTCAGGCTGTTGCACGGCGCACCTACTTCAGTTGGAGGGGCCAACCTCCCCATTGTTGACAGGCAAGGCACTGTGCGTTGCTCCAGTGTTCCTGGGGCCTCTATCGCAGATCCCTGGGTTACTCGCTTGGAACTCCACACACTTCTCGGGACCGGGCGCGCTGTATGGGGCATCTTTTACTCTTACTTGTTTCTCACTCCCTCACAGGTGTCTTGTCTCTGATGGCTTCCCTACTGTCACCGGTCTCCCACACTTTACGCAGTTTAGGCGGTGGGGTGGCTAGTTTCGTTCCACTGTCTGCTGTGCCCCTTCAGGAGCTTTGCTCTTGCGTGGGTCCGCTGTCGGGAAGCCCCTGGGTGTCGCAGCTCCACCTCCGGTGCCTTCCGTCGCTTCCTATATGGGCCGGTGCCGGCCGTTGGTTTAGCTGAGGTCTGCCGAGGTTCAGTAGCCAGGCGGGCTGCTGGGTTCGGGCGGCAGATCAGGGACTTCGTTTGCCTCCCAGCGCTCTGTGACCTGGGATGCCTGTAGCACGCCACAGCCTGCCTTCACGCTCTGCGGCCGTGTCTCAAACCGCTACCATAGCACACCAATCCAGGCCGCAGCGCCGATTCCACACGGGCCCGGTCCCGCCAAGACATTCGGAATAATGCTTCTTCGTATTACCACTCTTTCCTACAGCATATGGGGCAGCGACCACACCGGCGGGTGTCTCCGTCGTTTAGATACAGGCGGCTTTCACCTCCAAGAGCCTCCTTGGGTCTGGATGCACAATTTCTTCTCTAATATGCTGGAGGGAGCGGGAGCTGCACTCTCATGCAGCCATCTTGTCCCGCGCCCCTAGTGGCCTCTCTTACCAACTTTTTAAGAGTGTTCTGAATGCCAACAGTAAGATATTAATGTCCCCAGCAGCTTTGTCATTGAAGCCTCCTGTGTGTGTAGGTTGTGTCTGTGGGCCATCCCAAAAGGGTATTGTCTGATTCAGAAACTCAGTGTACAGTATTGAAGTGTATGTTACTAGTATATTCTAAAGAAGGCTTTATAACTGACTGATGAATACATTGTTTATGCAAGAAACCTTGAGTGTAAGAATTAATTTGAATACCTGTAACTGTGGATCTTTGTGCAACTCCACTACAGCTCACATTTCCCCTCTTGAGATAAGCCTGGCTGCTTAACACGCTACCAAAACTGTGTAGTACAAGCTTATACCAAAGATTGGGTTGCCTATACCTGTAGTCATAGTTGTTTGTAGTGTTCCCAGAGGGTACTGCATTAAAACTATGCCTAACACTTAAGTATTCAAAAAAGCAGGGGCGTAGCGGCCCTCCAATTCCTGGCCAATATATTACCTCAACAAGTATCCAAAAACAATCACAGGGTTAAATCCCAGTGTCCAAAATATTCACAGGGTTAAATCCCAATAAAGTTCATAGGGTTAATACCCTTCTCGAACTGTTGTACTCCTCCAAGCGCTTTCGTATCTGCAATACTCATCCGGGAGGCTGAGTTGCCTCACCCCTGCTTTTTTGAACATTTAACACTGTTAAGTAGTTGCATGTTTTCCACAAGAGGCCTCTAATAACACTGTCAAACGCAGATGACCGGTCAAGTAAGGCCATGTAAATAGGCCCTTTTTTGGACTGTTGGATGGATGCCAGAATGAGACAAGATGGTAGCATTTAACTGAGTGCCCATAGATTTTCTGAGGCCAGTTTGAAATAGAGATAGTGTATGATTAGTAGAAATAAATTTATTTAAATTGTCAAGTATTAATGCAGCAAATACCTTTACAACATCTATCAACGCAATCGGTTGAAAGTTGGCGGGATTTCGAGTGAGCCTTTCTTATGCATAGGAATAATTATTGATGTAAGCCATGATGGCTGAATCACCCTTGTTTGAAATATAGAATTGTAACAACGCTTGAGGACAGGTGCCCAGAAGTGAGGGTATTCTTTTAGAACACAGGCTGGCAGGCCATCCTGTGTTCTAAGTATTTGAGGTTCTTGAGCCCCTTTTCCATGGGTAATTAGGGGGCATATAATTAGTTAATGCTTGTACATCCACTTGAGTGAAACCCTGAGGTAAGCGATATTTGCTCTGATAATATTGTGTCCATGTGTTACCAGAAATCGCAGCATGGAACACAGTAGGATGTCGGCCCAGAGGGAGGGTTCCTTTAGTGTTGCCCAAATTTCCCTAGCATTTCTTTTGCATAGGTTAATTATGTCTTGGTTATCTTTCATATGATGGACAAATTTGAAGTTTTTCAAGTCAGTTTTGTACCTCAATGATTTTTTTTTAAGAGAGTATATACAGCATTGTATACTACTGACTTTTGTAGACGTCTAATTGCACAATTTTTACATTAAGTGTATTAATTGGTGGATTGAAGGTATTGGGATGTGAGGATACCATCCTGTATTGCTCCTGAGAGACTAGAGTAATGAGATGATTGTGTATATTCTCTGCACGTTCCATGCATCCACATCAATCTCACCATTTCCCAATAAGCACGGCTCCTTTGCTGTCCAAAGGTCCCGATTTACGAGATTGTTCAAATGTCTACAGAGGGACGGGTTCCAACGAATGGAAAGCATGTGTCTATCCATTGATGGAAGTGCTAATATCGGGCTAATAGTATGACATGACGTTTGGATGGATGTGGTGCATTTTAAAATGTTACGATCGCTCGTGTTATGTAAAGTGAGAGGACCGGATTTGCCTGCCAATCAATGCATGAGAGAATGCAATGTAGTCTATGCACGAGCAGCTGCTGTTGCCACGATGCAGATTGGCTTGTGCGATAGGATGTTCAGACAAAACTATATGGATGTCCCATTCATAAAAAAAAGTCCATAAAAGCCCCTGTTCATGAGAGAAAGCTGTATATGGTTTAAGATGCGAGTCGCGAGTTGTACTAGAGCAAGTTGACAGTCGAGTTGAAGTAGCTGTTAGGCAAAGTTTGTATGCAGTACCCTTTGGTCTACAGGTGTAAGCAAAACCAACCTTTGGTATAAGTCTGTACAACACAGTTTTGCTAGCGGAGCTGAGCAGCCAGGCTTATCTCAAGAGGGGAATGTGAGCAGTAATGTTACACCGAGGTCTACAATCGCAAGTGTTCAAGTAAACTCTTTCACTCAAGGTTTCTTTGATAAATACTTATTAATGTATTTATCTGTCAGTTATAAAACATTCATAAGAAGGAGGCAATTATAAATCACACACAAATACACTTCAACACTATTTCAGAAATACTTTTCAAGAGGCGTAAAGGCAAAGATTATTAGAACATGAAAGGTTACAATGATTCTTACAGTGCAAATATTTAGAGTTCACCTGAAGTCAATTCAATAGGCTAGGACAAAGTCAATGGGCTAAAGTCTTGGATAGGATAAAGCAGTTCTGGTAGTAAAACTGAAAAGTCTGTGCAAAAATTCTTAGGAATAGTTTGTAGCAAGAAGAATCATATGTTGGATCACAAGCTGATTAGGCCTGTGAGTTGGGAAAGTTTCAAGCGCTTTTACTGCAAGAGGTAAGTACTCTTATTTCCACAGTACCTTTCAATGAAGCTGATGACTTCAGTTCCTGCTGTTCCTGTGCCGCAGTTGTGGGGACAAAGGGAGGCCTTCGGAACTCCTGCACTGGGACTGGTCCAAAAGCTGGCACTTGGCAAAATCTTTATTTCCGGTGGTTGTGAGTAAAGCACACAAATTGGTGTCCCCCTCCCTAGTTATAAGGTTTCCTGCAGCACTCCGAGGAAAATGCAACCAGCTCCGAGATTGGTATCTCGGTGGCTTACTGTCGAGTTGATTGGTCCCACCAACTCAAAGGGAGAAGTCCTTGTAGGGGCTTCTCTGTCGAGGTGAACTTGGCGATTCGGCCCTGTGGCAGGGCTTCACCGGGCAAACCAACTGTCCAGGAGTTGCAGCAGCTGTTCTCTTCAAGGTCATCTTCGGTTATTTCGTTCCAGTGGTCAAGACTGCCTTCCAAGCCAAGAGACTCGCCTTTTATGCAGTTCTCTCCCATTCATTCCAGCCTAGCTGTCACTCACCCAGCAGGGTGGCTGTCCTTGTCGGACAGTCATCCAGCCAATGACCACAGAGTGCATTTGGGTCTCCTAGGAGACTAAGCACAGGGAGTTTTGGGCACCTCCCTCACTTCCTGCCCACCCCAGACACTCGGGTGCCAGTGGCCGTCTTCACTCCTGAAGCCCGCCAAAGGCGAAGGAACAAAGGGACCAAACCTTTGGCACGCTGAGACAAACTCTAGAAGGACCTTTCCAAAAAGAAATGGCGATAAAAGAAGACCGGGACCTGTTTAAACAAAGGAGGCTCAGACGCCATCTTGAAAAACATGGCTCCCACAATTTAACGCTACCGGCGCTTGCGGTCGGGAAAAATCATGGTAGTTCGTTGTAAAACCACTACCACCAGCCATTCTGAGAGGAAAGGGTAGCATTTGACTGCTACACGATTATCTAGACAAAGGGGATACTAAGTAACCCCTCCAGCACTCTATTGAGAGATCGGGTGTGCTGGGTCTAGGAATTTAAAAAGACTAGTAAAGTCAATTTCACTTCACTTACTCTGGGAAACAGTAGTTTATCCCAGACCAGGTATTTAAACCTTGGGAAAGCCTGGAAAGGTTTCCCTGTGCCACTGCACTGAGGGTGCTGTGTGACACAAATGAAGAGATGATGCCTATGGAGTGGGTTAGACTCCATAACCAAAGAAACACAAGAGTAAAACACATTTCAAAACGAGAGTGGGGAAAAAGAGTCACACTCTCTCCAGGTAAAAAAAAATCAAGTCCTCAAAAACCAGCAAAGTTGATGGGTCTATAAGGTGAAGGGCATTAGCACCTATATGAAAATTCTCCCTAAAAGTCACCTCCAATTATGATTTCATAATATGGATTGCTAATAAATGCAACTGTAAATACGGAGTTTAGATTTTGTATTAGTTTCAATGGGTATTGCAGTAGGATTCCAATATAGGGAAACCACCAGAATACTATGAGAGGGAGATGCTTCAAACAATACTTCAAAGACATTTTGCAGAAGTGCATTTCGCGCAAGTGTTTTTGAGCGTGTGCTTTCTCGCTGCTGTCTTGCTGGGTTGCGCTGTTCTATTTTGCCAAGCCTCCTGCCGTGGATATCCTTGAAGCTTCAAACAAATGACCCACGTGACGCTGACTGTGCGATTCGGCTTCCAATAGGATTTTGAACCTTTTAACTGTTACTTGGCAGCCATTCTTTATTTTCATTTTTCCTTGTTTTTCTTTTTTGTCCCACCATCCAGATTCTAACGTGCCTCATTTCCCAGAATCCTATTTAAGTTTAGTGCATGCGCATTTGCGCGCGCGCATTTCGCAGAAGTGCATTTCGCTCAAGTGTTTTTGAGCGATTGCTGTCTCGCTGTCTAGCGGGAGTAGCGAGAGTGGCGAGGTTTGATTTATTTAATTTATTTTTTTTCCCTTTTTTTGTATGATGTGTGCCTTTTAAGTTGTTTATCTTGTTATTGTGTTGCTGTGCACCTCGTTATATTTATTTTAATTTGTTTATTTTGTGTTTAAACATACAAAACATGCAAGGAAGGTAAAATTCTGTTGCTGATTAATTCTGGAAAAGTAGTAACAAGTGTACTATTTCTGGGTATTCAGAGCGGCGCTTGAGTAATTTATCAAACATATTTTTTACTGCCCTACCAAAAAGGTTAGTGCACGAGGGGTCCTTATTGATTACCACTGACTGCATTGCCTATAAAGGAAAAAAACAATTTCATTCACCTTGAAAACAGGTATGCCAGTAATAAATATGATGTTAGTTAAAGAGGGGGCAAAAGTGATTCCACTAAATGTAGTTCCTGTTCCGGTAACACCAATAAAACAGCAAAAGAAGAATGCCATGATTCGCATGGGTGACAGGAAAGTGGTAAATAAAGCTAGAAACCTTTCCATTACTAAAGGATGCGACATTCTCCAATATTACAATCTGGGGGCGGTTATGGGTGCGGGGAAAAATGAAATTGTTTTAAACAAAGTTAGCCATGGTAAACTTGACAATCTTCATGAACTAAACACTCGACTTGGAAGTGGCTGCTATCAAAAACAATGTACAGACGATTGAGAGTACAAAGTGTGGGAGCATAATATCAGACAAAACAATGAAAAGTGTGTAAACGTTGTGAGAATGATATACCAGGAACATGTAAAACACTTAGTATAATCAGTGAGAGCCCACCTAGAGCATGCTCCGTTGAAGCCCAACATAGATTGAGGGAAGCTTATCGCAATGTACGCATAACTGGTCAAGTGGATGAGGAGGCTCTCAATTTTATGGATTTGTCTGGGGTGTCAACTAGTGAGGAAGAAGTGGTGTTTGTTCATTCTAACACGGGTGACCTTATTCATGCAGCTTGAAGTTTTGTCGCCAATCAGAATTCAAAATTTAAGTGATCAGGTCCTGCCAGAGGTGATAAAGGAGACCAGTGATCCTCAAATTCCAACAAATAAGGAAACTAAAACATCCTCCAACACATCAACAATATCTGATAAAGAAGCATCTATAAGCTCGCTATCATTTGTTCTTCCAACTCCAAGGCAGGTAAAGATACCCCGGGGGGGGGGGGGGGGAGACACGGGTCAGTGGAATCGGACAATAATCATATGGAGGAAATAGTAGCACAGGGGGATATGAGCACAACCTTTCTGACTATGAATTCAGCCTTGCTATCCTTGGCCAAACTATACGAAGCTATGGACCAAAAAATGAACAATCAAACGATATTGCTGACAAAGCTAACAAGCAAAATGAATGAAGGAAGTGGGGTGGGGGAATCTATAGTAGGTGATCCCCAGTTTCAGATTTTCAGACACTGTAGTGTAAAAGACTCAGTCACACATTGATAGTCTGCAAGGTATTGGAAGTAAAGGGCTGCCTCAGTCCAAACATTTTATTTTTAGTGGCAGTAATGATGCAAAAGGTGGGGGCATAGAGTCCGAGTCTAAAACTCGGATTGATCTAACTAGAGAGCGCATTGAGAAATTGTTGCCTCGTCCTGTTATAGTGAGAAACGAAGATGTTCTAGGCAAAGAGGGATGCCAATCTGATACAATCATTGCTCCAGTAAAAAAAGCCCCAGGTGAGTTCTCCGTCAATAAAAGAGCTGAACCCCTTAAAAAGAAAAAAGCTAACAAAACACGGGCAAAGCCTAGATGATTTTTAAAAATAACAAATGCTATACAAGATGAGGCCTCTAAACAAAAGGAGAACATTGATTGCAGGGATCAACTGAATCAGCAATTGGTGAAGAATAAGGGGAAACTTTCCTTTGGGATGTTATAAACCTTTAGATGATTTAGTGGCTGCAAGTGAGGCGGCAATTGAGAAGGAAAGAGTTCAATTACAGATTCCTTCTGGTGATTCTCCTCTTATTATACAATCTGAGGCTGATGGGGGTGGTCGGAGCGATGCACAGATGCGTGAGGAAATAAATAAGACAATTGAACAATACATTATGGAAAGGCAGATGGAGAAATCCAAAAGGGATAATGATCAGGTAAATCCAATTACAAGGAAAACTAAGACTGACTCTTGTACCTCCGTGCCGCCATCGATAAACCCTGTCGGAGACAGGGAGGACGGCTCAGTGGGGGATCAGTGGAAAGCAAGTGCAAGTTCAGCCCGAGCGTATACCCCAAAGGTGATAACAATGAGGCAAAGTAATTACCACTGCTTCATTTTAGAATGTAGAGAATACCCACATGCTCGATATGACCTTAATCGATCCTGTGTCTTTAATATCTGCAAAGAAATACCGGAGTTGAGAAATATAACATCTTCCGATATCGATAGGGTTGAGTTCTTGAGTGACAAGGATCTATCAAGGTCAAGGATTATGTTTTGGTCAACTGTTCTGGCTGATATTGTGTGAGAGGCCAGAAATTCTCTTCTCCATATGGTTTTCAATATCTATAGAGAGGAGTGTCAGGAAATAGGAGGTGAAAGACTGGGAGTTAAAAAATGGGTACCTCGCATCTATGGCTCTAATACCAGGGATCAAAACAACTATGGAAAGAAAAGGTCTGACCATGCATAACAATCCATCACAAAAGAAAAAACCAACCTTGTATGCTGGAATACCCAGGGTTTCAAACACTTTATCAATACTCGCAGTTCAGAGCGCGATGATTTCGACTTTGTAGTATTGCAGGAAACTTGGTTGGTTGAAGCCCCTATTTGGAATGGCTATGAGATAGTGATAGAACCAACCATCTCCATTCCTAGGGGGAGACCTATCGCCGGCCTTCTGATAGCTATAAGAAAATCAAAAGGGTTTAAAGTTACAATTTTTAATTCTGGCACTCCCGTTATTCAATTCATTAAATTGTCTAGTGAAGCCCATACCTTCATAATGGTCATTATCTATTGGGGGAAAGCTCACTTGTCAATAGACTGTTTTTTTGACCATTTGGAGAAAATCTGTTTGAGAATTGCATTAGGAAAACATATAGGTTTTGTGTTAGTTATGGGAGACATTAATCTTCACCTGGCCCCCAAAAATAAAAAAGTATCAGTTGAAGGATTAAGATGGAATCAATATATGGAAAATATGCAATTGGTTATGGTTAATGGTGCAGTGGAAGGTGACATCCCGCCTGCAAGTACTTGGCACAACTTTGCCTAGAGTGGGAGTTGGAGATTAAGTTGTCGGCAAAATGCTGGGGGATATATAAAGGCAATGTAATTGCCAATAATGCGAGAAATCGATTGAAATGGTCCGACTCTTTATTGATGAGCTTTGATAAAAAATTGTCTTATAACTCAGGGATGGATTGCGTCTTCTATGCAACAATATGCCACAGTTAATGATTCTGTACAAGGCCATGGCTATAAGCATATCTATACATTTAACATAGAGGTGAAAATCAAAAAAAATCAGAGCTACGACATCAGATACGTATGATAAAACATCTCCCAATTGAAGAAAGGATATTGAAAACTAAACAACTTTGTATGAGATACAAAAACTGGCAAAAAGGAAGGAAGGAAGGCCTTGTGCTTTCAGAGAGATAGTGAACTTATGCTAAGGAACATTTCCTCCAAGTCGACTGCTATAATATGGGGCGTGTTAAATGAGGCAACTTATAAAGATCAAAATTCGGTTCAGATAAACTATTTCAGCTGAAACTTGGTGTGCGTACTTCCTGCATATATATCAAACTCCCTTGATAGACAGCCAGATTGCCATCAGAGCGAAAACTGGGACCATCAAATTACTTTTGATCAGGACGATATATTGTTGTATATTTCAAACTCTGTAGCTCACAGGCTGCTGGACTCGATGGTCTCAACAACAAAATGCTCAAAGAGAATCCTGAAATCTGGTCGACTGCCCGTGGAACATACTCAAGTGGATTATCGATCTCCACTCCCAAACCTCCTTACAAATTAGACTGAATAATGAGGGAATTCTATTAGACCTGATTTGCAGCGCTAGCGGTCTCAAGCAAGGGTCTATTCTTGCGTCATCTATCTTCAACTTCTTTATCCTTGACATCGGTAAAGAATTTGATAACATTATGACCGACTCTCCGAGGTTGGGCTCCTTTGAGGTTAAATGGCTTCTATTTGCTGACGACCTTTTGTTATCTAAAACGCCCATGGGTCTTCGAAATATGCTATGTGCTTTGGAGAACTACGCAATCCATAATATGACCATAAATATATTTTAAAAAACGCAGGTGATCCAATTTGGCAATTGCAATCAACGAAATAAAAGGTTGGGATGGAAGGTATATGGAGAGGAAGTGGAATCAGTATCTGAATATATATACTTAGGCATAAACATCAGCAATAATCCAAATGACTCTCCTTATGAGTTGTCTAAATTCCAGATGGAAGAGCTTGATATCTCAGTCAAAAAGTATTAGTGGCAAATATTGTAAGTTTACTTTTGCGCCTCTATTAATCGATTACAGACAGATTTGCCAATTCTGCTATATGGTGCTGAAACTAAATCGATCCAACCTAGTTGTTTTTGGAATAAGAAAGAAGGGCTCTTCTGGAGAGCTCTGTTAAATTTACCGTCATCCACACCCATAGCCCTGATAAGGCACGAATTGGGAATAACGTCTATATACGTGTCTTATAAATGGAGGGTGTGTATGCTCTACAGGAAATGTGTCTTGGAAGAGCACCGGAACGGTCTAGTTACACAATTGGCAAACTATATCCGAACATCTAAGGAAGCCTATATTCTGCAATGGAAAGTGCAGGCGCAGAAGTTTATGCAAGAAGCAGACATAACAGATAACTCTGAATAAAGCTAAGTGTAAAATGTGGGAGTTGGATTGGATAGAAACCAGGGAGTTATGTAACAAGTACAAACATTTCAATCAAAACCCATTTGGCCTCAAAGCATATGGTATTACAGAGGCATATCTTCTGAAATCTCCTAGTGTCGTGCATCGTGCAGGACTTCTGCGCCTAAGACTGAATTTATGGCATACCAGAGCGGTAACAGCAAAATGGGCTAAGGATACTGAGTTCACTAGTATATGCCGCTTCTGCAATATTGAAGAAGAATCCCTAGAGCACATTATTACGAAATGCGACAAGTTGAAGGAAATGAGAATTAAATATTTTAAAACTTTGAGTATAAGTTACACATGGGGGCGAAAGATCTTTGGAAATGCATATTCCATGTGTACTCAAGAACAGTTGGTTATGCAACAATACATTTCTTGAATGAATTAAGTCTTGATAAGGATAGTACGGATACAAAAAAATCCTAGTGGTCATATGGATATGCCTAGACCTATTTTGATCCAAGAATTTTATTTAAATTTTGCTGTGATAATTTTGTTGAATTTTGAGAATGTTTTATTTTATCAATTTTACCTTGTTTTATCTGTATATGATGCGAATAATTGTTTGATTTGTATAATTGTATTTAAATGACAAATGTAAAATGTTCATATTTTTTTATATTGAAAGGTTGAGTTTCTCAACCGTATCAATAAATAAAAAAAAAAGACTAGACACTCTGGGGAGGAATAGATATGTTGAGAGGTGAATATGAAATTATTTTTAATTAATATTGCCAAACCTCCAGAAGGACAACCTCAAATACCTCTTTTTGCTCGGTAGGAGGTAAAGCCACCTAGAACAATGTCAACCAGCAACATTGGTTCTTGTAAAAGTAAAATCGAAGGTGGTTCCAATGCAACGAACGATTTGTGCCAAGCAAACAAGTTTTAAAAGCCACAACAATTCCACAAGCAGATGGACCAGGAAGTAATTTATGTCTTGGCCACCTGCATGTTTGCATTGGATAGAGATTTGATGAGCTGTTCTAGCCAAGCAAGACTCTTTAAAGATTCAAATTGGTCCTTCATGATATTATTCAGCTCATGGGATTGTTGTTCAGATGTGCTTAACAAAGGCATTGCAATCGCAGACTGAGGCTTGAGCTCAATAAACTCAGCAGTTTTGGTCATGGACCGAAAGGCATACAATTCAAATCCGAGGTGAGCAAGGTCTATTTGGTGATCCCATAGGTGAGTGAAGTTTACAAAGCATTCGATTATTTTGATGGCATGGAAGTTTAATCCATTCCACGTCATCAGATATCACGTAACGCAGCCTAGGAATTTGATGGAATAATTACATAAGCGCAGAACGATTTAAAGTGGCTAGTCATTTTTTTTAAGTGTTGGTGCACCACCCTAACAAGAGTTTCATGTCAGGAGAAACATTCGCAAATTTTGTTGTAGCGGTGTGAGGACTACTGGCTAGGCCAGGAGGAGTGGCTGCTTTACTTGCTATCTGCTTTGGCGATTTCCCTATGGTGTGTGAAGTTGGTATGTCTTGTTCAGGTAAAGGAGATAATGACTCTGCCACTTCTGAAAGAGGTGACTTCAAAAGATTGGAAGACATAAACCCAAGTGAGGTAGAGACTGCCTTAGTGATAGAGATTTGGTCATGGATGGCATTTGGGGCCATGCTCTTCGTTGCAAGACATTACTAGTATGACTAGCTTGTGCCACGACCGAGGTCTTTTTGTTTTCTGTTTTTTGAAAGAAATTAGACATTTGGGTTTGTATGAGTGTAGAGCTTTAATCCACACTTCTTTTCAGTATGTCCACAATACCAGTCATATTTGGATTTGAAACATTTGCTGGCCCTTTCGGCTGATGCAAGCCTGTATAAGAGGACAATGAGGATTCACTCGGATGCATCACTGGCTTATGATTCTTCACTTGCAGGGCTTTGGCTTTCAGAATCAAGCTGATTGAGATCTATAGTGGCATCATCTTGTGAGATATTGCACATTTATTTAATGGTCGAATTATGGCCTTTGATTTTTTTGGGATGCCATATTTTTTGACATGGGTTGAGGCCAATGTAGTGGTCATAGTCAGAGTGGCAGATTTAGATAAGGGATGTCTTTTTTGGAACTGTGTGTTTGGTTGCAAATCGGCTTCCATGGTAGAAGCAGAGGGTTCTCCTTATCAGCATTTTGGTCTAAGAAATCAGTTAATGCTGATGGACTGTCGGGAGAGACCGCTGGAACTTTAGATTGAATTGACACATTTGTGACATAAGCAGAATTCAACAGGTCCTGATGGACCGTGTTTGCATTCAGCAGAATATTTCCATTAGCTAAGATTCTTTCATGTTGTGGCTTGGCCTCTTCCATGTAGTCGGGTTGCGGAGTATCAATGGAACCTGAGAGCTGGAAGTTTTGAGGCTGATGTACCTGAACAAAGGTTTTAAAAGGTATAACAGGGGTGGGGGGAGGGAGATCTGTACACTCGTGGGTTTGGGTGTGCTGTGAAAGATTTTAGGTGCAGTCACATGCTCAATGTGATTAGGCTTGGATACCTTGGCAGCATGCATTGCCCAGAAGGAATGACAATTTTCTTGGGCTAGCATGAATCCTTCTATTTTACTTAATTTGGCAAGGATATCAGATGTAGACATTTTGAGTGCAATAATAGCATGATGTGTATACTTGTGTCCCTTATCCAATAAGTTAGGTATCCGTATGAGTACAGGAAAGTTCTGTAATACCTGCTAATTTAGGTCAATCAGGGATTCTTCAAGTGGATAAAACGGAAAAGATGAATGGGGCTGACATATTTCCTCTCTAGGTATGCTTTGATGAGTAGGATGGTGAGCAAGTACAGGAGTTTGGGCTTGAAGTGGCTCTAGAATGGATGTTGCGGCGTCCAAGGTTTGTGAGCTAGCCTTCATCTGTGGTGCACCCTTTGCACTTACTGGTACCTCACTTTTATTGTAGTTAGATTTGTCATGTTGACCAGAGTTTGCTTTATAAACGTGTACCTGTTTGCGATGGCTCATGTAGCCAGTTACTGGAGTCGAGGGTCCAAGCGATAAACGTACACGCTTGTGGAGTTCTGTCATGACAGCAGGCGCCACCAACGATGTATCACAAGTGGGGTTAAAACTCTCCTCAATTGAAGCACCCAGGATGGAATTGTCATTAATGGGTATATTGGAGAGGGTTTCCATATAAGGCATGGTGATTGCAATTGTTCCTCCTGAGTTTTGGGTATTGTTAACTGAGAAACCAGTGCCCATTTCCGAGTGGAGCACTTTTGGTGCAGATTCAATGGCAGTTAGAGAGTTTGGGTACATGTTGGACATGACCTTAGGCTCCTCGCCGGACTCGGAAACCAAGGCGTGGGGATCTTTGCCTGTTGACTTAATGTTTTCATCGGGTTTGAACGAAATGCAGTTCAGCGCGGAAAGGGGAGGGAGTCGTTTTTCAGATGCTTCTTGAAGTAGTTTTGTACTCCTCAAGCTCTTATCCATTGTGATAAGCGAAAGTACTGTCGCTTATTTATCAAAGCTGGCAGTTATTTGTAGCTGCTGAGTTTGGTTGCGAATAAGGACGGATGATTCCCGTGTGATCCACAGCAACGCTAATGCTAGGTGTTCCTATGCCTCTGTGATTGGATTCAATTACACTGTCCCCATGGGATGAAAGAAGAAAATACAGATATATATTTGCATTCAGAAAGTTATTTTTTTTTTCTCTTTTTATAATTACCTGCCTTGGTCCTCACGCTCCACACGCTGCACACCCAAACAGCCTTACACTTACGGGGCACTTCCTGGTGCGTGCGCCCAGTGCGTGTGAAGGCCGTTGAAGTAGGAAGGCAGTTGATGGGCCAGAGGAGCAAGTGGGTGGGACTATGGACAAGAAAAGAGCAACCATGTAAGTAACACAAGTCAATGCTGATACTACGAACTTAAGCCATGAATAATTACTTCAAAGAGGTGTCCAATGGGCACAAAGTGGAGGGTTTTTACAGCGTGTCTGGTGCTTCTCCTTGCAGATGGCGAGGTAGATAGTCCAAAACACAGCGATTGCAGCCAAACAGCCCCGCACTTCCGGGGCACTTTCGGGTGCCCACACGCGGTGTGCGTGAGGGTCATTGAAGTAGTCAGGCAGTTGGTGGGCGGGAGGAGCAAGTGGGCGGGATTCAAAGCGGTGTCCAATGGGTACAAAGAGGAGGAGGGTAAGGCGTGTCTGGTGCTTCTCCTTACAGACGGTGAGGTAGATAGTCCAATACACAGCGATTGCTGCCAAACGGCCTCGCACTTCCACGGTGTGCGTGAGGACCGTTGAAGTAGGCAGGCAGTTTGTGGGCGGGTGGAGCAAGTGGGTGGGACTGCTTCACTGCTCAATAAATCACTTCTTGTGTCAAAATGCACACTAGCACCTCATCAATAGGGCATCTCCAAGCTTCAAAAGGTCTCAAGATGACCCACACCAGCACCCACTTCTAAGTGGAAACAGCAAGCCGGCAGTGTTTTCCATCTTCAAATTGCTCAAGCCATACATAGCCATGTCATCCAGAATGTCTCTTAGCATGCCACATTGAACACAAATGCAGCGTCTTTCCACCGTCACGTCTCGCGTAGCTAGAATCTGTGTTTCACTAGATCAGAAAAGTATACTGTCCAGTTGATTTACTATTTGGTTTGTTGCTGAGCATCACAGTACAACTGATAGGGTCTACTACCCTGATATTACTGAAAGTTATCTAAAAGTAACTATTGCTTTTGACTTCCCTAGAACTCCTGTTAGGTGTTCCAGAAAAGGTTATATGCTTTGGTCTGTGTACCTTAAAGCATAGTGTTGTTTGTATAATTGTGGTTATATAAAATGTGATGGTACTTATTTCCTCCAAGATTTAGATTTATCTGGGCCTACTTGTATTTAAATCCTTTATTTTTACAATACATAAGGTTTCAGTGTTTCTTTGGACCATTTGTATTAAAATTTCATTTGTACTGATTCTACAGCCATCCTAAGATAAGCCTGGCTGCTCCGTTTACGCTACCCTGAACTCGGGTGGTACAGCCTTATGCTAAGAGTGGAGTTTTGTACTTCCTCAGTTGAATGGTTATATTAAGAAAAACTGTCCTAACAGGCTTGAATACTAGGTTTGCATTTATGGCTAAAGATTGCCTAATTATAATCACGTTTCCTTTCTTCTTGAAAAGAGGAGTTATTTTCAACATATATATTTTGTGCTTCACACACTTCTTCTATGGTCGTAAGGATATTAGGCCAATAGCTCTTGTTCCTTGACAGACATGAGGGTTTGATGTCTTGGTTCTATACACATAGCAGCCCAACATTATGTAGGATACGTTAATATTGGAGATTAGGCGCAGGTACTTACTGTACAGTGCAGTGTGTTCGTTGGGAAAAACTGTTGGGCTTAACTGTAATTCACTGCCAGCCTTCCTCCCTCTTATTGAAACCTACCAACTCTTCTATAACTATCTTTACAGTGAGGTGTGGTCTATCTTTTAGTTGTAGTGCTGTTTTGCTGCACAGTTAAATGGTTCTACATCGCTCACCAGAGTGCTGTGGAAAAATCTCCCAACAGTCTGCTTTTCTCAAACTGAATGTTTCTCTTGTTCCTAAAAACTCATACCCAGCACTCTTCACTGCTAGCCTGTTAATGCTATTTTCACCTTTTGTGTCCAGCAAGAGTGTTTTCGTACCTTCATTTACAGGCATTTTGACTCGCGTTCACACCAATTCCTCTGTTACAGGTTCTAAAGGGACATGATGACCACGTTATAACTTGCCTTCAGTTCTGTGGGAACCGAATAGTCAGCGGATCTGATGACAACACGTTGAAGGTGTGGTCCGCGATAACTGGTGAGGTAAGAGTCCTTTCTATCCACAAACCATTCACAGTTCTCCCAGTCTGCACCTCGAGATCCTGGTGGGAAGCATTTGCTGAAGAGAAATTCCCTACCACTTAATGATTTGCGTTACTACCAGGCACTTGTCGAGACAGTGCCTAATTTGTTGTGTACATATGAAGTGCAATTTCTGAACCCGCAGGTGTGAAACACCCTTTTGTTTCTGGAGCACTTGCTGATGTATTTCCGTTGTACCTTTTCAATAAGAAGACAATTGCATTTACAGTAATTCAATATATGTGCTACCTCTAGTTGACCTCTGGGGTCTGATCAGACTCCTTTAGACATCCACTGAGTAATTGGAACCTACCCTTTGATGTACATAGGAAAGATACGGTCATGTGACCCTTCAGAACTTTGAGTACAGACAACCTCCTTTTTAGTTACCTGAAGTAATGGGTCAAAAATGACCCCAGTTAGAGAACCTGTTTCGGCATGCCTAGGCTATTTGCACATCAGCCTCTACTGCATTACTTACAGTTAGGGATAATGTTCAGTTTCTGTACTAATTCCCTTTAACCTTAGAGACCCTCGGCTCTTTTGCTAGAATCTGGGATCTTTGATTTTTAACCTCCTGAGTGAGCTGTACTTTTTCCCATTCACTCGTATTTTTCGCTGACTAGGATTTTAACTGTTTAATGGAGTCTTGTAAACTCCATAGGTATCTGCTTTTTGCATAGTGACATTCAGCACCCTCTGTGCAGTGCCACTGACATGTCCCTTGGATTTCTCTTAATGTTAAACATTTTCTTGTGTGAACTACAGTTCCCAAGAATAGTGAGATGGCTTTTATCACCCTATGTGGAGTGATGATGGAGACGGGGGGGGGGGGGGGGGCGATGTTTGGGGGGGTGTTACTTTTTACTACCTTTTGTGCGGTGTACTTGCAGGCTGATTTCTCATCTGCAGTACAGCACTCATAAGTGACAATTTTTCCAAATTGGCCCCTGCCTTCTTTTTTTCAACATTTCTTGTTTGCAGAGCTGCACAGGAACATGCGTCGTCAGCTGCATCTTTTCTTCTTTACCAAGGTACTGTAAAACAAGTCTGAGAGAACTTATCTCTTACTGTGGAAGTGCTTGTAACTTCTACAACTCAGAAATCTAATCAGCTTGTGGCCCTACATTTGATTCTTCTTTTTATCATAGACTCCTAAGAACTTGTGGAAAGACTTTTCCATTTGCTTACCTGAAGTGCTGCATCCTATACAAATAATTTTGGCAATTCGACTTTGGCTTAGCTTATTTGAATTGAATGGCTCTTCTAAATGCTATCCGAAAGTATTTGCCCTGGTTATGAATATTTGTAATTTCTTGTGTTCTAATCACCTTGGCCTTTTTAGAGTGTTCTGAATGCCAACAGTAAGTAATTAATGTCCCAGGCACCCTTGTTACTGAAGTTACCTGTGGGGTGTAGGTTGTGTCTTTGGGCCATCCCAAAAGGACCTTGTCTGATTCAGAAACTCAGTGTACAGTATTGAAGTATATTTGTGTTACTACCCTTTCCTCTCAAAATGGCTAGTGACAGTGGTCTTACAACAAACTACCATGATTGCCTAAAACGCCATAACCTAAGAAAACACACAAAGAAAACACTTTGATTTGAAAAGTTCAAAGTCTCACAGTTTAGCAAAAGAGCTGGAGGGTGGGATGAATCGGCACATTTATGAGCATTCTCCCAAACACTGGGTGACTGACAGCTAGGCTGCAATGAATGCAGCTAGGCTGCAATGAATGGGAGAAACCTGCATAAAAGGCGAGACTTTTTGGCTTGCAAGGCAGAATCGACCACTGGACGAAGGAGCCGAAGAAGAACTTGGAAGAGAAACCTGCTGCAACTCATGGACCGTTGGTTTGCCCGGTGAAGCCCTGCTGCTGTACCTAAGCTCTGAATTAGTCTCGACTAGAGAAGACTTCTCCCCTTGAGTTGGTGGGACCAATCAACTCCAAAGTAAGCCACTCGGACAACCTTCTCGAAGCTGGTTGAATTTCCAGAGTTGCTGCTGAAAAACCGAAACGCCAGGAAGATGAACACCAGATTGTGTGCGTTCATTTTAAGCTGGCCAAGAGCTCCCGGAAGATCCTCCGGACTCCCAGGAAGCAGGACTGACCAAACCTGAGCCACCTCAACAGAGTGGTGGACCCCAGATGCAAGGAAAGTCCATCTCGTTAGCCAGAAACCGCTGTGTTGCTATTTGCGGTAGACGCGAGGAGCTGAAACACCGATGTGCCACTTGTTTGAAGATTGCTGGTTGTGGTCGATGACCGTCCCATTGCAGTGCAGGAGTCCCCAGAAGTCCTCCCTCTTGTCCCCACAACTGAGGTCCAGGAACACCAGGATCTGCAGAGCTGCACAGGAACAGAAGTCACCTGCTGCACTTTTCTTCAACGTAAAAGTACTGTAAAGTGTAAGAAAATTTACCTCTTGTCGTGTTACTGCACTTGTTCTCTGTTGGTGAGACTTGTTGTGGTTGCTCTGTAGATTTGCTGACAGCTTCTTTACCCCACAAGACTAAAGAACTTGTGTCCCTACTTTGAATTCTTCTATCTTCAAATAATTTTAGAACATTGTGCAAGACTTTTATTTCTGAGAAGTGCTTCAGTTTCACCTAGACTATGGCTCAAATTGACTTTGCCTGGCTCCCTGAATGACACTTCTTCCTCCTGGGAATGTTATTGATCTTCCTTTCAGGAAAGGGTTTACAAAAGTACTTACCTGCGCTGAGAAATTGTGCGATCTCTTTTTGTGTCTTAACAACCTTTCTCTTTGACGAACTCTTAAATCTGATTCTAAATGCAACAGTGATATATTAATGTCTCCAGCACCCTAACTATTGAAGTCAGCTGAAGGTGTAGGTAGTGTCTGCGGTCCATCCCAAAAGGGTACTTACTGATTTAGAAATAAGTGTGTGCATTTTTGTAGTGCTTTTGAGTGTTACTGTTATATTACCCCCTTCTGAAGAAGGCTTACTCTGACTGATGCATTAATAATTGTTTATTCAAGAATCTTGTGTGTGTTTATTTGAATACTTGTCGCTGTACTGTGAATCTAACTCCCCTACAGCTCACATTGACCCTGTGCCACGGCCCTCTTGAGATAAGCCTGTCTGCTCAACACACTACAAACCTGTGTAGTACAGACGTATACCAAAGGTTGGATTCCTATTGCTAGGAGTTCAGGGTTGTTGTAGTGCACCCAAAGGGCACTGCATGGTAAATAACGTCAATTTCACTTCACTGCTCTTGGAAACAGTCTATCCAAGAGAAGGTATTTAAACCTTTGGGAAATCTGAAAGACTTCCCTGTGCCACTGAACTGAAGGTGATGTGTGACACCATGTAAAGATGATACCTATGGAGTTTGTCTGACTCCACAACCAAAAGAAACAGGTAAAATTCACATTAAAAATACATGCGAGAGTGTGGAGAAAGGGTCTCGCTCTCCAGGTTGAAAATTAAGTCCTAAAATCCAGCAAAGTTGCTGGGGGTCTCGAAGGTAGAGGGGAATTGGCACATTTCTGAGAATTCTCTCTTTCGGGGGGGATTGGGTCCTCCGACATATTCCATATCTTTGACAGTAATCACCACAGCTGTGCTGCTTTGGAAAATTTCCTGCGTCGATGCGCCGTCCCCGAAGACGACCTCCGACGGCCGACGTCACCCGATATGATAAGTAGGACGCCCGTAGCCTCAGTTCTGTTTTTTCCGCAAACGTGTTCGCTTCGTGAATCTCGGTACGCCTCGACTCTTTGGCGTTTGTTGTATTCTTCTCGGTTCTTTGAACCTGTTCGGTTTTTGTAAAAAGTCTGTTCGTGACGATGTCTACCTCGTCTTCAACCCCGCGTCCGGGCTTCAAGAAATGCGGGGACTGTGGGTCCAAGATGTCGGTAACGGACTCGCACGATGCCTGCCTCTGGTGCCTCGGGGAGGCCCACGACACGGACGACTGTCAGTCGCTCATGGCCAAGGCCTTGCGGGAGGGCAAGAAGTTGGCGGTAGGTAGGGTGTCTAAGCCCCGGAAGTCGAGGTCTGCAGGGATTTCGACAGATGATTCGAGAGGCGACTCTCCGTGTCATCGTCGGAGGTCCAGTGGGTCTCCTTCCAGGAGTCGGTCTCGCCACTCCTCTGCCTCTTCGAGGCATTCCCAGAAGCGCCGGCATTGGTCGCCTTCCCCGTCCTCTTCCGAGGACTCCACCCGTCGGCGGGTCGCTTATCCCACCATGCAAGCGACACCGGAGGAATGGGCTTCCTTCGGGAAGAAGATGTTAGCGTTTCTCGAATCGCAGGGCACCGGTCCGTCCGCGCCTCCGAGTGGGATCAGTCGTGATCGGTCGAGAGACACCGCTCGTACGCCTTCGGGCTCGGGTGGTCGGCACGGTGCGCGGGAGAGGTCCCGCTCGGACAAGGGTAACCGTTCTCGCCATGCCCGTTCCAGGTCCCGGTCCTCGACGCGCTCGAGTCGCGTGATCCTGTGCAGTCTTTGAGGAAGACGTCGACGCCTGTGGCGCCGAGGTCATCGACAACCTCTCTCGCGGCTCCGCCTCCGAGGGGGTCGTCGACGCTGTCGGCGCCTAGGTCGTCGAAGGACACGCTCGTAGCTCTGGCTTCGAGGCCTGTGTCGACGCCGCTGATGCTGGCGGCGCGGCGGCTGACGTCGACGCCAATTCGCTCAACGCCGATTCTCCTGGCGCCGACTCGTTCAGCGCCCTCGAAGCCTTTCGAGGCAGTGGTGTCAGAGGGGCCCCGTGGCACGGGGGTAGCCCCTAGAAAGGCTCTGGCTAAGGTCAGGCATAGCTTTGGTCCCCAGGTGTCCTCCTCTGAGTACATTTCAGAGGATGATGAGGGCCTGATGAGGGCTTGGTTCCGGTTACGGTGCCAGATGAGCTTCTTTCGGGCCATAGCCAATTTGATGACCTGAGGCAGTCACTGCATGATGCCAGTGGACTGGACACACCTCCGGAGGTGGAGTTTTGTAGGCCTGAGCCTGGCACTCATGTCGATTCTTCGTACCAGCGCCTTATGTCTCGGGTCACCGAGTACTTGGGATGGTCGGCTCCCCCAGGGGAGTTTGTTCAGGATGATCTCATGGACATCCTCGATCTTTGTCCCCCCACTGACCCGGTACTGCCGTTTCATATGGCTCTGCAGAGAAGGGTGGCGGCGGCTTGGACTGCTCCGGAGAGTCTCCCGGCAGTGGGCAAGTCTTTGTTGTGAAAATACCGTCCAGCCAGTAGCGACCCCTGCTACTTGTCCAGGCATCCCACTCCGGAGAGTTTGGCGGTGCAGGTGGCTACGGCCCCAGCAAAGCAGGCGTCATATCCTACCATCCCTCCGGATAGGGACGACAAACGTTTTGATGGCTGGGCGAAGAAAGTGTTTTCTTCAGGGGGTATGGCGCTTCAGGCGGCCAACTCCGTATGTGCCTTGTCTCGTTTCACACACTCTGTGGAACTGTGTTGCATTAGCGGCTGAACGTATTCCCGAAGGGGACGAACGGGATGGTTTCCTTGCTATGGTTCAGGATGGCAAAGATGCCATGTGTGAGGCCGTTCAGTCGGGTTTGGACATGGCAGATTGTGTCAGCCGGTCCATGGCGGCTAGCACCGTAATACTAAGGTTTGCGTGGTTGCGGAAGTCGGGGTTCGCTCCTGATGTGCAGTCCCGGCTCTTCAACATGCCCTTTGACGGTGAACATCTTTTTGGCAGCAAGGCTGACGAGAGCCGTGAGAGGTTGCAGGCCTCCAAACCTGCAGCAAAGTCGTTGGGCGCTGCAGTTCGACAACCTCCGCCTTTTCGTCCTAGGGGACAACAATGGAGGGGTGGTTCCTTTCGCCATTACTCGTCCTTCAGTAAAGCAAGAGGAGCTGTCAGTCAAAAAGGCCACCGTAAGAGTGCCAGAGGTGGAAAACAGGGTACTTGAGGTGCCAAGGCTGCTCAGGCAGTTGCCTCTTTGCCCTCAGGCAGCGCCGCAGCCGCTACCACTCAGTCATGAGGCCAGGTCCCATGGTTCACCGGTTGGGGGAAGGCTGGCGCAGCATCTTGTAGAGTGGCTTGCCATTACTTCAGATGTGTGGGTTCTGGAGATCATAACCCACGGTTACTGTCTTCCCTTTCGGCAGAGGCTTCATGACAATGCACCTGGGAATCTCTCTTTGAAGAGTCCGGAACCGCTCCTTGCGCAGGAAATTCAAGCCCTGCTGGAGAAAGGCGCCATAGAACTGGTGCCTGTAGCGGAGAGGAACAAGGGATGGTATTCCCCTTATTTTTTGATTTCGAAGAAAGACGGGGGATTGAGACCTATCATGGACTTGCGCGGTTTGAACAAACTCCTCAGGAAGGACAAGTTCAAGATGGTTACTTTCAAGTTCTCCAGGCCCTTCAACTTCAGGACTGGTTGGTGCCTCTCGACCTCAAGGACGCTTTCTTCCATGTGCCGATCCATCCCAATCACAAGAAGTACCTGAGGTTCGCGGTTGGCGACTCGCACTTTCAGTTTCGGGTCCTGCCGTTCGGATTGACCTCCGCCCGAGGGTTTTCACCATGCTCATGGTGGTGGTAGCGCATGTCAGGAAAGGGGGGATTCACGTCTACCCCTACCTGGGCGATTGGTTGATCAGGGGGAGCTCTCCCGAGCAAGTCCTGGATCATCTGTCGGTTACCCTTCACAAGCTGGGCTTCTCCCTCAATTTAAAGAAGTCCCATTTGACGCCAACACAGCGGCTCCAGTACATCGGAGCAGTGCTCGACACATCCCTGGGGCTGTGTTTTCCTCCCCAGGTGAGGGCTCTTCACATTCAGCAGATGGTGCACAAGTTTCAACTTGCCCAGACGCTGCTGGCGTTCGAGTTTTTGAGGTTGCTCGGCCTCATTGCATCCTGCATTCTTCTGGTGCCAGAGGCTCGTCTGCGGATGAGATCTTTACAGTGGGCACTCAAGATGCAATGGTCGCACTCTTCCGGCAGGATGTCGGACCCTGTTCAGGTGCCACCCTCGGTCGCCCAGGACCTTCTGTGGTGGGCCGTCGAAGGCAATCTGATGAAGGGGGCCCCATTTTGGCTGCCCTGGCCGGAGGTGACGATCATGATGGACGCATCCCTCACGGGATGGGGCGCTCATGCCAACAAGTTGACAGCGGTCGTTGGTCTCTGTCGGAGTCCAGACTCCATATCAATCTGTTGGAGCTGAGGGCCATCAGGCTAGCCCTGAAGACTTTTCTGCCGACTGTGCAAGGAAAGAGTGTCCTGATTCTAACTGACAACACAGTGGCCATGCACTACCTCAACAAAAAGGGGGGGGGGGCAGGGTCACTTCCTCTGTGCAGGGAGGCGATGCAGCTCGAGTTCTGGACCACCCAACAGGAAGTTTCGATCTCGGCTGTTCACCTGTCCGGAGACGACAACGAGACGGCGGATGCTCTGAGCAGGCAGAGCACGATCTCTCACGAGTGGGAGCTGGCTCAGGAGATTCTCCTGGAGATCTTCGCCCTTTGGGGACCCCTCAAGTGGATCTGTTCGCCTCCAGTGTCAACCGGAAGTGCGAAAGGTTCTGCTCGTGGGAATTTCCTCCAAAAGGAGCCATGGGAGACGCGTTCGTGGTGGAGTGGTCATTCCCACTGCTGTACGCTTTTCCTCTAGTCCCCGTCATCCCGCAAGTACTGCAGAGGTTACGGAGGTTCGGTTCCCGGATGATCCTCATTGCTCCGGCGTGGGCTCGAAGGACGTGGTACCCGGACCTTCTCGACTTGTCCATCTGCCATCCACATCGTCTTCCCTACCGAGACGATCTGCTCTCACGGGAGGGGGGGGGGTCAGGTTCTCCATCCAGAGGTTTGATCCCTCAACCTTCACGCTTGGCTTCTGAAAGGTTGAGGTATAAGGATTGGAACCTCCCTCAACACGTGTTGGAGGTGTTGCTCTCGGCCAGACGGCCGGCAACAAAGTTTCTGTGCCGTTGGCGTAAATTCTGCGACTGGTGCAGAGTTAAGAATGTGGATTCTTTGGAGTGTGAAATTCCCATGGTTCTGTCTTTTTTGCTTTCCTTGGCCCACAGGGGCTTGCCAAGTGGGTACCATTAAAGGTTACCTGGCGGCGCTGTCCATATTTAAGCGCTCGTCTGAAGAATGTTCCTATTTTAAGATTCCTTTAATTTCTCAGTTTTTGAAAGGGCTCACTAATGTGTTCCCTCCGTCACCTTTTCTGGTGCCCGGTTGGGATTTGAACCTTATGGGGGCTCCGTTTGAGCCTTTGCATTCTTGCCCTTTGAGACTGTTAACTCTTAAAACTGTTTTTGGTTGTGGTCACTTCTGCTCGCAGAGTGAGTGAGTTACAGGCACTTTCAGTTAAGCCACCCTTCACTGTGTTTCATAAGGACAGGGTTGTCCTTCGAGTTCGTCCTTCCTTTCTTCCGAAGGTGGTTTTGGAATTTCATTTAGGCCAGAAGGTTGTTCTTCCGGCATTCTATCCTCCTCCGCATCCTGGTAAGGAAGAGGAGAGGCTCCATAGGCTTGATCCTAGGATAGCGTTGAGCTTTATATTTCATGCATGTCCCGGGTCAGAGTGGACGATCAACTCTTCATTGGTTACGCTGGAAAGCGCTTGGGACAAGCTGTGACGAAACAGACTGTCTCGTTAGATTATTTTGGCTATCTCCGAGTGTTACCGCTTGGCGGGTAAGGACCCACCGGCTGGCTTGCGGGACCATTCTACCAGGGGTATGGCTGCATCTACTGCCCTACAGAGGGGTGATCCTATTTGTAACATCTGTGATGCAGCCACCTGGGCTTCTGTACATACTTTTGTACGTCACTACTCCCTTGATTCCATCCGAGGACAGGATCTGGCCTTGGGCAAGGCAGTCCTTTATTCCTCAATTTGATTGGGCATGCTAAATTTGTGTTCTAAATTCTTTTCCCACCTCCTTTCTTTGGTACTGCTTTGGGAGTCTGTCAAAGATATGAAATACGTCGGAGGACCCAATCCCCTCGAAGAACAAGTTACTCCCTTACCTGGTAACTTTCTTTCGATGGGATGGTCCGACGACGTATTCCATATCGCTCCCTCCCTACCTTCCCCGCTGCAGAATTTATGCGATTGCAGCTTACGTTTCCGCAAGGCCTTGTGTGTGTCTGGCAGAAGACTGGTGTCACACGTTCTGGGGGGAAAAAACTACAACTGAGGCTACGGGTGTTGTGCGTCCTACTTATCACATCGGGTGACGTCGGCCATCGGAGGAGGTCCTCGGGGATGGCTCATCGACGCAGGACGCAGACGCCGAAAATTTTCCGAAGTAGCACAGCTGTGGTGATTACTGTCAAAGATATGGAATACGTCGTCGGACCATCCCACCGAAATAACTTTACCAGGTAAGAGAGTAACTTGTTCAATAGGTGCCTTCTGTGAAGCCCCTGGACCCTCAACTAACTCTTAAGTAAAATACTCACTGGTTTGAACCGTCTTCCTTAGTAAATCTGACATTTGCTACTTAAGAACCTATCCTGACACTGCATGTTAGACAATAGACCCTAATAACTCCATTGCCCCGTTTCAGAACTGAGAACACTCATGCTCCAAGAATAAATGAAAGACTGTTAATGGATTGGGCCTTTTGCCTAGAAAACAGAATAAGTGTTTAACAGTTACTTACTGGAAAAAGAGTTGGTTAGTATCAGTAGCTCTGTGTGTTGCACTGTTCTGCAAAGTATATGTAACATCTTATTTTCTTTATAAAGTGTTTTGCCATTCTAAAAGAAGGTAGATGTAAGGTTATATTCTCCAGCATGGGGTCTAGCATGAATTCACATGCTCATAAATATTCCCCGTCGTCAGGCTGGGAATTCTCGATAAAGAAAAAATCTGTTTCAGTTTTGTTTCTTAACCGTCTTTCTACTAATAACCAATCACTGGTCTCTGGGTCATACTGCCCCCAGCCAATCACTGCCCTCTACCTAAGCCCCTCCTCTGGTAGCCATCTTCAGATTTTGACCGCACGTTCAAGTGTTGGGAGTCTCATGCTTGGCTCTCGAGCTTTTACTGCGTATTGCGTTTTTATTTTTCAAAAAGTTTACTCTTATTTTTTCGGTCAAATCGAGCCTCAAGCTCCACCAATTCATCTTCCGATTATCGGGGACCCGTTTCGGATTTCTTTCCACCCCTCAACGGTAGATCGTCGAATTTCACTTGATCTTTGAGGCCTACTCCGCGTGGACATGGCCCAAGACAAAGGAAACGAGACGCCCGTTGGATCCAAGCTGTTCAGGATCTTCCCAGGATGTGGACTATAGAACGTCGTCAAGGAGGATGAGCACTCCCGGTGCCTCTACTGCCCAACTAAAGGCAAAGCACTGCAAGTCTGCGGGAACCGGGAGCGCCTTTGGTTCGGGCTCCTTGGCTGCCAGGGCAGCTGCAACATCGCCAGCACCATCAACCATGAGCCAATGCTCCGCTCGAAGAGGAAGTCGGACAACCCGGGTAAGTGTCGGGAGAAACCCCGGCCAGCCACGACAGAGAAAGCCAAGGGGTAGCGAGGTGGTGACCCTCCCCCACACGGTGAAGGCCTCGGAAGCGCCTAAGGTCGTGAAGGTCCAGATTCACCCAGCTAAGGCCTCGATTGAGGGAGTCGTGACGGCCCTGCCGAAGCCTACAGAGGTGACCCCAGTGGAGAGGACCTCCAGGCTTAGAGATTCCCTGCCATCCCGGAGGGAATCGTCTTACCAGCCTATCTAAAAGATCCCTGTGAAACCCTGGGCTGAGAAGGAGGGGGGGCGCGATAGACCTAACGGACTCAGTTACCGCCTCCGAGGACGAGCTGTCTGGCCTCAAGACAGTCCTCGACAAGAAGTTTGTCGAGGTCAAGGCCTACGGGAAGGATCCCGACGAGGCGGATTTGGAGAGCGATGGTGGAGCCGATGAACGGCAGATTGACGAACCGGACACCACGCCTCTGCTGACGCTCCTGTCGCAACCGATGACACCGCCGACTGACAGGTCAGATGACATTTTGCTGGCACTGCACACCTTGTGCACAGATGAGGACAAGGTTGCCCTTATCTCCGGCGGACAATCCATCAGCGCCTGGACCGCCGGGGAGTCCTCCACTCAAGTGGAGGCGAGTCCATCCTCCCCCACCCTTCCATCCTTCACCTACATCCCCTCCGCCGAGGGATGAGATGGAGACGACTGGGACGGATGACGGTGGTGACGACTGAACAGATCTCACATCACCCCCTCCCCGGGCTTTCCCTCACGACGAAATTGGCTCCTTTCACGCCATAATAGCCAGGGCATCAGAGCTTTTCCAGCTATGCCCCTAAGAGCAGAAGGAGGAGGGGTTCCTTTATCAACGACGAGAGGCCATGAGGAAGACCGTCCTCTCAGTCCCGCTGTTGGACGACATCTGGGACGAAGGGCTGTCCCTTCTGAACAACCTTTCCACGGCCCCTGCCAAGCCAGACCGGTACAAGAAGTAGTACCGGGTCCCAGACTCAGCTCGCATGTGCCTCAGGGCGCAGCTGTCCCCGGACTCAGTGGTCTCCGCGGCGGCCAAGACGAAATCGGCAGGGGCAACGGCATCAACTTCCACTTCTCCGCCAGACAGCGAGGGAAAGAAGCTAGGCGCCATGGGATGTCGAGTCATCTCGTTGGCAGCGACGATCATTAAGGCGGGCAACGCTCTCGCTATCGTGGCCTGCTACGATAGGGAGCAGTGTTTCAAAATCACCATCCTCCTGGACTTCCTTCTAGATGACAAGAGGGCGCAAGCCCTTGAAATCTTGCAGGAGGGCGAAGTGGCTTCGGACCACGCCATCACAGTAACCACGGATATTGCTAACACCGGTTTTCGCCAGATGGGCAAAGGCATTTGCCTTCGCCAGCGTGGTTGGCTCAGGGCCACGGATCTCCGTCAGGACCTACAGACCAGGGTACTGGACATTCCCTTAGACGGGAACAACCTGTTCGGCAAGGCAGTGGACGAGTCACTGCAGGCCATCAAGGCAGACACAGACAGCCCGTGCCCTGGGCACGCTACATCAGCGACGGCCGTCCTTTCAGACGACCTGAAGCAAGTCCCAAGGTGCCTCCAAATGATTCGGCGGCAGCTCTTCATTGTACCGCCAGGCGGCCCGCTCTTCGGCGCAGGAAGCCTACAGAGGCGGCCACAAGGCCAGTGGACACTGTCGCCAAGGGGCCCAAGGAGGCAAGGCCTCGACGAAGCAGGACTGAACCGGCCGTGACGTCGGGGCCCCACCCAAGCACCCCGGTGGGAGGCCGGCTGGTGAAATTCATCAGCATGTGGGAATCAATCTCCATCTACCGCTGGGTGCTGGATGCCCTGCCCCATGGGAACACACTCGAGTTCCAATGGAAGTGGCCAAACTTTCCACTGGTGGCCAGAAAAGACCACGTCCCATAACTAATTCTGGAGGTACGAGCGATGCTGGCAAAGGTCGTGATAGAACTCGTCCCAAAGAGGATCCGGGGCTCCGGAGTATACTTGTGGTACTTCCTCGTCCGAAAGAAGACTGGCGGCCTATCCTGGACCTCCGCCGCCTCAACAAATACATAAGATCCCAAAAATTCTGGATGGTCACCCTTCAGCATGTGCTGGGACAACTGGAAGAAGGGGACTTCCTGTCGTCGCTGGACCTGGAGGATGCATACTTCCACATCCCAATACACAAAGGACATTGAAAGTTTCACATCTTCCAGGAGCAGCACTATCAGTTCAAGGCACTGCCCTTCGGTTTGAGGGTCTTCACCAAGTGCCTGGCACCGGTGGCGGTGCAGCTGCACCTGCAGGGGATCCACGTCTACCCCTATCTACATGATTGGCTCATCCGAGCGAATTCGAGGGAACTCCATTGACCACACAGCGAGGACCGTCCACCTGCTCACAGAACTGGGGTTCTCGATAAACTTTGCGAAGTCCTACTTGGTGCCATCGCAGGACGCCCTGGTCCTGGGAGCCAGGCTCAACGTGGTGGCACGGCTGGCTTCACCGTCGGAGGGAAAGATATATGCCATCTTGGGCAAGGTACAATGGCTGTTGACCATGGAAGTAGCCAGGGTGTGGTCCATCATGTCCTTGCTCGGCATGATGTAGTCATGTGTCTACCTCATGCGACTGTGCAGGTTGCGGATGCGGCCGCTGCAAGAGTTCCTCGACGCCTGTTGGATACAAGTGCCGGGAAGCTTTGAAGACGAGATCTCCCTCAACGGGACTTTACGTCAAACGATCCAGTGGTGGGGCACCATCGCACATCTCATGGCGGGCATGGACTTCCAGACTCCCAGCGCATCAGGAGACTGTGACAACTGACGCCTCCCTGGAGGGATGGGGCGCGCACACCGGAGATCTCCACGCAAAAGGCCTTTGGCTCCTGGAGGAGAGGTCACTGCACATCAATGTACTGGAGCTTTGGGCTGTGTTCTGGGCACTCGGGTCCTTCCTTCCGTCCCTCAAGGGCAAAGTGGTAAGGGTCTTCACCGACCACACCACCACGATGTTCTACATCTGGAAGCAGGGGGGCACCAGATCCCCAGCTCTATCCAAGGAAGCACAGGATCTGTGGCACTGGGCCGTCGCCCAGGGGATGTTCCTGGTACCCTTTAACCTGGCAGGAGTAAAGAACACTGTCGCCGACTCACTCAGCAGGGAGCTGCACTCCTGCCATGAATGGGAGCTCCGGCAAGATCAAGTAGATCTCCTATTCCAACGATGGGCAATCCCCAGATCGATCTGTTCGCGACAGCGACGAACACCAAGTGCCAGAGGCTCGCCAGCAGGTTTCCCCAGCCGGCGAGCATGGCGGATGCATTCTCCTTCACCTGGGACGACCTGTTCCTCTATGCGTTCCCGCCGTTTCTTCTGCGACTCATCAGTCAACTCGGACGGTCCCGGTGCAGGATGATCCTCATTGCACTGGCATGGCCGAGGCAGATATGGTTCCTGGACCTTCTGGACATGTCAGCATCCCCACCAATCAAGCTACCGACGGACGCGGATCTTCTCGCCAGGGAAGGAGGCGTGATCCTGCATCATGACCCAGGATCTCTGAACCTGCAGGCCTGGCTCCTGCAGCACTAGAGTTCGGAGGCTACGACATCCCGACACACTGCAAGGAGATACTTCCCAAGACCAGGGCTTCCTCGACTCTTAAGTGCTATGGACATAAATGGAAGAGGTTATCTGTCTGGTGCCGTGCACAGAAGATCAACCCTGTATGGATTACGGCCCCCCAAGTGCTGCCATACTTGCTACCGCTGGCCAAGGCGGGGCTGGTGGATGCCTCCATCAAAATTAATGTGGCGGCTATCTCCCACTACACTAGAACTCCAGGGCGGTCATCGCTCTGGTCTCACCGCCTGGTGAAGGGGTTCATGAAAGGACTGTTCCGCTCGTTCCCGCCAGTGAAGTCTGGGGTGCTGACCAGGCTCATGGGCCCGCCATTCAAGCCTTTGCATTTGGCGCCACTGAAATTCCTATAGTGGAAGACAGCGTTTCTTGTGGCCATCAACTCCGCACGACGAGTGGGAGAGATCCAGGCCCTCTCCTGTAAGCCTCCGTACCTGACATTCCACCAGACGAGGGTAGTGCTGAGGACGCACCCCTCCTTCATGCCCAAGGTGCCGTCGCACTGCCATCTCAACGAGCCCTTGGTGTTGCCTGTTTTCTTCCCGTCGCCGGCTGATAGGACTCCTTACTCGCTGGATGTGGCTAGAGCACTGAAGTTCTACGTGGACCGCACAAAGAGTTTTCGGAAGACATCACAGCTGTTTGTGAACTTTGGCCCTGTGAACCAAGGGAAGGCCCTCTCCAAGGCTTCCATTTTTCAGATGGCTCTCCGGCTGCATCATGCACTGTCACCGGTTGGCAAACCGACGGTTGCCAGGCCGTTGGAGAGCCCATTCGACCAGAGCGACTGCTGCTACTACGGCTTTCCTGTCTGGTGTGCCCCTGCTGGACATCGGCAGGCCTGCTACGTTGAGGTTGACGCACACCTTCACAAAATTCTTCTGCGTCGACCGGTATTCCAGGGAGGAGTCCAGAGTCGCCTAAGCAGTGCTGCGCAACCTGTTCGCTTGAAGGTGAGCTTGATGAGGAGGTAAGAGATGCTTAATGTTGAGTTGTTCAAATGCTTGATGTTGAGCCTTGAGAAGGAACAAGTTACTTACTGTAACTTTTGTTCTCCTGCATGGGTCTGGCATGGATTTAAATGTGAACCCTCCCTCCAACCCCTCTGCGGCTCTTCTCTTGCTCCTACTGCCACTTTACGTGCTACCAAATCTGAAGATGGCCGCCAGAGGAGGGGCTTAAGTAGAGGGCAGTTATTGGCAGGGGCAGTATGACCCAGAGACTAGTGATTGGTTATTAGTAGAACGACAGTTCAGAAACTGAAACTGATTTATTTCTTTAACGAGGATGTCCAGCCTGACAGGTAATATTCATGAGCATGTGAATCCATGCCAGACCCATGATGGAAAACAACAATTACAGTTAAGTAACTTGTTCACCTCTGATTTAGTTGTGCCTCTACTCAAATGTAATGCCTTTGGTTTCACTTTATTATTCCTGTGAGGATAATTGTAGGAGTGTTCCCCAACTGGGTCTTGCTTCCCCTGTCTTGCTGTTAGCCTGTCCAGAGTAAGTCTGTAATAGGTTTTACCTACCTAGAATAAATTTGAGTCATTCATAAAGTGTAATATTGGGTTTTGCTTTCCTTGGTCTGTTTAAAACAGACACACAAAGAGTCCTAGGTTTACACCTGCCTTTAAGTTGCTTATAGCTCCTGTAAAAAAGTGTATAGGTTTTACTTAGCTTGAGTATAACAGTTATCCTAAAATAAGTTAGGTATTGCTTCTATTAGTCTGTGAACTGAAAAGCAACTGTAATTGAATATTACACCCCAAGGTCCAACTCCCCTAGAATAACTGTTATCCTGAATCAGAGTTATAGGTTTTGTTCTGTTCCTAGTATGTGTGTTTCACTAGATCAGAAAAGTATATTGTCCAGTGCATGTGACTAGGTGATTTGTTGCTGAGCAGAACAGTAAAACAGGTAGGGTCTACTAACCTTGAACTACCGAATTTAATCTCAAAGTAAGCATTGGTTTTTACTCCCCAAGAATAGATGTGACCTATACTGAATGTGTATGAAAGGGATTAACTTCCCTAGAACTGTTAGGTGTTCCAAATAAGGGTATATGCTTTGGTCTGTGTACATACAAGCACAGTGATGTGTTTTTATAATTGTGGTTATATTTAATGTGATAGTACTTATTTTCCCCAAGATTTATCTGGCCCTACATAGTTTGTGGGGTGCATTTAAAAGGATCAAACAAAAGTCCCTTGCACATGAATGGCAGGACTTTAAACACTGAAACCAAAACGGCCTGGCCTTTGTTTTTGTTTTTCAAGTAACATTAAAGAGCCTTGTGGAAAGGGGCCTACCTGTCAATACCAACGACTAAGCAGCATTTTAATTTCAAAAGGAGAAATCAAAGATCCCAGTCACATGGTAAACAGGATTTTTAAACATTGAAAACTAAAACGGCCTACACATGTTTGCAAATAAAAGCGGTTTTAAAAAAATACAAGTGAAAGAAATAGCACTGCTCACTTAATGTTAAAAAACAAAACATGGTCTGTGGGTTGACCAAACGGAATTTATATTATGTTTCACCTACCAAAACTCCAGTGACATTTGATGACCAACCGCAATAACAATGTCACGCTAAAGGCGTCGAAATTCAGTGTTCTCCAGACCGGCTGGCTGTGAAAGCATGGACTTCAAGAAATGTTTCCCTTGGCTGGAGCACAACTAATGTGTGAAAAGGGGGGCACCCACTTCAAAGAGCAAGCTTCCAACACAGACTGATAAAGGCACAGGCTGACACAGTGAAAACACATGGCCAGGAGCAGGAGTATTTGTCCCACATGAAGATTAACGATTTTTTAAAAAGGACTAAGATCATTTAGACCTTTTTCTCAGCTATCATAAGGCAGATTGATTTAATCGATGTACTATTTTGTATGTGATTTCCAGGTGATTTTGGGTATATGAAATACATTTTCCTATGACTCTGGGAACTGTAAGGGCCAGTTAAACTAGGTTTCTGGCTGATCTGAACTTGTTCCAAATGTAAGAGTTGGTGAGCGGGTGAAAATTGAAATTGGGGATATGCTTAATAACTTAAATACTCATAACAGTTGCCGTTTTTATGGAAACGGCAGAAAGGTGCCACATGGCCATGCTACATGATACAGATTTGGTGGTCGGCTTATCTAATTCCCCATGATTAGCGGGGACAGAAAAGGTTTAATATGGCAGTTACTAGTAAAATTATGAAGTTTTGATACATAACTCTTTTTTGCCAAAAAGTTGAAAGGGGAACAAAGGATGATGTCGAATGGGAATTGCCATATGTTGCTCCAGACCCCTAAACCAATCCTGACTTGGAGGCTGGCTGTGGGAGCAGAGAGAAGGGTAACTCTCCAATCCTAGTGGCATGGATTATTGCAGGGTACTTCCCCAAGATTGTAAAATTGGTGTTGTCATTGCTGCTGTATAAGGGGGCAAAGGGCTGGGGAGTTTTGGACTCCTCCCTCGCTGCCTGCTCTCACAGACAGACTGGAGCCTGGGCGGGGCAGTCCAGGGGACTCCTGCCGAAGAAAAAATATCACACAAAGGAATTTCCCGCCATGGATGTCCTGGGAAGGAACAAAAAAAGCTGAAACACTAAAATGGCGAAAAAAAGACCGGGCCATTTTGGTAAAATGAGAAGCCTTAGGTGCCTGTACTGCAGCTGTGAACACAGCCCGCAGTAAAGGTGCACCAAATTAATACACCAGCCATTGAAGGTAAGCTTGTCCATGTAACAGAATTGTTACAGTTTTAGTGTGAAAGGGCATACATTGTATCTCCCCAGCACTCCATATAAGGTGAGATGTGCTGGCTTCACAGAATAAAATGTAAAAGGATCCAAAGATCCTTTCTACCCTTGGGAACTGTAGTTCACTCAAGGGTAGCAAAAGAAAGTTAAACAGGAGCCCCTAGGGCAACCCAACAACAGGCACTTATTAAAGAGGATACCTTTAAAAAGACACTATGGAGAGTCAAAAGAAAAATGACACCTATAAAAAGAGTAAAAGATTATGTGAGTTTGGAAAGAGGTTCCCACTCAGAGGTATTTAGGAAAAATATCCCACTAATAAAGCAAAGGTTATGGGGTCGACGCAGGTCAGGAGGATTTACCAGTTCTGTGAAAATCTTACCTAACACTGCCTCAGTTGAATGGTTTTACTATGCCCTTAGTTGGACTTCAGAAAAACTGTTCTAACAGTCTGCTGCAGAACATGTCCGGCCAAAAGCTCCAGCAGCCTCCTAAGGACACTCCAGAAGCAGGAAATCCTAATCCAGAGTCTCTGATCCAGAGTGCTGGACTGAGGGAGCAAGGAAATCCCAACCGGTGTCCACCGTTCTGCATCAGTGCTGTTAGCGAAGCGCTGAAATCGCGAACTGCCACTGAAACAAAGAAAACCCGTAGCTGCCTTCGACCTTCCAGAGTACTGCCGCAGGAGTCCTCCAGACGACCTCCCTCTTGTCCCCACGACTCAGGCTCAGGAACCAGGGTCTGCTTGGCTGTAGCAAGACAGAATCCAGATGGACCCCTTTCTTCTAACCAAAGGTACTTTTCGGACTTGGGGGTACTTGCATTGTTGAGATAAAACTCCCAGCTAGGTTAGGGGCTACTAGGAGTTTGCGGACACAGAACTCATGGAAAGCTCAACTCCTTCTCTTCCCAAAAGGAACGCAGGCCCGGACAGATAGCAAGTTCAAACTGCAGTTTATTACAGCCAAAACCAACAGGCATCAGTACACAGGTAGAGAAAAACTTCACAGTGAGCTCTGGCTCGCAGGCCAGTTTTAACGGGACCTTGCATCATGAGACGGTCGCAACCTGGGCCCCCTCCAGAAAACCGATCTACACTCTGGATTGGGTATTTAGTAGTCTACCTATAGTAGACCCTATATCTAATTATTTACTGGCTCTCCCATGTCAGATGTCAGGCCTGGCCCATCCCAATATTACTAAACAATGTTTTAGTGTGAGGGTCTGATCATTGGTACTTGCCCGTTGCTACCCACCCCTAGGCTCCTGAGCTGTGATTGGATAGAGCCTACGTCCCCAGGCCTGGGATCCAAAATGGTTCTCAACCCGAGGTGCACCTTCTCAAGGTAATAAGAACTATGTGCCTGCATTGTAAAGTGGGTGCAGCACCAAAGACTGAGAGTGCCTGCTCATATCATGCAACACCCAGCTTCTCCTGTAACAACTTTGTTGCAAGCCATTGACTGGCGGCATAAGATGGCTCCTCTTTCCCAACTGCTAGTTTCAGTTTGTCATCTGCTTGGCCGGGGTCACGTGTCCAGAGACCATGTGTTTGAGTTCTACAGCTCTGAATTGGTCTGAATTTGTGAAGAATTCACGTTTACTGTGGCTGGTGTTGCTGTATTTCAGGGAATGCAATGTCACTCATATCTTGGTGACCTTGGCAGCAGGCCCTGTCCCACATGTTCATTTCTTTGTGCAGCCTGAATTCGCTTGGCTCAGCTCCTGCCGAGGGTCTGTGGTCTGTTGTAATTTTCCTAACCCCTAAAATGGCTTGCTGTACTATATCGACCATATAATAGTCGAACGTGGCTCTGTCAGGTCCCATAGCACCTCCTGCAGGTCCATAGGGTAAAGTGCATGTAAGCATCTGCAAGCTTCTCCAGGATCTGTTGCTTCTTGCAGTTTGTGTTGCTGCGGTCGAGCTAATGGCAAATAATAAAGGTAAGACAGTATGTGGATTTGTCTGTCCTCTAACTTATAGAACTGTACGCATGTGTTTGTTTGTAGTTGTGTGATTGTGTCCCGATGTGCGGTTGGCATTTGTGCTTCATGTCTAACGCTGCTAAGTCGTGGTGTCTGTAACGATGTCATGCATGGCTTCTTGTCGCTTTAGTCGAGACTGTCAATGGAAGCGTCCTTAGTTGCATCCTGAGGTTCCTCGTCAGCTTTGGGTAATGCGTGCACTGCTCCTGGGTTGTAAAGTTGGCCGAGTGGGTACCGCTCAACTTACTTGTCTATTATAGGAGCACTGGGAATCGGTCGGAACTGGTATGGGCGATCATGGTATCTCAGGTTATTCTTCAGACTCATGTGTCTTATGGGAGGGGGAGCAGGGGTAGGATTCAACTACCCCTCTCCAACCTTCTTGCCTTAAGTTGGGCTGTCTCCCTTGAGACTTGCACCTGCTTACTTTCTAAGTTGATTTCAACTCCCTTTGCACAGGTTTAACAGCTTGTGTTCCTACAAGTGATTTTTCTGAACTCTAAATTTGTGCAAGACTTTTATCCAAAAAGTACATCAGAACTATAGACTGTGTCTGTTAGGGAGAATTCTCAGAACTGTGCTAATTCCCTTCTACCTTAGAGACCCCCAACTCTTTTTGCTAGACTTTAGAACTTTTAATTTCAATCTTGGAGACCTTTTTACTCCATATTTTTGTTTAATGTATTTTTGTTTAATTTGAACTCAGTGTTTCTTTTGGTTTTGGAGTCTGACAAACTCCATAGGCATCATCTTTTTACATTGTGACACACTGCACCTTCAGTGCAGTGGCACATGGATGTCTTTACATTTTCCAAAGGTTTAAATACCTTCTCTTGGTTAAACTACTGTTTCCAGGAGCAGTGAAGTGAAATTGACCTTACGTACATGTTGTAACCTTCTAGACCCAGCACACAATATCCTACAACAGGGTGCTGGAGGGGTTACTAAGTATCCCCTTTGTCTAGCTTATCATGTAACATTTTTATGGTGGCAGTGGTTTACTTTTTACCAGTGAGTGTTTCTACCGCGGGCTGCAATTGCAGCTGCAGTAAAGCATCCATGGGTGCCCATTTTGTCAAAATGGCCCGGTCTTCTTTTTTCACCATTTCTTGTCTTGAGATTTACTCTGAGCACCAAACCAGGTTTGGTCCCTTTTTGTTTGTTTTGTCTTTCGTGGGATTCACTTGTGAAGCCCGCCTCCGGCTCCAGCATGTCTGGCAGGGCAGGAAGCGAGGGAGGTGCCTGCAACTCCCTGTGATGAATGCCCTTGGTTTTGGGGTGGGGGTAGGGGAGGATCTAGGGAATAGCCTGAATTCTATTATTTTCCAAACTGTCAGCTAGTACAGTTTTCGTGTATACCTGGAGAGGGGGGCCCTTTTTAGTAGATTGTGCACCAATCTGAGGGCAGCGTTCTGGGCTACCTGGAGTCGTGCAGTTGACAATCTGGGGCTCCCAGAAGCAACTTGTCTCAATAATCCAGTCTAGAACTTACCATAGCTCCCACAACCACGTGCGGTCTGATTCAGAAACCAATGGCAGAATGGATTTCAAAAGCCTAAGTTGGAAATAGACATATTTAACCACCTGTGAAACCTCCCAAAGATGCTTGCCAGATGCAACCTAAGTTTTTTACCTTAGAAGAGAAGGATGTGGCTCAGTCACAAAATGGCAGGACAGGGGTTAGAGGCATATAAGTAAAGATGCTTTGGACCAAATATTATAACCTAAGTTTTAGTAGGGTTAAGCTGAAGCTTACGCTCTACCATCCAGTTTTTAATAGCATTTACACATCCTCTCGCTTCAAGTGCAGAGTATTACCTGACGTAGATTTACGTGTCATCTGCGTATGAATGATAGTTCAGTTAGAACCTAGAGAAAATGTCATTTCCCTGAAAAGAATCTCAAAGGAGACCCCAAGGGTCCCCAGCAACACTGCCCTTAAGGAGTTGTGTGCTGCAACCAGAGGCATTGCTAGGGGGGATGGGGGCTTAGGGGGTTATAGCCCCGGGTCTTTTGGTTGTAGCCCCGGATAGAATCTCAGGGTCTACAACCAAAAGGCTAGCTAGTCCCGACAATCCCGACATTAGTGAAGCCCCAGATCTTTTCCAAACCTAGCAACACCCCTAGCTGCAACAGTAAAATACAGATGCCTTTAAGATATATGGAGGAAACAGTCTCCATATGACAGGTAGAATACAAAGAATAGAGTTCCAAAAGACAGAGCCCATAAGAAGGAATGTGGAAAAAGGCTCCACTCATTCAGGATTAAAGAAAAAGGTCCAGAAGTCCAGCAAAGGGCTGGGGTCTCACTAGTAGAGCACATGAAGCATAAACTTTATAAATCTCCATAACACCCACACCCCATAGTATGTTCTGAAAAACTCTCTTAACATGGACACACCTTGAGTGACGATTGTGTATGTGAACTTTGCAAGGCACATTTCCTCCATTGGGCATTAGATTGATTGTAGAGTTCTCATGCTGTATGAATTGTACAATTGTTCCTCTTTTATATTTTTAAGATTAACACCCATTTTCACATGATTGATACTACTCACATTATCCTTCCTGGTGCGGATTACCTGTCTGGCAGTATACCTCATACGTTTTCTTTTGTAGTCTCCAATACAGCAGTGGATCTTCACCGCTTGTTTATGTAATCGCCCAGCGGAGACATTGATCATGTATTGACAAGTTTCTTTTAAATCTAAAGTGTGTGCTGTATCCCTTGCCTGTCATTATACACTGTTGTGGCAGATCCTTTCTTGAACTCCAATCATATGATCCAAACTTACTTTAGCCTGTTCAATCCTCACATTGGATCTTCTACTGTCTCGTAAGCTTTAGCAAATACAAACCTGGCTGCTGAAATGTGATCCCAGCTTCACAAATAAAATGGAAAAATGAGTATAAAAATGTACATAACGGGGGTCGGTAGGGGATTGTTATAAGGGGGATGGTTGGGTTGATTTTGTTCTTTTATTAAAGGGGTAACGAAAACTTAAAATTCTGTCATGGTGAGCAATTTATTAAGTAAATGCGCATTTGAGTATTGTTGTAATTTAACCACGATTGTCCACCAATAAAGCTAATTTGAAAAAATAAAATTTACATAACACAAAAATACTGAATCTAGATCTTCTGCCTTTTTGTCTGTAATTTTCACTTTAATTTGCTTTTCCTCTACAGTGTGTCCAGACGTTGGTGGGTCACACAGGCGGTGTCTGGTCTTCTCAGATGAGAGATAACATTGTCATCAGCGGTTCCACAGACAGGACGCTAAAAGTATGGAATGCGGACTCTGGCGAGTGCATCCACACCCTGTATGGCCATACCTCAACAGTGCGCTGCATGCACCTTCATGCTAGCAGGTACATAGATTTTACTATCACCGTAAATGGGTAATTCGCATGAGTGTCACATGTACCCTCTTCTGATAGACTGTTGTATGTCCAATCTTATTTTGACTTGTTACTGCACTCATCATGGCCATGTAAAACCCATCTCTTTATTCCTGTGTCCCTGGGTTCAGTGTTTGAGCGGGGTGTTTGGAACAAAGTCCTAATCTATGATTCACAGTGAGTACCTTCCCATTTTTCCTTTCCCTGCTGGTTCCCAGGGCTCCCCATCCAAGGCCTTACTGGTAAAGTGACTCTGCATGTGCCCCTGTAAGTCCCTTAAACTCGCAGGTCAGAGTGCTTCAAAGGGACCCTATGGTCCTATTCACCTACACAAGTCACCCTGCTCAGATCCTTGTTAATTACTGCCTGGTGTCAGCTCTAATTATTGTAGAAGGCTGATGTTGGGTAAGATTTTCATATCAATGATACAATCTTCCTGACCTGTGTCAACCCCAGAAATGTTTGCTTTGACTAGGTAACTATTTTACCTTTTCCCTAGGCGAGGGTGAATCTTTTTCCCCTCTCCCCTAGTCTTTTACTCTTTGTATGGGTGACCTTTTTATGTCTCTCCATAGTGTATGTTTGAAGTTATAGCTTCCTACAACTTTTGGGCTTCGGCTGGGTTGCCTCTATGGGCTCCCCTGTTATTTCTCTTTCATGTACTTGGGTTAACTACAGTTCCCAAGTAGTAAAGAGGGATTTTCATCCCCCTTTATATTTGATACAGTGAGCCAGCACATGCCACCTTATGTGGAGTGCTGGGGGATACAATGTATGCCTTTTCTTACTTGCCTGGTAAATTTTTTGTTACAATTGCGCGTTTTACATGAAAGGCTGTTGGCAGTGGTTTTACCTTTGACATTGTCTTTATTACTCGCAGGTTGTTCATACAGCCTCAGTAATGCACAGAAGGACTACCATTTTTCCAAAAAGGAGGGCTCCTTTTTTCGCCATTTCGTGTGTGCTTGCTGTTTCTGAGGTGTTCCCTCCCCTGCCATTCTAGGTGGGAACGACCTCAGTGACTGTTTTGTCTTCGGCGGCCATCATGTGGATTCCCTGCCCAGGTTCCAGAGAGTCTGAAAAGGCAGGAAGCAAGGTAAGAGTCAAAACTCCACAGCCCTTGGTCTTCCACCTTGCCTGAAAGGGAACAACTCCCAGTGGGGTTGCGGGGATGGCTGTCCTGATTGGACCGCCAGAACACCCTGTTCTGTAAAATGTGGGGCGAGAATGCAGAGGTTGTGCTGAAGTTCCATCGGCGGCCATCATGTGGATTCCCTGCCCAGGTTCCAGAGAGTCTGAAAAGGCAGGAAGCAAGGTAAGAGTCAAAACTCCACAGCCCTTGGTCTTCCACCTTGCCTGAAAGGGAACAACTCCCAGTGGGGTTGCGGGGATGGCTGTCCTGATTGGACCGCCAGAACACCCTGTTCTGTAAAATGTGGGGCGAGAATGCAGAGGTTGTGCTGAAGTTCCTGATTAAAAACACTGAACCTGGAAGCTGCTCACAAGATAACAAGTGGCGCTGAAACAGAAGAGGATGATGAAGAAACGAAGGCTGTAGCGACTCCCAGTGACCGGAGAGCCTGCTGTGTAACTGGAGCTTGCCGTTACCCTTCCAATCGGCCTTTGGATCCTGAAACAGACGACCCTGACCCAGAACATTGTGAGACCCACTAGACTCGAGACCTGAATTTTGAGCCATATCACAGCGTGCTGCGACCTTGCGGGGCTGCAATACCCTAGGACCTCGAGCCATTGTGTTGTGCACGGTCTTCCGAATTCAAAATCTTGCTGAAACTTTGGGGGCATAGTGCAGGACCTCCAGAGATGTGAATCGAGTCCAAAAAGTCCCCTCACCAGAGTGCTGGAACTTGCATACGACAAGAATCCGACTAGCGATATTCCATCTTCTGTGTTAATGAAAAAGGCGCCAAATCCACAGAGCCGCACCCAGCCATGAGGAAAATCTTGCCTGGAGCCTTCTTAAGTGATGCATGTTGCAAAAGTCCTTCCAAAGTCCTGTCTTCTCGAGAAAAGAATCGATCAACTGCGTTCTTTGCTGCTTATCCTGAAATCTTCCTGCCGCACCGCTTCTGTGCTGAGGTACTGTGTTGGCTGGGGTATTAACTTCAGTCTCTTGTGATTTCTGTGTATCCTTGGGATGCTACTGTGATTGGGAGGTCTCTGTTCCAGTTCACCCAGGCCCATTGCTGGAATCCTCCTAGGGTGTCTTCTCCAGTCCCTGAACCCTAACTAACTTTCAAAGTGCATTACTTACTTGTTGGCCCAGTCTTCCTCAGTAACTCTGACTTTGCCTGCAACTGAGCCCGATCTAACCCTGTCTCCAGCTGGCTCTTAAACAACTAAGGTCCCTCTTCTGCCTCTGAGAGAACTCATGTACTAGAATTGGGAAAGGCTGGATACTTTAAAAGGTCTGCCTTTAAAATGAAAACAAGTGTTGAAAGGGTTACTTACTTGTAAATTAGTTGGTAACTGTAAACTCTGAGTGAATAGTTAAAAAAAGTTATTACTTACCTTCGATAGTTTCTGCCATTTTGAAAAGTATAACTAGGATTTACTTAGCTTGAATATGTTGTGTGCATTCTTAAATAAGTTTTCTCAAAGTCTTACTTTCCTTAGAAACTGTCTCACCATTCTAACAGAAAGTAGATAGGTTAACTTACCTGTGAATTGGGTTCCCTTCTTCCCAAAAGTAATGCTGTTGGTTTTACTTTATTATTCCTGCTAGGATTATTGTACGAGTGTGGCCAGTTCGGTCTTGCTTCCCCTAACTTGCTGTTAGCCTGTCCTGAATAAGTCTATCTAGGTGTTACTTAGGTTACTTGTAGATCCTTACAAAAATATATAGATTTTGGTTACCTTGCATAGCAGTGTGCAATCCAAAAATAAGTTAACCAGTTATTGCTTCCCTTAGTCTTTGAACTGAAAAGCAACTGTAGTTGAATATTACTCAAAAAGGGTTTTACTAACCTGGTATAACTGTGTCATCCAAAACTTAGTTAAAGGTTGATACTGTTCCTAGAATCTGTGTTTCACTAGATCAGAAAAGTATATTGTCCAGTTGAATTACTATGTGATTTTTTGCAAAGTGTCACGGTACAACTGCTAGGGTCTACTACCCTGTATTACTGTAAGTAATCCAAAAGTAACTATTGGTTTTGACTTCCCTAGATCTACTGTTGGGTGTTGGAAATTAGGTCATATTAATTGGTCTGTGTACCTGCAAGTATAGTGTTGTTTTTATAATGTAGAGGTTAGCATGTCCCACACCTAGACGGAAATGTGATTGTCGGCATGTCCCACATTTGGATGGATTTATGGATGAAGCATGTGCGTCACTTACACAAAGTCACAAACATTAGCCAGAGCCACATCTGGATGGAAATGCAAATGTCGGCATGTCCCACACTTGGGTGGAGTAGTGAACATTAGCCTGAATTTCATCTAGATAGAAACGCGAATGTAAATGTTAACATTATGTACCATCACGTTAAGATAATGTGATGGTACATAATTTCCCACTTGTTTGCCACTGTGTACCATGCGTTCCTGTTCCCCATGCTGTTGCTTTATCTGTATGCCCCTCCTGCCGGTAGAAGCCCAGCCCCCTGTCTCTGTGACCGTGTGTTGCAATGTTCCCTGCCATCCTGTTCACGTGCCTGTCTCGGGCGCTTAAAGATAACCATCATATCACACAACTACGCTTACTCTGTTATTCACCATCATTCCTCTAGAACACAGCTTTTCCCCCTGATAATTCGGCCTAGCTGTTCACATACGAATATTACCCCATGAACACTCCATCACCCTAATAAAATGCAGCTAGCTGAGCACATTCCGGCCTAGTCGCTCACATAGGCCTTCCAAGCCAGAGCACAGTCTGGGTGTCCACCCACCATACTGCACACATCCAACTGATATCTCCAGCACCACACCTAACGCTAGGATGCAGCTCCCACTCAGCAATTAAGTTAGCTGCACCCACATTCTGGTGCACCCTACGACACTCTCTCTACTGACCAGAACTACAGTTCCCTAGGGCGTTCAACCAACCAGCGCTTTGAGGTCATACCAATGATATATAGAGCGCTATATAAATGCCAAGTAACATAACATAATGTGATGGTACATCATTTCCCAAGATTTACCTTGGTCTGATTGTATTTAAATGAAGCCTTTATTTTTTACACTACATAGTGTCAGTGTTTCTCTGGACCATATATGTACTACAATTCCATTGTACTAATTCTGCTGCCCTCTCTCCCTCCTAAGATAAGTCTGGCTGCTCGGTCTACGCTACAATAAACTGAGGTGGTACAGCCTTATACCAAGAGTGGAGTATTGTACTGTCTCAGTTGAATGGTTTTACTAAGCCCTTAATTGGACTTAAGAAAAACTCCCCTAACACAGACGGCACTCGCCCTTCCCGGGGTTAGGAACGCCAGCAGTTACCACACCGTCTCATTGTTTCTCCAATTTTCATTCAAGGCAAGATGCTATGTGCAAAGCCTTGTATTAGACCATTAGGAGTTCTATATAGGACATAAATCTTTTTCTTGAACCTCATTTAACACCACACATCCAGTCCTGATGAAAACCAGCCCGCTCTAGGGACCAGGTTGAAACTAGTGCAGGGTTTACCACATCAAGGACCCTGACGGAGCTCTTAATTGAAGACAAACATTGAATTTGTCTCATCTAGTAGACCGTTTATTCTAAATTGCTAGATTTTAAATATATCTTATCGGTGCACTTAAATTGTGTACTAACGACTGTATATATTACTAAGTTGCCATTGTGTTTCTGGACCAAATGAGAACCAGATAGTTTATTTTCAGTTTTTCTAGGCTATTGCGTTGTGATTTCCCAGTGTTGGGTTTAGCAAATCACCTGGCATTTACAAATTGTCCTTGTTTTTTTGTGACCAATATTGTTTGTATGCATTGTATTACACATGTATGAAGTTTTTTGCATTTGGGGGAAGTGTTGAATTGTTGAGGATACAAAGACATTTGTTTTTTCTGATTATACTGTTTAATTTGTCAATCTAATGTGTTCACCTGACATAAACCTTGTGTAATTAGGTCTGTCAAAAACTAGCACTGTCAAAGCTAGAGGTTTTGGCTTGTGTATGAATGTTAGATGTGCATTTGCGAGACATGATCATAAGCCCCTGTTAGGGAGAATTCTCAGAAATGTGCTAATTCCTCTCTACCTTAAAGACCCCCAGCAACTTTGCTCGATTTTAGGACTTTTAATTTCTAACCTGGAGAGAAAGAGAAATGTTTCACACTCATGTATTCTTTCTGTTATTTGTACTGTTTCGTTTGACTTTGGAGTCTGACAAACTCCATAGGCATAATCTTTACTTTGTGATACACAGCATTTATAGTGCTGTGGCACAGGGAAGTCTTAGATTTCCCAAAAGGTTTAAATACCTTCTCTTGGTGAAACTACTGTTTCCAAGAGCAGTGAAGTGAAATTGACTTTACTTACACTTGTAACTTTCTAGACCCAACGCACACTATCTTATAATAGAGTGCTGGAGGGGTTACTTAGTATCCTCTTTGTCTAGCTGCTCATGTAACATTGTTACCCTTTCCTCAATGAATGGCTGGTGACAGCGGTTTCCTTTATAAAAAAAAAAAAAAACTTCTATTGGCAGTAGTTTACTTTTAACTACTGTGGTGTGCATTTACCACGGGCTGCGTTCGCAGCTGCAGTAAAGCACCCACGGGTGCCATTTTTGTCAAAATGGCCCTGGTCGTCTGTATTCGCCATTTCTTTGTGGGAAGGTCCTTCTTGAGATTTACTCTGCACGCCAAACCATGTTTGGTCCCTTTGTTCGCTTTGTCTTTGGCGGGATTCACAAGTGAAGCCTGCCTCTGGCTCCAGGGTGTCTGGCGGTGGCAGGAAGCGAGGGAGGTGCCCGAAACTCCCAGTGCTTAGTCTCCTAGGAGACAGGAATGCACTCTTAGGTGATTGGCAGACTGGCTGTCCGACAAGCACAGCCACCCTGCTGGGTGACTGACAGCTGGGCTGGAATGAATGGGAGAAACCTGCTAAAAGGCCAGGCTTTTTGGCTTGGAAGGCAGAGTCGACCACTGGATGAAGGAATCCAAAGAAAAACTGGAGGACGCCTGCTGCAACTCCTGGACCGTTGGTTTGCCCGGTGAAGCCATGCTGCTGTGCTGAAACTCCAATTTAGTTTCGACTAGAGAAGCCCTGCAAGGACTTCTCCCTTGAGTTGGTGGGTGCAATCAACTCCAAAGTAAGCCACCTGCACATCCTCTCAGAACTGTTGAATTTCCATTGCAGTCGCTGCTGGAACCGAATAGCCAGGGAGAAGAACACCAGATCGTGTGCATTGCTTTTAAGCTGGCCAAGAGCTCCAGGAAGATCTGGACTCTCATGAAGCAGAACTGACTGAACCTGAGCCAGAGCCACCTCAACTGAGTGCTGAACCCCAGATGCAAGGAAAGCCCATCTTGACAGTCAGGAACTGTAGTGTTGCTATTTGCGGTAGACGTGAGGAGCTGAAACACTGAAGCGCCACTTGTTTGAAGATTGCCGGTTGCGGTCGGTGACCGTCCCATTGCAGTGCAGGAGTCCCCAGAAGCCCTCCCTCTTGTCCCCACGACTGAGGCCCAGGAACACCATGAGCTGTCGAGCTGCACAGGAACAGAAGCCATCTGCAGCACTTTCCTTCAACCTAAAGGTACTGTACAGTCTAAGAGAACTTACCTCTTGTTGTGTAACCTCACTTGTCCTTGTTGGAGACTTGTCTTGGTTGCAAATGTAGAGTTGCCAACAGCTTCTTTACCTCACAAGCCTAATCGGCCTGTGGCCCTGCTTTGATGTCTTCTTTTCTACAAAGACTTCTAAAACGTTGTTCAAGACTTTCTACATACCTGCAAGAAGTGCTTCAGTTCACCTTGACTTTTGCTAACTTAACATTGGCTGGCCTGGCTCCCTGAATGACTCTTCTCTCCTCTGCGTATGTGTTGTCTTCCTTCCAGATGCCTCTGAAGTTAAGGAGCATAAAAAATCATAGTCAGGAAAACACATGAGTGAGTGAGAAAAAGGTCCTACTCACTCTGGAGTAAAAATTAAAAAGCCCCGAGTACAGAAAAAGAGCAAGGGGTCTCTAAGGTTAAAGGTAATTGGAACAGAAAAGAACATTTTCCCTAACAATCACTCATGCCTTAGAATAGGGGACTTCTAAAGTATAAGGCCTCTGACTAGAAAATAGAACAAGTGTTGCAAAGTAACTAATCGCTATGTGTTAGTGCCGTAACAGTTTCTCTCTTAAATAAAGTTACAAAGTGTTATAAAGTTCTTACCTGTGAATTGCTGACTATCTATTCTGAAAAGTATACATAGTTATTTAATTATCTTTCGGTTGTGTTCCCCAATTCTAGAAAGTAACAGAGTTGGTATTACTGTATTATTCCTGAACTGAAAAAGTCTAACAGTGTATTACCAATAGGGTTTTACACTCCTTGAATAGCATACTGCATTCTAAATGTGTACCCTTTTAGGTTTTGCTTACCTTGAGCTGCTTGGTGCCTTTCTGAAAAGTCTTAAGATGTCTTGCTTAATTGTGTTCCACTATTCTGAAAAGTAACAGGTGTATAACTACATATTCCTGAAACAGAATAAGTTTAAGAGTTTATTACCAATGGGGGTTTTACTCATCTAGAATGTTAGGCAGAATTGCATGCAGTACCCTCTGGGACCACCACATACAATTAGGACTACATGTGTAAGCAAAAAACAACCTTTGGTATAAGTCTGTACTCCACAGTTTTGTGGTAGCGAGCTGAGCTGCCAGGCGTATCTCAAGAGGGAATGTGAGCAGTACAAGAGGTACACTGAGGTCTTACAATCACAGTGGTTCAAGTAGACACTTACTCTCAAGGTTTCTTGGTAAAAGACTTATTAATTTATTACACAATCATTTAGAAAACATTCACTAGAAGGAGGCAACTTATTATACACAAACTCACTTCAATAGCAAACCAATAAGTTTCTGAACAAATTAGGCTCCCCTGAAATAGGAGCAAAATGACATTTCAGTCCCTTTCAATGGGAGTAAAAAGGCACAAATTAGCACAATAGATCAAACACTATCTTAGGCAGTGCAAATAGTTATAGTTCACTAAAGGACCCGATTCAGTTCAATAGCCGTAGGCCAAAGTCAATGGATTAGTGTCTTGGATAGGAAAGAGCAGTTCTTGAAGTAAACAGTAAAGTCTTTGCCAAAGTTTGCAGAAGTCGTTTATATGAAAAAGAATCATATGTTGGGTCACAAGCTGATTAGGCCTGTAAGTTGGGAAAGTTCCACAAACTTTCATTGAGAGAGAAGCGTTCTCTCAATCTGGTTGCCACAGTACCTTGGTATGAAGCAAAAGATGCAGCTGAAGACGTTGGTTCCTGGCAGTTCCTGCAGATGTCGCTGTTCCTGAGCCTCAGTCGTGGGGACAAGAGAGAGGATGTCGGGGGACTCCTGCACTGCACGGGATCGTCGGAAAAAAACGCTGACAAAATGGAGTCACTTCAGTTAGAGTAGCTGTTGATCAAGCACACAAGCTGGTGTCCTTCTGCCTAGTTAATCCTAACTTTTCGAGAATTTTATCCAGGTAGCTTACGAGTTGATTGGTCCCACCAACTCAAAGGAAGAAGTAGTCCCTGAAGGGGCTTCTCTGTCGAAAGGAGCTTTGGTGATTCGGGCCTGCAGCAGGGCTTCACCTTGCAAACCAACGTTCCCGGAGTTGCAGCAGTCATCCTCTTCCAGCTCGTCTTATAATTAGCACATTTTGAGAATTCTCCCTAACATTAAATAGCATACTGATATGCTAAATGTATAATACTGTGTTCATGCTCATCTTTGAAGTGCATACTGCCATTATGAAAAGCAATTCATAGGTTTTTGCTTGCCTATTAACTGTGTTCCAGTACTCTAAAATGTAATATGGGTGTAACTATCATTCCTGAAAGATTAATATGTTGCTTATATTGCAAAGTGCTCATCTATTAGGCTAGTTGTGTAATTGTATTATTAAAAACACAAGTGGCAATGTAGAAGACCTCCCCAACTACAGGCCGATTTCAAACATCCCCTCTCCGGCAAAACTTCTGTAAACCTACGTATATAAACTAACCCAAGAACATGTAGAAAAACACCACCTGCTAGACCAAGCTCAAGTCGGTTTCAGACCCCCAAGAGGAACAGAAACAGCACTACTGTCCATCTGGGACGACCTAAAAACTAATGCAGACTCAAATACAACCTCAGCCCTTATTCTGCTCAACCTCTCCGCAGCCTTCAACACAGTTAGACATGACACCCTAACCAAAAGACTGGAAGACATAGGGATAACAGACAAAGCACTACTCTGGACTAAATCTTTCCTAGCAGACAGATCAGAAACTGTATGGATTAAACCCTTCAAATCCACTCCACGAGTTGACTGTAGAGTACCACAAGGATCCTCACTATCACCACTGTATTCCAACATCTACCAGACCCCAGTGATCAGAATCTTCAAAAAATACAACATTACATGCTACAACTACGCAGGTGATACCCAAACAATCTACAAAATCAAAGACACCCAAGCTGATCATTCAACCCTAATCGAATGTCTACAAGAAGTCTTCAACTGGATGAATGCGAACAACCTGAAAATCAACCCAGGAAAGACAGAAATCATGATCATATCCAAAGACCAAGAGAACGAAACCCCCATCCCGTGGCCAATGGAAATGGGAACCGCACCATCACCATCTAAGGTGGTAAAAAATCTAGGAGTCCTGATGGACAAAACCCTAACCTTGGAACCACAAATAAATGCAACAGTCAAATGTTTCTTCCTCCTCCTACATGGCAAGAAGAATCCTATCTTTCCTCTCATTCACGCACAAAACTCACTATAGTCGCCCTCATCATGTCAAGCATCGACTATGCTAACAGCCTCTACCTCTGGATACGAGAATACCTCCTGAAGAAACTACAACAGATTTAAAATACAGCAGCCAGACTACTTCTCAAACTATCCAGAAGAGACCACATCACTGCTGCCTTAAAAACACTACACTGGCTCCCAGTAAAACATTGCATCACCTTCAAAACCATGTGCATAACGCACAGGGCAATCAGTGGACAAGGAGCAGAATTCCTATGAAAGAAAATAACAATCTACAAGCCAACGAGGCTCCTCGGGTCAAGCAACAAAATCCGCCTGGAACTAAAACCATACCTTAAGAAAAAACTTGGAGGCACCTCCTTCTACCACCTAGCCACAAAAACCTGGAACAAACTCCCAAAAGAAATAAAACACCAAAGATCACCTAAAATTCAGGAAATTACTAAAAACCTGGCTCTTCAACACCACAGACCCAAACTGAAAACCGAAAGGAAAAAGGACAACTAAACTTAAGAGGAAACTGACAAATCCCAGAATGGACTAAGAAACTCCCACAACACCTAGACAGGTGATGCCAAGGAAAATAGAACACAAGCGACACCCATAAAGACAAAATCAACAATCCCAGCTTATCCCGGCCAACTTCCTCACTCGCCCCTTAGCTGCTACCAGGTACCACAATGTTATAGAATTGTCAAATATTAGCAATCACCACACCACTTGATTAGTGGTCATTAGCAGATACACTGGCCACATGAGTGGGAAAGGGAGACGGATAAGAATATGAAGGAAGTTGATGGAAGTGGAGGCCTGATGTGAAAGGGGGCGTGAATACCAGAGAAGCCCAGATCGGGGCAAAGGTGCAGAAATGCTCCCACATCCCATGTGGGAAGATTACGCAAATCCAGCACCTCAATCCAAGCGAGAAATGTCAGCTAATTGATTTCACTAACAATTTCCCCCTCTGCATACACCTCTAAAACTCCAAGCCAAACACAACCACAAACCTACAGCACAACAAACCGCACAAACTTCACTACATTGCAACAACAAAACAAAAAACACACACAGACTCGCACAACAGTACACGACGACTAGCGGCAGAGAACACCCCAGGCCCAGCCAACCGAACCACCGGGCTGAGGCTGCCAACAGCTCATTACTGCTTTCTTGCACTTTTCCAGCTTCCCCTAACTAACTCACCCTCCCTTCCTCTCTCAGAGCGCTAGGGGACCACTCCGGTGGTGATAGTGTGCGGTACAAATATCCTTTAACATTAACATTCCTGAAACAGGATAACTTATAGAAGTGGCCAGGTACTTACTTGTAACATTGCATTGTTGATGTAACTATATTATTCCTGAAACTGAATAAGCAACAGAGTTTACTACAAATAGGGTCTGTTTACTTTGAATTACATACTGTCATTCTAAAAGTCTAATAATGTGGTCGGCCCCCACGCCCCCCTCCCCCCGTCTCCACCTTGACTAGCATACTGCCATTCTAAATGTGTAAAACCAGGTTTTACTCGCTTTGAACTGCATACTGCTATTCTAACTAAGCGTTATACTTTGTTTTACTTACTATCAGCAATGTTTTGGGTTTTATGATTGAATTTGACTTCTAATAATACTTACCTTTCTAAAGAATTTTCTTTACCTATGTATATATAAAATAAACCTTTATGTTTACAATACATCAGTGTATCAGTGTTTCTTTGCAACATATTGTTCAGGACAGTTTTTTTTTTTTAAAGCCATTCGAGGGCCTTCATAAAATCATACCCGAGACAGTACAAAACTCCACTCTTAGTATAATGTGTTAGGCAAGAATTGATGTAGGAACCCTGTAGGAGACTACACAACACTTGTCTTTTGGCATTAGGTAACCCACCTTTTGGTATAGGCCTGCATTACACAAGTTGGTAGTGTGAGCAGCCAGGCCCATCTCAAGAGGGGCAAGTGTGAGCTGTAGAGCTGTAGCAATGACATTCACAAATACAAGTAACACTTGCACTCAAGGTTTTAGTTATAAATAGCTTTTTATTTATTTCATATCCGTTTTTAAATAAACTTTCGTTAAAAATGGCATTATAGGTAACAATCAAATATACTTTAAAAAATACTTTTTCAGAATCAGCACAAAGCTAGTGGATTCTGTTAGGCAAGATTGTATGTAGTAACCCTGTGGGAGACTACACCAGATTTGTCCTCTTGGCAATAGGTAACCCAACCTTTGGTATAGGCCTGTACTACACAAGTTGGTAGAGTGACTGAGCAGCCAGGCTTACCTCAAGCGGGGTCAATGTGAGCTGTAGGTTTGTAACATAGAGATTCACAGTGACATGTATTCAAATAACGCTTTTGCTCAAGGTTTCTTGATTGAAATAATTATTTATTAAAGTCAGTTTTTATTTTTAAAAAAGCCTTCTTTAGAAGGGAGCAATATGCGACACTTAAATACAGTTCAACAATACTCCTTCAGTACAGTTAAGTAAATAGATGCCCTTTTGGGATGACACAGATACTTCCTACACCCAGAGGTGACTTCAATAGTTAGGATACTGTGGACATTCATATATCACTTTTCACACTTAAAAGGTCATACTGGGTTTATGGCGAAACAGTTAGGAAACAATGGTTAACAAGTTTCTCAAACAGGTAAGCACTTTAGAATCCCCCCAATGAAATATAGGATAACCCTTTCCCAGCTGTACAAGTAAGGTATGTATGACTTTTTGTGGGACGGTTAAACACAAAGTCAGAGGGCAAGAAGAGTCTGCAGGGAGCCAGGACAGCCAATGTCAATTGAGCAAAGTTTAGGGGAGCTGAGGCACTTCTTGAAGATAGCACAAACGTCTTGCACAATGTTAAAGAGTTTTGTTGTAAAAAGAATCACTGTTAGGCCAAAAGCCGGCAGGCTTGTGAAAGGCAAAGCTGCAAGTAACTCTGCAAAGGGCAGCAAATGCAAGTCTCCAGTGAGAGCAGGCAAGCTACACACAAGAGGTAAGTACCCCTAGTTACACAGTACCTGGAGTCTGAAGAAAAGGTTCCAGCTGGCTTCTGTTCCTGTTGCAGTCCTGCAGATCCTGTTGTTCCTGGGCCTCAGTCGTGGGGACAAGAGGGAGGACGTCTGGGGACTCCTGCACTACGAATTGAAGGTTGGCGGTAGTAATGGGAACGCTTCAGATCAGCAGCACTGCACGGTTTCAGCTACTCACAAATAGCACCACCACAGTTCTTGGACACCCTGTAGACGTTCCTTGCTTCTAGGGTACAGCACTCTGTTGAGGTTAGTCCTGTCTCGAGAGAGTCTTGAAGATCTTCCTGGAGCTTGGGTCCGGCTTAAAGGTGGTTCACTAGATTCTGTTGGTCCTATCCCCTGGCACTCGGTTCCTGCAGCAGCAAAGAAGTACAGCCAACAGCGAGAGGGGTTCCAGTCAAGTTCGTTTTGGGGCTGATTGGTCCCACCAACCCAAGGGGAGAAGTCGTCCTTTCCAGGCTTCTCTAGTCAATTAGAATTTCTGAGCTTCAGCACTGCAGCAGGGTTTCACCAGGCTAACCACGGTCCAGGAGGGTGCAACAAGCTTCTCTTTTGAATTACAGAAGTCTTTGAAGAAAAAGACTAATTAATGTAGGGCCACAAGATGTTAGAGTTGTGAGTCGTAGAAGATGTAAGCAAGAGGTAAGTTCTCTGACTTTTTACAGTACCTTTTTGTATTGAAGAAGTGCAGCAGGTGACCTCTGTTCCTGAGCAGCTCTGCAGATCTCACTGTTCCTGGGCCTCAGTCATGGGGACAAGAGGGGGGGACTTCTGGTGACTCATGCACTGCAATGGGACGGTCACCGCTCGCAACCGGCAATCTTCAAACAAGTGGCTGTTCGGTGTTTCAGCACCTCGCGTCTACCGCAAATAGCAACACTGCAGTTCTGGCTGTCAAGATGGGCTTTCCTTGCTTCTCCAGCATGGGGTCTGGCATGGATTCACATGCTCATGAATATTCCCCGTCGTCAGGCTGGGAATCCTCGGTAAAGAAAAAAAAACAGTATCAGTTTCGTTTCTGATCTGTCTTTCGTAGTAATAACCAATCACTGGTCTCTGCGTCATACTGACCACAGCCAATGACTGCCCTCTACCTAAGCACCGCCTCTGGCAGCCATCTTCAGATTTTTACCGCACGTTCATGTGTTGGGATCCTCGTGCTATTGCTCTCGAGCGTTAGTGCTATTTTTTCACGTTTTTTGCTCAAAAACTTCGTTTTTTCGGTCAAAAGAGCCTCAAGCTCCACAGACTCTCCATCCGATCAACGGGGACCCGTGTCAGATTCGTCTGCGCCCCTCAAGGGTGAAGATTTCGTCGAGCTACGTTTTGGAGGACTCCAGAAGCTTCTCAGGCCCGGACATGGCCCAGGAGAAGGGAAGCTCGACGCCCGGAAAGCTGTTCAGGGTCTGCCCTGGATGCCAGCTGCAGAACGTCTTTAAGGAGGACGAGCACTCCTTTTGTCTCTACTGCTTACATGAGGACAAGACGCACATGGAGAAGGACTGTGCGTTTTGCGGCAATATGTCGGAGCGGACCATGAAGGACCGCCACCAACGCCTCGCCAACTGGCTGGAAGGGAAGAGCCCGTCAGGCGAGAAGAAGAGGAAGAAATCCGAGCGGTCTTCTAAGACCTTTGAGGACGCCCCGGCGACGGGGGTCCAACACAAGGCCAAGCACAGCGAGTCCGCTGGCACCGGGAGCGCCGAACGGTCGGGCTCTACGGGCGCCAGGCAGGGCGCATCCTCCCCGGCACCTTCAGCCACGAGCCAATGCTCTGGGTCGGGTAAGAGGAAGGGCGAGCACCCGGCGAAGCTCCTGGAGAGGCCCCGGTCGAGCTCGAAGGCCCCATCGGAGGGGGAGCGAGGCAGTGTCCCCCCCCTCAAGGATAAGGTGGTGAAGGCCTTAATCCATCCGGCCAAGCCCTCTATCGATACTGTCGCGGCGGCCCTGGCTCAGCCTGTGGAGGCTACACCAGTGGTGGCGACCTCGGGGCTCAGAGTCTCCCTGCCACCTCGGAGGGAGTCCTCTTTTGTGCCCATCGATAGGACCTCTGTGAAATCCCCGGCGGGGAAGAAAAAGGGGGGGCAGGGCGTCGTAGATTCGGCTTCAGAGGAAGAGCTGATAGGTCTTAAGCCACGGCCTTGGCGTGGATGAAGACCGGCCCGTCTGGATGGAGCCCGACGCAGGTGACGACGACAGCGTCGAGGGTGCCGACGGGGCCCCTGATCGCCCTTCAGATTCCCCTCTGCCAGCGCCGCAAGACAACTCGGCGGCCATTTTGTTGGCTATACAGTCCTTATGCTCAGAGATAAGGACGAGACTACCGTTACCGACGGAGGAGCCTCTCCCGTCGGGGGATCCTGAACCGGGACCTTCGGGTGTTCCCCCTCCCAAGAAAAGAAGGATTCACCCTCCACCTCCTTTTCAGCCGTCGCGACCCATCCAGCCCTCCTCCCCGTCCACCCGAGGGGATGATACGGGGACTGACACGGCAGCGACGGGTACGGACGACGAGGTATACGACGAGGATCTCCCGTCGTCACCTCCCACCAGGGCCTCTCCGCCCGACGAGATTGGATCGTTCCACTCCATGATCGCCAGGGCATCCGAGCTTTTCCAACTCTGCCCTGAGGAGAAGAAAAAGGAAGGATTCCTTTATCAACGGCGCGAGGCCGAGAGGAAGACGGTCCTCGCGGTGCCTCTACTGGACGACATTTGGGATGAGGGCCTCGCCCTCCTCAAGAACCCTTCCACGACGCCGGCTAGAAGAGACCGGTACGAAAAGAAGTACCGGGTCCCGGATGCGGCCCCCCTGTGCCTCCGGGCGCAGCCTACCCCGGACTCCGTCGTCTCCGCGGCGGCCAGGAAGAAAGCGGGAACGCTATGGGACGCAGGGTCATCTCGTCTGCAGCGACGACGATTAAAGCGGCCAACGCCTTGGCTATCGTGGCCCGCTACGACAGGGAGCTATGGTACAAACTGGCTCCCCTGCTGGACTTCCTACCGGACGACAAGAGGGCGCGGATGCCCTGGAGATCCTACAGGAAGGTGAGGTGGCGTCGGACCACGCCATCACTATTGCGACGGACATCGCCGACACTGGGTTTCGCAAGTTGGGCAACGGCGTGTGCCTTAGGCGGCGTGGATGGCTCAAGGCTACGGACTTCCGTCAGGACGTACAGACCAGAGTCCTGGACATGCCGTTCGATGGGAACAACCTGTTTGGGAAAACAGTGGACGATTCCCTTCAGGCCATTAAAGCGTACACTGAGACGGCCCGGGCCCTTGGGGTTCTACAGCAACGACGGACGCCCTTTCGGAGCAGCGGAGGCAAGGGCGCCTCCAAAGGTTCCGGCGGCGGTTTCTCTACCTGCCGTCAAGCGGCCCGCTCGTCGTCTCAAGAGGCCTACAGAGGACGAGGCAAGTCTGGAGGACCCCGCCGTCGTCGCCAAGGAGGTCAAGGCGGCAAAGCCTCGTCGAAACAGGATTGAACCGGCCGTGGGGTCGGGCCCCCACCGAAGCACCCCGGTGGGAGGCCGGCTGGCGAGCTTCGTCAGCGTGTGGGAGTCCATCTCCACCGACCGTTGGGTGCTGGACGCCCGCGCTTCCCCCCCCCCCCCCGTGGCCAGGAGAGAGCTTCACGTCCTTCAGCTTCTCCTGGAGGTAAAGGCGTTGCTCAGGAAGGGCGCCATCGAACTCGTCCCAAAGAGGCTTCGGGGCTCCGGAGTTTACTCGAGATACTTCCTCGTGAAGAAGAAGACGGGAGGATGGCGCCCCATCCTAGACCTGCGACGTCTGAACAAGTTCATCAAGGCACAGAAGTTCCGGATGGTCACCCTCCAGCACGTCCTGGGTCAGCTGGAGGAAGGAGACTTCGTATCGTCGTTGGATTTGGAGGATGCCTACTTCCATATTCCCATCCTAAAGGGGCACCGAAAATTCCTCAGGTTTGTGGTCCAAGGGCGTCACTACCAGTTCAAAGCCCTCCCCTTCGGACTACGGTCGGCACCCAGGGTATTTACCAAGTGCCTTGCACCGGTGGCGGCGCAGCTGCGCCGCGAGTGGATCCACGTCTACCCCTACCTGGACGACTGGCTCATCCGAGCCAAGACGAGGGAGCTCGCCGTGGAGCACACGGCAAGGACCATCCAACTTCTCACGGACCTGGGATTCTCCGTGAACTACGCCAAGTCCCAACTGGTACCCGCGCAAAACGCACTGTTTCTGGGAGCGAAGCTCGACACAGTGTCCCTTCTGGCCCCCCCGTCGGAGGAAAGGACCAGGTCCATCCTGGGCAAGGTACAACGGATGTTGGTTTCCGACGCGGCCAAGGTGAGGTCCATCAAGTCCCTCCTCGGAATGATGTCCTCTTGCATCTACCTCATTCCCATGTGCAGGCTCCGGATGCGCCCGTTGCAGGAGTTCCTGGACGCGCGCTGGATCCAAACGACGGGCGGCTTCGAGGAGAGGATCAACCTCGACGAGAGTTTCCGCCGAGCGGTCCGGTGGTGGGGCACCCGCGCGCATCTGACGGCGGGCATGGACTTCCAGACCCCAGACCACCAGGAGACAGTGACCACGGATGCCTCCCTGGAAGGGTGGGGAGCGCACACCGAGAATCTGCACGCGAGAGGCCTCTGGCTTCCGGACGGAGAAGTCCCTCCATATCAACGTCCTGGTGCTCCGTGCAGTGTTCTGGGCCCTCTGGTCCTTCCTTCCGTCCCTCAAGGGCAAGGTGGTGAGGATCTTCACCGACAACACCACCACCATGTTTTACATCAGGAAACAGGGCGGAACCAGGTCCCCAGCACTGTCCAAGGAGGCGCAGGACCTGTGGCATTGGGCAGTCGCCCAAAGGATGTTTCTGGTGCCGTTTCATCTGGCAGGGATAAAAAACACCATCGCCGACTCACTCAGCAGGGAGCTGCGCTCGTGCCACGAGTGTGAACTACGGCAGGATCTAGTGGATCGCCTCTTCCGACGGTGGGGCACACCCCAGATCGATCTGTTTGCGACGGCGACGAACTCCAAGTGCCGGAGGTTCGCCAGCAGGTTTCCCCAGGCGAGGAGCATGGGCGATGCTTTCTCGTTCCCCTGGGAGGGCCTGTTCCTCTACGCGTTCCCTCCTTTGCCACTGCTAATCCGGCTCGTCAACCAGCTCAAGAGGTCACGGTGCAGGATGATCCTCGTCGCACCTGCGTGGCCGAGGCAGATATGGTTCCCGGACCTTCTTGACTTGTCAGCGTCCCCGCCAATCAAGCTGCCGGTGGACGCGGACCTACTCTCCAGGGAAGGAGGCGCCATCCTCCACCACGACCCGAAATCGCTGAACTTGCAGGCCTGGCTCCTGCAGCGCTAGAGTTTGGAGGATACGACATACCGGCCGACTGCAGAGAGGTTCTTGCAAAGGCCAGGGCGTCCTCGACTCTTAAATGCTACGGACACAAATGGAAGAGGTTCTCTGTCTGGTGCCACGCACAGAAGATTAACCCTCTACGGATTACGGCTCCCCAGGTACTGCCGTACCTGCTGACGCTGGCCAAAGCTGGACTGGCACACGCGTCCATCAAGATTCATCTTGCTGCGATCTCCCGATACACCAGAACCACGGGCCGGACGTCCATGTGGTCTCATCGTCTGGTGAAAGAGTTCATGAAGGGACTGTTCAGATCGTTCCCGCCGGTGAAGGCGCCGGCCCCGGCGTGGGAGCTCAACGCGGTGCTGACCAAGCTCATGGGACCTCCGTTCGAGCCTCTGCACTCGGCCCCGTTGAAGTTTCTGTCGTGGAAAACAGCGTTTCTTGTGGCCATCACCTCCGCACGACGGGTGGGAGAGATCCAGGCCCTTTCCTGCAAGGCCCCGTACTTCACTTTTCACGACACGAGGGTAGTGCTCAGGACGCACCCCTCCTTCATGCCCAAGGTGCCGTCGGACTTCCACCTCAACTAACCCTTGGTGTTGCCTGTGTTCTTCCCGTCGCCGGCTGAAAGGACTTTGCACTCGCTGGATGTGGCTAGAGCGCTGAAGTTCTACGTGGACCGCACAAAGTATTTTCGGAAGACGTCACAACTCTTTGTGAACTTTGGACCTGTCAATCAGGGGAAGGCTCTCTCGAAGGCTTCCATTTCCAGATGGCTCTCCGGCTGTATCATGTACTGTCATCGGTTGGCAAACCGACCGCTGCCTGGCCGTCCGAGAGCCCATTCCACCAGAGCGATCGCAGCTACCACAGCGTTCCTTTCTGGTGTGCCCCTGCTGGACATATGCAGGGCTGCTACGTGGAGGTCGACGCACACCTTCACGAAATTCTACTGCGTCGATCGGGATTCCAGGGAGGAGTCCAGGGTCGGCCAAGCAGTGCTGCGCAACCTGTTCGCCTGAGGTGAGCCTGGTGAGGAGGTAAGATGCTTAATGTTGAGTTTGATGTAATGCTTAATGTTGAGCCTTTGCCACCTCCCGTGGTTGTGCATGTGTGTACTGCTATGTATTCTTTATTCATGAGCATGTGAATCCATGCCAGACCCCATGCTGGAGAAGGAACAAGTTACTTACCTGTAACTGTTGTTCTCCAGCATGGGTCTGGCATGGATTCACATGCGAACCCTCCCGCCTACCCCTCTGCGGCTCTTCACTTGGTCATACTGCCACTTCACGTGCTTCCAAATCTGAAGATGGCTGCCAGAGGCGGTGCTTAGGTAGAGGGCAGTCATTGGCTGTGGTCAGTATGACGCAGAGACCAGTGATTGGTTATTACTACGAAAGACAGATCAGAAACGAAACTGATACTGTTTTTTTTTTCTTTACCGAGGATTCCCAGCCTGACGGGGAATATTCATGAGCATGTGAATCCATGCCAGACCCATGCTGGAGAACAACAGTTACAGGTAAGTAACTTGTTCCTTCTGGGGTCCCGCACTCTGTTGAGGGGGCTTAGCCTCGGTCAGTCCTGCTTCCTGGGAGTCTGGAGGATCTTCCTGGAGCTCTTGGCCAGCTTAAAAGCAACGCACACAATTTGGTGTTCCTCTCCCTGGCGTTTCGGTTCCCAGCACAAACTCTGTGGAAAGTCAACCAGCTCCGAGAGAATGTCCAGGTGGCTTACTTTGGAGTTTATTGGTCCCACCAACTCGAAGGGGAGAAGTCGTCCTTGCAGGGGCTTCTCTGTCGATTCGAATTTGGAGTTTCAGCACAGCGGCAGGGCTTCACCGGGCAAACCATCGGTCCAGGAGTTGCAGAAGGCCTCATCTTCAAGTTGTTCTTCGGTTCCTTCGTCCAGTGGTCGACTCTACCTTCCAAGCCAAAAGCCCCACCTTTTATTCAATTCTCGCCTATTCATTCCATCGTAGCTGTCGGACAGTCATCCAGTCCAATCACTACAGAGTACATTCGGGTCTCCCAGGAGACTAAGCACAGGGAGTTTCGGTCACCTCCCTCACTTCCTACCCACCCCAGACACCCTGGACCCAGTGACGGGCTTCACTCGTGAATTCCGCCAAAGGCAAATTAAACAAAGGGACCAAACCTGGTTTGGCATGCAGAGTAAATCTCAAGAAGAACCTTTCCACAAAGAAATGGCGAAAAAAGACAACGAGTCCATTTTGACAAAAATGGCACCCTTGGGTGCTTTACTGCAGCTGCGAACGCAGCCCACGGTAAATGCACACGGTATTTAAAAGTAAACCACTGCCATCATCCATTCATCGAGGAAAGGGTAACATAAAAATGTTACATGAGAAGCTAGACAAAGGTGATACTAGGTAACCCCTCCGGCACCCTATTGTAAGATAGTGTGTGCTGGGTCTAGAAAGTTACAATTGTAGTAAAGTCACTTTACTGCTCTTGGAAACAGTAGTTTATCCAAGAGAAGGTACTTAAACCTTTGGGAAACCTGGAAGACTTCCCTGTGCCACTGCACTGAAGGTGCTGTGTGACACAATGTAAAAGATGCCTATGGAGTTTCAGACTCCACAACCAAACGAAACAGAATTCTAAAATCACATTAAAATACACGAGAGAGTGGGGAAAAAAGGGTCTCACTCTCTCCAGGTAAAAAAATAAAGTCCTCAAAATCTTGCAAAGTTGCTGGGGGGCTCTCTAAGGTAGAGAGGAATTAGCGCATTTCTGAGAATTCTCCCTAACGCGGGACAAGGTCGCATTTGCATGCATGGGTCTCTAAGTCATCTCCCCCGCCACCTGGGCGCTGCTAATCGTAGATACCATTCCAGGATGAGGGGAAGCCAGGGAACTAGGAGGGGAGCAGGACTGGGTAGAATCATGGACACAAAGGGCTCCTTGGCCCTGCAGGATCCCCCAAGGTTGGCGCAGGGGATCAAACCAGGTGAGCCCCCCCACCCTCTTCTTCACCTACCCCCTCAAGTGCAGCATCATGCGAACCAATTGCAGAGTATCAGTCCCTACATACTTCCATCGTCATTGTTGGCAGACCTCCCCCCAACTAAGTGCAGCAAGATCTGTGGTGACCGCAGTGCCAGCAGTACCACTGGTGACAGTTATCCTCTGGGGCTGGTGGGCAGTCAAACTGGCAGGGGGGTTTAACAGTTGTAAAAATGTCCATGGGCAGGTCCGTTGTAGCCCCTGGGGTGCCATTGACAGTAAACTTCTCTGTGGTCGCTTGTGTGAAGAGACTGTTGCGGGCCAGAGCCATCCGTATTTTACTTTTCTGTTTGCCGAACTGTGATTGACTGACTCCAGGCTTAATAAATCCCTTCAATGAATCTTCACTGTTAGGCAGAATCATGTGCAGTTCCCTTGGGGAACACTGCAAAAAGATTAAGACCACAGGAGTAAGCAGTAAACCCAATTGGTAGCAGTCTGTACCACCCAGATTTACCTGGTAGCTGTGGCTGAGCAGTCAGACTTCTCTCAATACGAGTTAGGCAGTATACACAGGACACACGATAGGGCCAAAAACACAGAGCAAGCAAACACTGACCAGAGCTTTGTATCAAAAGTATATAATTATTTATTAAACACACACTTTAGAAAATACACTAGCACTATTAATGAAAGCAAGTTCCAAACACAATCAGAAAAGTATACACACCTCCCTTAAGAATTATTAGACAGGTCTAAGTCAAAACACCACTTTTTGTCAAAACAGAGGTGAGCGTGTAACCTAGATGGCACTCCAATAATTAAATAAAAGGGAGAGAAAAAGGCAGGTCATAAAAATAAAACAGTTCCCAAAACTTTTAAGAGAGCAAAACAAGTTAGTGAAGGCAGAGTCTACTGTAGAGCCCAAGTTCATAGGCCAGGCTCACTTTAAATGGAGCAAGGTGAAATGTGCCCAAGATCACACAGTTGAGAAATGCATTCAAGTCTTTGTAGAAATGTTCAAAAGAAGCCGGGTTGTTTCAAAAGGTAAAGTTAGAAGGTCTGGGGCCAACCCAGCTGGAGAGCAAAGGATTTAAGGGTCACCTTTAGCAAACCGTAGAAAGGGAAGCCAGGTGGAACACAGTACCTTTAAAGTTGAGGAAGCTCCAGCGGTGGCAGTTGTTCCTGGCAGCGGGTGCAGTTTGTGGTTTCGACCAGGGGAAGAGAGGATCTCGTCGAGGAGGAAACATGGAGTCGTTGCACTGCCCAGGGAAGAAACCAGCCGCAGAGTTTGTCGGTTAAAAGGTGCGTTCCTGGTATTCGCGGTCACAGTGGTGAAGCTTGGCTATCCAGCCGCTGGGGTGCTTGGCACGGGCGATTCGACCAAGAGACGTCCTAGAAGGCGAAATGGCGAACTGGTTGATCCCACCAGCTCAGAGGAAGAAGACTCATTCAGCAGAAGATCTTCTCTTGTCGTCGGGAAAGTGGTGAGTCGTTGCAGCAGGGCTCCTCCCGTGGTGTTGTCGTTGCAGATGGCTCAGCTTCTCCCCTCTTCGGATTGCTTAGGTCCTGTGGTGACTTCTGAAGTTCCAGTCCCAAAAGCCCTGTTTTTATGCAGAAAACACCCCATTCAACAGCCTTGCTGTCACTCATACATGCTAAGTGGTGAGCGGGGTGCCTCACCACTGGGCCAATCAGAACAGAGTGTGACTTGAGTTGCTAAGGCAACGCAGTCCAGGGTGCCAATTCCCCCACCCACACATCCTGTGGAACCCAGACAGAGTGGCACCAGTTGGAGAAGCCCGCCAAAAAGTGGAACAAAGGGCCGGACCTTGGTTGGAGTTACAGAGACTGACACGAACGCCATTTTAGAAGAGAGTTCTGGCAAAAAGACCCAACCGGGGATTTAATATTAAATAAACCGGCTGTATCTTTAACATTGCACCAAAAAGAGGTGCGTTTAAAATCAATGGGAAAATCCCATAGGAAATATTCCAGTGGAATATTTTGCGTGGTAACCACTGCCACCAGCCAGAAACTCGACAAGGGGGGACTGGATAGTGCCCCCTTGGAAACAATTTTGAACTAGTAAAGTCAATGGTGACTTTACATGCCCTGGGAGACAGTCAGTCCCAGGGTATGGAGTCTGTTTGGGGGTCGCTATGACACCCCTGTGTTACTGCACTGAGGGTGCTGTGTAACACATACACAAAAACAGATGATAACCTATGGAGTAAAAAAAACAGCCCATAAGCACACAAAAAGTCAGACATACCTCAAATCATGCCTAAGAGTGGGAGGAAAAGGGTCTCACTCTTAGCAGAAGAAAACAAACCACAACAATCCAGCAAAGCTGCTGGGGGACTCACTAGGTTTGGGAAATTAGCTGTATAAGAGAATTCTCCCTAACATTCACCAGCACTGATGCCTGTGCCAAAGGCTCCATTGCAAACATTGGTAATCTGTTTGGCATCTATATTCCTCCAAGGGTCCAGACTAACATGAATACCAGTTGGGCCAAGAAATTACTGAATCTCACTGATAAGGCAATAAGCCTCTTTAGAGGGGTATAAGAACTAGGGTTGGTGGCACCTGAAGGTGTAAGAGAGGATGGGGCACAGGCAGTTTCTTCTTAAAGGGAATTATCTTCCTTTTGGACGGAGATGAAGACTTGGTGGATACAGATGTGTTTGGAAAGCAGAATCCGTAGCTGCTAGGGGGAACACTGTGGGGAGACGATGCAGGGAGGACTAGTTGGATCATTAAAACAAAAGCTCAATATCAGCTGTGGTCATAACTTGGCTCGGTTGAATCAATCGCTTCCAAATGAAAGGGGTATATCTGCAAGAGTGATTAATGTCATACAGCATACATTATGGTGGAGCCCCCTCCGCAATCTCACCTGGTCAAATGAGCAAGGAGGGGAAGACTGGTGAAAAGCCAATGGTGTGCCCCGACACGTTACATCCTCTTGTGTTCTCAGAGAACTCGTGCAGTGTAGCCCACTTAAGGATAGTATCTCTCATAAAATTTTATATTTTGAGACATTGGCACACACAACCTTATGTGGAGTGCTAAGGGGATACTTAGTACCCCCCTTCTCTATGCTCCTGGCACTTTTTAGTCAAATAGGCAACCTTCTAGTTATGGCTGGTGACAGTGTACGTGTTCTACCAACTATTATTTTTTATGCAGGTTATGTTCATAGCCCCCTGTTGTGCACATTACGGCTACCAAAGTTCTGCCATTTCTAGCGTGGTTGTTCTTTGTTAGTCCTCCTTCTACCGTCCTGAGAGGGGAGGGTCTGTATCAGTGTTTTGTCATTGGCGGGAGCCCCTTGGTGTCCCTGCCTAGGCTCCAATTGTCTGGGCAGGCAGGAAGTGGGGGAGGAGTTATTCACTCCCCTGCTCTTTGTCTACCTGAGTGCCTGATGAAGCCAGCTCCCACTGTGGGGTTCTGGCTGTCCTAATTGGACAGCCAAACGCCCCTTTCTGAAAACTGCTGTGAGCGATTACAGGGAGTGTGTGCTGAAACTGAATAAAAGGTGACATTTGTGAGGTGAAAGTCAACCACTGAAAACTGAAGTAAACGAAGAAAACCACCAGAGACGCCTTCAGACAGTTTGCAACACTGTGAATTGATCACTGGTGTCCTGACCCAGTTTTCTGTGCAACAGAGGAACTCCGAAGAGACCAGCGCATTCCCTGACACTGGTGGGAACAAACAGTCCCTAGGCTAACTCCAATCTGATCCATCCCCCCGAGGTGCTGTGTTTCTCCAGAGCTGCAGAACCGAATACCAGGAGCCGTCCGACCCAATAGAAGTGCATAGTGTTTAAAGGCCTAATCCATCCAAGTCTTTGCTAAACTCAAGGTGAACCTCCAGAGACACAATCCAACTCATCCAAGTTCCCTCCGCAGAGTGTTGGACTCCAGGAATCGAAGAAGATTCACCTGACAAATCGTGTCTTTTGTTGGTGCTGAAGAAAAGGCACCAAAACCGCACACGTACCAGAAGAGCTGAAGAAATCTGTGCCAGAGGTCCTGTCCCAAGACAGTAATACGCGGGGAAAACACTGTGTCTAAGCCGCATGCAGAACTTTTGATGAGGAGATTGGGAATTTCTCCAGTTTACCAACACTTGCAGTGCGGCACCAGGAGGCCACGCCCACCCCAGAAGTGAACCTACTTGTACGCGGTGGCAGCACCCTTGTGCCATTCAGCCCGCTCGGTGTAAAGGGCGCGACTTCACTGTTAGGCTCTACATGTACTACCTCGAAGTCAGTCTGTGCCCATAGCCGCTTGCATCGCCTGGACTGGACTGGATTGGTCCTTTACAAGAAGAACTAAGTCACTTGCTGGCCAGTGGGGGAGAGGCGGACTAAGGCAGCTCCCCAACCCATCGGGCGTTCCCAGGACAGCAAGTCATTTATACTGTGTTGTGTATTCAGTTCTGTGACCTACAATGCTACGTGTTCAATATTAATACTCTAAAGATCCCTACAAGGGGGCTGCGTGGTTTCCCTCTCCCCGGTTGGATACCATTACACTATTTGTGCTGCGATCCGTCAGAGCCTTATATGGAACTGATGAACTTGTATTTTATATATTTATTCACATTTTAAACCTTGCATTTGCCTGTTTCTTGCATGGGAATCTAGGGTATTTTATTCCCTTCATACTCTTTATAGGTCTTGCAGAGTTTTTAAAGAGTTTTACACTTTATGGTATAATCAAACTTACCAGGGGGGTGACTGTACTTATTCCCTGCCAAATATCCTCGACACAGTGTCATTTGGCACTTTGACTTGGGTTACCGCTCTTGGTATTTTCTCCTTACCCCTCCTTTCCTCTTATCGTTTAATTTATTCTGTATTTTGGAGGCCTTAATTGCTGAAATATGCCGGCTCTTGGAAGTGGGTTTGGCTCCACGGAGGAGCATGCGACTAAGGGGCTGGATATGCAGCAGGTCTCATCATCTGGTGTTGCCACTACAGGAGGCAAATTTAAGGGGAAAAATGATGGGGAAATGCCTCCCATTCTTTGACTCCTTTAGTGGTCGGGAGGCCGACGGCATTAATGGGCGGCATAGTGCTGGTAAGACCTTAATTGCCCCGCACTCCTCTACTGTGTTCGTATTCAGAACTCCAATAATGATATAGGCCAATCTCTGAGAGGTTCAACTTACCTAACGCTGGAGGTTCGGCGAGCCATTTGAAAGATGCCTCTACTCTGGGTCAGCAAAGACTTCAGTCCAGAGTGGGTGGGGAGGACATGGATGATTCATTCTTGCAAATGGCTGATGCAACTGGGGATCTATTAAAAGAAATTATTGACTTGGAGATGGCAATAAGATTTCCGGAAACTAATTGGAAGGGTTTAAGGAACCTTTTGGAGGGGGCGGCCTTTTTAGAATTCCCCAAAATCATAAAAAATAAAACGGTTACATATCTCCCAGTGGTATGGGGTAGGGAAATGAAAGGACATCCCATGTATAGAGAAAAACTATGATCAAGAGAAAGTTTCTTTGTCCATTAATTTACAAGATGGTGGCACACAGAGTTTTGGGACGAACCAAAAGCCCTCAGATAGCAAGCTTGAGGCACATGAAAGCCTACACCAAATAACTACACTTGGAGGTTGAGGGTAATTACATGAAATCCCAAGTGAACCCTCAATAAAAGGGGGCTAACTCTTTAACTATTAAACAACAACGAACTTGTGATTTCGGACAGTTTTTTTTTATATGTGGGGAAGACACTTCATACAGCGGTCACATTTCAAAACATTATTGCACGAGGTATCAGTTTAACAAGTAGAAAAATACATATTTTAATCATTTCACAATTAATAAAATAACACAATGGCAAAAATCCAAAAGGGTTAGAAATCTAACCGGCATCTCATCTCAGTGAGCACACTGGAGTCTGAGCCGCATAGTACAAAACACCTTCAATTAAGAATAAGCTCCTTTCATAACTTAATCTTTAAATTGGCTTGTGCTGTGCAATTTCACACTGGGCATACCATATTCTCCACTCATCCACTTCTGACACATTCATACCATTCTCATTCTCAATTATGTGTGTCCATACACAAAACATACATACATAAAACCAAAAAGTTAAAGGCCCAACATGTTTCTTTCCTAATCGTATCTGGGTTTCATTCCACGGAAATTTATCAGGGGAAAAAGCAACTGTAGTGTTTGTACAGAAAGCAGATTTAAAACCGCATCTAATAACTCAACCAGCTGACATCTAATGTTATATCATGGTTTGGACTTTCAAGTCTTCAGATCCTGAAGAGATGTAGCTGGAGCTACACTGGGTGTCTTCCCCTACAATAAAAACAGCAAAAATATGGAGAATGTATATCCATCTAAGACTATGCTCCAGTCAGACTATCCTTTGCAATAGATCCAGTATAATAGTCATGCTTATCAGTAGCATTGAACAAATCCAAATTCCATCGAGTCACACTCCTAATGTCACAAATTACAGAAAAGATGGAGTCCCTCCCACCTCTTGTCCAATCATCATTGCTTGGAAATCTCTTGCTCAAACCAGTTCTCTGACTGGTATCATTGGATATATCATGGACCAGGACTGGAGGTCTGGTGCCCCTAATCACTAGCTCCAATTGGACACTGCCATTCCAGTGTTAGTGGATTGCTGTAGAGTTTGTCTGTCGAGCAGCTGACGTAACCTGTTTCAACTGCCTCCTATCAGATTAAAGTATGCAGCCATTCAGGCCCTGATGATACCAGATAACATTACAATTCACCCACCAGTGTGTTAATTGCTCACCTTATAGTTTGGGAATCTTGCCGGTCTAAGCAATTGAGTTAGCATCTGTTAGGCAGAATCCTGTGCAGTTCCCTTAGGGAGCACTACAGAAGATTAGGACATCAGGTGAGAGCAATAAATCCCCTTTGGTATCAGTCTGTACCACAAAGATTTAGTTGGTAGCTGTGGCTGAGCAGTCAGATTTATCTCAAGAGGGAGATGAGCAGTATTCAGGGTTTACACAATAGGCCTACAGTACTATGGCACAAGGAAACACTGACCAAAGCTTTGTATTAAAAATTAGATATATATTTAGTTTATACACTTCTAGTAAAACACATTTATCATGGTCATCAAGCAAGTTAAAATAAGTCATTGAAAAATATACACACTCCCTAGTTAAATTGTAGACCAAGTGAACCAGAGTGAAAACTGAGCAAAACGGCACAGTAAAAACCACACGCAAGGGATGCTCTTATCAATTTCTCACAAGGGAGGGAAAGCATACGTTATTTAGAAATATCTTCTTACACACCCTAGCAACACTTCCCATAAGTTTGTGAACCAGTTTAAGCAAGACAGTGCATCAGTATAGGAAATACTTAAATGAAAACTGAGCAAAATGGCATTTCACAGGTTCTAAAAAGGGGAAGAAAAGGGTAGGTGCACCAACACAGTTCTAGTTGAGAAGCAATCTAAAGAAGGCAGTTCTAACAAATGTAGGCAGAGTCAATAGGCCTGTGCCAGAGTCGGTGGTACAGGGCAAGGGCCCAGGAGCAACATGTTTTTGTAGCTGCAGTCAGGTCTTTGGTTAACGATTTGAAAAAGGTGGATGCAGAAGGTGAAAAGACAATGTTGAGAGAGAGAGGGGCGTCTAACCCAGCAGGTAGGTAAAGGAGTTAAAACACCTTTAGAGCTACCGCGAAGAAAGAGCGACCTGGCAGAACAATGTACCTTTAAAATGAAGAAGTGGCTCCTGCAGTGACGGTTGTTCCTAGTAGTTCCTGCAGTTTGGGGGATCCAGCAGAGGAAGAGAGGCTCTCGTCGTGGAGGAAGGTTAGAGTTACTGCACTACCCAGGAATGAAACCAGCCGCAGTGCTGCCCGATGAATAAAAGGTACGCTCCTTTAAATCGCGGTCCGGATGGACGGGTGCCTGGCTATCCGGTCTCAGAGTACAGGGTACTGGCGATTCGACCAGGGTAGGTTCAGGAAGGCGATTGGCAAACTGGTTGGCCCCACCAGCTCAAGGGAAGAAGGCTTCTTTCAGATGAAGATCTTCTCTCGTCGTGTAGAGAAAAGTGGTGAGACGCTGCAGCAGGGCTTCACCGGTGGTTGTCGTTGCAGCGGTCTTTGGCTTCTCTCCTCTTCGGCTTCTTAGTTCCAGTGACTACGTCTTGCTCTTCCAGTCCTCTGCTTTTATGCAGAAAGAGCCCCATTCATACAGCCTAGCTATCACTCACACAGTGGAGTGGTCATCCTTGGCGGGAGACCCTCCAGCCTATCAGGATAGAGTGTAACATGGGTTGCTGAGGCAACCCTGTCCAGGGGTCCTACTCCCCCCTCCCACACAATGGACCCACCCCAGACTCAGTGGCGCCAAAAGGAGGGCTTCTTTGCAGAAGCCCGCCAAAAAGACGAACAAAGGATCCCCGACCTGGGTTAGGAGTTTAGAGAAAGACACAAGAAAGAAGTTATATTAAAGTTCTGGCAAATAAAACCTACCGGCGTAAAGTTAATATTAAAATGCACCGGCGGTATGTTGGAGGCTGTCAGAAAAAGTGGTAGCCTCGAACAATGGGAAAATCCCATAGGAAAATATTTTTGGTAGTAACCACTGCCACCAGCCAGAAACCTTTGAGAGGGGGACCTCTCGAAAATGAACATAAGGGAAAAACTATTAACCCTTTCCAGTACCTCCATAGTAAGATGGGTTGTACTGGTTTAGTTCATAAAAATTGACTAGTAAAGTCAATGGGGACTTTACCTGTCCTGGGGGACAGAAGTCCATCCCAGGGTATGGAGTCTTTGTTTGGGGGTCGATACAACACCCCTGTGTCACTGCACGGAAGGTGCTGTATAACACATGTGAATAAAGATGGTTCCTATGGAGGTGAGAGAAACACCATAGACATTAAACACAAAAATAGCCTAGAACACACATAGCAAAAATGTCTAAGAGTGGGAAAAAGAGTCTCGCTCTTAGCAGGGAAAAAAAACGTTCAAATCCAGCCAAGCTGCTGGGTGACTCTATAGGTAAGGGAAATTAGCCATAGAATGAGAATTCTCCCTAACAGTATCCGTAGAGTCAGTCGCTGAATTTACAGCGCAGGGGTTTTGTTATGCCAAAGAGTCTTCAAGGTTAAGGCAGAGCATTCACCATTTAATACCTGAAGGGAAGAGAACACAGAAAACAGAGTTGACTGATGTCGGGTTGTGATCACTCTCCTCTTTGTATTAAATTAACAGGACATGGGTCATATGGGATCCATTTATCTAGTTGGTTTATATCTAGAACCTATCCCGAAATGGTCCGGTCCGGGTCTGGTTGGTTGGTATTCTAGTTTGCAGTCGTCATGTCGTCCCTTATGAGAGATTATGCTCTGAGGTCCCAGTACAGCTCCATCAAAGTGTGGTGTCCCGAATTGGTGTCAATTACTATCAAGAACAAGAGAGGAAACAAATAATCAGACTGTTTGGAATCATGATTTTTTGACAGAAAAATTCAGGATCCTAGCGTCACCATATCCGTCCAAGGAAACAGAAATATATTTGCGAATACAATTAGCTACCTGAAATGTTAATGCAAATCGGGACACATCAAACCTGAGTCGGTTACAGCGGGACATTTGGGAATGCTTATCCGTATGTTAAAGTTTAACGGATACTTCATCAAGCATCGAACGGTGTCGGGCGAAATGTCTGTCTCGTATTGGAGCTACGTGGAGTCTCCATGCGATGTTGGGCGTAGTCATCAGTTTGCATAAGTGTAAGAATTGCAGCGGGTCCCCTCTTCCTGTAGCTAGAGAGTATATCCCACCTCTGCTCTCCGCTGAAGCAAGGGACCAGCTAAAAAGGCTGGAAGATTGGAGAGAGAAGATACCGGGTTTAATATCGCTATCTGGGGTGCCCTACGCGGGCCATTGTTTCTGCTAACAAACACGAGCGGTATGTACTTACTAGAGAGTTTGAAATCCCGGCTTCTGGTGATCACGTTGGGTGGCAACCTGCTCCTGAGTCCCAGCGTCTCACTGTGGTGTGCTCAATGCATCTGTTTATCAACTCTACACCGTGTCAGTAAATCAGTTGCTTATTGGTCCGTTTGCATGCAACCGGGCTTTCTGTTGTCCAATCACCAGTAGTTTTATGTGGGTTTTCATACCCTGACGTGCCGCGTCATCATGAAACAACGTGTTTACCTCCAATGGCGGTGTATATCGCTCACAACCCAGCGATGTTTATACTACTCGTCTAACAACGGTAGCGGTTTCCACACCCAGGTGGCAGCCGCAGGACACTTTAAGCAGAAACCAAGGTCCATGAGTAAAAATGACCAATCACTAGTTCTTTCAATAAAGATCAGAATTGGCGCTAGCTGTCTACAGTGCCAGTCATATTTATTTAACATTAGTCAGTTTGGATTGTGTGGGCTGATTATCACAGCGTGGCAAATAACACCATGACTGTTGATTTAACCATATGCAAAAAAAGGAGTTAACCTTAAATACCACAAGCTCAAATTGGTGCGACGGGAACATCGATCTTAAAATCCAGGTGGAGTTTTCTTTTTTGTGAACATATGAGTATAATGCTGTGAGTTTAAAAAGTCTTAGATCATCCAATCCATTTTTTCGTTAAGGCCCGTGGTCATGCTTTTAGTTAGGAAAATGAACTGCTGTTCTTTTCTCCATAACAAAGTCTTGTCTTTATTAGCGTCTGTCCCCTGTTTGCGTTTGTATATGATAGACCATCTCAGATCTTGTATACTGTGGATGTGTTCTATCCAGTGGTCTACTAGGGGAGCATTCCTGGTGCGGTTCTTTATGCAACTACAGTGTTCGCTTATTCGTAACTTTATTTTCCTTTCGGTTTTCCCAATATATATTTTATTGCATGTGCACCATAGCGCGTATACTACCCAACTTGAGTTGCAATTGGTATGTGTCTTTTGTAACCAAGGGGTTCGTAGCCCGATGTTGATTGATTAGCTTTTCTTTGTAAAGGGGCAGCATGTACAGTGTCCACATGGGTGGTGGCCGACTACTTCCGGTATTCCCCATTGCTGTGTTAATGTTTGAGTTTTTTCAGGTCTGAGAGTCACATCATTCCGTGTGATCTGTTCCTTGATATTGCGGCTTCCGTTTGAATCGGTTGTGAGCTGTTTTCTGAGATGTTCCAGTTTTTGCCTACAATCTTTTTGATTGTGTTAGACATGTGGCTGTATGTGTTCACGAAGACAATCAAAACCGTTTTTTCATTTTCAATTCTCTGTTCTTTGTATTCCAGGAGTGCATCCCTGTTGTTGTTCTCTGCCCTTTTCCATGCAGCGTCTATGATGTTTCGTGGGATACTCTCTTTAATAACCGTTCCTGCATTAGCTTTGCCTCGATATTGAAATCGGATCTTCTGGTGCTATTCCTTTTCAACCTGAGGAATTGTCCCAGTGGGAGGTTATCCCGTACATGTCGGGGATAAAAACTTGAGTAGTGTAGTACCAAATTTTTTGGTTTATTAAAGGAAAACGGGAGGGTGGGGTCTGGGAAAATCTCAGCCAGCCCAAACACAGCCCAATGGCCTGTTGTTGGGCGAATAAACCCTGGGAGAGACTCTACCAAGTCTTTAGCTCACTGTCCCTTTCACAGAGAAGACATTTCCCTGCATACCAGTCTTTGTCCTGCCCCGAGGTAGTCCAGCACCGAAATACTAGGCAATTCTCCTCTGAATAAGAGTACCTGGTAGAGCTGGTAGAGAGATTCCCAGACCCCCCTTTTGTTTTGGTTCATTAACAGGTTTTACGTATAGGCTTTTCAATTCTACATCAACGATGATGGAAATGTCCAGGAAATCGACTGAGCTGACACTATGTTTGGAGGTGAATTGAAGAAATCTGTTTTGTTTGTAGATCCATCGCAGAAACTCTTCTACTTCTAAAGCTGTCCCTTTCCAAACAACAAAAATGTCGTCAATGTAGTTTCACCACATTCTAATGCTGTTCCGAAAGGGGTTTGTCATGGTCCTGAATCTGCTAGTTTCAAAGTTCTCCATGTATAGGTTAGCTACGCTGGGAGCTTGCGTACCTCCCATTGCTGTGCCCTGTATCTGTTTAAAAAAAGTCCATCAAAACGGAAATGGCTTTCCATAAGCGTCATTTCGGCACACCGTAGGATAAATGATACGGGTGTTTTTATAACAATATAGTCCTTGTTCCATTTTTCTTCTAACATGTCCAGTGATGCCTGTTGGGGTATGCTGGTATAAAGTGCTACCTCATGCAAGCCTCGAAGAATTTCGGTCTGTGGGTCAAAATCTAGTCCTTCCACTTCTGTGATTATCTGGGTTGTGTCTAGGACATGTGACACCATCTGTCTCACCAGTGGTTGTAAGAATGTGTCTGAAAACCGCAACAAGGGTTGCAGAACAGTGTTCACTCCCGAAACTATGGGTCTGCCTGGTGGAGAACTCAGGGATTTGTGAATTTTCGGGAGTACATAGAATTGAGGGATTTGTGGTTTGTCTTTAACCAGGAAATCTGCTTCCTTCTGTGTCATCCACCCTCTTTCTTCTGCTTTGGCGACTTTATTTGAGATAAGGTTCGGTAGTCTTGTTGTCGGGTCTTCTGTTAGTGGTTGATAGCAAACTAAGTCCAATAGTGGACGATTACATTCTCTTACGTAGTCTCCCCGATTAAGCAATACTATAGCTCCACCCCTATCTGCCTTTCTATTCACAATTTTCATGAAAGCCTACCCCCAACTCCTGGTAGAACGGAGCAACAACCTACAGTTAATTTGGGAAGCAGCGATTTTACTTTTCCCCTGCTTTCAAACTTACATAAGTTTGAATTTGGCTCTAAAAACCCTGGGTGAGACACAGGAAACTTTAGGAGGTGTTTTGGCTGGGCAACAATCTGCCTTTAATAAACTAAGTCTACGACTCGCCTTTTTGGAGGGTCTAGTAGAGGGTAAAACTAAGAACGATTCAAATTTGAAAGGGGCTGACAGATTGAGGGTTGAACAAAACATCAGGTTGGCCACTATGGACGCCAAACTCACCACATTACTAGAATGTATGATTTTAGGGGAACGGCCATCTCCCTCTTACAGGGGGGAAAGAGTTGAAGGAACTTTATGTCTCTGTCTCAATCTTGCAGAGAATTTACAAGAAGGTGGGAGATCAAACACTCCAGATAGTCCATCACCTTTGTTGGATGTGATGGTACAAATGGAGAAGGTCAATCACGAGCAAGCCATAGAACCACCTTAGAGAGGTTTACTAATGAGTATTAGTAGAGAAAATCCAGGTGAAGTACACCAGACTCCGCTGGCAAAAGGGACCAAGTGTAAAGAAAAATCCAAACATTGCAAAACCAGGGGGAGGGGAGGGACCACTTAATGTATCTAACTACGATATTAATGAAGTTCCCCAGTTGCCCATCCGTAGGAGGAAAAAAGGGAAAAGAGGGGCAAGGATGCCTAGGAAAACTAAAAATATGGCAGGTACCAAAATTAAGGGAAGGAACTCTAATCTTAGAGCAATTAGAAACATACCAGTTCAAGAAGATCAACCTAAACTGCCTACTACTGGTAATAACCCTCCTAGTGGCGATATGGCCCATTGTGGGGAGTTGTCTGGGGGGGAGGGGGATTCCCAGTTGGAAGGGAAGCAATCAATGACATAGAGATGCAAACTATATATGATAGTGATAAATAAAAACTTGGGGCAGAACCTGTGCATGACCGCCCACAGACAAAACAAACTAAGATGATGGCCTTTGGAAAAATAGTCGGCACGCTAGGGTCTCTATTGGCTCACAGCATTTGGGGGTTTCCCCTTCATTGGGCTCACAGACAATTGGGGCACAGTCCACTGTTAACAAAGAAAGTGGGCCGGTCTCTAATATGAGTAAGGGTGTAGTGTCCACAGGCTCGACGACCTCATTGGGTGGCAGCATTCTAGGGATACCTATAGCTAAGCATGAGGAAGTGGTCATTAATAGGAATAAGGAGCTGTTAGTTCCCGAAAAGCCTGTTGCTTTGAATAAAATAGGTAAAATCATTGGCTGGATAAATAACAATAAGACAGATCAAGTGTCCAATCTTAATAGAACTAATTTGTTAAATATCTTTAAGAAGGTTCCCTCTACTCCGATCTATAACCACTGACATCGATGCCATTTCTCTGCCAGCTGACAACAACGTCCGAATGGTATGTAATTTCCATTCGGAGATGGAAGCAGATATAATTAGAGTCCAAGAAAGAAAATCTTGAGTCGTTGGGATTTAATCTGGTGACACTATCTAGTGCCACAGAGGCTGATATCTTCTTTGCATATAAGGAACCCACGACTATTCCAGTGGGGCAATTGGTACATTCTGACTCTAACAGATCTATAAATTCTGCACCAGTTCTGTCTTTGATTTCTAGCTTGTTAAACAATGGACAGGCCTGGTCCTGGCTACAGCCAGCCCTCAAAACACTGGAGACCCTAAAACAGGGTTCACGATGTGCATGACATGACTATCATATAAGTTATTTCATGCAATACGTGTAGGAGTGTAAATTCGAACACATTTTTACGTAAGTATTCCATCAATACCCTCCCATGCATATATTTATTCCAGGAAACCATGATTGTCGATCACCTGAATATAGAGGGCTTCCACACTTTCTCACATCCTGCCTCAAAGGGTATGGCGGGAAGACCAAGTGGGGGCATGACTATTCCCGTAGATTGTAATTTGGGATTCAATTGCAGAGTGGTCTGTAGTAGGGATTGGCTCTTGGGTATTGCATTGGATATAGAGAAAGTGCTGGAGCCTATATTGCTGTTGAACCTTTATTGGAATCGCTTGAAAGTGCCATTCGAGAATGTGGAGGAGACCCTCAGTGAGATGCTGGGGGAATGGTGTGAGAAGGGTCTTGGGGAAATGCATTGTGATGGGAGGAGACTTTAATTCTCTATGCCCCGAGGGTAACCAGTGGAATAAGGGGGGGGGGGTTATTCCTAAGATTCTCTACCCCAATCTTGTCAGGGGGATATACGGTAGGATACTTTTTTGGAGGGTTGGGAAGTGGGGGATGTTGGACCACCCATGTAATTCGGAATTACCCAAGCATACGTGGAAGAGGGGCTCTAACTGCTACAGGATTGATTTCTTCTGCGTGGCTAATGGATGGAAACAAGCATGTGGGAACATGGCTCACATAGACACTGACCTTGGGGATCATTCCCCTTTAGTCTTCTTTCTGACTTTGGCCCTCCCGGCTATCCATGTAAGACCCGAGCTTATGGTTCTTCCAGTGGTGAAACAAGGGAGATCGGTCAATTGGAATACTAATACCATTGGGGGATTGAATACCCTTCTCACAGAACACTTAATGAAAGTCGGCCAACTGGATTTGGGGGATAGTTCGCACTTACGAGGGGGGAATCTGTATAACGTTATGCTGACCTGTGCCTTTAAAATTAGTAAAGTGGGAGGTAACATCTTTAAGAAATCAGAGATTTAGATGGGATACTAGAATTTATAATTCTACAATTAACAAAGGTAGGGACCTGGTGGCTCTTAAAAAAAAAAATAATAATAAAAAAATCCTTACCATTAAGGGAGTTCTTGGTTCTAAAGAAAAAGTTAATTCTCAGACATAAAAATGTAGTCAAATCACTTAGGATGGATCATTATCTGAATTCCCACCAGAATATGATGGAACTTCTCTGTAAGGGTATGGATGACACATTCTGGGTCACTGTCAATAGGACTTTAGTTCCTTCTAAGGGCAGTTTAGACTGTCCAATCCAAGCTGCAGCTTGGATCACCTATTACACTAACACATTTGCACTACCCTCTAAATTTGTTATAGGGCCAGGTATTACCCTGGGATCCCCTGTTCCTGGAGGCTGTACGTGGGACCACAAGGACATTATATGGGCCATACATAAACCTAAATTGACCAGAGCCCCTGGCCCAGATGGTATTCCACCCTTTGTTATCAAGGCCTCCCCTGAGCTATGGGCCAACCTCCTGAAATCAGTATTTAACTACATCTTTGAGACCCACACTGTCAGGAATCTTGGGTTCAATCTATCATCGTACCCATATATAAGAAGGGCAATATCTTAAACCCTAGCAATTTTAGACCCATAACGCTCATTGACGCGGCTAGTAAGGTTTTTGCCATCCTGCTCTTAAGAGTCTGGCACAATTCGCATCTTAGTAAATTTCAAGTTGGCCGCAGGGAAGAGCTGGGAACCAACTTAAATGCGACGGTTCTGGCACACTTAAGAGATTCGGTCCATCAATCCAACATAGGAGATGTGTTTATAGCATCATTGGACCTCTCCAAACGCATTTGATGGAGTAATAAGATCGAGACTGTGGTCCAAGATGCTAGCTATGAAGATCTTGCGTAAGATTGTCCAGCATCTTGCTTTACTTCATACGAACACAACCATAAGGGTTCGCTTGACAAAGGAGGATGCTTTGTCCAAGGAAATTGCTACTTAGGTGGGGGTCAAGCAGCGCTGCTCACTGGCACCAATTCTCTTCAACCTGTACGTGTGCGATGTGGAGGGAGTGTGGCAGGGACCTTCTGTTGTACCGGCCAGGTTGGGGAGGATGGCGGTCCAATGGATGGCATATGCAGACGACTTCATTCTCTTGGACCGTACCCCTTGTGGCCTTAGGAGAAACATTTATCTTTTTTACCTTTATGCAGTTGCTAACTATCTTTTGCCTAAGGCATCTAAATCTCGAATATTGGGCTTTTCCAAAAGAAGAAAGATTCAGACTTAAAAGTGGTTCATGGGTGATGAATCAGTGGACCAGGTTCAGGCCATTATATATTTGGGGTACAATCTTACAAATGGGGTTAATGTGAAATTATGGAAACAGAGCCTTGACCAGAAGGCCTGCAAACTTAAATCCCGAATAAAATTCTTGAGAGTAAAGGTCTGCAGATTTTCTCTAATCCCGATAAGGCGATACTATCTTGCCATCTTACTTTATGGCCTTGATATTTGCACCCATGATATGAGTCTGATTCTTAACAGCATTCAGGGAAAGTTGTGGAAAGAGCTACTGTGTTTATCTATGGCAGTGCCCAATGCAGTTATTCGCCATGAGCTCTGCCTTATATCTCTGAGCTAGGTACCTTTGGAAACAACTTTCCCTGTTTAGGAAAATAAGTGACCCTCCGATAAACACTCTATATAAACTTTAAGAGAGGTTGCAAGATCTGAATCGGATGTATCCATGGGAAAGTTTTGTGCTAAAATGAACTTAATTCTACTTTCCCTTGGCGTAACTATAGAAGATCTTGTGCAACGCCCAGGAATAGTGAAGAGGTTTCTCTTTAGGGAAGATTGGGTGGAAACGGTGGACTGTCAATTCTTACTCCACCTATAAAGCCTCTTTCTCCAGCATGGGCTCTGGCATGGATTCACATGCTCATGAATATAATATTCCCCGTCGTCAGGCTGGGAATCCTCGGTAAAGAAAAAATCAGTATCAGTTTCGTTTCTGATCTATCTTTCGTAGTAGTAACCAATCACTGATCTCTGCGTCATACTGACCACAGCCAATGACTGCCCTCTACCTAAGCCCCGCCTCTGGCAGCCATCTTCAGATTTTTACCGCACGTTCAAGTGTTGGGATCCTCGTGCTATTGCTCTCGAGCGTTAGTGCTATTTTTTCACGTTTTTTCTCAAAAAAATTCTATTTTCCGGTCAACAGAGCCTCAAGCTCCACCGTTTCTTCATCCGATCAACGGGGACCCGTGTCGGATTCGTCTACGCCCCTCAAGGGTGAAGATTTCCTCGAGCCACGCTTTTGGAGGACTCCAAAAGTTTCTCAGGCCCATCTCGGACATGGCCCAGGAGAAGGGAAGCGCGACGCCCGGAAAGCTGTTCAGGGTCTGCCCTGGATGCCAGCTTCAGAATGTCTTTGAGGACGAACACTCCCTTTGTCTTTACTGCCTACATGAGGACAAGACGCACGTGGAGAAGGACTGCGTTTTGCGGCAATATGTCGGAGCGGACCATGAAGGACTGCCATCAATGTCTCGCCAACTAGCTGGAAGCTAAGAGCCCGTCGGGCGAGAAGAAGTCCGAGCGGTCTTCTAAGACCTTTGAGGACGCCCCAGCGACAGGGGTCCAACACAAGGCCAAGCACCGCGAGTCCGCTGGCACCGGGAACGCCGAACGGTCGGGCTCCACGGGCGCCAGGCAGGGCGCACCCTCCCCGGCGCCATTAACCACGAGCCAACGCTCTGGCTCGGGTAAGAGGAAGGCCGAGCACCCGGCGAAGCTCCTGGAGAGACCCCGGTCGAGCTCGAAGGCCCCATCGGAGGGGGAGCGAGGCAAGGAGAAGGCGGTGAGCGCACCTAAGGTAGTGAAAGCCTTAATCCATCCGGCCAAGGCCTCTATCGAGACAGTTGCGGCGGCCCTGGCTCAGCCTGTGGAGGCTACACCAGTGGTGGCGACCTCGGGGGCTCAGAGTCTCCCTGCCACCGCGGATGGAGTCCTCTTTTATGCCCATCGACAGGACCCCCGTGAAACCTCTGACGGAGAAGAAAAAGGGGGGGCAGGAGGTCGTCGTGGATTCGGCCTCAACCTCTGAGGAAGAGCTGATCGAAGTCTTAAGCCACGGCGTTGGCGTGGAAGAAGACCAGCCCGTCGGGAGGGACCCCGACGTAGGAGACGACGATAACGTCGAGGGTGCCGACGGGGCCCCTGACAACCCGTCGGACTCCCCTCAACCAGTGCCGCAAGAACTCGGCGGCCATTTTGTTGGCTATACAGTCCTTATGCTCGGAGATAAGGACGAGACTGCCGTTACCACCAGCGGAGGAACCGCTCCCGACGGGGGACCCGGAGCCAGGCCCTTCTGGGAGCCCTCCCCCTAAGAGAAGGATTCATCCTCCACCTCCTTTTCAGCCATCGCGCCCTGTTCAGCCCTCCTCCCCGTCCACGACTCGTGGGGATGATACGGGGACTGACACGGCCGCGACGGGTACAGACGACTAGGTTTACGACGAGGATCTGCCGTCGTCCCCTCCCACCCGGGCTTCCCCGCCCGACGAAATTGGATTGTTTCACTCCATGATCGCCAGGGCATCCGAGCGTTTCCAGCTCTGCCCGGAAGAGAAGAAGGAAGGTTTCCTTTATCAACGGCACGAGGCCAAGAGGAAGACGGTCCTCTCTGTACCTCTACTGGACGATATTTGGGATGAGGGCCTCGCCCTCCTCAAGAACCCATCCACGACGCCGGCTAGAAGGGATCGGTACGAGAAGAAGTACCGGGTACCGGACGCGGCCCCCTTGTGCCTTTGGGCAGGAAGAAAGCGGGGGGGCGCGGCCTCTACGGCGACCTCCCCGCCGGACGGCGAGGGAAAGAAATTAGATACGATGGGACGCAGAGTCATCTCGTCTGCAGCGACGACGATTAAGGCGGCCAACGCCTTGGCTATCGTAGCCCGCTACGACAGGGAGTTGTGGTACAAACTGGCCCCCCTGCTGGACTTCCTACCGGACGACAAGAGGGCGGAAGCCCTAGAGATCTTGCAGGAAGGAGAGGTGGCGTCAGACCACGCCATTATGATTGTGACGGACATCGCTGACACTGGATTTCGCCAGTTGGGCAACGGCGTGTGCCTTAGGCGGCGTGGATGGCTCAAGGCTACTGACTTCCGTCAGGACGTGCAGACCAGAGTCTTGGACATGCCGTTCGACGGAAACGATCTGTTTGGGAAAACAGTGGACGATTCCCTTCAAGCCATCAAGGCAGACACGGAGACGGCCCGGGCTCTTGGGGTTCTCCAGCAACGGCGGCCGCCCTTTCAGAGCGGCGGAGGCAAACAGGGTGCCTCCAAAGGTTCCGGCGGCGGATTTTCCACCTACCGTCAAGCGGCCATTCGTCGTCGCAGGAAGCTTACAGGGGACGAGGCAAGTCGGGCGGACCCCGCCGTCGTTGCCAAGGAGGACAAGGCGGCAAATCCTCGTCGAAGCAGGACTGAACCGGCTGTGGGGTCGGGCCCCCACCGAAGCACCCCGGTGGGAGGCCGCTGGCGAGCTTCATCAGCGTGTGGGAGTCCATCTCCACCGACCGTTGGGTGCTGGACGCCCTAGCTCGGGGTCACGCGCTCGAGTTTCTAAAGAGGTATCCGCGCGTCCCCCCTGTGGCCAGGAAAGTACATCACATCCCTCAACTTCTCTTGGAGGTAAAGGCGATGCTCAAGAAGGGCGCCATCGAGCTCGTCCCAAAGAGGCTTCAGGGCTCTGGAGTTTACTCAAGATACTTCCTCGTGAAGAAGACGGGAGGATGGCGTCCCATCCTGGACCTACGACGGCTGAACAAATACATCAAGGCACAGAAGTTCCGGATGGTCACCCTCCAACACGTCCTGGGTCAGCTGGAGGAGGGCGATTTCCTGTCGTCGTTGGATTTGGAGGATGCCTACTTCCATATTCCCATCCTAAAGGGACACCGAATGTTTCTCAGGTTCGTGGTCCAAGGGCGTCACTACCAGTTCAGAGCCCTTCCCTTCTGACTGAGGTCGGCACCCAGGGTGTTCACCAAGTGCCTCGCACCGGTGGCGGCGCAGCTGCGCCGAGAGGGGATCCACGTCTACCCCTACCTGGACGACTGGCTCATCCGAGCGAAGACGGAGGAGCTCGCCGTGGAGCACACGGCAAGGACCGTCCAACTTCTCACAGACCTGGGATTCTCCATAAACTACGCCAAGTCCCACCTGGTGCCCGCGCAAGACGCACTGTTTCTGGGAGCGAAGCTCGACACAGTGTCGCTTCTGGCCTCTCCGTCGGAGGAAAGGACGAGGGCCATCTTTGGCAAGGTGCAGCGGATGCTGGTTGCGGACACGGCCAGAGTGAGGTCCATCAAGTCCCTCCTCGGAATGATGTCTTCTTGCATTTACCTCATCCGCCTGTGCAGGCTCCGGATGCGCCCGTTGCAGGAGTTCCTGGACGCGCGCTCGATCCAGACGGGCAGCTTCGAGGAGAGGATCACACTCTACGAGAGTTTCCGACGAGCGATCCGGTGGTGGGGCACCCGCGTGCATCTGACGGCGGGCATGGACTTCCAGACCCTCGGCCACCAGGAGACAGTGACCACGGATGCCTCCCTGGAAGGGTGGGGACCACACACCGAAAATCTGCACGCAAGAGGCCTTTGGCTCCCGACGGAGAAGTCCCTCCATATCAACGTCCTGGAGCTCCATGCAGTGTTTTGGGCCCTCAGGTCCTTTCTTCCGTCCCTCAAGGGCAAGGTGGTGAGGATCTTCACCGACAACACCACCACCATGTTCTACATCAGGAAACGGGGCGGAACCAGGTCCCCAGCCCTGTCCATGGAGGCGCAGGATCTGTGGCATTGGGACGTCGCCCAAGGGATGTTTCTGGTGCCGTTTCATCTGGCAGGGATAAAAAACACCATCGCCGACTCACTGAGCTGCGCTCGTGCCACGAGTGGGAACTACGACAGGATCTAGTGGACCGCCTCTTCCGACGGTGGGGCACACCCCAGATCGATGTGTTCGCGACGGCGACAAACTCCAAGGAGGTTCGCCAGCAGGTTTACCCAGCCGAGGAGCATGGGCGATGCTTTCTCGTTCCCCTGGGAGGGCCTGTTTCTATACGCGTTCCCTCCATTGCCATTGCTGATCCGGCTCATCAACCAGCTCAAGAGGTCACGGTGCAGGATGATCCTCGTCGCACCTGCGTGGCTGTAACGCTCACCTGGTTCCCTCGGAGGCGCTGGTCTTGACTGGGCGGTGAAAACGTCTTCAACGTTAGGCGTAGGATTCGTTTGGCTCCCGGATTTGACCCCTTCCTCACCGAAAGCTTGACCTGCAGAGTGAGGTGTCTACAAGTGGAAAATCAAGGTATTAGTGGCTGGAAGGTTGGGAGAAGTTCTTAGCCCCTCTCTCCCTCTCTTCCCGTGGTACTCGGGTGATTGTTGTGCTCACCTTAAGTAAGTGAATGCTGAGCTCTCCATCCTGCGTCTTGTGCAGGGGCGCTGGATCCAGTTACTTCACTGGATGTGAGTTCCGCCTCTTGATTGCAGAGGGTAGTTGAGAGCGAAGCCGCCGTTTGCTGCACGAGCGTGACTTGTAAGTATTAAAGTTCTCTTTAGATTGCTCTCTTCAAATGTCTTTTTCCCTAATGTCTATGTCTTTTACTTTTCAGATGCTGTCGATGCCAAAGAAGATGCTCTCCCCGATTCGTGGCAGAGAGCGTAACAAGAAGATGATGAATTCGAAGGCACGTAAGTAGGAAGGCTGTTTTGCCATAGAATGCACCTTAATGTCCCCTTTTGTCTCTACAGGTGCCGGAATGCAGTGCGAGCAAGGTTGGAGCAAGCGCAACACAGGTAAGCAGTATTGTAACCAAGCGTTACTAACCAATGTTCTTTGTCTTTGCAGGCCCGATGCCGGACGAGAAATGCAGAAAAAACGTCTTGGATGCTGCCGATGGATCGGGTGAGTTGAAGCGCTAACTTTGCCTTTGTCTAACCTGTGCCTTTTGTTTCGCAGGAGCCGCTGAAGATTGAAGATTGGTTCCCAGCAGGTAATTTTCATAATTACAGGATCCGGAGCTGAAGATTCGCTGGAGCTGACACGGTGAGCGTCCTGCTGCAGATGCAGAATAACGCGAAGCATGTGGTACCAATCGGGTGTGGTTTAAATAGCCCATAGGAGTGCTTAGGTGTCTTCTTCCACAGCAGCCTCGCCCAGGTAAAAGAGTTCCTGCTTCCAGAAGGGTTCCAGCAGCAATGATCCAGGGAGTGGTGCCTGCCCCACCCAGAAGGAAAAGTAGTCCCTGCCAGAAGAGAGTAAAGCCTCATCTTGCTGGTAAGTAAGCAGCATGGTCTGCTCCAGGTAGGTTCACCCAAGCACCTTTACACTTGATATGAGCCCGGCGCTTCCTGTGCCGGGACGGATCCTTACTATGAGCCTGGCACCACTGGTGCCAGGACAAGGTCCAAAAGGTCCCTATTGGGACTTGCTGGTGCCGATAAGACATGTTATGAGCCTGCTTCCAAGGATGTTGGGTAGGTCCTGACTCCTTGAAAGCAGTGGTCATGACAGTGGCCGAGGCAGATATGGTTCCCGGACCTTCTGGACTTGTCAGCGTCCCCGTCAATCAAGCTGCCAGTGGACGCGGATCTTCTCTCCAGGGAAGGAGGCGCCATCCTCCATCACGACCCGAAGTCGCTGAGCTTGCAGGCCTGGCTCCTGCAGCGTTAGAGTTTGGAGGATACGACATACCGGCCGACTGCAGAGAGGTTCTTGCAAAGGCCAGGGCGTCCTCAACTCTTAAATGCTACGGACACAAATGGAAGAGGTTCTCTGTCTGGTGCCACGCACAGAAGATTAACCCTCTACGGATTACGGTTCCCCAAGTACTGCCGTACCTACTGACGCTGGCCAAAGCTGGACTGGCGCACGCGTCCATCAAGATTCATCTTGCTGCGATCTCCCGATACACCAGAACCACGGGGCGGACGTCTTTGTGGTCTCATCGTCTGGTGAAAGAGTTCATGAAGGGACTGTTCAGATCGTTCCCGCCAGTGAAGGCTCCGGCCCCGGGGTGGGAGCTCAACGTGGTGCTGACCAAGCTCATGGGACCTCCGTTCGAGCCTCTGCACTCGGCTCCGTTGAAGTTCTTGTCGTGGAAAACAGCGTTTCTTGTGGCCATCACCTTCACACAACGGGTGGGAGAGATCCAGGCCCTTTCCTGCAAGGCCCCGTACTTGACTTTTCACGACACGAGGGTAGTGCTCAGGACGCACCCCTCCTTCATGCCCAAGGTGCCGTCGCACTTCCACCTCAACGAACCCTTGGTGTTGCCTGTTTTCTTCCCGTCGCCTTCGTCGCCGGCTGAAAGGACTTTGCACTCGCTGGATGTGGCTAGAGCGCTGAAGTTCTACGTGGACCGCACGAAGTATTTTCGGAAGACGTCACAACTCTTTGTGAACTTTGGACCTGTCAATCAGGGGAAGGCTCTCTCGAAGGCTTCCATTTCCAGATGGCTCTCCGGCTGTATCATGTACTGTCATCGGTTGGCAAACCGACCGCTGCCTGGCCGTCCGAGAGCCCATTCCACCAGAGCGATCGCAGCTACCACGGCGTTCCTATCTGGTGTGCCCTTGCTGGACATCTGCAGGGCTGCTACGTGGAGGTCGACGCACACCTTCACGAAATTCTACTGCGTCGATCGGGATTCCAGGGAGGAGTCCAGGGTCGGCCAAGCAGTGCTGTGCAACCTGTTCACCTAAGGTGAGCCTGGTGAGGAGGTAAGAATTGCTTAATATTGAGTTTGATGTAATGCTTAATGTTGAGCCTTTGCCACCTCCCGTGGTTGTGCATGTGTGTACTGCTATGTATTCTTTATTCATGAGCATGTGAATCCATGCCAGACCCCATGCTGGAGAAGGAACAAGTTACTTACCTGTAACTGTTGTTCTCCAGCATGGGTCTGGCATGGATTCACATGCGAACCCTCCCGCCTACCCCTCTGCGGCTCTTCACTTGGTCATACTGCCACTTCACGTGCTACCAAATCTGAAGATGGCTGCCAGAGGCGGGGCTTAGGTAGAGGGCAGTCATTGGCTGTGGTCAGTATGATGCAGAGATCAGTGATTGGTTACTACTACGAAAGACAGATCAGAAACGAAACTGATACTGATTTTTTCTTTACCGAGGATTCCCAGCCTGACGACGGGGAATATTATATTCATGAGCATGTGAATCCATGCCAGACCCATGCTGGAGAACAACAGTTACAGGTAAGTAACTTGTTCCTGATCTTCAGAGGTTTCCGTGTGATAGGGGAAGAACAAGTTCTATGCGTTTTAGGCTCAACCAGGTACCGACTCTCGAGAGGACATGGCACTGGGGTAATAAAGATGCATCGGGCTCTAGTCCTCTTTACTTTCGGTGTCGGTTTTGTGGAGATATCAACTCCCAAGCACTTGGTGCTCACTTGTCCGTATTTTGAGCCTACGCGTGTCTTGATTTTCAAAGATAGGTTTGATAAAGATTCAGAGCTGTCAGTGAACCTTTTTTGGAGTAGATGTATGTGGGGGGCTACATATTTCCCTAATTGTGGCTTTGAATGCGTTCCTGCAAGGTGTAACTAAAGAACTGGAAAAAATGGATTTGTCATTTAATGTTAATCATGGACGCTAGAGCCTCAGTTTTTAATGAGCTCTATTAATTTGATTCAATTATATTGTTATACTCTGTGATGAGTTTGATGTGATGGGCAAATGTGATGTATTATGGATTTTAAGGGTTATGTATTCTATGAGAGGTTTTTCTACATGTTGTCTAAGGTTTTTTGTAAGCTAAACACCCAACAATAAAAAAATAAACTCCACAGCCTTTTGTCTTCCTCCTTGCCCGAGTGGGGACAAATCCCAGTGGGGAGGGGGAATGGGGGAGTGGGTGGCTGTCCTGATTGGACAACCAGACCGCCCCTTCTTGTAAAATGCAGGGAGAGAATGCAGAAGTTATGTTGTAGTTCCTGATAAATACTGCGAACCTGGAAGCTGAACCTGAAGAGGATGATGGAAAATCGGCTGGAACGATTTCCGGTGACCGGAGAGCCTGCTGTATAACTGGAGCCTCTGTAGCCCCTCCTTCCATTCGACCTGGGTACTCCAGAAACGACGACTCTGACCCACAGCATGGTGAGACCCACTAGACTCAACACCTGTATTTTGAGCCATACCAACCGTTGCTGCGACCTTGTGTTGCTGCAATTCTCCAGCATGGGGTCTGGCATGGATTCACATGCTCCTGCTCATGAATATTCCCCGTCGTCAGGCTGGGAATCCTCGGTAAAGAAAAATCAGTATCAGTTTTGTTTCTGATCTGTCTTTCGTAGTAGTAACCAATCACTGATCTCGCCGTCATACTGACCACAGCCAATGACTGCCCTCTACCTAAGCCCCGCCTCTGGCAGCCATCTTCAGATTTTTACTGCACGTTCAAGTGTTGGGAGTCCTCGTGCTTAGCTCTCGAGATTTTACTGCGTGTTTTGCTCTTTTTCAGGTGAATTTTCACATTTTTTCGGTTAATCGAGCCTCAAGCTCCACCGTTTCTATTCCCGTTAACGGCTACCCGTTACAGGATTTTCCTACGCCCCTCAAGGGTGAAGATTTCGTCGAATCAACTTCTTGGAGGATTCCAGAAGATTCGCGGCCTACTTCGAGATGGCCCAGGACGCGAGTTCGTCACCCGGACCCAAGCTATTTCGCAGCTGCCCTGGATGCCGGCTGCAGAATGTGTTTAAGGAAGACGAACATTTGCGATGCCTCTACTGTCTTCATGGGGACAAGACTCATGTAGAGAAGGACTGCCAGTTCTGCAAGAACTTGTCGGAGCGGACCATGAGGGACCGTCGATCCCGTCTCGCCAGCTGGTTGGAGAAGGGCTCAACGGGTGAGAAGAAGAAGAAAGGGTCCGAGCGGGCTTCTAAGTCCTGTGCGGGTGCCCCGGCGACGGGGGCCCAACACCAGGCCAAGCGCCGAAAGGTTGGGCTCTTCGGTCGCCAGGCAGAGCGCGCCTTCCCCGGCAACGTCAACCACGAGCCAGCGCTCCGGTTCAGGGAAGAGTAAGTCCGAGACCCCGGGTAAGCTTCGGGAGAAGCCCCGTCCGATCTCGGAAGAGGGGGAGCGAGGCGTCGCCCCTCCCCCTAAGGAGAAGGCCTGGGACGCACCTAAGGTGGTGAAGGCCCCTACCCAGCAGGCAAAGGCCTCTATCGAGGCGATTGTGGCGACTCTGGCCAAGCCGGCAGAGACCCCGCCAACGGAGACTGCCTCCGGGACTAGAGTTTCCCTGCCGCCAAGGAGGGAATCCTCTTTTCAGCCCATCGTCATGGCCACCATGATGGAAGAAGCGAGGGGGGCACGGTAGCCTCCTCGAGCTCGGAGTCGGCCTCGGAGGAGGAACTGACCGAGGCCGTGAGGAATGTCTGCGATCCAGTCCTTATGCTCTGAGATGAGGACGAGATTACCACGGCCCAGGCCAGAGGACCCGCAACCTGGCCCGTCGGGAAGTCCTCAGAACAAACGACGGAGGACCCAACCCTCTCCTCCACTCGCCCCCGTAAGGCCTACAGTTCCCTCCTCATCCTCCCACGAGTCGGGAGATGACGGTGCGATGGGCTCGATGACGGGTTCTGAGGGCGACGACGACGGAACGGGTCTCCCGTCGCACGGGCCTCGCCGCCCGACGAGATTGGCTCATTCCACGCCATGATCGCCAGGGCGTCCGAATTGTTCCAGCTCTGCCCGGAGGAGCAGAAAAAGGAATGATTTCTATATCAGTGCCGGGAGGCCAAGAGGAAGACTGTCATCGCGGTGCCTCTAATCGATGACATCTGGGAGGAGGGCCTGTCTGTTCTCAAGAACCCCTCCACGGCACCAGCCAAACGGGACCGGTACGAGAAGAAGTACCGGGTCCCCGAAACCGCTCCCCTGTGCCTCAGGGCCCAGCCAACGCCAGACTCGGTCATCTCGGCGGCGGCGAAGAAGAAAGCGGCGGGGTCGGGAGCCTCGACGTCGAATTCCCCGCCGGACGGCGAGGGAAAGAAGTTGGACGCCATGGGGCGGCGGGTCATTTCGTCGGCGGCGACCACGATCAAAGCGGCCAACGCCCTGGTGATCGTGGCCCGTTACGACAGGGAGCTCTGGTTTAAGCTGGCCCCCACATTGGACTTCCTACCGGACGACAAGAGGTCCGAGGCCCTGGAAATACTTCAGGAAGGCGAGGTGGCGTCGGACCACGCCATAACGGTGGCAACCGATATTGCCGATACCGGGTTCCGCCAGCTGGGCAACGGTGTTTTCCTACGACGACGGGGTTGGCTCCGGGCGACCACCTTCCGTCAGGACGTCCAGACCAGGGTGTTGGACATGCCGTTCGACGGCAACAACTTGCTCGGGAAGGCGGTGGACGAATCCCTCCAAGCCATAAAGACGGAGACGGCCCGCGCCCTAGGAGCCCTTCAGCAACGACGGCCCTTTTGGAGCTCCGGAGGCAGACAGGGTACCTCCAAGGGATCCAGCGGTGGCTCGTCCTACCGCCAGGCGGCACGCTCCTCGTCTCAGGAGGCCTACAGGGGTCGCGGCAAGCAGGGAGCGCCTCGCCGCCGTCGGCAAGGTGGCCAGGGCGGCAAGGTCACCGCTTCCAAGCAGGACTGAACCGGCCGTGGTCTCGGGTCCCCACCGATGCACCCCGGTGGGAGGCCGGCTGACGAAGTTCGTCGCCGTGTGGAAGTCCATCTCCACCGACCGTTGGGTGCTGGATACCCTGGCAAGAGGACACTCTATCGAATTCCTGAAGAAGTGCCCTCACGTTCCACCTGTGACCAGGAAGGATAGTCACGTCCCGCAACTGCTGTTGGAAGTACGGGCGATGCTCAGGAAAGGCGCCATCGAGCTTGTCCCGAAGAGACTCCGGGGTGTACTCAAGGTACTTCCTCGTCAGGAAGAAGATGGGCGGCTGGCGCCCCATCCTGGATCTTCGTCGTTTGAACAAATGCATCTGGTCACAAAAGTTCAGGATGGTTACCCTCCAGCACGTACTGGGACAGCTGGAGGAAGGCGACTTTCTATGGTCGTTGGACCTGGAGGATGCATACTTCCATGTTCCCATCCTCAAAAGTCACCAAAAGTTCTTCAGGTTCGTCGTCCAGGGACGCCACTACCAATTCAGAGCACTGCCGTTCGGATTGAAGTCAGCCCCCAGGGTCTTTACCAAGTGCCTAGCACCTGTGGCAGCGCGGCTGCGCCTGTAGGGGATCCACGTCTACCACTACCTGGACGACTGGCTCATCCGCTCAAGGACGAGGGAACTCGCCGTCGAACACTCTGCGAGGACCGTCCAGCTACTCACAGGCCTGGGATTCGCCATAAATTACCCAAAGTCCCACCTGGTGCCGTCGCAGGTGGCCCTGTTTCTGGCAGCGAAGCTCGATACAGTGAGGCGCCTGGCGGCACCGTCGGAAGAACAGACGAAGACCATTCTAGGCAAGGTGCAGCGCCGGTTAGCCACGGACGTGGCCAGGGTGAGGCCCATCAAGTCCCTCCTGGGGATGATGTCCTCTTGCATCTACCTGTTGCGCCTCTGCAGACTACAGATGCGCCCTCTTCAGGAATTTCTCGACGCCCGTTGGATGCAGGCGACGGGCACCTTCGAAGAAAGGGTCCCCCTCAACGAGGTGTTCCGGCGGGCGATTCAGTGGTGGGGCGTTCGAGCGCACCTCACGGCGGGCAAGGACTTTCAGACGCCAGCGTACCAGGAGACGGTGACGACGGATGCCTCCCTGGAAGGTTGGGGCGCCCACACCGGAGATCTCCACGCAAGAGGCCTCTGGCTCCCGGAGGAGAGGCTCCTGCACATCAACGTCCTGGAACTCCGAGCCATGTTCTGGGCTCTCAAATCGTTCCTCCCGTCGCTCAAGGGCAAGGTGGTGCGGATCTTCACGGACAACACCACGACAATGTTTTACATACGGAAGCACGGAGGCACCAGATCCCCAGCCCTATCCAAGGAGGCACAGGATCTGTGGCACTGGGCGGTCGCCCAGGGGATGTTCCTGGTTCCCTTCCACCTGGCAGGAGAAAGAAACACCATCGCCGACTCGCTCAGCAGGGAGCTGCGCGCGTGTCACGAGTGGGAACTGCGCCAGGATCAGGTGGATCAACTCTTCCGACGATGGGGCAAACCCCAAATCGACCTGTTCGCAACAGCGACGAACTCTAAGTGCAAGAGGTTCGCCAGCAGGTTTCCCCAGCCGAGAAGCATGGGCGATGCGTTCTCGTTCCCCTGGGACAGCCTATACCTGTATGCATTCCCTCCGTTGCTGCTTCGACTCATCAACCAGCTCAAGAGGTCCCGGTGCAGGATGATCCTCGTCGCACCGGCGTGGCCGAGGCAGATCTGGTTCCCGGACCTTCTGGACTTGTCAACATCCCCTCCCATCAAGCTGTCGGCGACGTGGACCTTCTCTCCAGAGAAGGAGGCGCCATCTTCCACCATGACCCGGCGTCGCTGAACCTGCAGGCTTGGCTCCTGCAGCGCTAGAGTTTGGAGGCTACGATATACTGGCTGATTGCAGAGAGGTTCTTGCAAAGGCCAGGGCGTCCTCGACTCTCAAATGCTACAGTCATAAGTGGAAGAGGTTCTCTATCTGGTGCCGAGCACAGAAGATCAACCCCCTACGGATTAAGGCCCCTCAAGTGCTGCCGTACCTGCTATCGCTGGCAAAGGCTGGGCTAGCCCATGCCTCCATTAAGATTCATCTGGCGGCGATCTCCAGATATACCAGAACCACAGGACGGACGTCTCCGAGTTTATGAAAGAGTTTATGAAAGGACTGTTCCGGTCGTTCCTGCCGGTGAAGGCCCCGGCGTGGGAACTTAACGTGGTGCTGACCAGGCTCATGGGGGCCCCCATTCGAACCGATGCACTCCGCACCGATGAAGTTTGTGTCATGGAAGACTGCATTCCTGGTGGCCATTACCTCCGCACGACGAGTGGGAGAGATCCAGGCCCTGTCCTGCAAAGCACCGTACTTAACTTTCCATGCCTCAAGGGTGGTGTTTAGGACGCACCCCTCCTTTATGCCCAAGGTGCCGTCGGACTTCCATCTTAACGAGCCCTTGGTGTTACCTGTTTTCTTCCCGTCTCCTTCGTCCCCGGCCGAGAGGACTTTGCACTCGGTGGATGTGGCTAGAGCGCTGAAGTTCTACGTGGACCGCATGAAGAGTTTTCGGAGGACATCACAGCTATTCGTGAACTTTCGACCTGTGAATCAAGGGAAGGCTCTCTCGAAGTCTTCTATTTCCAGATGGCTCTCCGGCTGCATCATGCACTGCCACCGGTTGGCTAACCGACCGCTGCCAGGCCGTCCGAGAGCCCATTCGACCAGAACGATCGCTGCTACTACGGCGTTCCGATCTGGTGTGCCCCTGCTGGACATCTGCAGGGCTGCTACGTGGAGGTCGACGCAGACCTTCACGAGATTCTACTGCGTCGATCGGGATTCCAGAGAGGAGTCCAGGGTCGGCCAAGCAGTGCTGCGCAACCTGTTCGCTTAAGGTGAGCCTGGTGAGGAGGTAAGAGGTGCTTAATGTTGAGTTTTTTGTATTGCTTAATGTTGAGCCTTTTGCCACCCCCCGTGGTTGTGCATGTGTGTACTGCTATGTATTATTTTATTCATGAGCATGTGAATCCATGCCAGACCCCATGCTGGAGAAGGAACAAGTTACTTACCTGCAACTGTTGTTCTCCAGCATGGGTCTGGCATGGATTCACATGCGAACCCTCCAGCCTACCCCTCTGCGGCTCTTCACTTGGTCATACTGCCACTTCACGTGCTACCAAATCTGAAGATGGCTGCCAGAGGCGGGGCTTAGGTAGAGGGCAGTCATGGGGGCGTGGCTTGGCGCCGATGGCGAGCGGTAGCTGATCCGCCGAGCTCCGGCCGAGACGCCGTTTCCTGATCCTTTTTCTCCGGCTCGCGTGCGACCCCGACTTCTGAGAAGGAACGAGCGGTTGGGCGAAGCAGCCCTGCACCTGAATAGTTGTTGGGCCCACCAAATTGGACCCCCCTGAGACTCCGGTGGCCCTGAATCGGTTCTCCCCCCCTCCCGTTCTTACTGGATCCAAGATGGCGCCCCGCACAGCATAGCGGTGCCTGCGAGGGGTACCCCCTCCCCCAACGGATTCCAGGGCCCGGCGGGGAGAGGCAGCAGCAAAAGAGAGGCTCCGCTCTTCTAGAGACCACCTCTACGGACCACACCATCACACACGGGGGCAGACCACAGCTCACGGCCCGATATTTGGCCAGGTGAAGGGCCCCACCAGTGATCTCACAAGTGAACTAACTTTTGAGGCCTAAAAACACCCGCAACCATCGCTCCAAGATGGCCGCCAAGAACAAGACCAGAGCCGCCACCATGGACTCCTTTGTTTCCACCAGGGCGAAGACCCCCACTCAATCCAAGGCCAGCTCCTCTGAAGTTGCCCAGTCGAGCGAAGAGGTGGCGGCCGATAACCACTCTCAGATACTTGATGCTATAGCCTCGCTAAAGACGCATATAGACTCCAAGATCGACGAATTCAAAGTCGATATTCAACTGATCCGCCAGGACGCTCGCAACTTAACGGAGAGGGTCGCGACCGTTGAACAGTCGGCAGAGGAAGCCTCCACGGCCATCACAGCCATAAAGTCCGAAGTTGTCCTCCTGAAGAGGAAAGTCACCTTTTTGGAGGAAAAGGCGGAGGAGGCCGAAGGTCGGGCCAGACGGAGCAATATCAGGATCCTGGGGGTCCCGGAGGGGAACGAGGGAGTAAATACCACATCCTTCGTCGAAACCCTTCTGCTACAAGAAATAGGGGCCGGCAAATTGACCCAGGGATTCTCTGTCGAAAGGGCCCACAGATCCCTTCAGAGGCGCCCTCCCCCCGGATCGCACCCCAGACCCATAATCGCTAAGATACTGAACTTTCAGGACAGAGAAACTATCTTACGGCGATCCAGGGAGGGGGGCCCCATCGAGCGAGGAGACTCCAAAATCTCCATTTATCCGGACTACACGCAGAAGGTACAAAGAGAGCGGAACTCATTTGTCCCGATAAAAGCCCGGCTCCGACAACTGAACCTAAAATATAGACTACTTTATCCATCGCGCCTAAGGGTTGTCTACAGGGAGAGAGTGGTATTTCTCGAGAACCCAGATGCGGCCAACATGTGGCTTGAGGATAATAACCTGGCGGATGGCAAGGACAACTCACAGACTGAGACCTAACCCCCCAGCGACCCCCATGTAAGAAACATCGCACGTGAGACCGGAATACAGAAGGTAATCCAACTACAGTTTTTTCATTTGGAAACGGCCTCGTTCGGCTCTGCCGCCAGGCCCTTGCCCCACCCCCAGCGTAGTATTTACCCGGTCTGGGCACCCGCCTGACCCAGCTCGCGCCCGACTCCCGGATGGGCTCCGACGGCTCGAGAGCGCCTGAGCACCGCGACAATGTTGTAGTTGCTGGGCGCACCAGTTTAAGTTTTGTTGTTAGTTTTATTAGTTGTACAGTCTTCATGCCTCTTTTGCCAACGCAGACCGAGATGGGTCTGGGACATGACACCGATGAACGAAATGCAGTGGTATCCCCCCTGCAGCCCACCCGAACAAGACTAAAGTGGAGTCGGACCCCAGAGTCCCACACCAAATCTGAAACTCGAACCGGATGGCGGCACAGCTTACTGTAATGACCTGGAATGTGCGGGGCATGGGCTCATACCTCAGGCGCAATCGTATACAGTCCTACCTCAGGAGGAAGAAAATCTCCATTGCACTCCTTCAAGAGACTCACCTCACGACGGAGGCCATGTCTAAAATTGCAGACCGATGGGCTGGGACTGTTAGAGGGTCCCCCTACTCTAAATACGCCAGAGGGGTGCTAATATGGATAAGCCCGGACGTCCCCTTCCAGATGGAGGGAAGTGAACAAGATAAAGAAGGGAGATTCACAGCGATTTGGGGCACATTGGAACAAACCCCAGTCTGCTTCATCAACTCTTACTTCCCTCATCACGGGATATCGGCGTACCTCGCCACATTGATAACGAAGCTGACTCGGTACCGGGACCGCACCTTCATATGGGGAGGGGACTTCAACTGTGTTGCTGACACGAGTGCAGACAGATCGCTGCCCCCCCCACGCCCGAGCAGCCTCACATCCGGTGCCTTGAGGGAAACTCTGGAGCAACTCAACTTAGTGGACATCTGGAGGGAACACCATCCGACCGACAGGTCCTACTCCCACTACTCAGCTCCACACGGAGTTCACACAAGAATTGACTATCTGTTCATCAATAAGGAACTTACCCCACACATAGCAACCACAGAATACCTGGGGCGGACGATCTCCGACCACTCCCCACTGACCATGTTATGGCAAATGAGAGGCCCCAGACCCCCGATCCCCATGTGGAGGATGCCGACCGCGGCACTTGCGGACCTCGAGTTCAGGGAAACCCTTGCCGAAAAATTGGAAGAATACTTGGAGAACAACATCGGTTCGGTCCCCTCCTGGGGCACATTATGGGAAGCAATGAAGGTGGTGACCAGAGGCGAAATCATATCGAGAGCCGGCGGAACTCGCAGGCAGTTGCGGAGAACCCTGGAAGCACAGGAAGCTGAGATCTCCCGACTGGAGTCCACATGCGACAACTCTATGGAGACAGAGACCAAGCTGAAGGAAGCCCGCACAGAATGTCAGCAGGCATGGGAAAGACTGGAAAAATTTGATTTCGCCACGCACACCGCCAGATCTCATAAAGAATCGGACAAACCGGGAAGACTACTAGCATGGCTCTGCAAACGGGAACACCCCAAACATCTCCCAGTGGAGATACGGGACGCTAATGGGTCATCCCACTCGACTCAGCTAGGGATCAATGAAGCCTTTGCTAAATTCTACACAGAACTGTATACCCACAAGACCCAGATTCCTGCTGCAGACATCATAGACACACTCGAGGAGATAGAACTTCCCCACATTTCGCTCGAGCAGAGAGAGGAGCTGGAAACCGAGATCACTCTTGAGGACGTTCTAGGGGCAATCAGGTCCCTCTCCAACAACAAAGCCCCTGGCAGTGACGGCCTCCCACCTGAGTTCTATAAAGCGTATGAGTCCATCCTTGCCCCAGTTCTCCACGAGGTCTACCAGGAGGCACACACGGATGGGATTCTCCCCAACACCATGAAGGAAACCATAATAGTCCCCATGCTCAAGCCACACAAATCGCCCACCGACTGTGAGTCCTATCGCCCTCTGGCTATGCTAAACTACGATGCCAAGATCCTCACATCCATATTGGCCCGCAAGCTAGCCAGGGTGGTGGGTTCCATCGTTCACGAAGATCAGAACGGATTCGTTCCTGGGCGCAACACCACTGCTAACCTCCGGAGGTTGCAGCATGTAATGGCCGAAACATATGACAGGGACGAGGACCTGGCGGTGTTGTCGCTCGACGCCATCAAGGCCTTCGACTCCATATACTGGGAGTGGATCAGGGAGGTCCTGAGAAGATTTGGCTTTGGAGGGGGCTTCATCAGGTGGGTTGAGGTCCTCTACAATTCCCCGACGGCGAGAGTAAGAACGGGAAGAGTGGTTTCAGCGGCTTGGGATATACAAAGGGGAACAAGGCAGGGCTGCCCGTTATCACCCATGCTGTACATACTGGGCCTGGAACCGATTGCATTATACTTCAGGCAGCAGCTTTTCGATGCTGGCATTAAGGTGGGCAATGCACACCACATAATATCCTTGTATGCAGACGACGTCCTTCTTTACCTAAGCTCCCCCGAAGTTAACGCGCCAACCGCGTTGGAGATACTGGACAACTATGCGAAGTACTCAGGGATCCGCTTTAGTAGGAATAAGTCCTCTGCCTTCCCCTTGGCGGGCTTACGCAACATTCCGGAAAACAATCTCCCAGAGATAGGAATAAGCTGGCAACTGGTCCAGTTCCGTTATTTGGGGATCAACATAAGCCACACCCCGCTACTCATGCATGAACACAACACCGAGGCCGCCATCACGAGTCTCCGAAGTTCTATAAAGTTTTGGTCCAAGCTCCCATTGGCCATGGTGGGCAGGGCAGCGATTGTCAAGATGATCGTACTCCCCCGATTCCTGTATTTCTTCGTAAACATTTGCCATTACATTAGACCGTCCTTCTTCAAGAAGCTGGAGGCCATCATCAGGGACTTCCTTTGGGGCCCACACAGGCATAAACTGTCGCTGTCCGTCCTCTCTCTTCCACACAAAGAAGGCGGAATAAAGTTACCGGATCTCCAGTTGTACTACCTGGCTGCCCAGCTGAGTCACATAACGAGATGGCTCTCGGATGAGCCTTCAGCAGAGACCGAACTGCTGAGGCAACCCTCGGACAATGTGATCCCCAAGGAGATCCTATGGCACCCTACATGGCAACCCCCGGTCCCCTCCATGGTGATTGACCTGGGAAGAAAGATATGGGCCAGGTCCTGCTGCATCAGGCGAATACGACACCCATACTCTCCGGACAATCCCATCCTAGCAGACACCTGTCGAACGGCTGCAGACATCTCTACGGCAAGGAGGTGGGAAGAGGCCGGCATTTACACATGGAGCGACATGTATGAGGAGGGAGAATTCAGGGATTTCGAATCTCTTAAGGCTGCCGATGGAATTCCCCCGGGCCAGTTCCTCTGGTACCATCGCCTCAAACAAACTGCTAAGAAACAATGGACCGGATGGCCGGAGGAGCCCTCCCCTGACCCTCTGCTACAAGAGATGCATGACCTCTCGGACGGCTGGAGACCTGTCTCCAGGCTTTACAGCAGACTATGTGATAAAACCAACCCTAAATGCGAAGATCTGAGGACAAAATGGGAGGCGGACCTTGAGACCCCGATTTCAGATAAAGAATGGGAAAGAGCGCTGATATTTCCCAAAAAAGTATCCAGGAACACCAGGTTTGGCCAGATCCAATTGAACGTTCTTTACAGGACATACATGACCCCACATAGGGTTGCCTCCTTCAATAAGACATCCTCCCCTGCATGCCCCTGGTGCGGGAATGATAAAGCAGATGTGATTCACATGTTCTGGACCTGCACCAAGGCGATGGCACTGTGGTCCAAGGCCAAACAGACCTGCATGGACGCCGGAATGACAAGATACGAATGGACTCCTGGCGAGTGCCTCCTGGGGACCTACCCCAGACCTAGCAAATCCAAGCACGCTGTTAAATTAATGGACATCTCATGTATCCTGGCTAAAAGAACAATAGCGATGGCCTGGAAGACGCCGTCGGGCCCCAGGCAAGAGAGATGGCTCAAAGAACTCGAGAGATGGACAACAGCTGAAACCAGGGCCTGGCAGGAAGGAATCACGAACAGTGGCGAAACCGAAGGTGGCACTTTGGAATCATGGAAGGCCCTCCTCAGAGACATACGCTTCAGCGCTGACTACAAACCCCCCTGAAGTCCCACACCACTGCATTGACACTGCTCGGATGCCGGCATTGGTGGAACCACCCCTGTGTTTGACCCCTCTTGCTTCCTGAAACTTTGGGTCATTGCCCCTAACCCACCCGTCCACTGTAAGTTTGCTACAACATGAAGACTGTTGTTGATTTGTTTGTTCCCCCCCCCTTGTTTCCCCCTCACCGTCTCCTCCCCAGTTCAAACCAATGTTGATTTCTTGTTGTATTGCACGTTTTCTTTTTCTTTTTTCTATCAAAACCAATAAAATACGTTTTAAAAAAAAGGTAGAGGGCAGTCATTGGCTGTGGTCAGTATGACGCAGAGATCAGTGATTGGTTACTACTACGAAAGACAGATCAGAAACGAAACTGATACTGATTTTTCTTTACCGAGGATTCCCAGCCTGATGACGGGGAATATTCATGAGCATGAGCATGTAACTTGTTCCTACCCCAATACCCTGGGACCTCGAGCCACAGTGCGGTGCATTGTCTTCCGAATCTCGCTGAAACTTCGTGGGCATCGTGGTGGATCTCCAGAGACACAAATCGAGCTTGAAAAGTCCCCTCATCAGAGTCCTGAATCTTTGTAACAACGAGAATTCAACCGCAACTTTTTCTGTGCTCCTTGAAAAGGCACCAACTCGGCAGAATCACATTCAGCCGTGAGGAAATCCTTGCTCAGAGCCTTCATCGATCCCTGCTGCAAAGGTCCATCTGCGGTCTTGTTTTCAGTCACCACAACAAGGAATCCACTGACAGGGTATTTGGCTGCAGATCCTGAAGTGCTCTTGCTACATGATCTTCAATGCTGAGGTACTGTGTTGGCTTGGGTATGTACTTACCTTAAGTCTCTTAGGGTTTCTGTGTAGCTGTGGGGTGTTTTCTGTGATGGGGAGGCCTCTCATCCAGTGCACCCAGTCCCACTGCTAGAATCCTGCTAGGGTGAAGCCCTGGACCCTCTTCTAACTCTAAAGTAAAATACTCACCCGTTTGCCCAGTCTTCCTAAGGAACTCTGACTTTTACTACTTAAGAACCTATCCTGACACTACCTGTTGGACACTAGATCCTAGTGACCTCCCCCACCCTCCTGCCACTGAGAACACTCATGCTCCAAGAACCAGGGAAAGACTTTTAAGGGATTTGGCCTTTTGCCTAGAAAAGAAAATAAGTGTTTAAAAGTTACTTGCTTGTAAATAGTTTGTTGGTAACTGTAACTCTGAGTGAACAGTTACAAAAGTTCTTAACTTGGATGTGTGATGCACTGTTCTTAGAAGTATGGTTAACATCTTTTCTTTCCTTAGAAACTGTTTTCCCATTCTAACAGAAAGTAGATGTGAAGGTATATTACTCTCCTGTGATTAAGTTGGGCCTCTTCCCAAAAGTAACGTGTTGGTTTCACCAGATTATTCCTGCAGGATAATTGTATGAGTGTCCTCCAACTGTTGGTATCACCAGATTAGTGCTGTTAGGATAATTGTTTGTCTCCAAACTGGGTCTTGCTTCCCCTGACTTGCTGATATCCTGTCCAGAATAAGTCTGTATGAGGCTGTTGTTAGGGAGAATTCTCTTATAAGGCTAATTTCCCAAACCTAGTGAGTCCCCCAGCAGCTTTGCTGGATTTTTGGGGTTTGTTTTCTTCTCGTGCTAGGAGTGAGACTCTCTTCCTCCCACTCTTAGGCATGATTTGAGGTATGTCTTTGACGTTTTGTGTGCTTATGGGCTATGGGGTCTTTTACTCCATAGGGTATCATCTGTTTTTGTGTATGTTACACTGCACCCTCAGTGCATTAACACAGGGGTGTCATAGTGACCCCCAAACATAGACTCCATACCCTGGGACTGACTGTCTCCCAGGGCATGTAAAGCCAGCATTGACTTTCGTAGTCCAAAATTGTGAACAGAACCAGTACAAACCATCATATTGTGGAAGTACTGGACGGGGTTAATTCGATTGCCCCTGGGTCTGTTTCCAAGGGGGCACTGTCCAGTCCCCCTTGTGGTGTTTCTGGCTGGTGGCAGTGGTTACCACGCCAAATATTCCACCGGAATATTTCCTATGGGATTTTCGCATTGATTTTAAACGCACCACTTTTTTGGTGCAATGTTAAAGATACTGCCGGTTTATTTAATATTAATCACCGGTTGGGTCTTTTTGCCAGAACTCTTTTCTAAAATGGTGTTTGTGTCCTTCTCTAACTCCAACCAAGGTCGGGCCCTTTGTTCCACTTTCTGGCGGGCTTCTCCACAGAAGCCCTCCAACTGGTGCCACTCTGGGTTCCACAGGATGGGTGGGTGGGGGAATTGGCACCCTGAACTGCGTTGCCTTAGCAACTCAAATCCACTCTGTTCTGATTGGCCCAGTGGTGAGCTGCCCGGCTCACCACTTAGCATGTATGAGTGACAGCTAGGCTGTTGAATGGGGATTTATTTGTCTGCATAAAAGCAGGGCTTTTGGGACTGGAACTTCAGAACTCGCCACAGGACCTAAGAAATCCGAAGAGGGGAGAAGCTGAGCCATCTGCAACGACGACGCCACCGGTGGAACACTGCTGTAACGACCTCACCACTTTCCCGACGACAAGAGAAGATCTTCTGCTGAAAGTCTTCTTCCTCTGAGCTGGTGGGATCAACCAGTTCGCCATTTCGCCTTCCAGGACATCTCTTGGTCGAATCAGCCGTGCCAAGCACCCCGGCGGCCGGATAGCCAAGCTTCACCACTGTGACCGCGAATACCAGGAATGCACCTTTTAACCGACGAACTCCGTGGCTGGTTTCTTCCCTGGGCAGTGCAACGTCTCCAAGTTTCCTCCTCGACGATATCCTCTTCCCCTGGTCGAAACCACGAACTGCACCCGCTGCCAGGAACAACTACCACCGCTGGAGCTTCCTCAACTTTAAAGGTACACCTGGCCTCCCTTTCTACGGTTTGCTAAAGGTGACCCTTAAATCCTTTGCTTTCCAACTGGGTTGGTCCCCAGACCTTCTACCTTTACCTTTTGAACCACCCCAACCTCTTTTGAACATTTTTACAAAGACTTGAATGCATTTTTCAACTGTGTGATCTTGGGCACATTTCACCTTGCTCCATTTAAAGTGGGCCTGGCCTATGAACTTTGGCTCTACAGTAGACTCGGCCTTCTTTAACTTGTTTTGGTCTTTTAAAAGTGTTGGGAACGGTTTTATTTTTGAGACCTGCCTTTTTCTCTCCCTTTTACTTAATTATTGGAGTGCCATCTAAGTTACGCGCTCACCTCTGTTTTGACAAAAAGTGGTGTTTTGACTTAGACTTGTCTAATAATAAAGGGAGGTGTGTATACTTTTCTGATTGTTTGGAACTTGCTTTGATTAATAGTGCTAGTGTATTTTCTAAAGTGTGTTTTTAATAAATAAATATATACTTTTGATACAAAGCTCTGGTCAGTGTTTGCTTGCTCTACTGTGATTGTGGTCCTATTGTGTATCCTCTGGATACTGCCTAACTCTTCTTGAGGGAGGTCTGACTGCTCGGCCACAGCTACCAGGTAAATCTGGGTGGTGCAGACTGCTACCAATTGGGTTTACTGCTTACGCCTGTAGTCTTAATCTTCTTGCAGTGTTCCCCAAGGGAACTGCACAGGATTCTGCCCAACAGCTGTTCCTTACCTAGAATAAATTGGAGTCATTCAGTTAAGTGTAACATTGGGTTTTACTTTCCCACTGCTATCTAACCCAAAACTCATAGTCTGTAATTCTAACTGTCCCTTATAAGTCATACATCAGTTACTTGTAGAGCTGAGAAAGATCTAACCTTGACTCTGTGTTAGATTTAAAAAGTATATGGGTTTTACTTACCTTGAGTTAGCTGTGTGGCACCCAAAAATAAGTTACCAGAGTTACTGCTCATCTCTACTTGTGTTTCACTGATCTCAAAAGCACCTGTAATTGAATGTAACATCCTTAGTGTGTTATTACAAAAGTAGTTATAGGTTTTCACTGTACCTGGAATAAATGTTTCATTATTCACAAAAAGTAGATTGTCACTGTACAACTGGTAGGGTCTACTGCCCTTCCATTACTGAATGGAATTGTGAAAGTAACCATTTTTTTTTTTTTTTTTTACTCCCCAAGAATAGGTGTGACCTATACTGAATGTGTATGAAAAGGTTTCGACTTCCCTAGAACTACTATTGGGTATTCCAAAAAGGTTTATACTTTGGTGGTCTGTGTACCTTCAAGTATAGTGTTGTGTTTTTGTAATTGTGATTTCATATAATGTTATTCCTCAATTTATCTAGGCCTACCTGTATTTAAATAAATCCTTTATTTTTTACAATACATAGTGTTTGTGTTTCTTTGGACCATTTGTATTACAATTTCACTTGTTCTGATTCTACAGCCCTCTCGCCCTCTTACGATACGCCTGAGTGCTCTGTCCACGCTACCCTGAACCCAGGTGGTACAGCCTTGTACTAAGAGTGGAGTCTTGTAATGCCTCAGTTGAATGGTTTTACTAAGCCTGTGCTAACGCTGTGCAAAGATACTGCCTCTAACTTTAAGCTCTGCTAGTATTTCTCTAACCAACTGTTTTCCTTCCAAACAGACAATATATTATAGGGTTTTGCTAACTAAATGTGACTACCGTTTTTCTCTTGTCTTATGGGAGTGCGCAGTAGAACGGATTATACGGTGGAACTGTCAGTGTCAAACGCTGTAACAATTGTAACCGCAAGCAACTACAAACTAAGCATTGGCCTTTTAAAAGTATTCTAAAGTGATTTGGTTCAATGTGCTGAGTATTTAAAAAGTAATTTGTGTATAGATAATACATCTATATTTAACTATACATTTATTAAGTGTTTCTTTAAATTGCTTTACTAACTAGGTTGGGTGTACGTACCTACAGCTCACATCTGTCGCTTATAATCAGCCTCACTGCTCTGCCACTCTACAAAGGTTCCATGAGTAGTACAGACTGATACTAAGAGTTGGGGGGGGGGGGATCTAAAAACAGTTGGGATGGTTTTATTGGTCTTACCTCATAGTGGACTTTAGGTAAACTCCCCTAACACCACAATCTATGTATGTCCACATATGTATTGTCCCCCGAGACTTTTCCACAACTCCACAACCTGGCCAGAATGTCAATCAAACTCATGCCATTGTAAGAAGCTCATTGCTTCTCGTCAAATCTGATTTCTTATCTATTGTACGTTCTTTTGTGATCAAAAGAGCAGGGTTCCTCCTGTATATAAATAAATACTAATTTCTGTCTACTGATTTCTAAGCTGAATTGTGTTCTGTTTTCCTGTAGGGTTGTGAGCGGCTCACGTGATGCTACCTTGCGGCTCTGGGACATTGAAACAGGGCAATGTCTGCATGTGCTGATGGGGCATGTGGCTGCAGTTCGATGTGTGCAGTATGATGGCAAGAAGGTGGTTAGTGGAGCATACGACTACACTGTGAAGGTCTGGGACCCAGAGACAGAAACCTGCATCCACACACTGCAAGGACACACCAACAGAGTCTACTCCTTACAGGTAGCTCTACCCTGTAGCCCTCAGGACTCGATTGTGAATATAGATTACCCCTGCTATCTGCGCAGGGAGTATTAATTCTATTAAAGACTAGGAGGCGAGCATTATGCTTCATCTTCATTTATTACTACTCTTCAGCAGTTCAACAAAACACTATAAAAAATCGTGAAAAGCGTAAACTTTGCTTTCCTCTTTTCCTTTCCTTCTTTCTTTTTTTTTTTTTTTTTAACTACAATGTCCATGAGTCTCTGTAGTCCATGCCCTTTCCACCAGTCATAACCCACTTCCTGTGCTCGGGCTCCTCCTCTGCTTTTACTCGCTCTGAAACTGCACAAGTCCATTAACTGATCCTCGCCAACAGAGCGAAGGTTCTTCTGAACTTTAAAACTCCACCGCCGGTGTCCTCCCGGTCTGCTACTCTCAGCTACGGCACGGCCATCAGTTATTCTTCTGATCTTCCCCTATGAAACAGAAATAGAAAGTCTTAGGGTGGTGCGTCTGTAGTGTACTTCACTCATATAATGCAACGACATTTAGTACAGTACATTACTTCGGGAGGGAATTTAATGCTCGCCTCCTAGTCTTTAATAGAATTAATACTCCCTGCGCAGATAGCAGGGGTAATCTATATTCTATGACAAGACTGGAGGCGAGCATTATGCTTGTTCAAAGCTGCCCAACACTGTACTAGCCAGACCCTCTGTTGGCTTAAAGTAAAATTCTTTAAAGGTACGGTCGTTTGACCAGTCCGCTGTTAGCATTATTACATTCAAGGGCACTCCCGCTCTCGCTGCTGACGATGCCATCGCACCCCTCACTGAATGCGCTCCATACATGTCCACATTCACACCCGCTGCATGCATGATCTCCTTTACCCATCTAGCTATAGTAGCTGATGTTACGGCGTGATAGGGTTTCCTGCGCGCTATTAGCAACTGGGTAACCTGCGCTGCTCTGTTCTCTGCTGTTCTACTCTCGTATTCTTTAATACACCGTGCAACGCACCACTTCGAATTGCCCGGAAAATACGGATAATGCACTGTGGAGGTACCTGTCTTGGTTCTCCTAGCAATAGAGAACGTGACTCCTTCCGGTCCGAAAGCTCGTCTGTTAATCTCCAGAGCTTTAACGTCTGACACTCGTTTGCATGAGATTAGACATAATAACATAGCTAGCTTACCGGATAGTTGTTTACGGGTAAGACATTTATCCGTCGGCCAATCCGATAATAGTCTTAATACTGTCGCCACATCCCATGTCGAATTATATCTGGGCACTGGTGGCACTCTGAACTTTGCTCCTCTAACGAGCCTGACTACCGCGGGGTGTTCTCCTGCTGGCCCTCCTTCTATTGGAATGTGTCCCGCTGATATAGCTGATCTGTACACCCCTATCGTACGAAAAGCTTTCCCGTCCTGCAGTAAGTTCGCTAAGAAATTTAGAATTACCACTACAGGTGCTGAAACGGGATGAACACCTCTGTCCTTGCACCAGCTTGTCCATTTTGCCCAAGCTGCGTCATAGCTCCTCCTAGTGGAGGGAGCCCAGGATTCTGCGATAAGCTGAGCTGCTTGCTCCGAAATTCCTGGCAGGGCCCAACGTCTCCTGATATCCTGCACGCGACTAAGGGGAGTGTCCCTCTCACTCTCAGAGGATGACACAACCCAGCTGGGTCCGTGATCAATCGCTCTCCTTCGGGAAGCACTCTGGGTAAGTCTGCTAGTAGCTCCATTAGCGTTGGAAACCACACTTGTGACTTCCACAACGGTGCGACCAACACCAGTTCCGCTCTCTCCCTCCGACACTTCGCTAGAACTCTGTTCAACATTGCGAAGGGGGGAAAAGCGTAATGCGGTCCTCCTGTCCACTCTTGCAGGAACGCATCCGTTCCCTGCGCTTCCGGATCTAGCCTCCAGCTGTAATATAGGCTCGTCTGTGCATTGAGCCGGGATGCGAACAGATCTACCTTCAGTGGACCCCATCTCCTGTCCAGTCTCTGAAACACGACTGGGTCCAGCTTCCAATCGCTGGAGTCTATCAGGTAACGCGAGTTCCAGTCCGCTACTATGTTCTGCTCGCCTGGCAGGTATTCCGCTATCACTGACGTCTCTGACTGTAGACAGAAATGCCAGAAGTCCTTTGCTAGTTCCGCTAGCATCTTGGACCTCGTACCGCCTAGGTGATTTATGTAACGTACTGCGGAGATGTTGTCCATCTTCAGCAGCACACAAGATTTCACTCTTCCTCTTGTGAATGCCTTGATCGCGAACGATCCTGCCAGTAGCTCCAGGCAGTTTATATGTAGCCGGAGCTCCTCTTCGCTCCATTTGCCCCCGGTCTGTAGGGTCCCACATCTGGCCCCCCAGCCCTTCCGGCTGGCGTCCGATTCTATTACCAGATCTGGTTTGTCCCCGAATATGGCTCGCCCATTCCAGGCGTCCATATTCTTCAACCACCACTCTAGTTCGGTAATGGAGTCCTGATCTAGGGGTACTTTCTGGTGATACTTCAGACCCTGTTGTAGGTGTCTTATCTTTAATCTCTGTAGCGCTCGGTAGTGCAGAGGCCCTGGAAATATGGCCTGAATGGATGCTGCTAGTAGCCCCACTACTCTCGCTAGCGTCCTGATAGATATCTGCTTCTTCTCCAGACATAATCTGATCTCCCTCTTTATGTCCTTCATTTTCCGAGCTGGCAGCTCCAGGGTCGCTTTCTTCGTGTCTAGTACGAACCCTAAGAAATCTAGCCTCTGAGCTGGTACGGTATCTGACTTCTCTGTATTCACTAGGAATCCTAGAGATAGTAGGAGGTCTTGTACCCATCCTGTTTGATATACTAGCACTTCTCGGTCTTCTGCTAGGAGCAAAAGGTCGTCCAGATAAATTATCAGTCTGACGCCTTTCTCCCTGATCGCTGCCGCTACTGGTTTCATCAGCTTCGTAAACGCCCAGGGCGCCGAGGCCAGCCCGAACGGCATCGTCTTGAAGTGCCAAAACTGTCCGTGCCATCGGAACGCTAGAAATGGTCTGTACTCTTCGAGCACGGGTACTGTGAGGTACGCGTCCTTTAGATCTAGGCGCGTCAGCCAGTCTGCCTCCCTTAGGGAGTCCCTGAGCTGATGTATGCCCTCCATCTTGAAGTGGCGATATATGATCCAACCGTTCAGCTCTTTGAGATTGATAACTGGGCGTACCTTCTCCTTCCTGTGTACTAGGAACATATTGCTGACAAACTTGGGTGGCGTTTCGCATCTCTCTATCGCTCGCTTGCGCAGTAGCTGCTCTATCTCGCTGTCTAAAAGCGCCTGTTCCGCTAGCGCTAGCCTCTGGCTCCGCGGCCTGTCCTTTTGCACTGGCCTCTCTATGAAATCTAACCTCATACCTCTGACGGTTTGCAGTATCCAGGAATCGCTGGAAAGCTTGCGCCAATTCTCTAAAAACATGCGCGTCCTCCCCCCTACCGGAGGATACTGAATCGCTCTCACCTGGTGTAAACCCTTGACCTCGTCCTGATCCTCTGGACCTGCGGCCTCTTGGGAATCTCCCTCTGGATGGGAAGAAAGTATCCTGACTCTTGTTCTCCCAGTATTGAGCTCTGGGGTTTTGAGGCCTTCTTCCGCCTTGGGTCCGACCGGCCGCCCGGCCTCTGTAGCGTCCGGTCCCTCCAAAAACTCTATTCGGGAATATCTTGCGAATCGATGCTTGGGCTTTCTCGAGCGAAGCGTATGTCCCTACGAATCGGCCCATCTCCTTACCGAAGGTCTCACCGAACAGGAGGCCCTGGGCCCCTTCTCCTGCCTCATACGATGAGAGGTCGCTGAGCTTAGAATCAATCTTGAGCAGGAGGCCTTTCCTTCTCTCCGAAGCGATGGCGCAGTTCGCGTTCCCCAGAAGGCAGACTGCTCTCTGCGCCCATCCTGCGAGAGCTTCGGGGTCAACTTCCTCTCCCGTGTCCCTTGCTCTCTCCGCCAGGTCCATGATTTTAGCGAGAGGGCCTGCTAAGTCCAGAACTTTCTCCTGGCAGCTTTTCCAGGACCTATCGATACCCTTGCGCGGGTCTTTATTTGTTTTTGATACGAATGTCAGCATCTTCGGGTCGAGCTCAGGGGCCTCCGCTACTTTTCCAGGGAGATCTGGGCGCGGGCATTCCGCTCGCAGGCGCTGCCTCACCTCCTTGTCGAGAGGCTTGCGCAACCTAGCTGCCATGTATTGTGCTACCCGGGGGGATGGTTGCCACTCCGAGGATTTCGGGTTCCGTATGCTATCGGGGTCAAACATATCCTCTTGTGGCTCGAGGAGGTGCTTCTCTTTACGAAGTCTTTTGCCCCCGCTGGGTTTGGCCCAGTCCTCCTGCTCTATCTCCTCGTCCTCTAGTGAGGCTTGGAATCCATCCTTCTCGTCTTCCGAGTCAGGGTCTTCCCCTGTATTGTCCTCCCCTGGAGTGGGGGTCATGAGGTGTGGCACTGTCTGGCGTTGCAGATAAGCTTCTTTCAGCTTCGCGAACGCGTCAGGCACCTCCGGGGCCTTATCATCTGCCCCTTCCAAAGAGCCCCGGGGGTCGTCAGAGGCTTTCCTCTTGAGGGCTAGCTTACTCCCCTTACGTCCCTCTATCGCGGGATCCGTGGGCGTGCGTCTCCAGTCTTCGGTGCTGCTGCTAGGCTGTGAAAGCATGGCCTCCAACGTCTCCAGCCTCTCCTGTAGGGGTCTGACGCCCTCTGCCACTGCATCAATGAGGGAGCTTCCTAGCACTTTTTTGAAGCTGGCCGCGAGGTCCTGGGACTGCTCCTCCTCGCTCCACTCAAATTCTGACATTCTCGTGCTTGTGCCTAAAATACCTGAGTCAGGTGTCTTAGCACGCCCACAGCTCCTCTTGATGATTTGGGGTTCGTAAAGTCGTCTTTACTCTTGCGCTCCCCCTTTTCTTTTTTTTTTTTTTTTTCAGTGGCTGCACCTAGACGCGATCACTCGTGGCTCCGAGAAGCCTTCACTTCTGCTGCGCCAATCCTCTGCTCTTGGCAGTGTAAGAGCTCCGTCGGTTTCTACCTTCTGCAGCTCCCAATCCGTGACTTTATCGTCACTCAATGTGCTTCATAGGAAACACGGCGCTTGCGGTCGCTATAACCGCTAAATCAGAGAAACAAGTCGCACGACTGAAAATCATCAGAAATGATTGTACACGAGTGTACTGTAGTCGGTGAACTCTGAAGACAGTGGCGCCATGGAGCGACCTGTCGGCACGTGCGCTTATGCGCCTAACTCCTCCCACACAAGGGTGGGGGCTGCTTGCGGAGCATTTGGCCGCGCACCGAACTTCGCGGGAGCCGGCCCGCCTCCGCGGAGATGGGGCCTGCTCTCGGATGTCGGCGCGGCCTATGCTGCGTCGTTCGCGAGGCTGACTAACCCCAAGTGTGCCGAAATTGCGACACGGGGCCGCCCGCCTCGCGAATAAGCCCCTGCCTGAGATACCCCTTGGGCTACTCCCACGCAAACTCGCGCCGACGCGAGCGCTCGAAAATCTATGTCAACGCGCTTTTACGCAGAATACACTATGAAACCATTATAGTGACTAAAATACCAAGATATTCTTTTTTTTTTTTTTTTTTAACACGCTCTCTCGGCGTTCCTCTCTTACACACTCATATCTAAAGAATTCATAAAGATTAATCTCCCACTCAACCCCCGTCAATACATTCATGCGGAGAGGGAAGAAATTGTACTTATCTGCTTGGAGAGCAGTAAAAGAAGAGGAGGAGCCCGAGCACAGGAAGTGGGTTATGACTGGTGGAAAGGGCATGGACTACAGAGACTCATGGACATTGTAGTTAAAAAAAAAAAAAAAAAGAAAGAAGGAAAGGAAAAGAGGAAAGCAAAGTTTACGCTTTTCACGATTTTTTATAGTGTTTTGTTGAACTGCTGAAGAGTAGTAATAAATGAAGATGAAGCATAATGCTCGCCTCCAGTCTTGTCATAGAAATACTCCTTGCATGTATCCTATGTTGCTATTTCTGTACCTTATGCATCCTGTAAAGTAGATCTTACCTAGCTATGCCAGATCCCCTTCACCTGTGAGACTCGCAGCACTTTTTTCTGGGCTCATGGCTCTTTTTGGTCGGTTCTCCTGAGTAAGTGGGAACCTTTTTCCACCACTCATTTGTTAGGTAAGAATTGGTGCAGTGCAACTGGTGGGGACTACACAAGACTTTTCTGCCTGGTATTAGGTAACCCACCTTTTAATATAGGCCTGTACTACAGGGGGGTTGTGTGACTGAGCAGCCTGGCTTACCTTAAGAGGGGTAATGTGAGCTGTCGAGTTGTACAATTGAAATCAGTAAGTAAAAGTAGCCTAGTAACACTTACACACTGAGTTATATATAAATATTTATTTATAATATACACAATGTTTAAACAAGCATTCTTTAACCCTTTAACTGCCATGGGTTCCCCCAGAACCCATCCCCCCGCCGTGCCAAGGACTTTTTTGGTGATTTCGGTATTTCGCCATTCAATGCCTTGTACATTTTTTTATATATGAGGTATCTCGGCCAAATTTGGCCCCTTTTTTCTCCAACATGTAGGAGGTCATAACGCCAACCAGCAATCCTAGGTTGCCCTAGGGGGGTGAGAGAAAATAACCAAAAAGGGCAAAAGTTTGGGTTTTTAAAATAAATTCCAATAAAATGATGTACAAAGAAGCCTGTGGTTTTTTCCTTGTTAGAGCTAAGAACAAATGGTTTGCTGTGCTGAATTCCCCAATTCCCTGCATTTCAAGAACAGGATGAGTGGAAACGAAAACAAAATAATTTGATGTGGCTATCAACCGTTTTGAGAGGTAGGCGATTTTGCCCATTCTTGTCAATTGGACATGCGTGGACGGAATGGAAGAAAGGGGTAGGAAAGTCGAATTGGAGGACAGCAAGGCATACATTTCCGAAAAGTAGGCAAAATTCCAAGTTTAGGAAGAGGTGATTTGTGCAGGTCAGGCAACAACTAGGTAGGGAAAAAATCCATAGTTTGGGCGTGGGGGAGGGTTTTGCGCGAAAATGACTGGAAAAAAAGGTATTTGGTGGACATGGTTGGCCTGGTACGGCAATGGCTTCTATGAATTTTGAGAAAAACAATGCTCCGCTACATTCCCCCAACTCTTGCAGTTAGGAAATCACACATTTTTTTTGTAGTGTTTCACAAACCAGCATTACCACAAGCCAAAAACGGAGCCATGGTACTGTCATGATGCCTGTCCCCGGGAAGCCAGACCAGGCCCAGCAACCCCGGAAGCAGGCATCATGCCATTTGGAGCATGCCCAAAAACCCCAGTTAGGGGCTGTTTGGGTGCAGTCCTGGCGTCTATGGTGCCAGGCTCATTACAGACAACCTACCTAATGCAGACCATGCTGCACGAAGCCACAAGCCAAATGGGGCTTAGGAGGGACTATTTTACCTAAGGGACTACTTTCTACTCGGGTGGGGGCTGTGGAAGAATACTTACCTGGGACTTCTTCCAAGGGCATTTAAACCACGCCCAGACAGCCGCACGTGCTTCGCGTTATTCTGCATTCAGCAGCGTAACGCTCACCGTGCCTTCAGCAGCTTCCAGTCTTCAGCCACGCCCGCTTCAGTCCTGGACCACCTGGAAACGAAGTGAAAGAAGAAGAGGTTTAAACTTGAAACCTTACCTGAATTCTTGATCCATCGCGCCGGCGATCTTGAAGGAGTCATCCCACGCGCGCCGCCACGCACCTCGCAGCGCAGCGCTGAACTCACCATCCAGTGCAGCTTTTCCTCACTCCATCGCGAACTCTGCATTTCCAGACCGCTCTCCGAAATCTAAGGGGACAAGAAAAGCCAGGTGAGCAAGGGAATACAAAAGGGCAATACAAGCTACCCCCAAAGATTTACTGGATTACCACAGGGGGGTACTCACCTAATCTCGGGTTGGCGCAGTTAACTCTGCATCACCGCCGCACCCCGGCCCCTAAGGGGAAAACCACTGTAGACGTACCTGACTCTCACCAACTGCCATTTGGACTCTTCGTGGTGGTTAAACCGGCAACCTACAAGGAATCGGAAAGAGTGAAGATCAGACATTTGAACTCTTACAAACTATTGGATTCTAGAGTCAATACTGGAACTCACCAATTCCTCCACGCCAGTGAAGTAACTGGTCGTCTATGCGCCCCTGCGCTCGATGCAGGATGGAGAGCTCATCTTTCCAAACCATCAGGTGAGATTAAGAGGGAACATCAGGAGTGGTCAGTGGGCAGACAACGGGAGTGGAAGGTGGGTTAACGCTCAAATTACGGGAGGTTAATTCCCTTTCTCCTTTGCAGAAAGATATTCATACGAGCCGACAAACGAAGTTAAGTGGGTCTGTCCAGTCAGTCATCTCGGCTCTACGTGGCACCAGGCCAGTCCAGATCGACGTCCCCGTGGGAATCGGGTGAGCGTAACAGGTACACAGGAGTTTTATGCTTACGGTTTGAACAGATTTAGCATGTGTAAATCAGGAAAACCAATGTGGTAAGGAATGGCAAGCATACATTTTTTGAAAGAGCACAGGCAGACCTTTTCAAGGGTAGGTGACTTGTGCAGGTTACAAAAGTGTATGGTGCCTAAAGCAGCGACTAAATGTAGGGCACATTTGGGAAATGAAAGGGTTGTGTGACAAAGGGTACCAGCAAATGGGTCGAACCGTTATGAAAACCAGGCAAACACAACAAATGTCATACCTTTCCACGTTCCCACACGTTTCCCGACCAAAACGGTACCTCACATTTGTGGGTTCAGCTCCCTGGGTGCCATGGGAAAGCCGAAAACGCGGCTAACCCCAAGTCTTTTCGGACAGCAGAATTTGTGAAATTCTGCTCAAGCGCGCACCATACAGATATGGGCCTAGGGTGTCCAAGCCACCAAGGAAAAGAGATCCCCGTGCATTTCCGGAAACAAAAAAAAAAACCCGTGGGAATCCGCAGAGGTCTGACTTGTGCAAATCGGCCACAAATTTATTACCCAGAACCCCCAGAAAAGTCCAAATTTGGGGGGAAAAACACAATTTCTGCACATTTCACTCAGATCACACACCGAAACACGCCACCAACACAACATGGCGTCCCGTCCTGCATTCCCACAAGTGTCCCGACGAATACGGTACCTCACATGTTTGGGTGCACCTACCTGGGCACAAAGGCAGAAGCCGAAAACACAGGTAACCCCAGGTCCTTTCACACAGCAGAATTGCAGGATTTTGACTCCTGTGCACACCATACATATTTGGGACTAGGGTGTCCAAGCCACCAAGGAAAACTAGGAACCCCATGCATTTCTGAAAAGAAGATTTGCGCAAATCTCCCCAGAATGTATTACCCACAAGCCCCGCCAAAGACCCACATGGGAGAAGAGTGCCCAAGGCCAGGGACATTACCGCCGACTTTGCTGGAGCTCTGGCTGGCCTGCGTTACAGCTTTTCCCCACCAGGGAGTCCCGGTAGGGTGCCAATACCTCCCCGAAGGGAAAAGCTGTAATGCAGCCCAGCCACAACTCCCGGACGGTTGGAGGTGATGTCCCCGGCCTTGGACATCCATGTACCATGTGGTTGTACCATCCCCTAAGCACAGCGGCAGCTCCAGGGAGCCCTGGCAGGATACCCATTCCTCCCCGGAGGTGGCCTCTGTAACGTAGCACAACCAGAGGTGCAGCCTGGCCTTGCAGATGGGCAACCCACATGGGAGACCTCCGCTCCCAGGGAAGCGCCAATATTCTGCTGGCATGGGGGCAATTTGTGGCCTGCCCCTGCAATTGTGTCCCAGCCCACCAACATATCTGCCCAAACGGCCCATTCCCACCCACACCACCAACAATCCAGCCCTAGTCTCACCCACCCCACTGACAATGGGCCCTAACCATAGAATAATAAACAGTACTCGCATAACATTGCAGCTGCTCACGTAGAAAAAGCGGTTTATGGTCATAATACCGAAAATATTTTTTTTGACGTTTTTTATTCGAAATGGGGGGGTTCCCCCAACCCCCCTTTTTTTATTTTTTTTTTTTTTTACCATTTTCTTAATCCCGGACCCCAGAAATCTGCCCCCAGGGAGGGCTGCATGGGGTGCCCCTCCACACCATTTGGGGTGGGGGAAAGGCCCACCCCAAAACATCAGACAGGCCACCCAGTGGGTGGGGAAGTAAGGTTTGGGCACCCTGGGGGCAGATTGACACACCAATGTGCCCATCTGCGCCAAGGCAAGTTTTGTAAACAAAGACAAAATTGAAAATGGCAGGCTGCACTTGAGGGGGGGGATGAGGGGCACCCTAAACTGCCGGGCAATTTTGTAATGTGAGGGGGGGTGCACCTCTCCACCCCCCCCAAATGGAGGGGCAGGGCATCTCATGTAGCCCTCCCTGGGGGCAGATAAGGGAGGGGGCTGTCATACACTTCTCCCTGGGGTCAGGTGTCCCTTCCTAGGAACACATATCTGCCCCCAGCGAGGGCTGCATGACATGGCCCCACTCATTGTAGGGCCACCACCCCTTCCCATTAGAAAATTCCCCGGCGGTTTGGGGTGCCCCACAGCCCCCCCTAAAATGCTGTCTACCATTTTCACGTTTTTGCTTTGTTTACTCAACTCCCTTTGGCACCGATGGGCACAACAGTGTGCCCTTCTGCCCCCAGGGTGCCCAAAACCTACTGCCCCACCCATTGGGGGGCCTGTCTGACATTTTGTGGTGGTCCTCTCACCCCCCGCCCCAAACGGATGGAGGGGGCACCAGGCCTCCCTGGGGTTCCTACGAAAGGCTACCACCCTTTCTTACTTAGTAAACACCCCCCACCCCCCCGCTTTGAAAACAAATCCTTGGTGGTCTTGTGTATTGCTAGCCACGGATCGAGTGCTCTGCACCCGATCCGTGACCAGCAATGCTGTCACACAAGGTGTTGATGGAAAGGGGAGAATCTTCCCTTTCGAACACCTGCCTCGCTCTCCGGCTTGAAATACAGCCAATCAAGGCAGAGCAAGGTGAACACTCGCCTTGTGTTTTCACTGCGGAAGCCGAAAATGGCTGCCGCAATGGAAATACTTTTTCATGTCGGCGTGCGTTACGCGCGCCGATGTGAAACTAAAGGTAATCCAGCTCACAGGCAGTGAGGAGGGACCTCCCCCTCACATAACCTGGGGGTTGGATTACAGTTTTGTGCGATCCCTGCTTTGAGATACCTCGCACTTGGCACTTAAGGGGTTAAATAGTTGCATCTACTGCATCTACTAGTAACAGTCAAAGTTTGTATTTAGTTTTTAAAACGCAATAAAAGTTGGTAAGTCCTTTTCTTATGCTAACACATATTCCAGCACATAGAGTGACTTCAGTAAAGGTCAGTTTTGCACTTATTCCAGTTACCAATTCAGTTATTGAGTTTTGGAAGGAAAGTTTGGAATAAGATTTGGAACAGAGTTTGTAAAACAATTACAATCTCCCAAAGGGAGGCAGTTAAACTTTTATCCCAGCAATAATAGTATCCACAATTATAACCTATGAGGGAACAAGTACTGCCAAAGCCAGTAGGGTTATAAGGGTGCCTTTAGGGAGCCAGCACAGCCAAAGCCAATGGATAATGTCAATAGTTCTGATGCACTTCTTCGATAAAGTCTTGATGTTCGGCAAGATTTGATGCAGTAACCCTGTGGGAGACTACACCAGTCCTCTCCTCTTGGTATTAGGTAACCCACCTATTGGTATAGGTCTGCACTACATAAGTTGTTAGAGTGACTGAGCAGCCCAACTTGTCTCAAGAGGCGTAACTGTGAGCTGGAGAGCTGTACCATTGCAATCCACACATCCAAGTATACAAATAACACTTATATTCGAGGTTTCCTAGTAAACTAATTATTTAACTGTCAGTTTTAAATAAGCATTCTTTAAAAAGGGGTATGTGCAACAATAAAAATACACTTCCAGATACTTTCTCAGAAGCAAGGCAAAGCAAGTACTCTTTAGAGATGCTTCATACACTCCCTACACCCCGGGGTGACTTCAATGACTAGGCCAGTATTGGCATTTATGTCACTTACATACTTTGTAACTTTCTGAGATTGGTAAAAGAGGAAAGGTTAAAGGAAGGAAAAAGGTTAACAGGTTTTCAGAGCATGTGAGCACTTTTATAATCCCCCAATGAAGTCTAGATAAAACCTTTCCCAGCAATACTAGTTAAAAACCAATGTACCACCTATGAGGGACAGTTGCCGTCAAAGTCAATGGGTTAGAAGAAACTGCAGGGAGCCAGGACAGCCAAAGTCAATTTGAAACAAAGTCTATGGGAAGAAGTCGTCCTCTCTGGAACTTATCTAGTCGATTCGGAAAAGCAGTTTCAGCACAGCAGCAGGGCTTCACCGGGCAGCAACGGTCCAGGAGGATGCAGCAAGCTTCTCTTCACGGTTACTTCATCAGATGTTTCGTCCAGTGGTCGACTCGGTCTTTAGTTCAAGAAGCGTCGAATTTTATGCAGGTTTCTCCCATTCATGCACAGCTTAGCTTTCACTCACACAGCAGGGTGGCTGTCCTGCAAGGACAGTCAGCCAGCCAATTAGGACTGGGTGCATTCAGGTAACCAAGGAGACTAAGGACAGGGAGTTTCAGGCACCTCCCTCACTTCCTGCTCTGCCAGACAAACTGGAGCCAGAGGCGGGGTTTCAGTACTGAAGCCTGTCAAAGGCAAAGTGAACAAAATACTTAAACCTGGTTTGGCGCACAGAATAAAACCCAAGAAAGACCTCGCAAACAAGAAATGGCGAAAAAAAGACCACCAGGGCCATTTTGACACAATGGTCACCCATGGGTGCTTTACTACAGTTTAGGATTCAGCCTGCAGTACAAAAGAACAATGGTAGGAAAATTAAACCACTGCCACCATCCGTTTAAAGTAGTGAGGGTAGCATACCATTTTTTACTTGAGGCTAGGAACAGGGGCTACTAAGTAGCCCCCTAGCACTCCACATAAGATGGGTTGTGCTGGACCTAGAAAAACAGGTAAGTAAAGTCAATTTCACTTTACTGCCCTTGAACAGTAGTTCACCCAAGAAAAGGTACTTAAACCATATGAGAAATCCAGAGGATTTCTGACACTGCACTGAAGATGTGTGCCACAATACAAAAGGTAGATGCCTATGGAGTTTGTCAGACTCTAAAAACAAAGAAAACCTAGTCTAAATGTCAGGCAAGATTGAATGCAGTACCCTGTGGGAGACTGCACCAGCCTTGACCTCTTGGCATTAGTTAACCCGACCTTTGGTATAAGCATGTACTACACAAGTTGGTAGAGTGACTGAGCAGCCAGGCTTATCTCAAGGGGGGTCAATGTGAGCTGGAGGGTTATGTTGGGGAGAATTCTCAGAAATATGCTAATTTCCTCTACCTTAGAGAGCCCCAGTAACTTTGCTGGATTTTGAGGACTTGTTTTTTTTTTTAACCTGGAGAGAGTGAGACCCTTCTTCCCACTCTCTCATTTTGAATGTGATTTTGTACACTGTTACTTTTGGTTATGGAGCCTGGCAAACTCCATAGGTATCATCTTTTACATTGTGTCACACTGCACCTTCAGTGCAGTGGCACAAGGAAGTCTTCCAGATTTCCCAAAGGTTTAAATACCTTCTCTGTGATAAACTACAGTTTCCTAGAGCAGTAAAGTGAAATTGACTTTACTTATATTTGTAACTTTATAGACCCAGCCAACACTATCTTACAATCGGGTGCTGGAGGGCTACTTGGTATCCCCTTTATCTAGCTTCCCATGTAACATTTTAATGTTGCCCTTCCCTCACTGAATGGCTGGTGGCCGTGGTTTACTTTTTACTACTGTGTGCATTTACCGCGTGCTGCGTTCACAGCTGCAGTAAAGCACCCAAGGGTGCAATATTTGTCAAAATGGCCCCAGTCTTTTTTTTCGTCATTTCTTTGTGAAAAGGTCCTTCTTGAGATTTACTATGTGCACCAAACCAGTTGTTGTCTCTTTGTCCAATTTGCCTTTGGTGGGATTCACGAGTGAAGCCCGCCTCTTGCTCCAGGGGGTCTGGGGTGGGCAGGAAGTGAGGGAGGTGCCCAAAACTCCCTGTGCTTAGTCTCCTAGGAGACCCAAATGCACTCTGTAGTGATTGGCAGGCTGACTGTCGGGCAAGGACAGCCACCCTGCTGGGTGAGTGACCGCTATGCTGGAATGAATAGGAGAGAACTGAATAAAAGGCAAGGCTTTTGGCTTGGAAGGCAGTCGACCACTGGACGAAGGAACCGAAGAAGAACTAGAAGAGGACGCCTGCTGCAACTCCTGGACTGTTGGTTTGCCTAGTGAAGCCCTGCTGCTGTGCTGAAACTCCAAATGTGTATCGACAGAGAAGCCCCTGCAAGGACAGCTTCTCCCCTTGAGTTGGTGGGACCAATCAACTCCAAAGTAAGCCACCTGGACGTTCTCTCGCAGCTGGTTGAATCTCCACAAAGTTGCTGCTGGAAACCGAAACGCCAGGGAGAGGAACACCAGATTGTCTGCGTTGCTTTTAAGCTGGCCAAGAGCTCCATGAAGACCCTCTGGACTGGCAGGAACCAGGACTGACGGAGCCTGAGCCCCCTCAGAGTGCGGGACCACAGAAGCAAGGAAAGCCCATCTCAACAGCCAGGAACCGCAGTGTTACGATTTGCGGTAGATGCGAGGAGCTGAAACACTGAACAGCCACTTGTTTGAAGATGGTCAGTTGCGAGCGGCGACTGTCACATTGCAGGAGTCCCCAGAAGTCTCCCCTCTTGTCCTGACTGAAGCCCGGAACAGTGAGATCTGCAGAGCTGCTCAGGAACAGAATCATCTGCTGCACTTTTTCTTCAATACAAAGGTACTGTAAAAGTCTGAGATTTTATTGTAGCGTTAGTTACTCGCATCTTCTACTACTCACAAATCTAACAAGCTTGCGGGCCTACATTGATTCTTCTTTTTCGTCAAATACTTAAAAAAAACATTGTGCAAAGACCTTTCTTACTTACCTGCAAAGAAGTGCTTCAGCTCATATAGAATTTTGCCCATTGACTTTGGCGTAGCCTGTTCCACTGAATGACACTTATTGGGGGATGTGAAAGTATTTGCCTGCTTAAGAATATTTGTTGTCTCTTGTACGTTTTAATAAACATTTCCTTGGACATACTTCTAAATGATTCTAAATACAACAGTGATATATTAATGTCCCCAGCACCCTAGGTATTGAAGTCACCTGAGGGTATAGGTTGTGTCTGTGGGCCATCCCAATAGGGTACTTACTGATCTAGAAATATTAAAACTGTGTATTTTGTGAAGTATAGTTGAGTGCTACTGTGATTTTGCTCCCTTCTGCAGAAGGCTTATTCTAACTGACTGATAAATGAATAATTGTTTATTCAAGAAACCTTCAGCTCACATTGACCCCGCTTGATGAGCCTGGCTGCTCAATCACGCTACAACCTGTGTAGTACAGACTTATACCAAAGGCTAGGTATCCTTTGCCTTTGGTATAAGTCTATTCCTATTGCCAGAAGGTCAGGGTTGTTGCAGTGCACCCAAAGGGTTCTGCATACAATCTTGCCTAACCGGTTATCACACAGAGATTGACATCCAGATAAAAACTTACTCAAGGTTTCTTGATTAAACCACAATTAATTTATTTAAGTCAGTAAAATGAGCCTTCTTTAAAAGGGAGCAATATATATGTAACACAAAATAATATACTTCATAATACATGCACTCATTTTCTCTAAATCAGCAAATACCCATTTGGGATGTTACACCGATTCTTCCAACACCCTGAGGTGACTTTAAATACTTAAGACACTGTGGACATATATCACTGGTACATTTAGAGCAATACTGAAGATTGTGTCAAAAGAAGTAGTGGAGGGAATAAAATAATGGTTAACAAATATTCTTAAGCCGGTATTAAACCCTCCAATGGAAAGGCAAAGCACAAAGTCAGAGTTAAGAAGTCTTTCAGGGAGTCAAGACAGCCAATGTTAGTTGAGCAAAAGTCTAGGTGAGCAAAGCACTTCTTGTATGTAGGTAAAAAAGTCTTGCATAATGTTTTAGAAGTTTTTGTATAAAAATAAATCACTGTAGGGCCACAAGCTGGAAGGCCTCTGAGGGGCAAAGCTGCAAGCAACTCTGCAAAACCAACCAATATAAGTCTTAAACTGAGAAATAGCGAGGCTGCACGACAAGAGGTAAGTCCCCTTAGTTTGACAGTACCTTTGGTTAGTAGAAATTGGTTCCAGCTGGCTTCTGTTCTTGTGTAGGTCTGCAGGTCCTGATGTTCCTGGGCCACAGTTGTGGGGACAAGAGGGAGGACGTCTGGGGACTCCTGCACTACGAATTGAAGGTCGGCGGCAGTAAGGGGCAAACTTCAGATCAGCAGCACTTCACGGTTCCTGCTCCTCGCGACTCTCGCAAATAGCACCACCGTGTTTCCCGGGTACCACTATGGACTTTCCTCGCATCTGGGGTCCAGCACTCTGAGGTGGCTCAGGCTTGGTCAGTCCTGCTTCCTGGTCGTTCTGGAGCTCGGGTCCAACTAAATGACACTTACTCGATTCTGGTGTTCCTCTCCCTGGCAGTCCGTTCCTGCAGCAGCAGTGGAAGTTCAGCCAGCTCCGAGAAGATTTCCAGATGAGCTTGCCTTGGGGTCGATTGGTTGAGGCGAATTCGGAGCTTTAGCACTGCAGCAAGGCTTCACCAGGCAAACCAATGGTCCAGGAGTTGTAGCAGGCATCTCTTCCAAGTTCTTCTTCGGCTTCCTTCGTCCAGTGGTCGACTCTGCCTTCCAATGAGAAAGCCTCGCCTTTTATGCAGGTTTCTCCTATTCATTTGCAGCCTAGCTGTCAATCACATAGCAGGGTGACCGTCCTTCCATATTATTTTGTTACATGTATATTGCTCCCTTCTAAAGAATGCTTGTTCTACCGACTTGAATACATTAATATTTGTTTAATCAAGAAACCTTGAGTATACGTTTTTATTTGGATACTTGTCACTGTCAATCTCTGTGTGATAATTTACAGCTCACATTGACCCCTCTTGAGATAAGCCTGCCTGCTCAGTCAGGCTACCAACTTGTGTAGTACATGTTAGGGAGAATTCTCAAAATGTGCTAATTCCTCTCTACCTCTTCCTTTCTATGTTTATTTTCTTTGGTTATGGAGTTTTAAACAACTCCATAGGCATCATCTTTTTTTATTTGTGTCAGAGTACCCTCAGTGCAGTGACACAGGGAAGCCTTTTAGGCTATCCCAAGGTTAAAATATCTTCTCTGGGATAAACTACTGTTTCCCAGAGAATGTAAGGTTAAATTAACTATACTAGTCTTTTTAAATTCCTAGACCCAGCACACACTATCTTCCTATAGAGTGCTGGAGGGGTTACCTAGTATCCTGTGTTTAGAAACTCATGTAGCGGATTCCAACATGGCCACCGGCACTGTGTAGACGTACCAACAGCAGCTCCCGAACCTAAGGCCTGGTTCGGGCAGCCCCCGCGCCCCCCCCTTCCTCCCCCGGCACAGTATTTGGAGGTCAGAAAGCACCGGGATCACAGTGGTGCAGCCGCTGCGGCGCTCGGCAGCACCCGAAGAGCCGTCGGGGAGACACTGCTCAGAGGGGCGGGTTTCCCCCCCCAAACGCCCCTCGTCCGCCCCTCCCACCCTCCCCTCCAGAAGGCAGGACAGGTGCTGCAGGCTGGTGTGTGGACCCGCGAGGAGGAGCCGGGACCCTGGCATCGCACTGGAGTCGTGTAGAGGGGGGGGGAGCGGGTGATCCCTGCCCCCACCCTGCAGAGAGTGAGCAGGATGACTGCTCTGACTACTGCCCCCCCCCCCCCCCCTCAGAGATGCTCCCAGATAAGTGGCCGCGGCGGCCCGCCGGGGACCCCTTTGAGAGGCGGGTGGCCTGAGGCGGCCCCAGAGGAGGGGCGGACGGAGTCAAATAGCCGACGGAGCTGCTGGCAGGGACTAGGCAGCCGAAGAGCGGGCGCTGGGACGTCTGGCACCTCCCCTCTGGAAAGGCACCTATACAAGTAGCCGCTAGATCCTGCCAGGGACCCCATTGAGAGGCGGGCAGCAAGTAGGCCCAGGAGGAGGGGCGGACATGGTCTACCAACAGACTGAGTCTCAGGCAGGGACAAGGTGATAGAAGAACAGACTCTTGGCCGCCTGGCGCCCCCCTACCTCCGTCAAGCCAACGCCGGGGCAGAGGTGAGGAGTTGGGCAGTGGGAAAGCAGGGTAGAGTGGAGGACTGAGTACACCCACCAAGTGAAGCGAGCACGCCCCTATACAGGGAAGGAGTGTGGGGTGCAGGGGTTGCCCAGAGGAGCGGCTGGGAAGGAGGGTGCATCAGCCACCACTGAGGTGAAGAGGGGGCATTGGCAAGGGCGAAGTCCTCGCTGGGCAGAAGACCCCCATGCAGCCGGATTGACCAAGGACCTGGAGGACAGTGAGACCCCCCCCCCCCCCCAACGAGGGAGAGGGTGACAGCACACAAGATTATAGGGGGGGAACGGGCCCCGGGCTCGAGGGGCTATAGTGGTGTTGGTCCACCCTGGTCCCCACGGTGGCAGAGGGAAGAAAGGCCCTCCAAGCAATAGAGGTGACACTGGGGAGCTCGACTGCCGGTGTACAACGCTGCTAAGTCGCGGAGGCGACCTACCATAAATGCCTTCCAGGTCCAAAGGGAGGGCAGGGAAAGCTGGTCATCCTGTGAGTGAACCCAAGGGTACTTAGACTGCGCTCTGGCCAGCAATGGAGAGCAGAGGTCGGAGCAAAGAAGGGGGCGAACAGTCGAGGGAGGCATGGGATAAGGAAGGACCTGAGGCATCGATGCAGATGACGAGACAAGACCTCAGAGGGGAAATGCAGAACTTGAGGGACTCCCTGGCCAAAACCTTTCGAGAGCAATTTCAATTGACGAGGAGCGACCTAAACCCAGCTTTGGGAGAACTGCGACAGGAGACGGCTCAGCTGGGGCAGAGGACAGACCTATTGGAAAGGGGCCTCCAAGAGTGCGAAAGGGACACAAAAGCAAACGGTGAGGCCATTGATCGGTTGAACATTGCAATAAGGAACTTGGAGGTAACGATCAAAGACTTGGAGAACAGATCCCGAAGGGTCAACATCAATATCAAATCGCTGCCAGAGGGCGTCACTGATCAACAACTGAAGGGGGGAGGTCCAGAGGGTCTTTGCGAGGCTCCTGGGGGAGGAATCCCCGGGGGCGATTGAATTAGGGCCCACATGGTGGGCCGGACCCCGGGAGGACTAAACACCAGGCCACGGGATGTTTTGGCGGCTTTTGCCCGGTATAGCCAAAAGAAGGCGGTATTGAGAGCGGCGAGGCAGAGTGAACCGGTGCTTTATAAAGGACAAATCTTTGTTCCAGGACCTGCCCGCCAATACGCTGGTGAAGAGAAGGTAAATGGGCGCGGTTGTAAGGGAGTTGGTCAAGAAGGGGATAAAGTCCAAATGGTCCTTCCCATTCGGGTTGGTGTTCGAGTGGGAAGGGAGCCAGAGGCGAGCTACTTCCCTTCAGGAGGCAGCTGGTATAATCCGACTAGATCTAGAAAACGGGGATGGTGGCCGGGGGGGGTCCCTTCAGCCGGGGCAAACAAAGGGGGAGAGGCAGACCATGGGAATGGTCCATGGTGGAGGAGGGGTCTCGAGGCAGGAGGAAGATGGCGTTGCGGGGGCCAGCTGTGGGGGACTCTGGCGGAGTCAACGAGGGGAATGGGGGAGATTGCGCTGGTTAGACGGGGCACAGACTCTCGGTTGGCAGCTTGTGTTGGGGTGATGGGAACAGGGGCTTTCTATGTGGGCCTGGGAGGATAGAGTTGAAAACATCCTGGAACGTGAAAGGGCAGGAGAGTCTGAGGGGGTGGGGAGATGGGCAAGGGGGTGGGGGGAGTGGGCGGTCTCACCCTAAGTTGGAGTTTCGGGGGGGGGAGGAGGAGGAGGGAGGAAGGAGGGCTTAGGGGGAGCCATAGCTGTCAATGGAGTAAGATGGACTCTGGGGGGGATGGGAGGATGGGGATAGGAGGGGCAGGAGGGGGGAGGAGCTCTGCGCTCCCCTCAGGAGGGGGGGGTTATGTCGAGGGCAAACCCGAGGTAGGGTTGGCGAGTCGGCTAGGGAAAGTGCACCGTGCTTTTGTGCAGCCGGTTAACACATAATGTGAGGGGGCAATTTACCAGTTCTCATAAGCCGGATGTGCTGGCGTTGTAAGAGACTCACTACGTCAGGACCAGGGCCAATTGCGCCCGAAGGGCTTCCGACAGATATTATTCGCATCGGGTCCTACGAAGAAAGGGGGGGGGTAGCCCTGGCCTTCGGCGGGGGGGTTAACTTTAGACCCCAAGATATTCTTAGAGACAGTAATGGGAGATATATTATGGTGAGGGGGGAGATAATGGGCTCGTGCTATACCATCACATCAGTGTATGGCCCTAATGTGGGTCAAGACCAGTTCTTGCATGAAACCCTGGGCATTTTAGAGAACTTTGCGAGGGGACAAGTGATACTAATGGGAGATTTCAATCTTGCCTTGGATAGGAGGCGGGACCGGTCCCGGCATGAGAGAGGAGAGGGCGGTGTGTTGGCTTCTCCCCAGCTGAGGGAGAGATGGGAGGAGGCCGGGCTACGAGATGTATGGAGTGCACTAAGAAGAGGGGTTCACCGTTCTCTCTGATGTCCACAGAACCCAGTCCCAAATTGATTACATCTGGATATCCACCAGCCTGATGGGGGAGGTTGAGTCTGTTGAGGTGGGCCCTCTGGGGATAGCCGACCACAAGGTAGTGCAGATGAAAATGCGGCTGGGGAGGAGAAGGCCGGGGGTGTGGAGCTGGAAATACCCAGGGGAACTCCTGAGGGATCAAGTGATACGGGAGGAGATAGGAGTCAAGATCCGAGACTTCTTTGAGAGGAACAATAGCTCGGACATGAGTCAGAGCACAAGGTGGGACGCCTTCAAGGCAACTTTGAGGGGGGAACTCATTGCTATGAAGGCGGAGAGAAATAGGCTACTGAGAGGTCTAGAAACTCAGCTGGAAAAGAGGTCGAGGCCGTCAGGGTACGGGAGACCCCTACAAGAAAGGCATACAGGGAATATAGGTTGGCGGAAGGCCAGCTGGGTATTTTGAGGACCAAAAAGGCGGAGGCAAAAATTCTACGCAAAGGCCAATAAGGCAGACTCACTCCTGGCTCGCCTTCTGAGGGGACAAAGGGAGCAGAAGGTTATAACAGCCATCAAGGATGAGGGGGGTGTAAGAGACTCACCCGGGCCGAAGAGATAAAGGGGAGATTAGCTGAATTCTATGAAGCGCTGTACTCTTCACAGTGCCCACACCTTCAGCCGCAGAGAGAGGTCTTGGGGACCTTGCCTCTCCCGCGACTATCTCGGGAGGAAGGCGAAGATCATGGCCGACCTATCACGGAGGATGAGGTGAGAGCCACCATAGTGTCGCTCCCCCATAACAAAGCTCCTGGACCCGATGGCTACCCAGCCTCCTTCTATAAAACATACTACCATCTATTGGTCCCGCATTTAACACAATTATTCAACACGTTCAGCGCTTGGGGTGGAAAGACCCCTACGATGGAGGAGGCCAAAATTACCCTTATCCATAAAGTGTGGTTATCCTTATCCTATTGCCCTTATAAACACAGAGGCAAACATTTTTACCAAAATATTGGTGAAGCACCTGGAAAAGCACCTACCCTCACTGATCCACCAAGACCAGGCAGGTTTTGTGCTGGGAAGGAAAACCACCGATAATATCAGGAGGGTGACTCATTTGGTGGAGAAGTCCCATAAGACGACCACTCCGGCGATCCTTTTAGTGCTTGATGCTGAAAAGGCGTTCGATCGGGTGGAGTGGTCGTTCTTATTCCAGGTGAGGGAAAGAATGGGCCTGGGGACGGGGTATATAAATATGGCCACTGCTAATTATAAGAATCCCAAGTCGTGTATTTTAGTGAATGGGAAAATGTCTCAACCATTCAGATTGAAGCGGGGGACGAAGCAGGGGGTACCCCCCCTCTCCCTGTTGCTTTATGCAATATACATGGAGCCACTTCTCCTGGCAATACGAGAGGCGGAAGATATTCAGGGTACACCATTCCGGGGTGCTGGAGGGGCCAACATAAGGTAGCAGCTTTTGCCGATGACCTGTTGCTCACGTTGAAGAACCCAAAGGAGTCCATCAAGTCGAGCATAAAATTACTAACCAAATTTGGGGAGCTCTCGGGTTTGCGGGTTAACTTCCAGAAATTAGAGTTAATGAATCTATCCTTGGGGGAGCATGAAGCAAGGGAGACAAGGGCAATTTCCCTGTTTAAATGGAGTCCGACTGGGCTGCAATATTTGGGGGTCAGCATAACCCCCTCGCTGGCGGGCTGGTATGGGGCGAACTATGATCCCATGCTATTGGCAATCAAAAAAGACCTAAGGAAATGGGGCGCTCTAAGGATATCCTGGTTGAGAAGAGGAGCTGTTTTCAAAATGATGGTTCTCCCCCGTGTACTCTTATCTATTTCAGGCCATTCCCTTGCCTGTCCTGGAAAGCTTTTTTAAGAAATTAGATCAGGCGGTCAAGGAATTTGTCTGCGAGGGCAAGAGGCCGTGCTTGTCCAGGCGACTACTAATGGCATCTAGGGGGGAGAAGGGGGCCAGGCTTTCCCCGTTTTTCGCTGCTACCATGAAGCAGCACAGCTTATGGTAATCAGGGAATTGTTATCGGAGGACTATCTTAAGCATTGGGCAAAAATGGATAGAGCTGTAGCTCGGCACCATTTGGGGGAAGTACTGTGGCTCCCATGAAGGCTGAGACCGCCCCACCTTTACTTAAGTGCTATTACGAAGGGAGTGGTGGACAGCTGGGACAGGGCGGTGGAGAAGCGGGGGATTACGACCTTCCCATCGCCGTTCACCCCCATCTTCAATAATCGGGACTTCACACCGGGGTTGGATAGGGGGGCGTTTCTGAAGTGGAAGAGTGGGGGCTGCAGAACTCTGAGGGACATGTTCTGCGTGGAAAACGTTTGAGGAATACAAGCAGGAGTTCGGGGTGGGAGAACGGGAGAGGCACCGATACTTCCAGATTAAGCACTGGGTAATTTCTGTGGAGGTAAGGAAGGCCACGACTCATGACCTAACGCAATTTGAACGGTTTCTACTAACGCACGAGGGGTCCAGAGGGTTAATCTCGGACCTATATAGGCAGTTGGAGTACGCCGGCCCGAAAATCACCTGGGCGTACATGAGGAGTTGGGAACAGCAACCGGGGGTCAGAATGGAACAAGAGGACTGGGAGAGGTTGAGGTGGCAAAAGCGATCCAGTTGCAGGAGGCTTGGTGTAAGTATATGTACGGCTGGCATTACACTCCGGCCCGCCTACATGCGATGTATGAAACCTCGGGGGAAGTGCTGGAGGGGCTGTGGGGGGGAGAAGGTACAGCAACTCATATATGGTGGGACTGCCCCATTATCCGGCCTTTTTGGTGCGATATCGCACAGGCCCTTTCTCAGGCACTGGGGGAGGGAGCCAGCCAGGATTCTCGGGAGATTCTACTTGGGAAGAGAGGGAAGGGGGGAGAGGGGGGTGCGAAGAGGAGAGGCGAGGAAGTACTAAGGCAAAAGTGATTTTCACTTTGGCTCCAATGGCCCTTATTGCACGGAGGTGGAAGAGTCCTACGATTCCGACAGAGCAAGACTGGTTAAGGAAAATGTGGGATATAGTTTTGATGGAATGGGCAACGTATGCAGCCAACAATAAGTTGGAGAACTTCTCTGCGGACTGGAGAGAGACACTGGCCGATCTGAAAGGGGTATTATCTGAAAGGGGTATTTAAGGAACAATGGTTAAAAGGTTGGAAGGGAAACGATTGGGTGGGAAGGACCATTGGCGCTGTGGCAATGGTTGGAGGGTGGGGGGGGGGTTTCAGTTTGCTGTTTTGAACATTTTTTTTCTTTTTTTATTTCGATGAAATTAGTAAAAAGAAGTTAAAAAAAAAGTTACTCATGTAGCATTCAAATGCTATCCTTTCCTATCGAAATGGCTGGTGGCAGCGGTTTTACAACGAACTAACATGATTTTTCCCGACCACGAACACTGGTAGCTAAAAATCGCGGGAGTCATGTTTTTCAAGATGGCGGCTTAAGCCCCTTCATTTAAACAGGTCCCGGTCTTCTTTTTTCGCCGTTTCTTTTTGGAAAGGTCCTTTTAGAGTTTGTCTCTGCGCGCCAAACCAGGTTTGCTCCCTTTGTTTCTATGCCTCTGGTGTCTGAGTGTCTGGCTGGGCAGGAAGTGAGGGAGTTGCCCGAAACTCCCTGTGCTTAGTCTCTTAGGAGACCCAAGTGCACTCTGATGTAATTGGCTGGCTGTCCGGCAAGGACAGCCACGCTATTGTGTGAGTGACAGCTAGGCTGGAATGATGTTTAAAAGGAGAGTCTCCGGGACTGGAAAGCGGAGTCGGCACTGCAACGGAAGAACCGAAGACGAGCTGGAAGAGGACAGCTGCTGCAACTCCTGGACTCCTGGACCGTTGGATGCCCGATGAAGGCCTGCTGCAGGTCCGAATTGCCAAGCTCACCTCAACAGTGAAGCCCTTCAAAGACGACTTCTTCCTTTGTGTTGGTGGGACCAATCAACTCGTAAGCCACCTGGATACCATTCTCTGAGCTGGTTAGGTTTAACCAGGGAGAAGGACACCAGCTTGTGTGCTTGACTACAGCTACTTGAACTGAAGTGACTTCATTTTGTCAGCATTATCTGGCGATCCTGTGCAGTGCAGAAGTCCCCCGACGTCCTCCCTCTTGACCCCACGACTGAGGCTCAGGAACAGTGAGATCTGCAGGAACTGCCAGGAACCAACGTCTTCAGCTGCATCTTTTGCTTCATACTAAGGTACTGTGCCGACCCGATTGAGAACGCCCCTCGCAGTGAAAGTTCATGGAACTTTCCCAAATTGCTGGCCTAATCAGCTTGTGACCCAACATATGATTCTTATTCGTACAAACTACTTCTGAGAACATTGGCAAAGACTTTAACATTTACTACAATAACTGCTGTTTCCTATCCAAGACACTAGCCCATTGACTTTGGCCTATGTCTATTGAATTGAATTGAATCGAGTCCTCTAGTGAAGTGAAACTATTTGCACTGCCTAAGAAAGTATTTGTGATCTATTCTATTAATTTGTGCCTTTTTACTCCCGTTTAAATTAACTGCCATTTTCCTCCTATTTCATGGGAGCCTAATTTACTCAGAAACGTATTGATTTTGTATTGAAGTATATTTGTGTATAATAAGTTTCCTCATTCTAGTGAATGTTTTCTAAATGACTCTAATAAATTAATACGTTTTTTACCAAGAAACCTTGAGTATAAGTATCTACTTGAACCACTGTGATTGTAAGACCTCTATGTAACATCCTTGTACTGCTCACATTCCTTCTTGAGATAAGCCTGGCTGCTCAGCTCGCTACCACAAACTGTGTAGTACAGACTTATACCAAAGGTTGGTTTTGCTTACACCTGTAGTCCTAATTGTATGTGGTGGTCCCAGAGGGTACTGCATGCAAATCAGCCTAACACATGCTTATACCAATGGTTGGGTTAACTATTGCCAAGAGGTCAAGGCTGGTGCAATCTCCCAGGACAGCCCTCCAGCCAATCACCATTGGTTGCATTCCTGTAACCAAGGAGACTAAGCACAGGGAGTTTCGGGCACCTGCCTCGCTTCCTGCCCTGAAAGATACGCTGGAGCCCAGAGGCAGGCTTCACCAGTGAATATCCTTGCTCCCAATAGTTTTCTCGCTGCAACAACACTCAAAGGCCACACCAGTGGAACGCGTAAGCGAGAAACCCATCCGGAACAAGGAGATTAGCTACGCCAAGCTAGACGTGCTTAAAGGGAGAAACAGATCGTGCCAGCCTGTTATTTTTGTGCCCTTGGACACAAGACTTGGGCAACAAGGTCAAGGAATGGCTGAACGATCCCGTATGATGGACGAGGATCTGTGATCACTGTGACCCTGACGATTGCGACGGCCGAAAATACTTTTTTTTTTTAAAAAAAAACCTTTACACCACATGTATAATAGGGGGGAGACCCCCGCAACCCACCACCCCCATATTATTATATCCTATACCCCCCCACATATGTGGTGTAAGGGGGGGGGGGGTCTAAAATAAAAGTTGGCATTTTTGGCCGTCGTAATTGTGAGGGTGACAATTTTGGCCATTACCGATGGACGACATTGATTGTTTACGCTAGAAAAATAACTGGTCCTGAAGATGACCCCAACAAATTGAGTTATCGAAACCGGTCAACCCTTTTTCCAGTGTCGATATCCATAGAGTGACACAGATCAGATTTGCTTTAATTGGCATCCAACACCAGCCTGTGGGCTGGACTAATTAGTTTAAAATGTATATTAAAAAAAAAGGAACTAAAATAGAATGCTGAAGCTATAACTTGAAACAGCACTTTCAGTTACCCGTTGGCCCTGACCACGCATTGATTGCACATAACTCTTTGTGGGTGAATAAAAATGGTTTTTGGTGCCATGAGACGAGACTGGGCCATTCTTTCTCGGCTTTTGGTCGGCTACGGTAGATTACTTTAAAATGTATTTTGTAGAATTAGATTGTATAGATGGGGACAGTTTTCACCCTGTATTCTGTTAGACAGGCGGCACACCACCGTTGACCCAGGGATAGCAGCCCCTGACAGGGCTAGGGTGCGCGTCTCTTTAGGGACAGAGTTAGTGGATTATGTATTGATTTTATGCAAATTACACATGCACTTATGTATGCTCCATACCTTTTTTGTGCGTTTATAAAATGTCAGAGATCTAATGGAGTCTATACCCAGAGTGTGTTCTAAAATTACTCTAGTCCCTGTTTAAGCGTTACTTTCTTTTTTCGCCATTTCTTGTGCTTGTCCTTTCTTGGTGGTCCTCCTGCCGTCCTGGGTGGCGGAAGGCCTGGTTTGACATTTGTCTTCTGTGGGAATCCCTCGGGAAGCCCGCCAAGGCTCCAGAGTGTCTGTGAAGACCGAAATGAAGGATAAGTCTGAAACTATGCAGTCCTTTGACTTCTGGCATGCCTGCCTGGAACCCTTTTCCAACTGGGAGGCTGGATGTCCTCAAAGGACGGCCACCCACCAAAGTTTGAATGTAGCATGAGTGCTGATTAGTTGGGTTCCTGGCTAAATGGCCTGGATCCTGAAGCTGAAGACAAGTCGACCACTGGAACAGAAGAACTGAAGATGACCAGAGACATCTTCAGCCTCTTCCAGAAACCGGTGAAGCCTGCTGCTGTCCTGACCCCATTTTCGAATTGAATGTGATGCTCCGAAGACCACTTCCTCCCATGGACTGGTGGGCATAACCAGTCCCAAAACAACCTGCAGTTTGAGCGATCCCACGACATCCTGCGACTAGCCTGGGCTGCAAACCGCCAACACCCTGGGATCTGCGACCATCCTGCAGTGCATAGTCTTCCTGTGAACAAACTCTCCTGAAACATTGGTGGACTTCTGCTAGATCTCCAGAAGCAAGATTTCTCCAGCATGGGGTCTGGCATGGATTCACATGCTCATGAATATTCCCCGTCAGGCCGGGAATCCTTGGTATAGAAAACAATCAGTATCAGTTTCGTTTCTGATCTGTCTTTCTTAGTAGTAACCAATCACTGGTCTCTGGGTCATACTGCCCCCAGCCAATGACTGCCCTACCCCTGCGCCCCGCCTCTGGCAGCCATCCTAAAGATTTTTACCGCACGTTCAAGTGTTGGGAGTCCTCGTGCTATAGCTCTCGAGCTTTTGCTGCGTTTTCGCGCTTTTTCAGGAGTTTTTTCTCATTTTCCGGTTAAATAGAGCCTCAAGCTCCACCGTTTCTACATCCGATCAACGGGGATCCGTTTCGGAGTTTTCTACGCCCCTCAAGGGTGAAGTTTACGTCGAGTTACGCTTTTGGAGGATTTCAGAAGTTCCGAGGCCTACCCCGGACATGGCCCAGGAGAAAGGAAGCTCGACGCTCGGGAAGCTGTTCAGGACCTGCCCTGGATGCCAGCTTCAGAATGTTTTCAAGGACGACGAGCATTCGTTATGCCTCTACTGTCTCCATGAGGACAAGACGCACACGGGAACTTGCAGGCCTGGCTCCTGCAGCACTAGAGTTTGGAGGGTACGACATCCCGGCCGACTGCAGAGAGGTTCTTACAAAGGCCAGGGCGTCCTCAACTCTCAAGTGCTACGGACATAAATGGAAGAGGTTCTCTGTCTGGTGCCGTGCACAGAAGATTAACCCTCTGCGGATTACGGCCCCTCAAGTACTGCCGTACCTACTGTCGCTGGCCAAAGCTGGACTGGCTCACGCCTCCATCAAAATACATCTGGCTGCAATCTCCCGATATACCAGGACTGCGGGACGGACGTCCTTGTGGTCTCATCGCCTGGTGAAAGAATTAATGAAGGGACTATTCCGATCATTTCCGCCGGTGAAGGCTTCTGCCCCGGCGTGGGAGCTTAATGTGGTACTGACCAGGCTCATGGGGGCCCCATTCGAGCCTATGCATTCGGCGCCTCTGAAGTTCCTGTCATGGAAGACAGCTTTCCTCGTGGCCATCACCTCTGCACGATGAGTGGGAGTGATCCAGGCCCTATCTTGCAAGCCTCCATACTTGACTTTTCATGACACAAGGGTGGTGCTGAGGACGCACCCCTCCTTTATGCCCAACTTGCCGTCGGACTTCCACCTCAACGAGCCCTTGGTGTTGCCAGTTTTCTTCCCATCTCCTTCGTTCGCTGCCGAGAGGACTTTGCACTCGCTGGATGTAGCTAGAGCGATGAAGTTCTACGTGAACCGCACGAAGAGTTTCCGGAAGACGTCACAGCTGTTTGTGAACTTTGGGACTGTGAATCAAGGGAAGGCTCTCTCGAAGACTTCCATTTCCAGATGGCTCTCCGGCTGCATCATGCACTGTCACCGGTTGGCGAACCGACCGCTGCCCGGCCGTCAGAGCCCATTCGACCAGAGTGATCGCTGCTACCACAGCCTTCCTGTCTGGTGTGCCCCTGCTGGACATCTGCAGGGCTGCGACGTGGATGGCGACACACACCTTCACAAGATTCTACTGCGTCGATCGGGACTCCAGGGAGGAGTCCAGGGTCAGCCAAGCAGTGCTGCGCAACCTGTCCGCCTAAGGTGAGCCTGGTGAGGAGGTAAGAGATGCTTAATGTTGAGTTGTTGTATTGCTTAATGTTAAGCCTGTTGCCACCTCCCGTGGTTGTGCATGTGTGTACTGCTATGTATTCTCTTATTCATGAGCATGTGAATCCATGCCAGACCCCATGCTGTAGAAGGAACAAGTTACTTACCTGTAACTGTTGTTCTCCAGCATAGGTCTGGCATGGATTCACATGCAAACCCTCCCCCCTACCCCTCTGCGGCTCTTCACTTGGTCATACTGCCACTTTACGTGCTACCAAATCTGAGGATGGCTGCCAGAGGCGGGGCTTAGGGAGAGGGCAGTCATTGGCTGGGGGCAGTATGACCCAGAGACCAGTGATTGGGTACTACTAAGAAAGACAGATCAGAAACGAAACTGATACTGATTTTTTTTTTCTATACCGAGGATTCCCGGCCTGACGACGGGGAATATTCATGAGCATGTGAATCCATGCCAGACCCATGCTGGAGCACAGTTACAGGTAAGTAACTTGTTCCTTCACTCCTCAAAGTCCCCTCACCAGAGTGCAGGGCCGAGCAAGAAAGGCAAATCGATCGGAAGAGAACCATTCTTCACTGGTTTCTCGGAAAAGGTGCCAAAACCGCAGGTCCGTGTTGGAGCATGAAGAATAGTTTGGGAGTCCACTCTGTCGACTGCTGCTGTGAAATCCCATCCAGATGCCCTCCTTTCGTCACCATGACCAAGGGTCAGATGACCCGTCTACAGTGGCTACCGTGTGAAGGCATCCAGCTTCATCTTCTTAATTCCTCCCTTGGTACAATGGGACTCCAGGTAATACTTACCTAGGGTCATGCTGTTGCTCCTGCGTGGCTGGGGGGAGGGGAGGGAGGGGAAATTAGTGTAGTTAGAATTTCGCTCATCAATGTTTTCAGCCCAGGCCTAACGCTGGAACGCATGCATGGACCCTTCTATTATCAATAATTGTTGAACTGCTACAGAAGATTTCCACGCCTGCCTTCTTTACCTCAAATCTGACCCTGAAAAAGACTCAAAACTAGATAGGGAAGAACTGTAAAAGCCTAGGCTCTGTGAAATGATTGCTAAGTAACTTACTTTGCTTCAATATGGTTTCTATCAGAAGGATCTGAAACCAGGTCCGTTCTTAGCCACGAATGACATACTGTCCTTTTAATAGGTATACCCAAATTAACGTGTTGCAAAGTACTTATTAAGGTTGGTAGTATAACTGAATGATTCCTGAAACAGAAGAAGATGCATAACTGGCCAAGTATTTACTTGCAAATGTTAGTAGTATAAGTGTATACGTGTATTATTCCTCCCCTAAGGGGCATAGTTTACTACAGCGTGTGTTTTACTTAGCCCGAGTTGCATACTGCCGCTCTGAAAAGTAATTGCCAGGTTATTTACCTTAGGATTGTGTTTACTATTCTAGAAAGTATTACAAAGTTCTTACTCACCTTTGAATTGCCTACTGCCATTATAGAAAGTGTAACCAGTTTACTACAAAGTTGTTTTTACTTACCTTGCCTGGGATACTGCCATTGATTCATGTACACTGATTTACTTACCAGAAGTATTGAATTGGTTTTATATTGTGTTTTGCTTATGATAGTACTTAACATTCTAAATAATATTTTGTATATTTAATAAACCATTATTTTTTTACATAACTAAGGGTGTAAGTGTTCCTTTGAACCATTGGTATGCTTCAAGTTCTTTGTACCTTCCTTCTGCACTCTCTCCAAAGAAAAGCCATGCTGTTGTGCCATAGCTACCTCTACATTGAGCAGTACAGTTTTATACTAGAAGCTGGAGCTCTGTATTGCCAAGTAGTCTTATAAAGTCCCTTGGTTGAACTTTAGAAAAACCTCCCTAACGCATGCATTCTGTCAACAAGTTTATTTATTTATTACATTTCATTATACGCCCAACCCGTAGGTATCACGGCGTAAGTTAGTGTTGTAGTAAAGCTTACTGGTTACAGGGCAATAAAATCAAGTGAATTGGGCACAAACAATGACATTGTGGTTATAACAGCTAGGTTGACAACGTGGTACATTAACAGTAGCAGTTAGTCAGTTTCATTGTCTATATGATGGTGCGCAAAGTCGTTTAGAATTTGTTAAATAGCCAGGTTTTTAGGAGTGTCTTAAAATGGGTGTAGGATGGCTCATTACTTTTGTTATTGGGAAATTAATTCCATATTCTAGGGGCTGCTACAGGGAAGCTGGACTGTCCTGTTCTAGATTTCTTGAAGCGGGGAATGAATTAATGAATGAGTGAGTGCTCGTGTTCGATCTAAGGACTCTGGTTGAGGTTTTCCGGTGGAGACAATCGTTCAGATAGGTTGGGGCATTTTGGGTGATGCAATTATGTGTGATGATGAGACTTTTGTGAATTAATTTTGCTTGGATGGGAAGCCAATGTGCCTCTCTTCTGGAGTGCGATATGTGGTCCCTTTTTTTGATGGCCAGTGCTGCTCTAAGCGCTTTATTTTGTGATAATTGTAATTTGGCTAGGTTTTTCTTGGTGGTGCCGAGCAAGACTATTTTACACTAGTCTAACTTGCTAGGGTGATGAAGTTGTGTATGGAAAGAAATTGTCGACTGAGGGAAATGCGTTTGGTTGTGTAGGCTTTGGAAGAGGCGAGTGAGTTGAATTGTTTACTCATGGTAAGGCTAGAGTCTAGGTAAACCCCTAAGGTTTTGACTGGGTTGGGGTTGGGAATGAAAGTACCATCTATAACAATAGAGGTGTAGTCTGAAGGTAATTTTTTCAATAGGGTTGGAGAGCCTACGATAAGAATCTGTCTTTTCTCCATTAAGACAGACTATTGGTTGCCACCCAGTTCTGGATGAGGAAGTAGATATTGTTTTAGTATCGTCCTGTTCCTTATTACCAGAGATTGGAGTGAGAATCTGTGTATCATCCACAAAGTTGGTATAGATTACTCCCATAGCATCTAATGCTGAGAAGAGAGGTTTTGTGTACGCATTGTAGAGGGTGGGGGAGAGGCATGATCCTTGTGGTACGCCTATGGGGACTGTTAAGGGATCCGCCGCCTCCTCCCCTATGACTACTCTGGAGGTGCGTTTGGATAAAAATTATTTGATCCAAATGGTTGCGTTATGTGAGAATTGAAAGTTGTGAGATAGTTACGCATAGTTTGTCGTGGTCCACTAAGTCAAACGCAGTGGTCAAGTCAAGTAGTAAGAGGATGCAAAGGTTGCCTGAGTCTCTGATATCCTCCATCTAGTTTTTTATGTCCAGTAATGCAGTCTCCGTACTGTTTGGGGCAAAAGCCAGATTGGCCATCGCCTAGTAGGTGGTTGTTTTCTAGGTGTCTTTGTACTTGGGTATATGCGATTTTGTCAATTTTAAGGAGGCAGGGAACTGTAGTAATGGGTATGTAATTGGTGGGAATCATGGGATCTAGGATGGGTTTTTTCAGTAAGGGCGTGACCCAAGCGTCTTTGATGTCAGACGGGATAGAATTGGTGCTAAACGATGCATTAATAAAGTTAGTCATGATGGGGGGCTAGTGTTGGCATGCAGTCCTTAACTAGTTTGGCTGGAAAGCTGTCTCCTTTGCAGTAAGAAGGTTTGAGCTAGGCGATAGTTTAAACTTGGTCTTGGGTAACTGGGGTGAGGTTGAACTGGGTAGTGAGTGTTGTATTAGTCAAAATGCTTGGGCCAGTGTCGGCACTGAGGACCAGTGTTTCTTTTCAAAATGATTTTGTCTTGAAGGGATTTCATTTTGGAAGCTAGGGCATTCTGTATAGTGGTGCACCATGCTTTACTAGCTAAGGCTGGATTTGGAGGTGGGATGGGTGCAATTCTCTAATAATTGCAAACAATTCTTTGCTATTAGATGCAGCGTTGGTGATGCGTAGGTTCCGGGTACTAGCTTTCTGTGTAATATCTGCAAGTTTGTATTTTTGAGAGAGTAACTAGAGCTCATTTTTGGACTCATTGGAGGTATTTTTTCCTAGTTAAGTGTTCTAAGGCTCTTTTTGTTCTTCTGAGTTAATAAGCTCTTGATTGAACCAGGAATTGCTCCATTTGGGTCTGGGAGTTTTGGACTTAAGTGGGGCTGCTTCATCGATGACAGTTATTAAACTGGAATGGTAGAATTGTGATATACTGTCAGGGTTGGAGTTAGTAATGGGCTGTGACTCAAGTAGTTTGAGGATAGGCTTAAAAATTTCTGGGGTGAGTTTTTGTACATTTCTCACTTGTATTAGGATAGGCAGTGGTGGTGGTGAATCTTGGAGCGTTGTTGTTGAGACCAAACGAATTGAGTGGTCTGACCAGGTGATTTTTAGGATGTCTTCAAGGGATACTATAGTGTCTAACGTTCTACCTTTACTGTACGTTGGAGGCATTAACGATTTGGGAGAACTGCATTTCATGTAAAGCAGTGAGGAAGGCTCTAGCTTTATGATCTCGGGTGTCTTTGAAAACCAGGTTAAAGTCCCCTAGTAGTAAAAATGTGGTCTACGGTTTCAGGAGAGGAGTCACAAATAGGGGGGTGTCTATATCTGGCGGATTAGAAGAACTGGGAGCTCTGTAAACTAAGAGGAAATTGAGGGTTGTCTTGGGGTCGGTCATTAGTTTGAGGGCTAGAAGCTTGTTGCCGTCTTATTTCTCTGTGTTGGCTCTAAACTGTTATGAGGTTTTAGCAATAATGGCTACTCCTCCGCGGGGTGCCATCTTGGCGGTCAGACCTGAAAATGGTGTAGTTCGGTGGGATGACTAGTGTCAGAAGTGGTCCGGAGGCTGTATGGAGCCAGGTTTCAGTCATAACTAGCAAGTCTAGTTGGTGTTCCGAAATAAGGTAGTGAATATCAGTAGCATGTGCCCTTATGGATCGGACATTCATCAATGTTCCTTTTAGAGGTGGAGTGGTTGTGGAGTTGTGTTTGCAGAGTATGGGGGGTGAAACCACATGTACTGAGTTAGTAGGTTGGACATAGGAATGGGAATGCTGGTGTTTTGGTTGACCTAAGGTGGCCAGGGTGGTTGACATCTGGGTTGGGGATAATATTATCCAGTGTGGGTTGATGCAAGAGGTCTGAGGGTGATTTGGTGGTGGGGCGCTGGAGGTGGTGGGGCGCTGGTTAGCACGAGAGGAGAGTCAGTCTCCTGTTGGCTCCCCGTTTAGGCCTTGTGCATACCGGGGTGTGAACATAGGTTCTAGATCTTAAGCGAGTATGACGTGTTGAACCTAGACATGGGGTAGAGCAGTTGGCGGTGGTGAGAGTGGTAGGCAGTGATTCCTAGGCTTCAGGCGCAGAGGGTTTCTATACCCGCTGCGCCTGTAAGGGAATCTGGGGATACAGTTGTTTTGTTTACTGTGATGGTGGATATGATTAGTAAGGGGGAGAAAGCTGCTGTTTTAGGCAGAAATGGCATGTGTCGGGAGTGGGGGTGGTGATGTCTTGGGCAGTGGATACGAGCCAAACCTGAATTTAGATAGGCTTTCTTTTTTTTTTAATTGGTTTTTTCAAACCTTTAAAATGACAGCATATATACATACCACAAAGTACACAAAAGAGGTGGGGGGATTAGACTGTGGACCAAAGCACCCCCTATCTTTAGGAACACCCTAAAAAATATAAACTAAAGAATGGTCCACAGTGTTGTATCACGGTGTCATATGTCCAACCTCACTGATTAGAAGGCAGAAATAGGGGTAGAGAAAACACAGTATACATATCTCTAAAAACATTAGTGCTTTGATATTTTAAGCTTTACACAGTAGGAATTGGACCAGTTATACAATTATCAATTTTATTTAACCTTCAATGGTAAATATACATTTTATTTAACCTTCAATGGTAAATATACATCATATAAATGCCAACAGGGCATAATTCATCATAACACAATCCTTAAAAACTTTAGTACATAAAAAAAGGTAAAAAAGTCAATAAAGAGAAAGCAAAAAAACACACAAAGACGACCAAATCGCATCAGTGACAATTTGAGTACACCGGAAGAAAAATAGTGCACATCTAATCCTAGGGAACTCCAAAATCAGGGATTACGACATAAACATACAAAAATTTTAATTAAATCAACTTATTACTCCTAAGTCTAACCACAATAATGGGGTTAAAGAAAAAACAAATAATACAACTCAAATAACTACTAACTTCCACACTACTTCACTCCCATTTAACCCGACATGTTTCATTCCTCACTCATTTCATACACACACAGTCAAGGGAAATTCATCAGGGGGGTATACTTAAAAGCACGATATGTCTCAATAGGTCGTTTAGCACGGCGGAACTAGAGTTACCGCCTCTCAACCTTGAATAGTTCAAAGTGAACTTTTAATGTTCCACTGCTATTCTGCTAACTACCGTGTTTAAGAACCACGCGAACACTGGCTTTCGCACAGGCACCTAGACCTAAACAGTTTGCAATTATTTCAAAGGTTAACTGTTGTAGCGTCCGATACAAAAACAGTGAGATTCTTGTGGTTGTGGTAGAGTTCGGGCTGCCCTCTCACGAGGAACGGACACATGACACCTGTGAAGAGACAAGGAGAGAGAAAACCAATCACTATAATCCCTCATTCTTGAGGCTGTTAAATTACGCAGTCTCAGGAGCTAGCAAGTGCTCCAACCTTGTCAAATTATAGGGCTGATCAAACTGGGACCGGACTCCTTGTGTTAAGAAATATCAAAAACTTCATTATAAGAAACCTCAAAGAGTGACACCCTCTCTAAAGGGCCAAATTAATCATAAACCAACACATCATTATTTGATGTTGGAAAATGCAATAGATAGTGCAAAGACGGGAATACAGAAACCAAAGAAGAGAGAAATAGCCAGAAAAACAGTTCTTCCCAAGTTGGGTACAGTCGGATCATCGCAAAGCTCACCATATAATAGTTAACACAGTACTTCAACACGAGAAGGTATATGGTGGATGGCTGAACGAGTTCAAGTGCCCTCTATCAAATCTCTACACAGGTTCCACTGAAAAGCGCTTCCAGTCATCTATTAGACCGTGTATTGAGGGAGAGGAAGAAAGAAGACAAAAGAAAAAATGAAAAAAATGAAAAGTGCTGTTAACAAACTATCGAAATCCGTTTCTACTCTAAAGAGTAATGGATTCGAAAAATCACTCTGCCTTACCTTAAGTTGATGGCGTTATGTGTAGCTCTAATACGCTACTGCACATAGCGAAAAAGTTGCCATGTTTCATCACTTAGTCACATATATCTACATGGGTAAAGAAAATAAAAATAAATAAATATGTGTGATCCGAATCAAATTCAGTGAACCTAAACATGCTTATTAATTGAGCATTAGTAGTATATAGCATGTCGTGACACCTACGACCTGACTTTAGAGGCACCATCAGTACCGAGCTTAAAACTGAATCACGGTAGCAGTCACAGAGTCTAAATTGCTTCAGTCTTTAGCACCGAGAATGAGCACTCGTGCTCGTGGTAAACAGCTTAAGGTGTAATCATCGGCAGGGTCTTTCACACAGGCATAAGCAGCCTATTAAGCAAATTGTCAAGTAACTAACATAAACACCCTCTAAGTAGAGGGGGGCATGTAATATAAAGCTCTCTCCCGTTATGGCTGGCTAACGTATCAGCAAACCGGCCATGGGACTGATGTAGTTGTCAGGTTCAAAGCACAAGCTGCTCTAGTAATTACCGTTGTAAGGTCGACATCTCTTCAGCGCGGCCAATAAATTACTGGCGTGTCATCAGGTGAAATGCAGCCCAGTTTCTTGTGGGTCTCGTCGCGTTTATAAAGTTCAGGCAGGCGAAGGATCTGTGCTCCACTCTGTCGTTTAAATAGGCGTGTCAAAAGGTCTCACTTAATTATGGGCAGCTGTGATGGCTATCGCTCCCAAGGACATCTTCATTCCGAGGGATGATGGGACTTGTGGTCCCAATTTCGCGCTGGAGGTTAAATTACGTTCAAAATCAAACCTTCCCTGTATCAGCTTAAACGAATGGAAACAGTAATGTTCACATAATCAATCGTCTGTTGAAAATTGTGATTAGTTTAAACAGGTATTAACCCAAACGCCGTCCTACCTTGAATTATAAATATTTAATGACAACTACGCATGATTGCCTTCACCGACACTAAGCTCTACTGAAAAAAACTTTACTGAAGAAACTTAAACCACCAAACAACAACTGGCACGCGGCCACGAGCAAGGCACAAAAGCCCCTAAAAGAAGAGGCACAAGAATTACATGATATTGCACTGTTCTTTTAAACTGAAAAGATTCAAAATGTAAGTATACTGACAAAAGGGCGCAAGGTAACTCATCAGGATAGTCCCAAGGAAATGACGGGTTTGAACCCTTTACCCAATGTTGTAAATATGGGCCTTTAAACGTATCCTGTAACGGAATAAAGCGGACATATGTGGACACATCAAGCACTGAATCGTTGCATTAAGACAGGTGCTATCAACCAACCTAACTTAACCAATCAAGTCTATCGTTTAGGCCTGTAAGGGAACTATTTGTGAGGAAAATCATGCGTTGTTCCTTTTGTAGTAATCTTAATTTATCGCGATTGGTATCGCCAGACGGATTGATTTTCCAAAGAACACTCCACCGTAAGTCCTCTATTTTATGGATAAACTCTACCCAATGGTCTACCAAAGGGGCATTTTGAGTCCTATTCCTGATGCAGCTCTTATGTTCCCCTATTCTTGTTTTGATTTTCCGTTCTGTTTTTCCAATATACAATCGGTTACACGGACACCAAATTGCATAAATGAGCATCATGGAATTACAATTACTGAAATGTGTTTGCCGCCACGGAGTTTTGAGTCCCAGATTCACTTCTGTACTTCTAAAGGTAGAGCTACAACAAGCACAGTGACCGCAAGCTGAATGGCCGGCTAGTTTAGGAAAACCCCATTTTTCAGGGAGTGTACTTTGTTTTATAGTCCTCAAACTCACATCATTACGTGTGATTAGTTCCTTTAGGTTTCGACTTCTTTTAAACGCAACTATAGGTTTTTCAAGTGGTTTTTCCCCAGACTCCAAAATATTCCAATTTTTCAACAGGATCTTTTTAATCTGGTTGGAGAGATGGCTAAAGGTATTGACGAATACCAGTTTTTCATCATCTTTAGTCTTAGCTTTGTTTTGGTATTCCAAGAGCGCTTGCCTATTGTTGTTAAAGGCTCGCTTTTTTGCCAAATGTGTCAATTTGGCTGGATACCCTCTTGCAATTAGTCTTTTGCTTAGGCCCTCTGCTTCTTTTTTAAAGTTAGATGTTGAGGAACTATTCCTTTTCAAACGCAGAAACTGGCCTAGCGGTAGGTTATCTTTGACATGTTTAGGATGAAAACTCTCATAGTGTAAAAGGGAGTTTTTATCAGTTTGCTTATGGAACGGTTTAACACTAAGCAACTTGGTATTAGCATTAGATATTATCGTAATGTCTAAAAAGTTGAGTTCCTCATTACTTTGACTCATAGTAAACTTCAAAAACCGGTCTTGTACATTAAGCCACTTGTAAAACTCATCTAGTTCTTCTCTAGTCCCATGCCATATGACGAAAATGTCGTCTATATACCTTTTCCAAGTTCTGATCTTATGTCTAAAGGTGTTGGCTGATGATAAGATTTTATGGGTTTCAAACTGCTCCATATAGAGGTTTGCCACACTCGGTGCTAGGGTGGCCCCCATTGCCGTGCCTTGTATCTGCCTGAAGTACTCACCATTGAAATGGAAATAGCTCTCAGTGAGGGCCATTTCAGCGCACCATAATACAAATGACATAGGTACTGCAGATTCAGGGTATTCAGACAGAAGGCGTTCTTCCAGCATTTCTAATGAGGCTTGTTGAGGTATACTCGTATACAGTGCCTCAACATCTAGACCCACTAATAGTTCACAACTTGGATCGAAAGCTAGATTTTCCACCTCGTTAATCATTTGTATCGTGTCCTGTACGTAAGATTGCATTTTACGTACAAGGGGTTGAAGGAAAAAATCAGTGAACCTAGAAAGAGGTTCTAAAACTGAATTCACCCCCGACACAATCGGTCTTCCTGGTGGGGGTGATACATTTTTGTGGATCTTCGGCAGTGTGTAAAATTGCGGAGTCTGCGGTTTCACAGCACACAAGAAATCAGACTCATTCGTTGTAATCCACCCACGTTCTTTGGCCTTCATAACTTTCAGACGGATCCGTTGTTGTAGTTCTAGCGTGGGGTCACCTGGTAACGGTGTATAGCACTGCAGGTCGAGAAGTTGTCTATAGCATTCTGTTAGATAAGACTCACGATTCTGGAGTACTATTGCGCCCCCCTTATCTGCTTTGCGGATAATGATGGCTTTATTCTCAAATAGATCCCTCGTAGCTTTCTTTTCACGATTACTAATGTTGTGAAAAGTGGATCTCTTCTTTGCTTGTGACTCAAGATTCTTCAAATCACGCATTACTCTTCTCTCGAAGACCAATGCCTCTGCTGTTCTCTCGCTAGTGGGTACACAAAAATGAGATTTCATGTGAAGTCCTGTGGTTCCACTATCACTTTCAAATTGCTTGTCTTGAAAGTACTGTTTTAAATGAACTTTCCGCATAAATGAAAAGAATTCTTGTCGAAAAAGAAACTCGTTGTGCAGGTTCGTAAACACGAACCCCATACCTTTCTCTAACACTGACGTTTCATCATTTGTGAGTTGATGGGAGGAGCGGTTCACCACAAGGCCTGCATACTTCTTGTCACTCGTGCCTCTGGTTCCCAGCCCATTTGGTCCAGATCTAAAAAAGAAGACGACGAAGAGGCAGAGCCAGGACCTCGCGGGATGTTACTGCCTCTGTTACCGCGAGTCCCGCGATTTCCAGTATTTCTCCCACGATAGTTATTTCGCCTGTTGCTCTGTCCTCGTTTCTGGCCACCTCGATTAGTGCTAAGGTCACCATAATTACTTCCATCGCTAGAGCTAAACGAGGTATTTCGAAAGGTAACCCGTTTTTTGTTACCCATTCCTGGTGGATTGGAAGGGTCGTTTGGTTTGTAGTCATCAGCTGTGTAATAAAACGCTTTTTCATGTGTGAAATTCTGAATGTCTTTATTCAATCTCCTTACTCGATCTCTAAGTGTATCCTCCTTGAAAGCATTCATTTCTGCTAGAAGGGACTCTGCTTGTTTTTTATACAGATCGAGAGGGATTGTTTTTTTAATCTCTTCTTCCAGAGTCGAAAGCTCAATCAGGATTTTCTCTGACATTTCATTAGCCGTGTCATACATACAACATAAAAAATGTAGGCTCCTTTGGAACAAGGTATAATGTGGGTTGGACTGCTGTCTTGTGTATGGGACATGATCATCTGGGACTGCAGGGTGGGGATGATATGACAACTCGAGTGTAATGATATGGGATATAGTAAGCAAGGCAAAAGAAGGTGATATAGCATTGCTGTGTTAACTTGTTCAGATGGGACCCTGGGTGAGCGGGACATTGGTGGATGTGAGTAGTTTTCTTGGCGTGACTCGAGGGAGAGTTGTGATGCTGCACAATACAAGGTCAGACAAAGTAATCGAAGTATGTGGCATTGGGTGGTGCCACTAGATGTAAAGGTCAATTCATGCAGAATACAATGGTCAGCAAAGTGTGGAATCAATATATGCGACGGACTGTGTGCGGCTAGGTGCAGTATTCAAGTTGATCCCGTAGGCAAAGGGCAGCAGTAAACATAGAAAGTAAAAAATAAGAAACTGCACAGCCAGCTGATGTAACACTCCTGGATACAGCTGGCATGGGATAATTACACGTGCAAGTAGTTGAAGTCGTAAATGGAGACACAGCTGAACAATAGGCACACCGTGCTGGACAATCTAATCCACTACGTGCATTCAGTAATGTTGGGATATGGTTTAAAGAAGAAAACAGTCTAACAGGAATAGCCTTTATGGAAGTTCCACCCTCTTTGTTACTGATAACATCAGATTGGATCAATGTGCACTCGGGAGGATAGCTCAACGGCAACGTGCTTGCCTTGGAAGCAAGATGACACGGAGCAACATGGGTTCGATCCCCGGGTCCGCGCTTAGAAACCTCTGGGTATTAAGCGCGTTATAAATAACCTATCATATCATATATCATAATGTATTATTTAACCAGTGCCCTATTTTGCTCCCATTTCACTTTCTTGGCTGTTATCCCGCCCTTCTCCCTGGGGTTAATGCATCCTTTATCTCTAGGTTTTACTTCTGTCTCTTTTGCATTTTTCCAATGTCAGTATTCCTGCTCATGGTCAACTGTACTCTCCTTCTCTTTTTGCAGTTTGACGGGGAGCACATTGTGAGTGGTTCCTTGGACACATCGATTCGTGTTTGGGATGTTGAGAGCGGGAACTGTCTGCACACCCTTATGGGACACCAGTCATTGACTAGTGGAATGGAGTTGCGGGACAACACCCTGGTGTCAGGAAATGCCGACTCCACTGTGAAGATCTGGGACATCAAGACGGGGCAGTGCTTGCAGACATTGCAGGGTCAGTAACCTTTGGACGTTGAAGGGTACTTGTGAAACTGGCAGTTGACTGCATAGATTTGGGAGCAAGGAGGTTCATGGGCCGCAGTCAGTGATCAGGCTTGTCAATATTATTTTATTGACGGATATTTTTATTTAATATATGCAGGGAGTACTGTTTTGACATCTCATCTGTGAGATCTTTAAGACAAACTTCAGTCCTACACTCACTGCAATCAAAATTAGACTCTCCAGCTCTGTTCTAGTTGTGTTCGAATTACACTTTGTGTTTGCTTATGAACTGCATTATAAAGCACTGGAGATGTCTGGGAAAGTGTGGGGAGAGTATCGGGTGTGGGGGGCGGGCTGTATTGATATTTTGCCACACTATAGATCTGGCATATTTTTTAAAACCATCTGAATGAGAGCACTGAAATGGTGTATGTAGTTAATGGAGTAAGTGTCTTGAAGGTGCCAGTTCCTAGCATTTTCTTGGTGTTACATTGCTCTTCCTAAATGTCCCTGAATTTATCTTGTTTGAATTTAAATGCATTTGCACAAGAAAGCACACATCTGGAACATGAGGTGGCATGACTTTGTGTTGGTAAAACATGTTGAAAGTAGATATTTATGTACATTGCAATACTATGATAGTCTGATCACATTTTCTTTATTTCAGGCCCCCAAAAGCACCAGAGTGCCGTCACTTGCCTACAGTTCAGCTCCAAGTTTGTTGTGACAAGTTCAGATGATGGCACGGTTAAACTCTGGGACCTGAAGACTGGTGATTTCATACGTAACCTGGTTGCTCTGGAAAGCGGCGGCAGTGGAGGAGTGGTTTGGCGAATTCGGGCTTCCAATACTAAGCTAGTGTGTGCTGTCGGGAGTCGAAATGGCACAGAAGAAACCAAACTGCTAGTGCTGGACTTTGATGTGGACATGAAATGACAATATGCAACCTTTGGGAATGTATTTACCCGAGTGCTCACATTGTGATGAGTGGCTGAGCCCTGGGGGATCGGAGTGTCAGGGTCTTTAGTAGAGGGTCCTCCTGCGTAAGGAAAGCAGTCCTCATTCACAGAGATGTGTTAACCCACATGGTCAACGCATGGAGAGCTTTTCCCAGCAGTGGTACTGACTGCGGAAACAAGAGGTATCCAGTCCTCCCATCAAAACATCAAGTCAGCACGCACCTAACCCTCCCTAAAAGAAAGAGCGATACTGCACAAGATGATGATTTCTTCAACTGTCTCCCATCTTTCTTCTATGGTCTAGGAGGAATAACAAAATTCCTGCTCTGAACTAAGGTGTCTTAGGTTACTTCCTTTAGGATACCGATCGATCTTACTGAGGAAACACATAAGTTGTGTTGGAGATGGTGCTGCTCTAAATAAAGCAGCCCACACAAGGCACCACCACTGCTCAGCAGAGCCCTTAGATCTGTGCCCCAGATGGCACTCTTGGAGCCGGTCATTGGAAATCGTGTTCAGAAACCTCCCAAGCAGACAGTGTTTAGCTGTTGTTTCCAGACAGTAGCTTACCAGTCATGTCTCTGAAGTACGAAGCTTTATCCTGTTTTTGCCACAACTTCTAATTGTACATGGGCTTTGCTGGCAGAGCCGGGTTGGTGGCAAAGGGAGTGGGCAAGTGGGCGTAGGTTCCGGGGGACATTGTGTTTGGAGCCATTGACCTTAGATCTAACACCAAACGTGGCTGCATGGAGACTACATTGACACACCTGATACAGCCCCAGTTGGATTTCCTGATCTAGACATTTAACCAATGCTTCAAGTCAGAAAGTCTGTGTGCAGTTATGGCATCTGTCCCTTCCCCACAATAAACTTGGGTCTTATTGGACGGAAGAGACGACTACCCGCCATTGTCATGAAGTATTCAGCTGGAGACACTATTGTGTTAATTTAACACCTCTTTTAAACAGATTGTATATGTGAGAGCCATAGCTGGATGTCTCCCTGCACTTTGAGGGAGATATGTGTAAAATAATGTAAAGCATGTTTTATACATAAATATGTGTATGTATATATATATATATATATATATAATATGAAATAAAATAATATATTTCTGTACGCCACCCGATACCGTAGTCGTTGCGCATGAGTGATGATGAGCAGTGCTATAAGTGCCTTGATTTGAAGCCTTCTTTTATTAGGCTTGTGAAAGATCACAAGTACAGATGCAGACTAGATGTGACTTGGCAACTGTGTACCCCACCTTAGCACTGAAAGCTGGAAGGGTCAGCCTCGCCAGCCTTGGCGACTTAATGAGTTTTTGATGTGCAACTGTTAAGTAAGAATTGCTGCAGTCACACTGTGTGAGACTACACAACACCTATCTGCTTGGTATTAGGTAACCCACCTTTCGTTATACGTCTGTAATACACAGGTTGGTAGTGTGACTGAACTGCCAGGCCTATCTCAAGAGGGTTAAATGTGAGCTGTACAAATGAAATCCGTAAATACAAGTAACACCTACACTTAAGGTTTCAGTTATAAATCATTTTTTATTTATCAGCTTTTTTAATGGGCATTCTTTAAAAAAGCAATTCATTGTAACAGTGCAAATACACTTTAAAATGACTTTTCATTCCTACACCCTGAGGTGACTTCAATCGCAAGGACAGTAATGGCATTTATGTATCACACTTTTTATAGTTTGCAGATTCTGAGGTTGCAGAAAGGAAAGGTTAGGGAAGGAAAATGTGAGGACAACTAAATCTTCCAGAAGATGTGAGGACAACTAAATCTTCCAGTGAAATCTAGATAATCCTTTCCCAGCAGTAACCGTATACACCACGCTACCACCTGATGAGGGACAAACCGTATCAAATCAATGGACTAGAAGAGTCTTCAGGGAGCCAAGAACGCCAAAGTCAATTGAAACGCAGTTGACGGATCTGTTGCACTTCTTAGTGTTGTTTGGTATTCATATAGCGCCCCATATATCATTGGTATGACCTATAAACCCTTGTAGGTTGAACTACTCTTGGACAGTAGTAGAGGTCAGTTGAGAGAGTCTGGTAGAATACAGTGCTTGGGTGCACTCAATATGTGTGCAGCCAGTGTGATTTGCGTGATGGTGGTTGCATCCTGACACTAGGTGCAGTGGTAGCGAGAGATCAGTCAAATGTGTGCAGTGTTGGGCAATGTTTTTATGCAGTACCCTTTGGGACCACTACACACAACTAGGAGTACAGGTGTAAGCAAAACCAACCTTTGGTATAAGACTGTACTACACAGTTTTGTGGTAGCGCGGTTGAGCAGTCAGGCTTATCTCAAGGGGGAATGTGAGCTGGAAGGGTGTTACACAGAGGTCTATAATTACAAGTATTCAAATAGACTCTTATACTCAAGGTTTCTTGGTAAAACACATTTTTATTTATTCCACGGTCATTTATAAAACTTTCGCTAGAAGGAGGCAATCGAGATCACACAAAAATATACTTCAGTTCTTCACAAGATCAGGTTCTGAAACATTTAAACTTCTTTGGAGGAGCAAAATGGCATTCAGAGCATTTGACTAGGAGCAAAAAGGCATAAGTTAATAAAACAAATATTAGTTACTCTAAAACAGTGCAAATAGTGTGTTCTCCAGAGGTGTTGATTCAATGCAATAGTTTAGGCCAAAGTCAATGGGCTAATGTCTTGTATAGGATAAAGCAGTTCTGGGAGTTAAGCGGAAAAGTCTTTGCCAAAGTTCTCAGGAGTAGTTCGTAAAAGATTGATTCATATGTCGAGTCACAAGCTGACTAGGCCTGCAAGTTGCCTAAGTTTCACACACTTTCGCAGTGAGAGGTAAGTTCTCTCGGTCGGGTTTTCACAGTACCTTAAAATGAAGAAAAAGATGCAGCTGAAGACGTCTGTTCCTGGCAGTTCCTGCAGATCTCGCTGTTCCTGAGCCTCAGTCGTGGGGACAAGAGAGAGGACGTTGGGGGACTCCTGCACTGGGACTGGTCAAAAAGCTGGCAAAGGCAAATCTTCGATTCTGGTAGCTGTAGTTAAGCACACAAACTGGTGTCCTTCTCCCTGGCTATTCGGTTTCCTGCAGCACTCTGAGGAAAATACAACCAGCTCCGAGAATGGTATCAAGGTGGGGCTTATGAGTTGATTGGTCCCACCAACTCAAAGGGAGAAGTCATCCTTGAAGGGTTTCTCTGTCAATGAACTTGGTGATTCGGTCCTGCAGCAGGGCTTCACCAGGCAAACCAACGAGGAGTTGCAGCAGCCGTCCTCTTCAGCTAGTCTTTGTTTCTTTCATTCCAGTGGTCGACTCTGCCTTCCAAGCCAAGAGACTCTCCTTTTAAACAGTTTCCTCCCATTCATTCCAGCCTAGCTGTCACTCACCCAGCAGGGTGGCTGTCCTTGCTGTACAATCAGCCAGCCAATCACGCCAGAGTGCCTTTGGGTATCCTAGGAGACCAAGCACAGGGAGTTTCAGGCACTTCACGCCCACCCCAGACAATCGGGCGGCAGAGGCGGTCTTCAGTCCTGAAGCCCACCAAAGGCGTAGGAACAAAGGGACCAAACCTGGTTTGGCACGCAGAGACAAACTCTAGAAGGACCTTTCCAAAAAGAAATGGTGAAAAAAAGACGACCGGTACCCGTTTAAACAAAGGAGGCTCAGATGCCATCTTGAAAAACATGGCTCCCGCAACTTAACGCTACCGGTGTTCGCGGTCGGGAAAAATCATGGTAGTTTGTTGTAAAACCACTGCCACCAGCCATTTCGAGAGGAAAGGGTAGCAATTGACTGCTACATGAGTTTCTAGTCATATGGGATACTAGGTAACCCCTCCAGCACTCTATTGTAAGATAGTGTGTGCTGGGTCTAGGAATTATGAAAAGACTAATACAGTCAATTTCTCTTTACTTTCGCTGGGAAACAGTAGTTTATCCCAGAGAAGGTATTTAAACCTTGGGAGAACCTGAAACGGCTTCCCCTGTGTCACTGCACTGAGGGTGCTTTGTGACACAAATGAAAAGGTGATGCATAAGGAGTTATCTAAAACTCCATAATCGAAGAACACAAAGGTAAAACACACATCAAAATACATGAGTGGGGGAAAAGGTTCACACACTCTCCAGGATAAAAAGTCCTCAAAATCCAGCAAAGTTGCTTGGGGTCTTTAAGGTGAAGGGAATTATCACATTTATGAGAATTCTTCCTAACATGCAGTCAAGTAGCTGGTCTCCGAGACAGCACTGTGGCTGCATTAGGCCTGTGTGGGAATTGTGTGTGCAGCTAGGCGATTTTGTTTGTGGTGTAGAACTCTGTTCGAACGGGTTGTTGAGGTGTTCATGGAGAAGTGTTGGTACGTGTGCAGCTAGGCCGAAATCGATAGTGGGGAATAGCTGCGCTCTATTGTTCATTGGTGTAAAGTGAAGAGTCAGCATAGTTGTAGGAGAGGTGACTGTCTGGAGTGTATGGTGTACTCTTAGGAGCTTACTTTTCCTGATTACCTTCTGGGTCTGGATGAGCTGGCAGTGATCGTCCTCATGTTTCGCGGTATTGGGACTCTGAGGTAGATTCACAGGTTGGACCGGAGTAAGTTATGATTTGCACGATCAGCGGGTCATTATTCTTAGGCTCAGCGCTATGTGTCAGAGAGCCCATTTTCCGGGTGGCTGGATGTGGTTTATGGTGGGTTACAGGGTAGGTCTTGGCAGGATACTGGTTATAGGTCAGGATATATCTTGCTGCAATGTAGTCCTACCAAGGCAGTGGTGCGAAATGACAGGCAGGACAAAGACATTGTAGAGCCCGGTTATTTGATGCCTTGGGGGGGTCCCATCTTTGGTATGCAGCCGGGCAAGGTAGTGCGTGAATGGGTATGATAAACCTGATGGCACGAGAGGCTGCTCGGATTGTCTAGTACTATGGGCAAGCGTAGAGTTTGGTAGATGCATATTTTAGAGTCTACAGGACAGTAAGGGTGCGAACTGTGGTTTCACAGTTCCTAAATCATCCTTGATGTCTTATTGCTCTGTTTCTGTGGTCCCTTCCCTCGGTATCCCTAGGAACACTTGTTGTCCAACTGTGATTACTTTCCAATCTAATGTCATTGAACTCATGACTCTATAATAACGGTGAATTTTGGCGGCCTTGGCCATGGTTTACGGAAAAGGGCAGGCTTTTAGAGCTTGACGGAACGCCATGTAGTCTTGTCTTGGGTGTTTTGAATGTGAGGAGGGTCTGAGTTCCATAGAGTTGGAGCCAGGGATGAGTAGGCAGACCCTCCAATCCTGGTTCAATTGGAGGCTGGAATCAATAGTAAGAGGGCCGTGCTTGTTAGGCAAGAATTGATGTAGTAACACTGTGTGAGACTACACAACACTTGTCTTCTTGGTATTAGGTAGCCCACCTTTTGGTATAGGCCTGTACTACACTCATTGGTAGTGTGACTGAGTGGCCAGGCCTATCTCAAGAGGGATAAATGTGAGCTGTAGCAATGAAATTCACAAATACAAGTAGCCAAGTAACACTTATACTCACGGTTCTTTTGAGATGCTTTTTGCACACCTCCTACACCCAGAGGTGACTTCATTCACAAGGACACCTTCACGTGCTCAGCGAACACATGAGGGCTGGAACCCTCTTACGCAGTCATCACCAGGATCAGCTGTGCTATTGAGCTTAGGATACCACAGGAGGACATCAACAGCAAAGCCTACTTACTTTGTGCCCCGCTGAGGAAGCACCTGGGATCTTCCAGCCTTCCATCTGAAAGAAGAGAACAGCTCCGAACGAGTTTCTGGCGTTCAGCGGACTGAGTTGCCTTCACGGAGCACTGAGCTCTTTAGTTTTTTGAATTTCGCAGGCCATTTGCAAGATGGCTAACACGACTACTTGTCTTGCCTGAAGCTGAAACCAGCATTCATTGGGCCTATTCTGATTGGCCAAGCTCTGCTTTATTAGCTTATGAGGCTAACCGGCAGGCAGAAGCCGGGACATGCCTCTAAAGGGCCGCTCTTAAGTGCCTGTCGGTGCCTGTCTGGGCCTTATGTGCCTTGGGCCACCTTCTCTGCCCAGTCTGTTCGCCATCAGATCTGGAAAAATAGCCTACTTTGCATCTGCCGTAAGTGAGTACATGACTGTTTTGACTGTTGCTGCTTTGACCCACTTGGGTCTTACTAGTGCGCAGGCCGTAACAAAATATAGTACTCCATCACAGCCTTGCATATGTGGTATATTTTGATTTGCATGCCGCCTATCACACCTTGCCATACTTGCCCGCATGTTTCCTACACGTTCCCATGATCTCTGTACTCCGATGCAGTGTTAACGTTTTCTAGCACTGCTCTAGCTTGTTGCTGCGGCCAGCACTTAGACATCTAGTCTCACAATGCGCATGTAAATCTCTGTCACGATGATACCTGACGTAAAGCCCAGCCTTTCACGCGGTATATACCGCTAGCATCTTCGCCTTAATAGAAGCAAAATTAGCTCTCGTATTTTACCTGATGTCATACGCATTTTTTATCTGTACCACTAACTGGCCTTACTCTCAGTATTAGTATTGGAGAGCACCTGCTGTAGTTATGCAACATTACATGGCTACATTAGCTCACCCGAACTGAGCAGCCCCAGGCTTATGTTCTCTGGCAACGTTTGGTCCGATGTGGGTGTCTGCGCCCCTACATCCTTTCTTCACTGTCCATCTAACTCTGCAAGTGCCCCCGCTTTGTCTAGCAGCCCTCCCACAGGCACTTCAGTGTTGGCATCATAGTATCCCCATGAGTCACTAGTGCTAGTCACATCACCTGAGACTAGAAGCAATACTGCCATCTCATCGCCAGCAATCACCCATAATGGCTAGTAATCCACCGAACTCTGAGGACATTGCCCCCACTCACTTCCTGCCCTCTTTCTTCTGCAAAGCGCCTGTTCCACTTCATCCCTCTCCTTGCACCCTCCCTCTCGCTTCCAACACATTGGTGAGCAGACTGAACTGGTTAAGGAGCCGCACCTACTGCATCTATCGCACACTCACCCTATCTCAGCAGCTTTCAACTCTAAGCGAACAATAGGTCACGCGCTCCACTGGGTGCCCTCACTACATGTGACTCCCAGCCCTAGGATGAACTCTAAGATCGCCCGCTGTTAGGCATAGTTTGAATGCAGTACCCTCTGGGAACACTACAAACAACTATGCCTACAGGTATAGGCAACCCAACCTTTGGTATAAGCTTGTACTACACAGTTTTGGTAGCGTGTTGAGCAGCCAGGCTTATCTCAAGAGGGGAAATGAGAGCTGTAGTGGAGTTACACAAAGATTCACAATAACAGGTATTCAAAAACTCCTACACTCACGGTTTCTTGCATAAATACTTATTTTATTTATCAGTCAGTTATAAAGCCTTATTTAGAAGGGAGCAATATACTAGTAACATACAAATACACTTCAGTACTGTACACTCAAGAGTTTCTCAATCCGACAAGACCATTTTGCGATGGCCCCCAGACACAACCTACACCCATAGCTGACTTCAGTAACAAGGGTGCTGGGGACATTAGTATCTTACTGTTGGCATTCAGAACACTCTTAAAAAGTTGGTAAAAGGCAAAGGTTATTAGGATACAAACAACAAAGATTCAGGGCAAATACTTTCAGATAGCACTTAGAAGAGTCATTCAATTCAAATAGGCTAAGCCAAAGTCAATGGGCAAAAGCATTTGTATAGGATGCAGCACTTCAGGTAAGTAAATTGAAAAGTCTATGCACAAGTTCTTAGGAGTCTTTGATAAAAAGAAGAATCAAATGTAGGGCCACAAGCTGATTAGACTTGTGGATTTCAGAAGTTACAAGCACTTCCACAGTAAATGGTAAGTTCTCTTGGACTTGTTTTACAGTACCTTGGTAAAGAAGAAAATATGCAGCTGGTGACTTCTGTTCCTGTGCAGCTCTGCAGATCTCACTGTTCCTGGGCCTCAGTGTTGGGGACAAGAGGGAGGACGTCAGGGGGGGGGGGGGGGGGGGCGACTCGTGCACTGCACTGGCACTGTCAAAACTGGCAACCAGCAAACTTTACTTTCAGTGGCTGTTTCGCGTTTCAGCAATAAGTGTGGTTCCTGGCTGTCAAGGTGGACTGTCCTTACTTCTGGAGTCCCGCACTCTGCTGTGGGGGCTCAGGCTTGGTCAGTCCTGCTTCATAGGAGTCCGGAGGATCTTCCAAATGCTTTTAGACCAGCTTAAAAGTAATGCACACAATCTGGTGTCCCTCTCCCTCGCTATAGGATTCCTGCAGCAACTCTGAGGAAATTCAACCAGCTACGAGATGGGTGTCCATGTAGCTTACTTTGGAGTTGATTGGTCCCACCAACTCAAAGGGAGAAGTCGTCCTTGCAAGGGCTTCTCTGTCGACGCAAACTTGGCAAGTAGTCACTGCAGCAGGGCTTCACCGGGCAAACGAACGGTCCAGAGTTGCACCAGGCGTCCTCTTCAAGCTCTTCTTCGTTTTCTTTGTCCAGTGGATGACTCTGCCTTCCAAGCCAAAAGACTCCTTTTATTCAGTTCTCTCCCATTCATTCCAGCCTAGCTGTCACTCACCAAGCAGGGTGGCTGTCCTTGCCGGACAGTCAGCCAGCCAATCACCACAGAATGCTTTTGGGTCTCCTAGGAGACTAAGCACAGGGTGTTTCGGGCACCTCCCTCACTTCCTGCCTACCCCAGACACTCTGGAGCCAGAGGCGGGTTTCTCTCAGAAACCCCACCAAAGCGAAATGAACAAAGAGACCAAACCTGGTTTGGTGCGCAGAGAAACACTCTAGAAGGTCTTTGAAGATGGCGGCTCCCGCGGTTACTTTACCGGAGCTGCAAACGTTTGCGGTAAATGCAAACCAAGGTAGTTCAAAACGAAACCACTGCCACTAGCCAGTCAGTTGAGGAAAGGGTAACATAAAAAATGTTACATGAGCATTTAGACACGGGGATACTAAGTAACACCTCCAGCAGTCTATTGTAAGATAGGGTGTGTTGGGTCTAGCAAGTACAATGCTAAGTAACCTCAAATTCACTTTACTGCTCTGGGAAACTGTAGTTGATCCCAGAGAAGGTATTTAAACCTTCGGAAATCTGGAAGACTTCCCTGTGGCACTGCCCTGAAGGTGCTTTGTGATACAATTGTAAAAGATGATGCCTGTGGAGTTGGTTAGACTTCATAACCAAAAAGTGTATAAAATCACATTAAATTACATGAGAGAGTGGGGGAAAAAGGGTCTCGCTCTCTCCAGGTAAAAAAAATAAAGTCCTCAAAATCCAGAAAAACTGCTGGGGGTCTCTAAGGTGGCATTAGCATTCTCTCTAACACCCGCCATCTGCCAGCGAAAATTACCAAAACTAAGCCAGAAAACAGTCCTCTGCAATTTGCCCTAATTAATGCTAGATCTATTTCAGCACATGCAGTAGAAATCCATGATCTTTTCTCTAACCTGGACCTGGATGCGTTAGCCGTTACTGAAACATGGCTTTATGAGGCATCCGGTGCAGCCATTTCACTAGCCCTCCCTTCATGGTACACAATCCTTCGTCAAGACTGGCCTATGGCGAAAGGTGGGGTTGTTGCCCTCAAAGTCGAAGAAACATTAGCCATTAGACAAACCGCTTCTGGTCTAGGTGGCAATGTAGACTCCCTTGCTATCAAACTGGCAATCTCACTGAATACTACGATTGCCATTCACATTGCATACCGACCTACGGGCCCACTATTAGACTTCCATGATAATTGAATCCACCTGCTAGGGGAAAACCTAAAGAAAACCTTGAAATCCGTTCCCCTTGGGGACTTCAACCTGGGCTTCAATGCCCCCACACCCTCGGCTCCAGTCAGATGCTCTCGTAACCTCACTGAGAAGATCCTCCCTTTCCTGGATTCCCCCGCTCTCAAGCCTCCGTTTTCACCAGACCCCGATGTATTGGCTGAGATATACAACTCTACAATGAAAACTGTTGTGGGAATCCATTACCCCTCTTGAGAATAAGAAAGAAAAAAAGAGGAAACATGCTAACTCATGGTTCTCAGATAAGCTCAAGGAACTACGCACACTTGCGCACAACGCGCTCAGCAAATGGCAAGCTGCACCACCCTAAATGCCTACAAAGCACTTGCCGCACAATATAAAGAATTAATTCTAGCAAATCCAACAGTCTACAACACCAGGATTTCCAATGCAACTTCTGAATCTAAAGAACTCTTTGCCATCTTTAAAGAACCAGTCACAAGTACACGTTTTATGAAAGATGAAATGTAGTGCAAAGGGAATTGTATGATCGGACAGGGAAAAAGGGTCCGACCATACAAAAAGACTGAAAAATGCTACCACCAAAGGTTCGAACACCAAAAGTTTGAACCTTTGGTGGTAGCATTGAAGGTAAGTAGAAAAAAAAGACTGCAGGGGTGTCCCCCGCAACACCCCGCCCACTATACTCAGTGGAATAGTGAGTGGGGCGTTGCGGGGGACACCACCGCAGCACACCAGAAAAAAAAAAGGGCTGCGGGGTGTTGCAAGGGACACCCCCGCAAAACACCTGAAAAGAAAACGGGGGCTGCGGGGATGTCCTCCTCAACACCGAGCTCAGTATACTGTGTGGTATAGTGAGCTGGGGTTGCGTGCGACACCTTATGGTGTGGGTGGGGGTGTTGGTATGTAGGGGTTTTGACTGTGTGTTTGCATGGGAAATGTGCAAACCTTTTGTGGTTCGCACATTTCTCATGTGAACTTTTCCGTCGCTGACTTCCATGACGGAAAAATCACACAAATCCTGTGCAAAAAGGTCCAACCCGCCATGATTCATAAAATCGAGCTCTTGCAGGACAAGATCAATGCCCACCACAAGGCATTGACCATAGCGAGGGCACCTGCGCCACTAGCAACCAGTTTAGAAAGCAAAAAGGAAATACTCTTCTCTTTCAGAGAAATATCAGAGCGAGAAGTGCTGGACATCATTTGGAAAATTAAACCCTCCAACTACAAGGGTGATTCCTGCCCAGCCAACCTCATTAAAGAGTGTGCTGACTCGTTAGCCCCACTCCTGACAGCATTCATTAATGCTTACTTCAGGTCAAATAGGGTCCCCGACTGCCTGAAGGAAGCTTGAGTCTGCCAACTTCTAAAAAAAAAAAAAAAAAAAACTATCCCTAAATCCCCAACAACTATAGACCCATTACTTCGGTCCCATTCCTCCTAAAAATTCTGGATAACGATGCCTATGCACAAATCCAGCAGTTCGTAGAAGCAAACAGCATACTGGGGGAGAGGCAGTCTGGTTTCCGCCCGGGCCACGGAACGGAATCCGCCCTCAGTATTCTTAACCTTAGCTTGCGCCGCATCTAGATAGAAATGTGATTAGCATGTGCCACACTCAGGATTCTTAACCTTCGCTTGCGTCGCATCTAGATGGAAGTGCGGTTGTTGGCATGTGCCACACTTAGAATTCTGAACTTTAGCTTACGCCGCATCTAGATAGAAATGTGAATGCCAACATACACCAAACTTGGAATTCTGAACCTTAGCTTGCGTCGCATCTAGATAGAAATGTGAATGCCAACATACACCAAACTTAGAATTCTGAACCTTGGCTTGCGCCGCATCTAGATAGAAATGCGATTGTCAACATACACCAAACTTCGAATTCTGAACTTTAGCTTGCGCCACATCTAGATGGAAATGTGATTAGCATGTGCCACACTCAGGATTCTGAAGTTTAGCTTGCACTGCATCTAGATAGAAATGTGAAGGTCAGCATGTGCCGCACCTAGATGTATTCCCATAATTGCAAGGACAGAAATATTCTCTATATTCAAAGAACTTACAACTCCCGCTTCCAGCCCTGGTGAAATCATCAAGGATGAAGCTTGGTGCACAGGCATCCAGACTGCCCTCCTCAACAAAGTTGAAACACTCCAAAACAAAATAGTATCACAGCGTAAAGCTCTCCATACCCAAAACACTCCTCCCACACCCTCCACTCACAACCCTCACCCACAAACACCCCTTTTCGCCTTCAGAGAAGTCACAGAGCTGGAAATCTTCGACATTCTTAAAAACATCAAACCTTCCACCTGCAAAGGGGATATCTGCCCACCTACCATTATCAAAGAATTCGCTGAATCACTCACCCCCATCATCAGCATTTATCAATGCCTCATTCTCATCTGGATTCGTACCACAATGTCTTAAAGAAGCATGGGTTTGCCCGTTTTGAAAAAAACCCTCCCTCGAGACCTCCTCCCCCAATAACTATTGACCCATCTGTTAGGCAGAAACCTGTGCAGTTCCCTCTGGGACCACTGCAAAAGATTTACAACTACAGGTGTTTGGCAGTAAACCCACTTGGTAGCAGTCTGTACCACACAGATTCACTTGGTAGCTGTGGCTGAGCAGTCAGACTTCCCTCAAGAAGAGTTAGGCAGTATACAGAGTATTCACAATAGGTCAAGAGAACACAATAGAACAAGTAAACACTGACCAGGGCTTGGTGTAAAAGAGATAATTATTTATTTAAAACCACATCTTGAAAAACACACAGGCACGAATAGTAAGCAATTCAAAAACACGGTCACTAAAAGATATACACTCCCTTAAAAGAATATTAGACAAGTCTTAAGTAAAGCCCCACTTATTTTCAGACAGCGGTGAGCGCTTAACGTAGATGGCACTCTAATAATTCTTTTAAAAAGGGAGAGAAAAGCAGAGAATAAATTGAAACGGATCCCAACACTTTTTCACGAACACAACAAGAGAGGAAGGCAAAGTAACGCCGTGAATTCAGAGTCAGTAGGCCGGATCCGAGGTGTCTAAGGTCACACGATTGCAGTGCACAAAAGTCTTGTAACGGTTCAAAAAGGAGTTGGAAAAAAGAAAGGGACCAGTTAGAGGGTCAAGGCAGCCAGCCCAGTCCAGAAGGTTAAGGGGTTATTATTACCTTGTAGCAATCTTTAGAAAGGGAGGCCTGGCGGAAACGGTACCTTAAAGTGGTGAGAACACTCCAGCGGGGGCAGTTGTTCCTGGCAGCGCATGCAAGTCGGTGCTTTGTCCGGGGGAAGAGACGATCTCGTCGGGGAGGAAGACAGGAGTCCGTTGCACTGCCAAGGAAGAAACCAGCTGCAGAGTTTCTCAGGTACAAGGAGCGGTCCGTTGATTCGCGGTTCAGTTGTAAGTGGCTATCCAGCTGCCGGGGTGCTTGGCACGGGCTGTTCGACCACAAACCGGTCTGGGATGCGAAGAAAAGAAGGTAAACTGGTTGTGCCCACCAGTCAGGGGGAATAAGCCTCTCCAGCCGGGAGATCTTCTCTGTCGTCGGGAAGTGGTGAGTCGGTTCCAAAGGCCTCCACCGGTGGTGTCGTGGTGGTGGTAGGTCAGCTCAGCTTCTCCCTTTTTGGATTCTCAGGTCCTGTGGCGACTTCTGAAGTTCCCGGGAAAGTGCCCGTAGCGGACGGCGACCGCCAAATTGCTACTGCAGGAGTCCTCTAAACATCCTCCCTCCTGTCCCCGTGACTGAGGCTCGGTAACCCAGGATCTGCATCGCTGCAACTGGACAGAAACCAGCACGACCACTTCTTCAAACCAGAGGTACGGTTTAGACTTGGGGTACTTACCTTGGTGCCTTTAGCTGTGCTTGTCTCAGTTGAGACTTGCAGTGGCTACTTTTATTATAGTTGATTTCAGCTCTACCCCCCACAAGTGTAACAGCTTGTGAACATAAAGTGTTTTACAAAAACTCTAAATTTGTGAAATACTTATTAACTACGAAGAGCCTTAGCTCCATAGACTGTGCTCCAATTGACCTTTGCTGTCCTGGCTCTCTGCAGAGTCTTCTAGTCCATTGACTGATATTTTCTGTCCCTCTGAGGTGATACTGCTGGGAAAGGTTTTGTCTAGACTTAGTTGGAAGATCTAAGTACACTCACATACCCCGAGAACCTGTTTAACCCTTTTCCTTCCTTTAGCCTTTCCTTTCTGCAAAACTTACTAGTGATATATAAATGCCATTATTTATTTGTATTTATAAAGCGTACAAACTGCCTTGTGGCGCTGTTACATTTGGTTTACTTAGTTACATGAGTAAAGCAGAACAGGAAAAGTTAAACACATTTACCATATATTACATGAAAACAGATGCATGGTGACCTAAGCATGTTGGTTCAGTGGTTACGGGTCATGTGACTTAGCTGTAGGGACACAACATGGACAGCTTGGAGCACAGTGAAACAGTACCTTTATAATTACAATGAAAGTAAGGGATGTATGGTTTAAGGGCTCCACTGTTTCAGGGGAACTGGGTATTGTAGGCTAGGACATTTATTTGTACAATTACGATTCTTTCGCTGAGTGATGGAGCAGAAGGGCAAGGGTGGACGGAAAGCATTCTAATCTAGTTGAAGAGTTGAGTCTTAAGCGCTTTGCAAAAGACTGCGTATGAGGTTTCATTCCTGAGAGCAGTGGGAAGAGCATTCCAGTTTTTAGGCACTAGGTATTGGAAACTAGCACCCCCTCCTTGGATCTTTTGAAGGCGGGGGACAGAGATAAGGTTAGTGTGTTGCGTATGTGTGGGTCTAGATGAGGTGGCAGGTAGATTTTATTCTGATGGTTAACGGGAGGCTGATCTGATGGGGAGAGGCACTTGTGTGGGAAGGCCATGGTTTGGAATAGAATTTGATCTTTCACATGCAGCCAATGAGCATCCCTTCTATTCTGTGAGAAAGAGGTTCTCCTTTGGGGATGCTTAGCACCGCTCTGAGGGCATCGTTTTGCGTGACCTGTAATCTGTGGAGATTAGCAATGATGGAGTAGGGGGAGAGATGCGGTGTAAACCCTTTTGACTGTGTTCCTAGGGAATGCATTTGTGAGGTACACATTTTGTAGAGTAATTTGAGCAGAATCTAGTTGAGCAAATGTGTTCGTATTGCATTCAGAGCATTCAGTAGGCAGTGCTATAGAAGCTACAAGGCTAGCAGTAGTATGTGAGTAGCAATGGCCGCTATAAGGCTGGCGGTGGCAGCTACTTTCTGTAATGTTTAGTATTAGTCTGTGGAAACTGTGGATCCCCTTAGAGGGCATGCGCACATCTGTACTACAGCAAAGTATTGTGTACATGTGAGTTGTAAACTGGCTGCAGCCATGTGGTGAGTTAGGCGATTTTCCACTACCGCCTATGACAATTACAGGTAAGGGAAAATACTGACCTCACAGACTGCGCACTTTCCTGTCATATGCTTTTAGTCATTCATGTGATTCATGGAATCATAACTCAAAATGATAATGAAAAAATTAAATGAACACTTGAGTCAGGATAGGTATCAGTGCCTCTGTATTATTATGCATACAGATTAACGTGTACTACTTTCTGTAGTATTGTTCATACAGAGTGGTATTAGCTTCCAAAAATTGATTTACATTCAAATTTAAAGACTGTAAAGAGCACAACACATCTCAAGTTAAAAGATATGAAGAACACAACGACACGCCAAGTTAGAAGATATGAAGAACACGACACGCCAACACATGTTTCAACCCAAAAAACAGGTCGTCCTCAGGGCGTATATCTAATTAGTGATAAGTCAAATTATATCTCAATTGTTAATCTGACAATTATTGTTCAAACATTTTATCAATTCTTTTTCTTAAGGTAATGGATGAGGAGACAAAAACCGGAGAGGCGGGTGGGAAAACAAACACAAAAGAGAGAATCATTAAATGAGTGACCTTTTTAGACCACTAATTCCTCAAACTTGTGAATTTACAGCATTAAAATTTCCAAAAGTAACATTATTTAAACAACATATGGTTGTTAAAACATTATTCCACAGATTCAATTTCAGTATGTCGGTTTATCCCTAGGAGCACAGCAGGTTTTGGTACAAGTAGGACGGTAAAAACTGATTATAATTACCTATGCGTGGGGCTGTAAAAATTCTATCCTGTAGCTGTTCATTTAGAGCATGAGCAATTGGATAACTCTTAAATATCAGATCGGCGTAACGGTTTGTTTTAAGCAACTGAAATTAGAAAAAAACATATTTGGCACATGAGTTGCAACTAAGTTTGTATTGGCTATTCCAATAGTTATATTTCATTGGTTAGTAAGCGAATGAGCATTTACCTGAGCAGTGTTTCGCTATCTTTAATAGTCGACCGCTTTGCTTATGCAGTAATTGAGAGCCGGTTTCCCTCTTACAATTTTATATATGGCCGTGATCTGTAAAGGTTAGGTGAAAGGACAGATAAAGTCCTAATCAATGCCCAGGTCTAGTGTTTCAAAGGACAAGCATATTTATTTCCTTAAAATCACATTATCCACGTGAGAAAATACTGTGCACTCACCGGCAAGTGTCTAATGGTAGCGCACACAATGGCGAACGCCGTCGGGCAGTGGATCTGCATCGGCAGGCAAGATACGGAACTAAGCAAAAAGTGTCCGGCCAGGTGACTTGGCACGTGGCCCCCATTGCTAAGTACTTTTAAAACCAGTTCTGTTTACATGGATGACTGTGCGTGATCCATACGGATAGGTTTCTGATCTTGTGTAAAGGAACAAGTTTGGACATGTTTGTTTCTGAGAGTTGTTAGTTAACTTCATACAGTGTAGATACAGTAAATGAAGTGCCAAAAAATGGCAGAGCCTTTCCTACTATAACCAGAGCGCTACTATAACCATGCTTATTCGTGTAATAACCATGTTACTCAAAACTGTTGTTCATTATCGTTAAATCACGAACACTACTATTTTTTATGTATTTGAATTTAAATACTGATGTGCATATATATATCAGACAAAATCCTCCTCCTTTCTTATCATTGTAAAATATTTGAAGAGAAAATACAATAGTTATTGAGAGGAAAAGATCTATCCAAAATGCTATGTTTGGAGTTCCTGGGCTATTAAAGGTTAAGGTGTATACCATAAGCACTCAGTGCATTCCAAAGTAAACAAAATCTTATGCATCAGGTAACTTGCTTTTGTATTCCAACATGCAGAGAAACATTCTTGGTGCTTATAAGAAAACATTGAGCGCATATTAGTCTAGCTTCTTATCGTAGCATCAACTGTCACCGCCTCTCAAATGTGGTTGGATCTGTTGGAGGCCAATGAATTTGATGTCTTTGGCGTTGTCCAGCTGATGATATTTTTGCCAATCGGAGGCTAACGGTAGTCTGATATCTTGGCTGCTGAGATTGTTCAAATGTTCACGTATCCGAAAACGTACTTTTCGGATTGTTCTACCAATGTACATTTTCTTACACACACATTGAATGCTGTAAATAACATATTTGGATCGGCAATTAATAAAGTCCCGTATTGTAACTTTAAGTCCTCCGTGGCAGATAAACTCCTAAGTGGGTGATGAGGCACACTGGCAAAAATTACATGAGCCACATTTATAAAATCCAGATGGCTTGGTGCTCACTGTGAGCCAGTTATCTTGTCTGATTGTCTCAGGTTTTAGAAATGAGGTTAAATACTTTCCGTAATGAATAGAACTGTTTCACTATCCTAACAATGGACGCTAGCGATTCATGTAGGATAGCACGACGATGGGTAGTGTGGGCACCTGGGCACCAGGCTAGTTCAAATCACTATTGATAGGAAGAGTAGGCAATATAGGCAATAGGCTAGTTCAGTTCACTATTGATAGGCAGCGTAGGCAATACAGGCAATAGGCTAGTTCAGTTCACTATTGATAGGCCTAGTGGGCAGAAATCAGCATGGGCACAATGGATTGCAGTGGCTAAATTCCAAATAGGCACAGTAGGCATAATTTACAACAGCACAGTATATGCATCAGACAACAACATTCTATAGACAGTAGAATTTCATATATTTTAGGGAATCTAGTACATTTAGTAGTGATTAGACTGTACCGTAGGGTGCACCAGGTGATACTTGTGATTGGTTTGTGGGCACGGTAAGTATGGGAGTCAGTACAGCTTGTGTGGTAGTTAAGTTCAATCACGAAGTATGTTGGCAAAGAGAGACTGCAGTTCAGAATTACAGGCTTACCAGGTCCCTGGCAGGGTGATAGGAATAGCACGGTATAGTTCCCAGATGGTCTGTCTTCGGCATAGGGTCTGGCTCTGTTTGGCTTGTGACATGCTCTAGACAGGCAAGGGCCTTGCAAACGTGGGCCTTCCTGGAAGTGGGCCGGCTCACGCCTACCGGCTGTGGATTGGTGCAGTAGTACACTGCTCCATCCAATCCTCAGCAAGTATACTAATGCTGGGCTGCAGATGCGGCAACGACGATTCACGAAGCGGCCATTTTAGAAGGGAAGGTTTGTCGTGGTGTGCAGTGGTGGAGGTGGGCACACGGGAAGAATAATGGGCAATAAAACACTTGTTCAAAGCGTCATGGAGCACAAATGATTCGAACGCGGGTCGCGTTAAAAATAGCTTCAGGCAGGTGATGCTGTCTGAGATGGACAGCCCACTGGCTTACCTCGATAAAGGGCAGTAGACTGACTGCCAGATGCTGAGACGCCCTACCCCGAACACCCCCCCCGCATCCCATTCTTTTTCCTCCTCTGGCTGGTGGGGCGAGTGGGTCCTGGGGCCTAGGATTTCATCGGTTGGCCACCGCAGGTGCTCCACGCTGCTCACCCAGAGTCCATGCAGCACCTTACATCGTCTTGGAGTCCAGACCTGACATATCTTGACCATTTGGCTGCTGCACACAGAGCCTGAGTCTTTGTTATTCTTCCCACTGCTCTGACTATCTGCCTCCCCAGGCTGTCCACCGCAAGCTTGTTCCACCCCATAACAGCCTTATCCCCGGTAGAGTTTTTTCTAGTCAGTGGGCCCGGAAGGAGGGAGTGTGCCGGGAACTCCGTTTTCCTCACATTGGGGACTTCTAGTGGTGTCTTTGGCTCTGTGCCCGCCTCTGGTTTGGTCTTGCTTTTCTGTCCTTGCTTTGCCTCCGCTACTTGAGTCAGAGCTTCTAATCCATTACGTTCCTGTTAGTCTTTAAGGTCTCCACTTCTAGTCCCGGTGCTGCTGGTACACCCATGAGCTGGGCTGACTCTCTCCAGGGGTTCCGTCGCAATCAGGCTCCCCCTCCACCCCTTGTCATGGAGGAGCCATCGCAGCCAGAACCAACAGACGCCAATTCTCTTGCCAAAGGCATGGCCGCCCTGTTCGAGGAAATCCAAGGTTTTAGAGCGGATATTGCAGTCAGGTTAGATACCCTAGATAAGAGAGTTGATACAATCGAAGACCGGGTCCAAGCGCTGGAAGCTAATTCAACATCCATCGATCTTTTGGAGACCCAATTTGATGTGCGATTGCGGAGTTGGAGAGAAGGTAGGAGAAATGCTCCTTAAAACTTGATGGCTTAGAAAATAGGGAACGCCAGTGTAATTTGCGTTACCTTGGCTTTCCAGAACGGGAAGGCGAGACTCAGTCCGGCATAATTAAAGCTGTCAATGCTGCCATTAACTTTTTGATGGGGCCAATACCAACAAGCCCACTATTGACATGGCTCACAGAGCGGGTGTCTCCACAAGGGGTCCCAGGTCGGTCTTGGTGAGATTCCACTATTTCTCTGAGAAGAGTAAGATTTTGGACTTGGCCCGGAAAAGAGGTCCGATCAGCTGGGAGAACACGCAAATCACGATCCATCAGGACCTGTGCCCTCACCCTGGCAAGGCGCCGGCTCTGCTCTCCCCTGACGAAGTTGCTCCAATCCAAGGGGGTGCTGTACAGATGGGGGTACCCTTTTTCACTTTCTTTTGAGCTGGAGGGATATAAATATGCTTGGGTTACAGAGGGCGATATACGCAGTGTCTCTCGGGAACTCTTGGCTGATCCAGGATCGGTGCCTACCGAGGCTGTGACGGAGAGAGCAGTATCAGGCCTTCGTAAGTCTGGCGTTTCCATGGAGAGATGCAAGGTGTGTGGTCACAGAAAATTCAGAAAGGTTGCTCCGGCATCTCCGAGACCTTCTAACGACTGATGTGGCCCCGGCTGTGCCTCGACCTACTTTGCTGAATGGATCCATTCCGATTCAGTCCAGAATAGTGATATTTTTTTGTCCAACACGATACGCTCTGTGGATCCTATGTCCTTTTGTTTATGCAAGTTCTGGTGGTTGTGGCAACAATGGCTTGTAATCTTTCATTATTCACCTCTGGTATGGGCTTGGGCCGGTGTGAGTTTAGGGCGGGGTCTGAAGATCTCGGGGATGTTTGGTTCTGGGGAGACTCTTGAGTGTGGTAATGTTGTGATCGGAGCCTAAGGGGTGGGGGAGAGACAGGTGGCCTGGCCTAGCGACAATGGTTGCGTCGCTTGTAGCTCAGGCGCTCAGGGTGGGGAGGGGTTGAGGTATTGTGTTCCGTTCTGGTTTATTCCGTTTTTTAGGGTCTTCCACCTGCCAAGCTGTAAAGGGTGTTATGCGAATCTAGGGCTGCTTGGACGCTACTATTGTACAGGGAGGCAGGACGGGAGATGGTTATTTCACGCCTCCTGGTTGGAGTATTTGGAGGCGTTCATCCCTTCGATGGATGATTCAGTTCATGTGCTGACAGTGGGGTCTCTAAATGTGCGTGGGTTAAATTCTCCTGCCAAAAGGTCGATGGTAGTGAAAGAGTTCAACAGACTGCAGCTCCATTTTCTCTTCTTACAGGAAACTCATTGGGTTAAGGGGAAAGAGCCGCAACTCAAGCTCGGAGCATACAACACACATTTCACTCTTCATATGTGCCAACGAAACGGGGGGGTGTCACTCCTGGTATCTCCAAAAGCTCATTTTTCACCAAAGGCCCAGCGCTCAGATCCGCAGGGGCGATACATTATTGTTAAGGGTGAGGTGAGAGGGAGACTGTTTACGGTAGTATGCATATATGCCACGAATGAGGCCCAAGACCTTTTCTGGGAGGAAATGAAGGTGAAAATTATAGCATTCACAGAGGGTACCTTACTGGTGGGTGGGGACTTTAATATGGTTCTTGACCCGAAGAGAGATAGAAATTCAGCTAATCCGGGAGCTAGCAGCCGCATTCCAAAGGGTTAATGAGGAGTTGGGATTGTCAGACTCTTACACACCTGCCCAGGGCCGGGAACCTTACTTCACCTTCTTATCGAGTCCTCATGCCACCTTTTCTAGGATAGACCATATCTTAATTGACTCCTCACTCCGGGAGCATGTGTCTGATTTCACGATTGAGGTAGTCCCGTGGTCAGATCATGACTTGGTCAAGATTCGTTTGGGTGCCCCTCCCCCCCCCCCCCCCCCCCCATTTGCCCAGTGAATCACATTGGACATGCAGCAACCTCTTGTTGCAAGATAAGGAACTGGCCCAATCCCTCCTCTGAGCTATAAAGGAGTTCTTCACTATCAATGATAATGGGGAAGTAGGAGTCATGGTTGTCTGGGACGCGTTCAAAGCTACAATCAGGGGCTCTCATAGAAATGGGCTTGAGGAAAAAGAGAGGGACAATGAGGAGAGAAAGTTAAGGGGAAAAAAGAGCAATTCAGCCAGGGGGAGATTGAGATCTCAAATGTTCCCAGGGAAGTGGCCGGAACTTCAACAGCTTAGGGCAAAGCTGTCAGCCCTCCTTGTGGGTCGGATGGAAAGGAAACTGGCCTTCCTGAAGCAGAAATATATGGGAAACGGGGAAAAGGCGGATTTGATTCTGGCCTGGATGTTGAGGGAACTCCAGAATAGCAGAAGGGTAGATTCTGTCCGCTCTGCGGAGGGGGAGAAGCTTACAAGTGATCCTGCCAGAGTGGAAAAGTTTTGTCTATATTATGAGGATTTGGATACGTCAGAATACTCTGGGGATGGTACCGATATTCACCGTTTTGTGGGGTTCTCTTTCGCTCCCCTGTCTCTCTGGCGAAATAGCTGATTCTCTCGAACTCCACATTACGCCTCCAGAAGTGATAGATATTTCTATCTTGAAGGGTGGTACCACTCCGGGTGATGGCTTTACAGTCCGTTTTTATAAAGGTTTCCGCTCTGCCCTGGCCCCGTTCATGTCTAAACTAATCAATGCAGCCCTCGAAATAGGATCCCTCCCCCAGTCAGTGATATCGGCCCTCAATGTAGTGATCCCCAAAGAAGGAAAGGATCCCACCCAGTGTCATTCTTACCGCCCCATTTCTCTCCTTAACACGGATGTTAAGATCCTAGCCAAGCTTCTTGCTAACACTGGATGGCTAAGAACCTTGCATCTTTGGTGCATGGAGACCAGGTTGGTTTTGTCTCTGGGAGGCAAGGTGCAGATAATATAAGAAAAACCCTAGACCTTATGCATGAGGTTGTGTCCTGTAATCTTGAGGCCTATCTCCTCACGTTAGACTCGGAAAAGGCCTTCGACCGGGTCGAATGGCGTTACATGTGTAAAGTCCTTCAGAGAATGGGCCTGAGAGACAGATTTTGCGGTTGGATTGCAGGCTTGTAAAATGGTCCCTCGGCAAGGGTCTGTTGTTAACACAATTTCGGCTTCCCTCCACCTCTCCCGAGGTACCCGGCAGGGGTGCCCCATGTCGCCTCTTGTATGCCTTGGTGATGGAGCCCGTGGCCACTGCGATTAGGTCCAACGCTCAAATCTCTGGAGTTCAATGTGGAGAACATGACTTTAAATTGTTGCTCTTAGCCGATGACATTTTAGCGTACCTTACCAACATCGGCATCTCCCTCCCAAGGTTACTCGATCTAATTAGTTCCTTTGGGGTCTTCTCGGGTCTTAAGATCAATTTAGCCAAGTCAGGTATTCCTATGGGGGACAATGACCATGAAACCAGAGGGAAGCGTGAGCTCTTGGGAATGAGGATCGAAGACAAAGCAATTTCCTTCCTGGGTGTATCTATCCCTAGAGACCTGGGGAAGCTATTTGAGGTCAACTTCACCCCAATCTTGTCTAAGATTAGTAAAGATCTTTTATGGTGGGTGCCGTTAACTCTCTTGTGGTTTAGTCGTATGGTCACGGTCAAAATGAACGTCCTCCCCCGCCTTCTCTATCTTTTCTCTGCCCTTCCTATTTCTATTCCAACATCCTTCTCAACCCTTCACGCTCGGGTTCTCCGATATATTTGGGGTGGTAAAAGGGCAAGGGTTAGACATGCTATCTTGACCTTTCCGAAATCCTGCGGGTGGTTTGGGCTTCTTGACTTTAGGTTGTATCACAAGGCTGCTCAGCTTCGAGGGTTGTTGGAGAACATGAGGGACGACATGGGTACCTACTGGACCTATATTGAGGACAGTCAGTCTCACCCTAAGAAGTTAGGGACCTCCTGTGGACCCTCCCCAGACCCCTCCCTTTTCATCTCAGAACGCATCCGACCCTGGATGTGTTGTGGCCGACCTAGAGGGGTGGGAGAGATCAGTTACTGTCCTCTTGGCCTTCCCCCCTGACCTCCCTGTGGGGTCCTCCCTTTAATCTGGGAGCAAAAGGGTTCTGTAAATCTCAGTGGTGGTCGGACCCGGGTCTGGAGAGGGCTGCCCAGCTCTTCCACCAGGGTGCCTTTATTGAATATGGTCAGCTTGCCGCTGCAATGGGGGACGATCCGCTCACTGTGTTTGAATACTTGTGGCTCAAAGGGATCCTCACCCGCCCCAGACTTGGTACGCCCGCTTACACCTTTTGAGAGGATTATAATGGAATTTACGACTAGGAAGGGCTCCCTCTCTAAGATATACAAAACATTAATTACGGCGAATCTGGATGGTAGGCAACCTTTTAAGCGGCTTTGGGAGGAGAGGCTGGAGATGCCTCTTGAGGAGCAAATGTGGAGTGCTATTTTCAGGTCTATATTCACGGGGTCCCTTTACACGTCAGCTATGGAGCATGGCTTTAAAATTCTGCACTCTTGGCACCGTCCTCCAGCTACCCTCTCCCAAATGTTAAAGGATACTTCACCTGTGTGCCCTAGGAAGTGTATGCAACAGGGAACTTGGTTCCATATGTGGTGGAAGTGTCCAGAAGTCCGGATCTACTGGGCCAGGTTACTCAGTTGGATTAAGGGTATCGTGGGGTCTGCAACTTCCTTACACCCCCTGGAGCTGCTCCTAGGGACTCCAAGCCCGGACTCTGGTATTGGCGCTTTCCCGAAGGTGATTGAAGCTATGCTGAGAGCTGGAAGACTTGCCCTTGCCCAGAAGTGGAAAAGCCCCACCACCCCTTCCAAAGCAGAGTGGCTTGGTAAGTTAGGTGCCATTTTCACATATGATAAAGTTTCTGCAATAACTAACAACAAAATGGACTCTTTCCTCCTAAACTGGTCTGTTCTCCTCAGTGATGAATGTGGTGCCTTGAAGCTGTAGAAAGCAGGAGTTGTCTGAGCCATGGCAGCCGGACTTGTAATGCTTGTCTAATGTTTTTTGCCTTGTTCTCAATCTTGGTTTGTACCCTCACTGTCTCAGCTGTTATTGACAGGCCTGCCTCATGAGTTGTTTTTATTCGTTTTTTTTCTTCTCTCCAAGCTAGTTCTATCTGACTGTTGTCTGGGTCCGATACAGTTTTGAGCAGGTGGGTGGGGTGGTGAGGGAGGGAAGTTGGGTTTGGTAAAAATTGTTCATCATGTTTTTCTTAGTCTTGTTCTTTATAATTGTTGCCAGTTCCCTCCTGGCGCTTATGTATGTAAAGTTTTTTAATAATAAAAACAAAGTTGAAAAAAGAAAAACAGGAAACTTCCTTTTTATTCTTCAAGGAACACGCTCAAAGATTCTTCCCTGGGGGATGCTCTTGAGATTCTGTGGCATAACATGAGGGCATATGCCTTCCCTCCTCTTCCTCTGATTCACTAGGCGTTATGCAAACTCAGGGACACATCGAATTGCACTCTCCTGTTCATAGCCCCGTGGTGGCCAGCCATATTCGGGTTTTTGGAGCTTCAGCATCTGTCAGTATGCTCACCGATCAAGCTTCTGCTGATTCCCGACCTGCTTCACCAGAGCTATCAGCAGATGTGGCACCCCTCACCACAATCGTTCAGCTTGGCGGTCTGGTGCCTGAGTTCAAATCTTTAGAAAGCTTCAGTTTGTCCGTGGATAATATGCGTATCATCCAGGTGGCAAGAAAGCCTTCGACGAGGTCTCAGTATACGAGCAGATTGCTCCGGTTCTGTCACTGGTGTTTAGCGAAAAAGCTGGACCCCAGAGAAGCTGTCATCCATACGGTCCTGGCTTTCATTTCTCATCTGGCAGCTTCGAGCATGCATGTCCTGTCTTGTAGGACTTATTTTTCGGCTATTGCCGCTTACCTGTCTACGGACTCTTGCTCTTTTTCTTTGACAAACCCTGTCATTAAAAGGCACTTTGCAGGTCTGTTGCATCTATATCCACCTGTACTCAACCCACATCCCTAGTTGGATCTTAATGTGGTCCTTACTGCTTTATGGCATAAACCCTTCGAGCCCATAGCTACGGCAGACTTAAAATTAATTTAATCTAAAATGGCCTTTCGAGGTGATTGGGTCCTCTGACGTATTCCATATCTGACAGTAATCACCACAGCTGTGCTGCTTCGGAAAATCTTCGGCGTCCTGCGTCGATGACGTTGATACGCCGCCCTCGAGGACCTGCTCCGACGGCTGATATCACTGGATGTTATAAGTAGGACGCACGACGCCCGTAGCCTCAGTTCCATTTTTTCCGCTAACGTGTTCACTTCGGAGATCTCTGCGCGCCTTGACTCTTTGGAGTTCCTGTTCTTTCTTGGTTCTTCGAGCCTGTTTCTTATTGTGAAGTCTTTCTTCGTGTAGATGTCTGCCTCGTCTTCCACACCGCGTCCAGGCTTTAAGAAGTGGGGGGACTGTGGGTCCAAGATGTCGGTTACGGACTCGCACAACGCCTGCCTCTGGTGCCTCGAGGAGGCCCATGACACGGATGACTGTGTCGACTGCCAGTCGCTCACGTCAAAAGCCTTGCGGGAGCGCAAGATGAAGTTATCAGTAGGTATGGTGTCTAAGCCACAGAAGTCAAGGTCTGCGGGGCTTTCGACAGACGATTCGAGAGGCGACTGTCCGCGTCGTCGTCTGAAGTCCAGTGGGTCTCAGTCCCAGAGTCGGTCCCGCCACTCCTCTGCCTCTTCGAGGCACTCCCGGAAGTGCCGTCATCGGTCGCCTTCCCGGTCCTCTTCCGAGGACTTTGCCTGTCGGCGGGTCGCTTACCCCACCAAGCATGCGACGCCGGAGGAATGGGCTTCCTTCGGGAAGAAAATGTTGGCGATTTTCCATCGCAGGGCACTGGTCAGTCCGCGCCTCCGAGTGGGGTCGGTCGTGATCGGTCGATAGACACCGCTCGCACGCCTTCGGGCTCTGGTGGTCATCACGATTAGCGGGAGAGATCCCACTCAGACAAGGGGAATGGTTCTCGGCATGCCCGTTCCAGGTCCCGGTCCTCGATGCGCTCGAGACCGTGTGAACATGTGGTGTCTTCAAGGAAGACGTCGACTGCCAGCTTGAGTTTATTTCAGAGGTGGATGAGGGCTCTGATGATGCCATGGTTCCGGATACGGTACTGGACGAGATTTTCTCGGGCCATAGCCAAATTGAAGACCTGTGGCAATCCCTGCACGATGCCAGTGAGCTGGACACCTCTCCGGAGGTGGAGTTTTGTAGGCCTGAACCTGGCTCTAATGCCGACTCCTCGTACTGGCGCCTTATGTCCAGGGTCACCGAGTACTTGGGATGGTCTGCTCCCCCAGGGGATTTGCTTCAGGGTGACCTTACGGATATCCTCGACCAAGGTCCACCAACTGATCCGGTACTGCCGTTCCATATGGCTCTACAGAGGAGGATGGTGGCGGCCTGGACTGCTCCGGAGAGTCTCCCGGCAGTGGGCAAGTCTTTGCCGCGAAAATACCGCCCAACCAGTAGCGACCCCTGCTACTTGACTAAGCACCCCACTCCGGAGAGTTTGGTGGTGCAGGCGGCTATGGCCCCGGCAAAGCAGGCGTCGTATCCTACCATCCCTCCTGATAGGGACAACAAGCGTTTGACAGCTGGGTGAAGAAAGTGTTTTCTTCAGGGGGTATGTCGGGTTTGGACATGGCAGATTGCGGGCGGCGAGCATCGTGATACGCAGGTTTGCGTGGTTGCGGAAGTCGGGGTTTGCTCCTGATGTGCAGGCCCGGCTCCTCAACATGCCCTTTGACGGGGAACATCTTTTTGGCAGCAAGGCTGACGAGAGCCTTGAGAGGTTGCAGACCTCCAAAGCTGCAACAAAGTTGTTGGGCGCTGCAGTTCGCCAACCTCTGCCTTTTCGTCCTAGGGGACAGCAATGGAGGAGAGGTTCCTTTCGTTATTACTACTCATCCTTTGGTAAAGCGAGAGGAGCTGCCAGTCAAAGGGGCCACCATAGGAGTGCCAGAGGTGGAAAACAAGGTACTCGAGGTGCCAAGGCCGCTTGGGCTGGTGCCTTTTTGCCCTCAGGCAACGCCGTAGCCTCTTCAGCTCAGTCATGAGGCCATGTCCCATGGTTCGCCGGTTGGGGGAAGGCTGGTGCAGCATCTTGCAGAGTGGCGAGCCATTACTTCAGATGTGTGGGTTCTGGAGATCATAACCCACGACTACTGTCTTCCTTTCCGGCAGAGGCCTCAAGACAATCCACCAGGGAATCTCTCTTTGAAGAGTCCGGATCCGCGCCTTGCGCAGGAAATTCAATCTCTGCTTTAGAAAGGCACCATAGAACTGGTGCCTGTAGCGGAGAGGAACAAGGGATGGTATTCCCCTTATTTTTTGATTTCCAAGAAAGATGGGGGATTGAGACCCATCATGGACTTGCGTGGTTTGAACAAACTCCTCAGGATGGACAAGTTCAAGATGGTTACTCTCTCTCAAGTCCTCCAGGCCCTTCAACTTCAGGACTGGTTGGTGTCTCTCGACCTCAAGGACGCTTATTTTCATGTGCCGATACATCCAAAGCACAAGAAGTACCTGAGGTTCGCGGTTGGCGACTCGCACTTTCAGTTTCGGGTCCTGCCGTTCGGATTGACCTCTGCCCGAGGGTCTTCAACAAGCTCATGGTAGTGGTGGCAGCGCACCTCAGGAAAGGGGGATTCACGTCTACCCTTACCTGGACGATTGATCAGGGCGCGCTCTCCCGAGCAAGTCCTGGATCATCTGTCAGTCACCTGCCACTCCCTCCACAAGCTGGGCTTCTCCCTCAACTTAAAGAAGTCCCATCTGACGCCAACTCAGAGGCTTCAGTATATCGGACCAGTGCTTGACACGTCCCTGGGGCAGTGTTTTCCTCCCCAGGTGAGGGCTCATCACATTTAGCAGATGGTGCACAAGTTTCAGCTTGCCCAGAGTCTCCCAGCGTTCGAGTTCTTGAGATTGCTCGGCCTCATGGCATCCTGCATTCTTCTGGTGCCAGAGGCCAGGTAGCGGATGTGACCTTTGCAATGGGCACTCAAGCTCCAGTGGTCTCAGCCCTCCAGCAGGATGTCGGATCCTGTTCAGGTGCCGTCCTCGGTCGCCCAAGACCTTCTGTGGTGGGCCGTCAAAGACAATCCGATGAAGGGGGCTCCTTTTTGGCTACCCTGGCCGGAGAGGACGATCGTGACGGACGCATCCCTCACGGGGTGGGGAGCTCATGCCAACGAGTTGACAGTCAGCGGTCGTTGGTCTCCGTCGGAGTCCAGACTCCATATCAAGCTGTTGAAGGCTTTTCTGCCGACTGTGCGAGGGAAGAATATCCTGACAGACAACACGGTGGCCATGCACTACCTCAACAAAAAGGGGGGGGTGGGGGGCAGGGTCACTTCCTCTGTGCAGGGAGGCGATGCAGCTCTTGTTCTGGGCAATCCAGCAGGAAGTTTCGATCTCGGCAGTTCATCTGGCCGGAGACGAAAACGAGACGGCGGACGCTCTGAGAAGCAGAGCGCGATCTCTCACGAGTGGGAGTTGGCTCAGGAGATTCTCCCGGAGATCTTTGCCATTTGGGGGACCCCTCAAGTGGATCTCTTCGCCTCCAGTGTCAACCGGAAGTGCGAGAGGTTCTGTTCGTGGGAATTTCCTCCAAAAGGAGCCTTAGGAGATGCGTTCGTGGTGGAGTGTTCTCGAGTTTTTGATGGGTGCTCCTTTTGAGCCTTTGCATTCATGCCCTTTGAGACTGTTAACTCTTAAAACTGTAATTTTGGTTGTGGTCACTTCCGCTCGCAGAGTGAGTAAGTTACAGGCACTTTCAGTTAAGCCACCCTTCACTGTGTTTCATAAGGACAGGGTTGTCCTTAGAGTTCGTCCTTCCTTTCTTCCGAAGGTGGTGCCGGAAATTCATTTAAGCCAGAAGGTTGTTCTTCCGGCGTTTTATCCTTCTCCACATCCTGATAAGGAAGAGGAGAGGCTCCAAATGCTTGATCCTAGGAGAACGTTAAGCTTTTATATTTCACGCATGTCCCGGGTCAGAGTGGACGATCAACTCTTCATTGGTTACGCTGGAAAGCGTTTGGGACAAGCTGTGATGAAACAGACTTTGTCTCGCTGGATTATTTTGGCTATCTGAGTGTTACCGCTTGGCGGGTAAGGACCCAGCGGTCGGCTTACGGGTCCATTCTACCAGGGGTATGGCTGCCTCTATTGCCCTACACAGGGGGGTTCCTATTCGTAACATCTGTGATGCAGCCACCTGGGCTTCAGTACATACTTTTGTACGTCACTACTCCCTCAATTCCATCCGTGGGCAGGATTTGGCCTTTGGCAAGGCGGTCCTTTACTCCGCAATTTGATAGGGCATTCTAAATTTCTGTTTTCTAAGTTCGTTTCCCACCTCCTTGCATTGGTGCTGTTTTGGGAGTCTGTCATAGATATGGTATTCGTCGGAGGACCCAATCCCCTCGAAGAACAGGTTACTCTTACCTGGTAACGTTCTTTCGATGGGATGGTCCGACGTATTCCATAACGCTCCCTCCCTACCTTCCCTGCTACAGAATTTCTTATGCGATTGCAGCTTACGTTTCCGCAAGGCTTTGTGTGTCAGACTGGCAGAAGACTAGTGCCACACGTTCTGGGGGAAAAAACTACAACTGAGTCTACAGGCTTATGCGTCCAACTTATAACATCCAGTGCCGTCGGAGGAGGTCCTCGAGGGCGGCGTATCGACGTCATCGACGCAGACGATTTTCCGAAGCAGAACAGCTGTGGTGATTACTGTCGTAGATATGGAATACGTCGTCGGACCATCCCATCGAAAGAACGTTACCAGGTAAGAGAGTAACTTGTTCTTCTGATTGTGGTAACTTCAGCAAGGCATGTAAGCGAGCTTCAGGCCTTGTCGGTAGAGCATCCATTTCTCACCTTTCACAAGGATAAGGTTGTCCTCCGGACCAATCCTTCGTTCCTTCCAAAGGTGGTATCTGATTTTCATCTGAAACAGTCTATTTCCTTACCAGCCTTCTTTCCAGAACCGGCTTCAGATGCCGAGAGGGTTCTGTATAATCTGGATGTAAGGTGAGCTCTTAGGTTTTATTTGGACAGAACATCTAATCTTCAAAGCTCTTCCCAACTCTTAGTGACCTTCGGAGACCCGAAAGGAAGGCCGGCTTTGAAAGCAACTATCTCCCGATGGATTGCTTTATCTCTGAAGCTTATGCCGTTCAGGGCCTTCAGTCTCCGAAGGGAATTCATGCCCATCTTGTGCGGGGCAAGGCAGCCGCCAGTGCCTTCCAAAAATATGTTCCCTGGGAAACCATTGCCAAAGCAGCTACATGGGCTTCCCCATCAGCTTTTGCGAAACATTACTGCTTAAATCTGAGCTCCAGGGCTGATGCTCAGTTTGAGCAAGCTGTTCTTAAAAACCTCATTCAATAAAGGAGTTCAATCCACCTGTTATTCTGTAAGGAGTGCTTGGTAATATCCCACACAAGTATGGAGGAAAGGGGACGGGACGTAGCAGTATAATAAAGTTAATCATGTTAGTGACTACCTTACTCCTATTCCATAGTCCCCTTTCCTCCATACGCCCGCCTGCCATCCCCTCTAATAATCCTCTATTATTGCTTAAATGGTCTCAGACGGGCGGTGCGCTGGGAGGAGATGAGGGCGGGGTTATGACCGCGTGTGGTACCCCGCGTAGAAATAGGACACGTTTTCAATTTGATGCTTTTTTACAAAAGTGCTCCGGTCCCGTCCCACAGGACGGAATGTCCCACAAGTATGGAGGAAAGGGGACTATGGACTAGGAGTAAGGTAGTCACTACAGTGAGTAACTTTATTATTACTTCACAAGTTGGTAGTGTTGCTGAGCAGCCAGACCTATCTCAAGAGGGGTAAATGTGAGCTGTAGAAATGAAATTCACAAATACATGTAGCCAGGTAACACTTAGACTCAAGGTATTAGTTATAGTTATTTATTTAACCTCCGTTTTTTAAATGAGCATTCTTTAAAAAGGGCAATATGTGTAACAATCAAATATACTTTAAAATACTTTTCCAGAATCAGCATAGGTTAGTAGATATTCCTTTAAGATGCTTTTTACACACTTCCTACACCCAGAGGTGACTTCATTCAGGAGAGTAATGGCATTTATATATCACTAGTACACTTTGCAGATTCTGAGGTTGCAGAAAGGAAAGGTTAAAGGAAGGAAAACGGTTAAACAGGTTCTCGGCCCCACTGCGGATCTCTGTTGGGCTTCCTTCACTCCTTGAGTACTGCACTCTGGTGAGGGGGACTCTAGCTCTGGTTGTCCTGCTTCTGGAAGGTCCTTGGGAGACTCCTGGAGCTTCTGGCTGGATTGCAGACACACTCGACTATGGATTTCTCGACCCGTGGAACTCTGGCTGTACTTTTTCGCTGCTGCAAGAACAATCGGGGAAGATGGTCCAATGTTATTTGGTCCCACTAACCCAAGGGAAGAGGTTGTCCCTTCCAGAGCTTCTCTTGTTTATTAGAAAAGAGTTTGAGCACAATAGCAGGGCTTCACAAGGCAATTCAAAGGTCCGGGAGGATGCAGCAAGCTTTGTTCACGATTTCTTCGTCGGGTGTTTCTCCCAATGGTCGACTCTGCCTCTAGTCCCGAAACTCTTGCCTTTTTAAGCAGGTTTCTCCCATTCATGAACAGCCTAGACTGTCAATCACACAGCCAGCCAGCCAATCTGGACTGATTGCATTCAGGCACTCCTAGAGACAAAGGACAGGGGAGTTTATGGAGCCTCCCTCACATCCTGCCTTTACAGACACTGGAGCCAGAGGCGAGCTTCTGGGACGAAGCTGCCAAAGACAAAATGAACACAAAGGGCTCATACCAGGCTCAGCACGCTGAGTAAAATCCAAGAAAGACCTGAGAAACAGAAAATGGTGAAAAAGACGACCAGGGGCATTTTGACAAAATGGTCATCCATGGTTGCTATACTGCAGCTGTGTATTCAGCCTGTAGTCGAAAAGCACAATGGTTGGAAAATTAAACCACTGCCACCAGCCATTTAGGATAAGGGGCTACTAGGTAACCCCCTAGCCCTCCACATAAGATGGTGTGTGCTGGAACCACAAAGAGAAAAGGTTATTAAAGTCAATTTCACTTTACTATTCTTAGGAACTGTAGTTTACACAAGAAAAGGTATTTAAACCTTATGAGAAATCTAAAGAATTTCTCTGTGACACTGCACTAAAGGTGCTGTGTCACCATACAAAAAGTAGAAGCATGGACGGTTGGACTCGTGAAGAAATGGTGAGGTATGGAGACTCTAGGGAAGGGGGCTGGTCACCCTTTCCACATTTTTGTGCGCATGGCTGCAAGAGGAGTCTGAGAGTGTTGGAGGGTGAAAGTGATGAATCAACAGTTTTAGAAAGGACAAGACGTGCGACTTTGAGAGAAGGGAAATGGTTTGAAGGGGGAGGTCTGTGGGTGGGGTTCGAGGAGGAGCTGGGACGAAGGGGAGGGGGTGAGGGGTAGGGCGAGAGGGTTTTGCAGGTGAAGCGGGGGTAGTCGCTGAGCTGTGCATAGTTGGGGGTGCAGAGGTCTTAGTGGGTCTGTGCTGTCAAGGAGACAGTGGTTTTGTGAAGGAATGGTGGTGGTGAGGTGTGGGATTGAGGTGGGGGGATGGATGGGATGCGTGTTGGAGATGATGGTGCGACGTGGAGCTCTGGACGAGTGGGTGAATGGTAGTGCAGGGGTAAAGGGGGTTTTGGCATGGTTGGGAAGGACTGAGGTTGGGGGCAAGTCTTGGGAGTTAGTTCTTGCGTAACCCCACCAATGGGGTGGTAGTGGTAGTGGGGGGGTGTTGGCGGGGGGCACCTGTTTGGAGCGCCCAACAGCTCCTATGTCTTGTGAGTTGGAAATTGGATGGGGTGTAGGAATAGGGGGTAGAGGGTTATTCTCAGTGGATGCCCGGGGGACGAGAGAGGGGTGGGGGGGAGGTGGGTAGGGTATTTGGCACGCCAGAGCGCTCCTCTGATAGAGTTAGAGGGGGTGTGGTGATTTGGGGAAGTATGAGGGGGGGGTCACAGTGTATAGGTATTTGATGGGCAGTACCGCCAAACCCTTCAGAATCAGTTACAATACAGTGGAAATTCTAAAACAGAAACGTATTAAGTTAGAACGATTATCGAAACGGGAAATCAATAAGTTTTGGCAACATGCTTCCCTCGCTAACTATTTAGAGAATAACATTATTCCCAGAGGTTTATGCGTGTTTATTTCTCCAGCATGGGGTCTGGCATGGATTCACAAGCTCATGAATATTCCCCGTCGTCAGGCTGGGAATCCTCGGTAAAGAAAAAATCAGTATCAGTTTCGTTTCTGATCTCTCTTTCTTAGTAGTAACCAATCACTGATCTCTGGGTCATACTGCCCCCAGCCAATGACTGCCCTCTCCCTAAGCCCCACCTCTGGCAGCCATCCTCAGATCTTTACCGCACGCTCAAGTGTTGGGAGTCCTCGTGCTTTAGGTCTCGAGTTTTTGCTGCGTTTTTGCGCTTTTTCAGGAGATTTTCTCAATTTTTTGGTTTAATCGAGCCTCAATCTCCACCGTTTCTACTTCCGATATCGGGGACCCATTTCGGAATTCTTCTACGCCCCTCAAGGGTGAAGTTTTCGTCGAGTTTACGCTTCTTGGAGGATTCCGGAAGATCTGCGGCCTACCTCAACGGACATGGCCCAGGACAAGGGAAGCTCGACGCACGGATCCAAGCTGTTCAGGTGCTGCCCTGGATGCGGATTACAAAACGTTTTCAAGGAGGACGAGCATTCGCAATGTCTCTACTGCCTTCATGAGGACAAGACGCACGTGGAGAAGGACTGTGCGTTCTGCAAGAACCTTTTGGAACGGACCAAACAAGATTGTCGTTCCCGCCTCGCCGCCTGGCTGGAGAAGAGCACAGCAGGTGAGAAGGCGAAGAACGTCTGAGAGGGCTTCTAAGTCCTGTGAGGGCACCCCAGCGACGGGGGCCCAACAGAAGGTCAAGCACCGCGAGTCCGTGGGCACCGGGAGCGCCAAAAGGTCGGGCTCTTTGGCTGCCAGGCAGGGCGCGACTTCCCTGGCACGTTCAACCACGAGCCAGCGCTCTGGTTCGGGGAAGAGAAAGTCAGAGAACCCAGGTAAACTGCTGGAGCGGCCCCGGTCGATCTCGAAGGGGGAGCGAGGCGCTGACCCTCCCCCCAAGGCGAAGGCCCAGGACGCACCTAAGGTGGTGATGGCTTTGATCCAGCCGGCAAAGGCCTCTATCGAAGTGGTCGCTGCGACCCTGGCGAAGCCGGCTGAGACTACGCCAGTGTAAACGGTCTCTGGGCCCAGAGTATCCCTGCCACCGCAGAGGGAATCCTCTTTGCAGACCATCATTAAGACCCCGGTGAAGTCCCCGGCAGAAAAAGAGGGGGGGGCGGTGGCCATTACAGACTCGGAATCAGCCTCTGAGGAGGAGCTGGTGGAAACCGAGAAGGGCCTCAACGAGAGGTTCATAGGCCTCAACGAGAGGTTCGAGAAGGTTCGATCCCAGGGGGCGGGCCCCGCTGACGTGATCAAAGATAGCGACTATGGCGATGAAGAGGGCCCAGTGGAGCGGCCATCCCGTCCGTCGCAGCCATTACCCGAGCCCCAGGATAGCTTGGCTGCCATTTTGTTGGCGATCCAATCCTTATGTACCGAGATAAGAACGAGATTACCACAGACCCCGACGGAGGATCCAGAACCAGCGGAGGAGAGTCCACCCCTCCCCGCCCTTCGTGCCGCGAGGCATGTGGACCCCTCATCCCCCTCGCCGGACCCTAAAGAGGATACGGCGACGGATACAGAGACGGGGACGGACGACGGCGGCGATGACACAGCGGACATCCCGTCATCCCCCCCCCCCCACGCGGGCTGCTCCTGCCGATGAAATTGGCTCCTTCCATGCCATGATAACCAGGGCATCCGAGCTCTTCCAGCTCTGCCCTGAAGAACAAAAAAAGGAAGGGTTTCTTTACCAGCAACGAGAGGCCAAGAGGAAGACGGTCCTCGCGGTGCCTTTGCGCGACTACATCTGGGACGAGGGGCTTGCTGTCCTCAAGAACCCTTCCACGACGCCCGCCAAGAGGGACAGGTACGAGAAGAAGTACAGTGTCCCCGATGCCGCCCCCTTGTGCCTCAGGGCCCAGCCCACGCCGGACTCTGTCTCGGCAGCGGCTAAGAAGAAAGCGGCGGGTGCGGCGGCTTCAACTTCCACTTCCACGCCGGACAGCGAGGGCAAGAAGTTGGACTCCATGGGACGACGAGTCATCTCGTCGGCGGCAACGACGATTAAGGCGGCCAATGCCTTAGCGATCATGGCCCGCTACGACAGGGAGCTCTGGTTCAAGATAGCTCCCGTGCTAGACTTCGTGCCTGACGACAAGAGGGCGGAGGCCCTAGAAATTCTGCAGGAAGGCGAGGTGGCGTCAGATCACGCCATAACGGTGGCAACGGACATTGCCGATACCGGATTTCGCCAACTGGGCAACAGAGTTTGCCTCTGACGACGAGGATGGCTCAAGCCGACGGACTTTCGCCAGGACGTCCAGACCAGAGTGTTGGATATGCCGTTCGGCGGCAACAACCTTTTTGGTAAGGCGGTGGACGAGTCTCTACAGGCCATCAAGACCGACTCGGAGACAGCCCGGGCCCTAGGGGTGCTTCAACAGCGACGGCCCTTTCGGAGCTCCGGGGGCGACAGGGTGTCTCCAAAGGATCCAGCGGTGGCTCCTCCACTTACCGCCAGGTGGCCCGCTCCTCTTCCCAGGAGGCCTACATAGGTTGCGGCAAGCAAGGGGGATCCCTCCGTCGTCGCCAAGGAGGCCAAGGCGGCAAGGCCGCCTCCAAGCAAGACTGACCCGGCCGTGTTGTCGGGCCCCCACCGAGGCACCCCGGTGGGAGGCCGGCTGACGAAGTTCGTCAGCGTGTGGGAGTCCATCTCCACCGACCGTTGGGTGTTGGACACCCTGGCCAACGGGCACTCGCTGGAATTCCAAAAGAAGTGCCCTCGCATTCCTCCCGTGGCCAGGAAGGAGAATCACGTCCCTCAACTGCTGTTGGAGGTAAGGGCGATGCTCAAGAAAGGTGCCATCGAGCTCGTCCCCAGGAGGCTCCGGGGCTCCGGAGTGTACTCCAGGTACTTCCTCATCAAAAAGAAGACAGGCGGTTGGCGCCCCGTCCTGGACCTGCGTCGGTTAAACAAATACATCAAGGTGCAGAAATTCAGGATGGTCACCCTCCAGCACATGCTGGGACAGCTGGAAGAAGGAAACTTCCTATCGTCGTTGGACCTGGAGGATGCTTGCTTCCACATCCCCATTCTAAAAGGACACAGGAAGTTTCTCAGGTTTGTGGTTCAGGGACGCCACTACCAATTCAGAGCCCTACCGTTCGGATTAAAGTCGGCACCCAGGGTATTCACCAAGTGCCTGGCACCAGTGGCGGCGCGGCTGTGCCTGCAGGGGATCCACTTCTACCCCTACCTGGACTGGCTAATCCGGGCAAGGACAAGGGAACTTGCTGTCGAACACACGGCGAGGACCGTCCGGTTGCTCACAGAACTGGGGTTCGCCATCAACTACCCCAAATCCCACCTGGTTCCATCGCATGTAGCACTGTTTCTGGGAGCCAAGCTCGATACAGTGGGGCAACTGGCATCCCCGTCAGAGGAGAGGACCAAGGACCATCCTGGGCAAGGTGCGGCGCCTGTTAGCCACGGACGTGGCCAGGGTGAGGTCCATCAAGTCCCTTCTCGGGATGATGTGCTCATGCATCTATCTTGTACCCCTTTGCAGACTTTGGATGCGTCCGCTACAGAAGTTCCTCGACGCCCGCTGGTTTCAGGCGACGGGCTGCTTCGAGGACAGGATCCCACTCGACGAGAAGTTCCGTCGGGCAATCCTATGGTGGGGCACCCGTGCTCACCTCACTACAGGCACGGACTTTCAAATCCCAGCGTTTCAGGAGACGGTGACGACGGACGCCTCTCTGGAGGGTTGGGGGGCCCACACCGGAGATCTCCACACAAGAGGCCTTTGGCTCCCGGAGGAGAGGTCCCTCCACATCAACATTCTGGAGCTCCGAGCAGTGTTCTGGGCGCTCAAGTCGTTCCTTCCGTCCCTCAAGGACAAAGTGGTGAGGATCTTCACCAACAACACCACCACAATGTTCTACATACGGAAGCAAGGGGGCACCAGATCCCCAGCTCTATCCAAGGAGGCCCACGATCTGTGGCACTGGGCCGTCGCCCAGGGAATGTTTCTGGTTCCCTTCCACTTGGCAGGAATAAAAAACACCATCGCCGACTCACTCAGCAGGGAGCTGCGCTAGTGCCACGAGTGGGAACTACGCCAGGACCAGGTGGATCGGCTCTTCCAACGATGGGGCAAACCCCAGATCGACCTGTTCGCGACGGCGACTAACTCCAAGTGCCAGAGGTTCGCCAGCAGGTTCCCAGAGCCGAGGAGCATGGGCGATGCTTTCCCCTGGGACGGCCTGTTTATATACGCATGCCCTCCGTTGCCGTTGCTGCTCCGCCTCATCAACCAGCTCAAGAAGTCCAGGTGCAGAATGATCCTCGTCGCACCGGCGTGGCCGAGGCAGATCTGGTTCCTGGACCTTCTGGACTTGTCAACGTCCCCGCCAGTCAAGCTGCCGGCGGACGCGGATCTTCTCTCCAGAGAAGGAGGCGCCATTCTTCATCACGACCTGCAGTCGCTGAACTTGCAAGCCTGGCTCCTGCAGCGCTAGAGTTTGGAGGGTACGAAATACCGGCTGATTGCAGAGAGGTTCTTGCAAAAGCCAGGGCGTCCTCAACTCTCAAGTGTTACGGTGATAAATGGAAGAGGTTCTCTGTCTGGTGCCGTGCACAGAAGATTAACTCTCTGCGGATTACGGCCCCTCAAGTACAGCCGTACCTACTGTTGCTGGCCAAAGCTGGACTGGCTCACGCCTCCATCAAAATACATCTGGCTGCCATCTCCCGATATACCAGGACTATGGGACGGGCGTCCTTGTGGTCTCATTGCCTGGTGAAGTAATTTATGAAGGGACTATTCCGATCATCCCCGCCGGTGAAGGCTCCTGCCCCGGCGTGGGAACTTAATGTGGTGCTGACCAGGCTCATGGGGGCCCCATTCGAGCCTATGCATTCGGCGCCTTTGAAGTTCCTGTCATGGAAGACAGCGTTCCTCGTGGCCATCACCTTCACACGATGAGTGGGAGAGATCCAGGCCCTATCTTGCAAGCCTGCATACTTGACTTTTCATGACATGAGGGTGGTGCTGAGGACGCACCCCTCCTTCATGCCCAAGGTGCCGTCGGACTTCCACCTCAACGGGCCCTTGGTGTTACCAGTTTTCTTCCCGTCTTCTTCGATGCCGGCCAAGAGGACTTTGCACTCGCTGGATGTAGCTAGAGCGCTGAAGTTCTATGTGGACCGCACGAAGAGTTTTCGGAAGACGTCACAACTGTTTGTGAACTTTGGGTCTGTGAATCAAGGGAAGGCTCTCTCGAAGACTTCCATTTCCAGATGGCTCTCCGGCTGCATCATGCACTGTCACCGGTTGGCAAACCGACGGCTGCCCGGCCGTCCGAGAGCCCATTCGACCAGAGCGATCGCTGCTACCACGGCGTTCCTGTCTGGTGTGCCCCTGCTGGACATCTGAAGGGCTGTTAAGTGGAGGTCGACGCACACTTTCACAAGATTCTACTGCGTCGATCGGGACTCCAGGGAGGAGTCCAGGGTCGGCCAAGCAGTGCTGCGCAACCTGTTCGCCTAAGGTGAGCCTGGTGAGGAGGTAAGAATTGCTTAATGTTGAGTTTTGGATGTAATGCTTAATGTTGAGCCTTTGCCACCTCCCGTGGTTGAGCATGTGTATACTGCTATGTATTATTTTATTCATGAGCATGTGAATCCATGCCAGACCCCATGCTGGAGAAGGAACAAGTTACTTACCTGTAACTGTTGTTCTCCAGCATGGGTCTGGCATGGATTCACATGCGAACCCTCCCACCTACCCCTCTGCGGCTCTTCACTTGGTCATACTGCTACTTTGCATGCTACCAAATCTGAGGATGGCTGCCAGAGGCGGGGCTTAGGGAGAGGGCAGTCATTGGCTGGGGGCAGTATGGTACGACCCAGAGATCAGTGATTGGTTACTACTAAGAAAGACAGATCAGAAACGAAACTGATACTGATTTTTTCTTTACCGAGGATTCCCAGCCTGACGACGGGGAATATTCATGAGCATGTGAATCCATGCCAGACCCATGCTGGAGAACAGTTACAGGTAAGTAACTTGTTCCTTTTCTTAACTTTGAGAATGAAGAGGATGCTGATCTGGCAGAGAAGTGAGAAAGTAATCTTAATCAGAGCTCTAAAACCATGTTAGAACTACTCATTTCACGTGCTACTCGCGGACACAAGAGGGTAATTTCACAGATTCATTTAGTGAAAAGAGATTAAGAGTATGTCTAATGCGGCTGTTCATTCTTGAAAATTAAACTTTGAACTCTTTACCATCTGATTTGTTAGTTATATATTGCAATATCAGTGTGTATATCTACAATCGTTGGAGTTTAAGCGCAAGTTACTTTCCCAAATTCATAATTTGTTGTTCACTTATTGCAAACCTTGTGGGAGGTTTGAGGGAATAGTTTGCTCGCTGCCACCTTTCTGTTTTTAGCTATCCGATAATCACTAATGTGAGAGTGGTCATTAGCGCACACGAATCGGTTTGATCCCACATATTTGAATAATTCTAGTGAATTATATATACCTAGCTTAGAGGCCTGGCCTGGGTTTCACAGAATGGTAGGCAGTAATAGCAGCACCTAGATAACTGGAGGAAAGACAGGCAGTAAATGAAATATACCTAGATTAGATACACCTAGATGATGGGAGAAAGGCGTAGGTTTCACAGAATGGTAGGCAGTAATTGCAGCATCTAGATATGGGACAGCTGGATGACTGGGTAAAGGCCCAAATTTCACAGAATGGCAGGCAGTAAATTAAATATACCTAGATTAGAGACACCAAGATGATGGGAGAAAGGCCTAGATTTCACAGAATGGCAGGAAGTAAATAAAATATACAAGACACCTAGATAACGGGAGAAAGGCGTAGGCTTCACAGAATGGTAGGCAGTAATTGCAGAACCTAGATATGGGACAGCTGGATGACTGGGTAAAGGCCCAAATTTCACAGAATGGCAGGCAGTAAATTAAATATACCTACATTAGAGACACCTGGTTAACGGGAGAAAGGCCTAGGTTTCACAGAATGGCAGGTACTAAATTAAATATTCCTAGATTAGAGACACCAAGATAACAGGATAATTACACAATAATTTGAGACACCTTCATTATGGGAGGAATGTTTAGGGTTCACAGAATAGGCAGTAAGCAGCACCTAGATTAGAGGATCCTGTAAAGTGGAAGAGAGGTCCAAGTGTCACGATACGATCGGTTTTTAAATAGTTTGTCTTCACAGTTGATTACCTAGTGCGATGGGTGTGAGTGGTGGGTGTACTTCTTTCCGTGGTAATGTTGTGTGGTAAATTCTAAAGTGGTTATTGGTACTAGTGTGGTTGTGCGAGAAATAGCACCTACCTTATCCGTTGGTGCTGGTTGACGGCAGTCTGTTCTTCATTTGACGCCTCTGGGTACTGCAGCCGGTTGCTGCTGCTTGTTCGAAGGTGGAATTAAACATTTGCAACCACCTTTTTGAATGCAGTTGCAGTAGGGATGTGTTAGCTGTTACAGGGAACGGTAGGAGTTTGACACTGCACCCTGGGACTCAGGTGGGAGAACCGCTGGTCCTTTCCCTTGAGCTCAGTGTGGAAAATAAGTTTTGTGATGGGGCACAGTGAGTCATTTTCATTCTATGTGTCACTGAAGGATTGAGGGTTAGTTGGAAGTTTAGGCTTGTTTAATGTTAGTGGGCGGCTGCTTCCCCTGCTGACACCTGCAAACACGTTATGGAGCCGGCCTTTGCCAAGATATTGGATCTTAGATCAAAGTCTTGCACAAAGTTAGGGTTTGTTAGAAGAATTACTTGTAGGGTCACAAGCTGTTAAGCCTGTGAAAAGAGAGTTGGAACCAACTCTAAAAGGTAAGCCAATGCAATCCCCAACTGAGAAGAGCATAGCGTAAAGACAATAAGGTAAGTACCCCAAGCCTAAACAGTACGTCTGGTTTGAAGAAAAGTGATGCAGCTACAACGGTGCAGACCCTTGTTCCTGAGCCTGTCATGGGGACTAGAGGGAGGACGTCTGGAGGGCTCCTGTGGCGGTACTTGGGAGGACGTCGGCAGCTATGGGCTCTTTTCAGTTCAGCTGCACTTCGCGGTTTCAGCACTTAGCAAACAGCACCGTTGTGGATCTTGGACAGCGGTTGGACTCTCTTCGCTCCCTTGGCCTTGCACTCTGGTGAGGGGACGCTGGATCTGAAGGTCCTGCTTTTGGATGGCCCTTAGGAGTCTCCTGGAGCTTCCAGTCGGCTTTGTTCTGCAGCAGACGTTGCACTGGACTACGGACACTCGACCCCTGGTATTGGGTTCTTACAGCAATGAAGAAGCACAGCCAGTCTGGGGATGGTGGTCCATTGGATTTCGTCTCAGGGTTAGTTGGTCCCACTAACTGGGAGAAGTTGTTCCGTAGGAGTTTCTCTGTTGAGGTGATAAAGGAGTACAGCACAGCAGCAGGGCTTCACCGGGCAATTCAAAGGTCCAGGAGGTTGCAGCAAGCTTCGTTCGTGGTTTCTTCGTCTGGTGTTCCTCCCAGTTGTCGACTCTGCCTGTAGTCCCAAAACCCTCTCCTTCTAAGCAGGTTTCTTCCATTCATGCACAGCCTAGGCTGTCAACCACACAGCAGGGGTGGCTGTCCTGAAAGGACAGCCAGCCAATCAGGACTAGTTGCATTCAGGTATTCCTAGAGACAAAGGACAAGGGGGGCTTTGGGACTCTCGCTTACATCTTGTCCTTCCAGACACACTGGAGCCAGATGTGGGTTTCAGAGCTGAAGCCTGCCAAAGAAAGACAAAGGTCTCAAATCTGTCTCAGCGCGCAAAAACCAAGAATGACCTCACAAACAGAAAATGGCAAAAAAAGAAGACGGGGGGCCATTTTGACAAAATGGTCACCCATGGGTGCTGTACTGCATCTGAGGATTCAGCCTGCGGTAAAAAAACACAATGGTAGGAAAAATGAAACCACTGCCACAGTCCATTTAAAGTAGTGAGGGTATCATAAACATGTTACATGAGAATGTAGGATAAGGGGCTACTAGGTAACCCCCCAGCAATCCACATAAAATGGTGTGTGCTGGACCTACAAAGGGAAAAGGTAAGTAAAGTCAATTTCACTTTACTATTCTTGGGAACTATAGTTCACTCAAGAAAAGATATTTTAACCTTATGAGAAATCTAAAGGGATTTCTCTGTGACACTGTACTGAAGGTGCTGTGTGTCACCATACAAAAAGTAGATGCCTATGGAGTTTGTCAGACTCCAAAAACAGTGACAACACAAACATCCAAATCCGGTAAGAACACATGAGTGAGAACAAGGTCTGGCTCACTCCAGGGTTAAAATTAAAAAGTCCTATATCCAGCAAAAGAGCTGGGGTCTCTAAGGGTGAAGGGAATTAGCACAGAAATGAGAATTCTCCCCAACATCAACCTCACCCCGCCCTCCACCAGAGTTAATCACATTTACAACCCAATGGCAGTCCAATGAATGAAACGCTCAGTCCATCAGCTGTTACTGAAGCCATTATCTAGCTTGTAGTTTGGCCCGTAGAAGAGGGTCTAATTTAAGCTAAACGTTTAGGTGGGTTGATGAACAACTCTGCACGTAATTATGCTGTTTGCAGCAATAACTAAGATTGTGATTGCATTCTTCTCCTTTGCAATAATTGCCTTGATTTGTCATACATGTTGGATAAGATTTTCATTTTTATCTTTTTTTTGTTGTTAGTTTAATGCAAACACTTTTAGCAAAAGGAACTCCATCTCAGAGACACACATCCATGATAAAACAAAATGTCAGTTGTTGCCCTCTAGGCCTTAAAAATTAGTTAACTTCGACCAACGTCTTCCCTAGACAATTTTCCAGGAATGGAACTACTGCAATGGTCAGTGCAATTTTCTTTTTTGTTTTAAATTTTTTTTGTTTTAAATTTTTTTTTTAAAACATACTTTTTCTTTCCCTCTCAGCAATATTTCCCACCAGTCTCTCTCTGAGAGGGAAGGAACATTTTCGACACATCTTGCCAAGTAGTTTGATCAGAGTTTGGTTAAGGCTGGGCATCGAGTGCAGAGGTGGAATAGGTTTTCCAAAACTCTTACCTTCCTCCAAAGCCGTTCCTGAGGTCTTACCCCCGTTGCCGTGACAATCTCCATTGTAGAATGCAAATTAAATCTGATGAGCATGAATTGGGACCTAAGGTAGCCATCTGGAAATGTGTTGATGTAACCTGGCGTCTCTCCAAATGGTCTTACTTCTTTTGCCAGATGATTAAACTATTTAAATGTATTTGCTGCCTCACAGGTCACAATCCAATCCCTTTCCCATAACCTTTGTGTAACTTTGGCCGGGTTGGTCGACCGTTCCTGCAGAGCTGACCCCAGTTCCTACATAAGTAGTCTACAAATCTGGTCCCACAGGCTCTCTGACCTGCTGTTCCCAGAATCCACATCCGCTTTTATAAATGCAAACATTGTTGGAGTAGAGACCTATGAGTATTTACCAAAAGATGCCAGGGATTTCCATTCCACAGCTCCCTTCAAGGAGATTAGCCCCAGCTCCCTTCTGAAGATTTGAAGTATTGGAGTAGATTTAGGGAGACAGAGCACACTTGTCCAAAACAGGCCCTAAGTGTCATGATCTCTGCTTCCAAAAGGTCAGGGTTTTCCCAACTCCCTTGGAAGCAGATCCATAACCCAGGTTCCGAGTGCCAACCAGTCCCAATTGGGACCTTTTGGACCCAGTCCTGGCGCCAGTGGCACCAGGCTCATAAATATGCCCAGTCCCAGCGCTGGAAGCGCCGGGCTCATAATGCTTGGGTGGACTTACCTTCAGCAGACCATGCTGCTTACTTGCCTGCCAGTTGAGCCTCTGATCCTCTTCTGTTTGGAACTACTTTTCCTGTTGGGTGGGGCTGGAGCCACTCCCTAGATTCAGAACACTGGAACTCTTCTGGAAGGCAGGAACTCTTTTCTTACCAGGAACTCTTTTCTTACTTAGGCGTGGCTGTGGAAGGAGACACCTAAGCACTACAGGAGGCTATTTAAACCACACCCGGTGGATGAATCTTGCTTTGCGTTATTCTGCAACCTCTGCAGCAGAACGCTCATCGTGTCTTCTGCATCCGGTCCTGGGCCTAAGGAAAAAGGCTTACCATCCTGAATCCAGTCTTCAGCAACACCTATAAAGACAAGAAAGAACAGGTTAGCATTCCGGCATCTGAAAGGCAAAGGCTTACCTACTCTTCGTGTGCTCCGGAGGTCTTCACACTGCATTCCGGCATCTGAAAGACAAAAGTTTACCAACTCTTCGCACGCTCCGGAGGCCTTCGGCGCTGCATCCCGCATCTGAAAGACAAAACAAGGTGCGTTTAAAGACATTGGGGAACTTTAATACTCACGTGCCATTACTCCTTTCCACATCTAATCCAGTGGGTATTCCGGCACCCTGCAGCCGCTCCGAACTCGTACCTGCAAAATAAAAAGACAGTTAGAGCGCATAGTGAAGCAGGCAACAAGCGCTTACTTACGTGCTTCCAGGCGCTTCTATTCATCACACGGGCTCCATCTTCAACTCACTTCAGCCCGTCATTCGCCATCGCCGGAACCCTGCAAAACAAGAGACATCATTACTAAAGACTTTAAAGACATTTGAATGACTCGAAACTTACCGTTCGTGCAGTAAACGACGGACAGCAGTCCCCTGAAGTCAAGAGGCCTGCGCTACCTATCCAGTGAAGAAACTGGTTACAGCACCCTGCCCCGAGGCAGATGGAGAGCTCGGCATTCACTTACCTAAGACATCTTACTCTGCACGTCAGGCATACAGTGCACAGAGGTCCAGCCCAAAGAGCCAACCGGGTGCTACACATCACCTTTGAAGATACGGTAGTCGCCCAGTCAAGACCGGCGCCTCTGCGAGAATCAGGTGAGCGTTACAGAACGCAAAGCCTACCGCAAAACTCTCGCCCAGGCGCTATGGAAACCTCGGATACTGACCCCCTAGCCCGGTTACTTGGGGAACTAAGGGCAGAAGTGCATGCAGCTCGTCAGGAAACGAATGCTCTAAGAAGGGAACTAATTATTTCCAAGGAGAGAACAGACAATCTTGCTAGACAAGTGCTACAGTCACAAGCCGGACAGACCCCGTTACCCGCATCAGGGGCAAATCTTCCTTCAACATCCTCTATGAATCCAGTGCAGATCAACCTACCTGGGAATGTACCTCTGGCTCCGCCCGAACGATTTTCTGGTGACCCAAAGAGGTTTGCAGTATTTATCAATCAGTGCCGGTTGCACTTCTTATGCCGGCCAGCAGCCTTTCCAACTGATCAAGCAAAAGTAGCTTTTGTACTTTCGTACCTTAGTGGCAATGCGGCAGACTGGTCGATCCCTCTAGTTAATCAAGATGATCCGGTTCTCCATGATTTTCAAGCCTTTCAGCTTAGTATGGAAAAACTGTTCGCAAGACATTCACAGGGGCAGGCCTTGGACAATGAGCTTCTTTCGTTGCGACAGGGTAATCAAGACCTTTTGGCTTATATTGCATCTTTCAATAGACTAATAGTGGAAACTCAATGGCCTGAGGACAAAAGGATTACGCTGTTTTATAGAGGTCTACGTGGAGAGCTCAAAGACGTTTTAGCCCAAGTAGTGAATCCCCCACAAGACTGTTCGGATTATATAGACTTGGTCGTTCAAATAGATCACAGGCTGCAGAACAGGAAGGCCGATCGTTCCAAGTTTGATGCTCGAGTATTTTCCAAACCGCCAACTCCTTCCAAAGGAGTAGACTCCGGGGAACCCATGCAAATAGGGGGTCTGAAAGGTCCTCTAACACAAAGGGAGCGGGAAAGGAGGAAACAGTTGCAATTATGCCTATATTGCGGAAACTCAGGGCACTTTCTTCGAGACTGTCCGGTGAAACCTGCCAAGAAGGCAGTAGGAGCTGCAGTTACCAAAGTTACAAACTCTGAGCAGGGAAACGACCTCGCCCGACAAGAATAGAGGTCCTCTTGCCGAGCGTGAAAACCAGTTCCGTGACCTCACATTTCGTGATACCTATGGTCCTCATTAGCCCTGATAATCCGGATCGATTACATGCAATTGAAGCTTACGTCGACAGCGGTGCCATCGGCAATTATGTGGATCATGAAATGGTTTTGAGGATGAATCTAACTCTTTGTCCCAAGGCTGTAAAGGACGTCATTACTACGGTGGATGGTACGGAGATAGCCTCCGGGCCAGTAACGCATACCACTCAAGAGGTGACGCTAGTAAGTCAAGATGGACACCATGAGAAGATCGTGTTCGATGTGATCAAGGCCCCTCAGTTTCAGATTATTCTAGGAATACCTTGGTTAGAGAAACACAATCCTCTGATCGATTGGCGAGCAAGAACGGTCCAGTTTCCAGAATGTGTCTCTACTTGTCACCCTCCACCTGGTGTTGCACTGGCTGCAATTTCTTCAGAGACTCCCCAGTTACCTCCCGAATACCTAGAATACCAAGATGTTTTCCGGAAGGATCAGGCTAACTCTCTACCTCCTCATAGGTCTTATGACTGCCAGATAGACCTGATACCTGGATCTACTCCTCCTTGTAGTAGAATTTATGTCCTCACCGAGCCTGAAAACCTTCACCTTCGACAATACCTGGATCAATACCTGGCAAATGGGTTTATTCGTCCTTCCAAGTCCCCTGCTTCTTCAGCTTTGTTCTTCGTTCCAAAAAAGGAAGGAGACCTTAGAACTTGTATCGATTATCGCTCCCTGAACCAGATCACCGTTAAGAATAGATATCCGTTACCTTTGATCCCTGAACTCCTGGACCAAGTCAGAAAAGCATGCATATATACAAAGCTGGATCTTAGAGGAGCTTACCACTTGGTACGAGTAAAAGAGGGCGATGAATGGAAGACGGCCTTCCGCACCAAGTATGGGCTATTTGAATATCAGGTCATGCCCTTCGGACTTTGCAATGCCCCGGCCGCCTTTCAATATTTTATGAACGATGTCCTCAGAGAGCTCATAGATGTATGTGTTGTTGTTTACATTGACGACATCCTCGTTTATTCTTCATCGGAATCTGAACATCGGAAACACGTGAAAATGGTCCTCGAAAGATTGCGTCAACACAAACTTTTCGCTAAGTTGGAAAAATGTGTTTTCAACGTGACTGAAGTTGAATTCTTGGGATTCATATTATCACCTGGCGGAGTGCGTATGGATTCAAAGAAGGTCGATGCAGTTCTCAAATGGCCATCACCATCCTCCGTAAAAGGTGTGCAAAGCATGTTAGGCTTCGCTAACTTTTACCGCAGGTTTATCCCCGAATTCTCTCAAATAGTCCAGCCCATCACTGCCTTGTTAAAGAAAAACAAACGTTTTGAATGGTCTACCGAGGCGGAACAAGCTTTCCAGGATTTGAAGACTAAATTTATCTCTGCACCAATCTTAAAACACCCTCGCCCCGAACTCCCCTACATCGTGGAAACTGATGCTTCAAGCCTTGCCATGGGGGCAGTTCTATCACAAAAGGACCCGGTAACCAATCAGTTGCATCCCGTGGCATTTTGGTCCCGCAAATTCTCGCCTCCTGAAATCAATTACACGATTACTGACAAGGAACTTCTGGCTATCAAGTCTGCCTTTAAGGCTTGGCGGCATTATCTGCTGGGGGCCCGACACACCGTTACTGTGATTACGGATCACCGAAACCTGCAATATTTGAAGACCACAAAAGCCCAATCCTCTAGACAACTCCGTTGGGCATTATTCTTTGCCGAGTTTGACTTCATAATTACCTATCGACCTGGTACAAAGAACGGTAAAGCCGATGCCCTTTCTCGGATGGGAGTGGAAGAATACTTGGTCAACCCTAAACCTGTACCAATCATTCCCGAACAAAGAATTCTGGGTGTAATCGCCACAGAATCCATAGAGGAAGTTAAGGATAAAGCCAGGCAACTTGTAACTCCAGCAGACATACAGAATTGGCATCTGCAGGGAAAGGACTTTGCAGTAAAGGACAACTTATTGTATTTCCAAGAACGATTATACCTACCCAGCACAGATTTACAGAAAAAAGTAATCTCTTGTTATCACGACTCTTTAATGGAAGGTCATCCCGGTATAGCCAAGACCTCAGAAAAGATCAAGCGCTACTTCTGGTGGCCGTCTTGGAAAAAAGATATCAGAGACTTTATAATGTCCTGTGGAGTATGCGCCCAAAACAAGAGTCAAAAGGAAAGACCAGCAGGCCTCTTACGCCCTATTGACATCCCACCTCGCCCTTGGCATACGCTTTCTATGGACTTCATCACCGATCTACCTCCATGCTCCGGATACAATACGATTCTAGTAATCGTGGACTTATTCTCCAAGATGGCGCATTTCATTCCGCTCAAAGGCTTGCCAACAGCAGCAACTCTGGCCCGAGATTTTCTCGAAAACATCGTCCGACTGCACGGTTTTCCTTCGGTTCTAATTTCGGATCGAGGTAGTCAATTTATTTCTCATTTTTGGCGAAGTTGCTGTCGGTCGGCTCAAATTGATGTGAGACTATCGACCAGTCACCACCCTCAGACCGACGGACAAACCGAGAGGACCAATCAAACTCTGGAACAGTATTTACGCTGCATGCTGCAACAAACTGAAAAAACTTGGAAAGATATCCTTTGGATAGCCGAGTATGCCTACAATAACTCTGTCCATTCGGGAACTGGGAAAACCCCGTTTTTTCTTTTGTACGGCAGTCACCCTCGAACCTCGGAGTTGGATCCCCTCCAAGATCTTGAAACACCAGCAGTAGACTACCTGCATTCTACAATCACCCAAGCCTTTAAGGAAGCTGTTTCTCACCTTCAAAGGGCTAAAGAACAATACAAGAAAGGAGCAGATCAACATCGGAAGGAAGCCCCTCACTATCAAGTAGGGGATCAAGTCTGGTTATCCACCAAATATCTATCTCTAAAAGGGCCACGCACATTCAACCCAAGATACCTTGGTCCCTATTCCATCACTACCATAGTAAACCCAGTAGCGGTCAAGTTGGACTTGCCCCCGCGCATGAAGATACATCCGGTCTTCCACGTCTCTCTATTAAAACCCGTGCAACCTCAAACCCGACTAACCAAATCTCCAAAACCTATCCTAGTGGATGGAGAACTCGAGTTTGAAGTCAAAAGCATTCTGGACTCCAAGATCTCCAAATCTAAACTATTCTACCTAATTGACTGGAAAGGCTACGGCCCCCAAGAGAGATCCTGGGAACCTGCTGAATATGTCCACGCTCCTCGCCTAATCAAAAGATTTCACCGAACATTTCCTGACAAGCCAAAACCCCCGGAGAAGCCCGGTTTGGGAGGGGCCTTGAGGGGGGGTACTGTCATGATCTCTGCTTCCAAAAGGTCAGGGTTTTCCCAACTCCCTTGGAAGCAGATCCATAACCCAGGTTCCGAGTGCCAACCAGTCCCAATTGGGACCTTTTGGACCCAGTCCTGGCGCCAGTGGCACCAGGCTCATAAATATGCCCAGTCCCAGCGCTGGAAGCGCCGGGCTCATAATGCTTGGGTGGACTTACCTTCAGCAGACCATGCTGCTTACTTGCCTGCCAGTTGAGCCTCTGATCCTCTTCTGTTTGGAACTACTTTTCCTGTTGGGTGGGGCTGGAGCCACTCCCTAGATTCAGAACACTGGAACTCTTCTGGAAGGCAGGAACTCTTTTCTTACCAGGAACTCTTTTCTTACTTAGGCGTGGCTGTGGAAGGAGACACCTAAGCACTACAGGAGGCTATTTAAACCACACCCGGTGGATGAATCTTGCTTTGCGTTATTCTGCAACCTCTGCAGCAGAACGCTCATCGTGTCTTCTGCATCCGGTCCTGGGCCTAAGGAAAAAGGCTTACCATCCTGAATCCAGTCTTCAGCAACACCTATAAAGACAAGAAAGAACAGGTTAGCATTCCGGCATCTGAAAGGCAAAGGCTTACCTACTCTTCGTGTGCTCCGGAGGTCTTCACACTGCATTCCGGCATCTGAAAGACAAAAGTTTACCAACTCTTCGCACGCTCCGGAGGCCTTCGGCGCTGCATCCCGCATCTGAAAGACAAAACAAGGTGCGTTTAAAGACATTGGGGAACTTTAATACTCACGTGCCATTACTCCTTTCCACATCTAATCCAGTGGGTATTCCGGCACCCTGCAGCCGCTCCGAACTCGTACCTGCAAAATAAAAAGACAGTTAGAGCGCATAGTGAAGCAGGCAACAAGCGCTTACTTACGTGCTTCCAGGCGCTTCTATTCATCACACGGGCTCCATCTTCAACTCACTTCAGCCCGTCATTCGCCATCGCCGGAACCCTGCAAAACAAGAGACATCATTACTAAAGACTTTAAAGACATTTGAATGACTCGAAACTTACCGTTCGTGCAGTAAACGACGGACAGCAGTCCCCTGAAGTCAAGAGGCCTGCGCTACCTATCCAGTGAAGAAACTGGTTACAGCACCCTGCCCCGAGGCAGATGGAGAGCTCGGCATTCACTTACCTAAGACATCTTACTCTGCACGTCAGGCATACAGTGCACAGAGGTCCAGCCCAAAGAGCCAACCGGGTGCTACACATCACCTTTGAAGATACGGTAGTCGCCCAGTCAAGACCGGCGCCTCTGCGAGAATCAGGTGAGCGTTACACTAAGTAGGGAGCCACTGTTTCTTTAAATGGAGATCAGAGCGTCGGCACCATAGGTCACTGCGGGAGTTACTTTGGCTTTGTAGAAGTCAATTAGAGGTTGGAGCGAAAAAACACAATCTACGTGTCAAAATCCGAGCCTGGCTCAATAGTGATAATAGTTTTAAGTTGGGGCCGTTTATGCCGAGTTTTTGCAGATCTGGACACCTATGTATTTAAAGGCATAAATCACCTCTATTTTCTCAGACACCAGTCCTGAGGTAAATTGTTCCTTCTGTTTCCCTTGGCTCTTTTGTAGGACTAGATTATTTGTTTTACCTATGTTTACCTGTAGATTTTTTGCAGCTGTATATTCTTCCAGTTGGTTCAATTGTCTCTCTAAGCCTTTGGGGGTGGTGTCTAAAAGAACCAAGTCATCTGCGTAAAGATGTTGACTGACTGTGACATCTTCGATTTTGGAGGGAAGCACCGAACGTTAGCCATCGTGTCTGCCAGGTCAGAGATATAAAGATTAAAAAGAGTCGATGCTAGAGGGCTTCCTTGTTTTACGCCACAGCCTATCGGGATCTTAATTCTCGAGGCGTTCAGTCTGATTATGCAGGAGGTGTCTATGTGCAGAGCTTTTAATTGGTCGACTAGATCTGTAGGACAGTTCCATGATAGCAGCATGTTCCAAAGTCTTTTCCTACAAATTCCGTCAAAAGCTTTAGACAGATCGACAAAGGCTATATAGACCTTCCGGCCTGTTTGTTGGGCTCTGGGCGTTAATAGCGAGAGTAGAAATATTGACAGAGAAGTCCCCAGTCCCTTTGTAAAGCCAGACTGGAACAGATCAACGGATCTTGACGTTCCCTGTCTTGTGACCATTTGGTCAATCTTCGTAAGAGCAATGTGGTGTAACGTTTCCCCATAACGTCCAGTAACGCAATTGGGCGATAGTTGTTCGATTTGCCCGGTCACCGCTCTTAAAATCGGGATTACGTTCACCTCCTTCCATAAATTTGGTAGCAGTCTGGAATCCAGAATTTTTTTCTGAATTTGTTCCAGTACGTAGGCCCACTGTTTCCGGGTTTTCTTTATGGGTCATGTTGGAAAGACCATCTGGGCCGCAAGCTCTAGAAGATCTGGAACCTTTTAAGTCAACCAAGCCGTTCTGGTTATAGTCCAGGTAGGTTGGTCATAGATTATCTCTGTTACTTTGAGCCTTTCTGCAAACAGGGATGAGAAGAAAAAAATCCAGACATTTTATGCAGCTCCGTTTATCAAGGTTAAGTGTCTGGTTGTTCCTGTTGAGTTGATGATAGCCTGAGATTCCAATATGTTTTTTTTGTTCGAATGCTCTGTGTCCTTTGAGCATCTGTCTGGGGTCATTTCCTTCTTGTGGCCCCTAATCCAGCTATTATGATCTCTTTAGTTTCTGTACCTCCTCACTCGTGATAATGCCCAGTTCTTAATGTGGCACTGTGGGATGTCTGGAACAGTTGTGGTGCCAACAACGGCAAGTGTAGAGCTCAGTGTCTCCACATCTTTCTTGGTCATCTTCAGTCTGTCCCTTGTTTGAAAGTTATACTTGGGTGGGGGCAAAGTGGGTGTTCCTCGCCAGGTCCCCCTCGCATCTCATTTCCAGCAAGTTGTGGTCACTTCATATCAATAATAAATCTTCCTGACCTGTGTCAACCCCAGAACTTTTTGCTGGACTGGATTAATTTTCCCTATACCTCAGTGAAGGGGAAACTCTTTTTATGGGTGTCATTTTCAAGACTCCATAGTGTCTTTTTAATTTTATCCTCTGACACAACTTTTGGCACATACTGCCTATTGTTGCAGGGTTGTCCTTGGGGCTCCCCTTTTAACTTTCTCTGGCTAACCTTCTTAGAACTACAGTTCCCAAGGGTAGAAAGGATATTTATATCCCTTCTACATTTTGGTAGGTGAAACCAGCACCTTATGTGGAGTGCTGGAGAGGTAAAATGTATCCCCTTTATCATTTTAACTGCAGCATTTCTGTTATAGGGACAAGCTTACCTTTAATGGCTGGTGGCAGTGAACCTTTTAACTAATTTGGTGCACCTTGACCGCGGTAAAGGCACGGATTGGTGCTCATTTTACCATTTTAAAATAGCTCCTGTCTTCTTCTTTTGCCATTTGTGTTCATTGTCCTTTCTTGTTCCTTCCCCTGACCTCCAGGGCAGGAAAGTCCTTTGTGTCAATTGCGTCCCCGCCCAGGCTCCAGAGTGTCTGTGAAGGCCGTAAGCAAGGGAGGAGTCCAAACCTCTGCAGCCCTTTGTCTTCCAGCTTGCCCGAGAATCCAGTTAAAACTGAGAGGCTGGCTGTCCTGAAAGGACTGCTGTTAGGTAAGAATTAGTGCAGAGATTGTGGATTGTTACAGCCTTAGACAGCAACTGGCAAGTCCCTAATGTTTGTTGTGTTGGTGCTGTTAATGCTTTTGGCTGCAAACTTTGATCCAATTTGTCCTGAAGCTGTCCAGAACCCTAATTACAATACAACAATGCTCAAATGGATCTTTGTTGCGCCAGGGACGTCATTTCACCAAAATGCCAGTGGTAGCAGAAGTGGCATCACACGACCCTTGACACCACAGGAAGTGATATCATTTGACCCCACACTGAAGTGATATCGGGGGAAGCGATGGAACACGACCTTTCACTCCTTGACAAAACAAGACGTGGCATCACGTGGCATTCCCAAGTACACTACGAACCCCTAAATGACGTCCCTGTGTTGCGCCAAAAATCCTAAATTCTTCAATGATAATGACATAGTTGTGCTTCTTAATCAAAGTACATTTTATTTATATCGACATTCTTTTGCTTGCAAATATCTTATTTTATAGTTATATTGAATTACATTCATTCAATATATACCTTGTTTTCAAGTTAGTGACCTGCATTCATTGAAAGTTGGTTTGTTTCTGCGTTTGGTAACGCACATTTTTCCTTCCAAGTTTTTCTAGTACTGTGTAGAATGATTTTCTTGATCCTGCGTTTGTTTTCTTTTCGATACGTCAAATTTTATTCATTTGAAATATACTGATTTGTTTAGGTTTCTGTCCTTACTTTTAACCTCAACACGTGTTTCCCTGTCTCCAAGTTAGGCGGTTCAACAGGAGGTTTTTAGTACTTCAGTTATAGTGCATTACAGGTATCTGATATATTGTTTGTAGTTTTTCACTTATGCATTGTGTTTGCAAACGAATTGGTGCAAGTAACCTACAAGAAAATGGTTTGTATCAATAATTGTTATAGCCAATAGTTTGAATTGCATGTAATTATTAGCTAAGTAGTTTCTCACTGATCTGTTGTCTGTTTGCCTTGCTTGTAGGTAACGGCATGTATTACTTATTTTCAATTCTATATGTCAATCATTAGATCAGGTTTATCAGGATTGCCTGAATTAGAAAAAAATTGTATGTCACATTCTTTGGTGTTCTACCATTTTGCAAATAGAAAGGCTCTACTATTATTTAGACATATATGTCTTAAAGGTTAATATTCTGATTATGTGTACCCTCTTAGAGCATATAGTAAAGGTGCTGTATTTATAGATTGTCTTCTAAAAAAAGTCACTTTGTTTACACTTCCTACATTTTTTCCCAGTTACCTACAATATAAATGGTTTAACTGTTAAGTCAATTACTGTTTTTCTTTTGCATGTCAAAGTTAATCTAAACTGTAAATCTTGATAATTGTTTATGCCAGTTGCAAGTTGTATTGCCATTATTTCTTTCTCTCTTACCTGAATGCTTTCTTTGGCATGCTCACTCAGATCCTATTTGTCCTCGCGGTACGATTGCCGCGGGACAACTAAAATGGCTGGGATTTATACTTGTGTGATGACGCGTACGTACATGTGATGGCGTCATCATGTTCCTGGCCATTTTGCATTGGAATTTGTCTAGCTTTCTTGCCCAATCGTGCCGGTTTCGTAACTTTGCAAAATAAAGAATTAGTGCAGTCCAACTGGTGTGGGACTTCACAAGACTTATCTCTTGGTATTAGGCAACCCACCTTTTAATATAGGTATGTACTACACAAGTTGGTATGTATTGTGACTGAGCAGCCAGGCTTGTCTTAAGAGGGGTAATGTGAGACGTAGAGCTGTACAATGAAATCAGTGATTACAGGTATGCAAGTAAACGCGCATTTTAGGCAAGATTGTATGCATTACCCTGTGGGAGACTACACCAACCTAGTCCTCCTAGTAATAGGTAACCCAACCTTTGGTATAAGTCTGTACTACACTGGTTGGTAGTGTGGCTGAGCAGCCAGGCTTATCTCAAGAGGGGGTCAGTGTGAGCAGTAGGGTTTTTACCGAGATTCACAGTGACAAGTATTCAATATACCTCAAAATACACCCAATCATTTTCTTTAAATCAGCAAATACCCATTTGGGATGGCACACCGATTCTTCCTACACCCTGAGGTCACTTGGGAATAAAACAATGGTTAACAAATATTCTTAAGCAGGTAAGTACTTTTTTAACCTTCCAATGCTACGTAAATGAACCCTTTCCTGCAAAGCACAAAGTCAGAGGTAAGAACAGTCTTTCAGGGAGCCAGGACTGCCAAGATTAGTTGAGCAAAAGTTCAGGTGAGCTGAAACACGTCTTGCAGGAAGGTAAAAAGTATTGCATGTTTTTGATGTTTTTGTATAAAATGAAATCACTATATGGCCACAGGCTTGTGAGGGGCAAAGCTGCAAGCAACTCTGCAATAGCAACCAAGAGAAGTATCAAGGGAGAAATAGCAATGCTACACAACAAGAGGTAAGTCCCCTTAGTTGTACAGTAGCTTTGGTTAGAAGAAATTAGTTCCAGTTGGCTTCTGTTCCTTTGCAGGTCTGCAGATCCTGGTGTTCCTGGGCCTCAGTCCTGGGGACAAGAGGGAGGATGTCTGGGGACTCCTGCACTACGAATTGAAGGTCGGCGCCAGCAATGGGCAAACTTCATATCAGCGGCACTTTGCGGTTTCAGCTCCTCACGGCTTTCACAAATGGCACCACTCATTCTCAGTTAGCACTATGGACTTTCCTCGCATCTGGGGTCCAGCAGTCTGTTGAGGTGGTTCAGGCTTGGTCAGTCCTGCTTCCTGGGAGTCCGGAGGATCTTCCTGGAGCAACGGTCCAGGAGTTGCAGCATGCGTCTCTTAAAAGTTCTTCGGATTCCTTCATCCAGTGGTCGACTCGGCCTTCCAAGCAAAAAGCTGCACCTTTTATGCAGGTTTCTCCCATTCATTTGCAGCCTTGCTGAAAGGGGCACCTAGGGGTCCCTCGCGATATGGAAACAAGGCAATAACCATACACGAAAGGATGCGCCAGACACGAGGTTCAAATTCCCAATGCTAGGGTTTATTGCAAGCAAAAATAGTCCCAATTGGCCAACTGTGGTCTCGCGCCCCGCGACGTGAGTTTTCTAGACCTCGAGGGACGCAAGAGAGCGAATTACGTACATCAGTTACATATATACAAAATGCATATCATACAATCAGCTATGTCATGTTTAACACCCCCCTTTTATTAAGTTTCTTTGAACTCGGGATGATGATGGACATTTCCGACGAGTATGACAATTATGACACTTTCAATGTCTATTCTAGTAACGATGTGCAATTTAGAAAGTGCAGCGGCATCTTCTAGTTGTTGAACAGAACACAGTGCTGCTGTTCTTGGAAGCAAGCTGCACACGGGGGTAGAGTCACATTCCAAGCTTTGCTATCTATGAGGTGCTATTCGTGTCCTGGGAGCCGACACCCTCTAAAGGGTTTCGCGAAGGGGGGCCGTAAGAAGAGATTCAAGCCTTTAGCTGCTTTATTCTAACATATTCTACCACAGTACGAGACTGGCTGGCAGCTGTGAACTGATTAAATGCCCTGCAGCTCTCCCTCAAGGCTACAGAGAGGGTGCGTGGGCATCCTTTCTGGGCTACTCATGAGGAGTTTCAACGAACTCCTCAGTCCCTCGACCTTGCCCTTTCATATTCAGACAACAATGTTAACAGTTGAGCAGAGTAAGCAGAATTCGCAAGAATTGCAAGCTGCAAAGCAGTTTAGACAGAAAGCAATGAGGAATGGTTAACAAGCAAAAAGGCGATTCTTGCTACGTTTAAAATGGCTGCTTGTTGGTCAAGCATAGCAGTCTGTATATCTATAATTCGGTGCATAAGACGGTTGGCCTTCGGCCATCAAGTTACGTCTGTCATTCAAATGAAGGGTATTCACTTTTCCAGATTGACATTGCTGTCAATCACACAGCAGGGTGGCTGACCTCCTCGGACACTCATCTTCACCATTGGGTGCATTCCTCTAAGCACAGGGAGTTTTGGGCACTTTCCTCGCTTCCTGCCCTGCTAGACACGCTGGAGCCAGAGGTGGGCTTCACTAGTAATTCCTGCCAAAAGACAAAACTAAGAAAGGGACCAAACCGGGTTTGTCGCGCAGAGTAAATCTCAAGAACGTCCTTTCCAACAAGAAATGGCGAAAAAAAGACCAGTGCCATTTTGACGAATTTGCAGCCTGCAGTATAAACACACAATGGTAAGAAAAAGTAAACCACTGCCACCAGCCATTAATTGTAGGAAGGGTAACATAAAAATGTTAAATGAGAAACTAGACAAATCCCTCCAGAACACTATTGTAAGATAGTGTGTGCTGGGTATAGAAAATGACAAAATATAAGTAAAGTCAATTTCACTTCACTGCTCTTGGAAACAGTTGTTTCACCAAGAGAAGGTAATCTCTAAGAGATTTCCCTGTGCCACTGCACTGAAGGTGCTGTGTGTCACAATGTAAGGATGATGCCTATGGAGTTGGTCAGACCGCAAAATCAAAAGAAAAACAGAGTCCAAATCACAGACAAATACATGAGAGAGTGGGGAAAGTGTCTCACTCTCTCCAGGTTAGAAATTAAGTCCTAAGGTCCAGCTGGGGGTCTTTAAGGTAGACGGGAATTAGCACATTTCTGAGAATTCTCCTTAACAACACACTTAGTTATATCATTTATTTATTTATACACTGATATTTAAAGCATTATTTAAAAAGCAGTAATTACCTGTAACATTAATCCCAAGTTATGATTCAATTCAAAAAGTGAACAATAAAGCGTGGAGAAAAGGGCGCCGTGCTGACTGTTTGGAGACTGTTGGAGCTGTGTGTACTCTGTTGTTTTTACAAAAAACCACCAGAGTTTATGTCCAGACTTTCCCGGCGATCGTGTGAAGCGAAAGACACAAGGAGACAAGGGGCGTGTGCAACTCACTTCCTCCTCCCCTGAGGCTGCCTGCCGAAGGCGTGTCACGTGACGCATCACGTGTGGAGGAAGTGCTACAAAACCAGCGTATCTCCACCCTTGTGGCGAGAAGCCCGGCGTGGTGAAAAGGGCACCGTGCTGACTGTTTGGAGACTGTTGGGAGCTGTGAGGAGCCGAGAGGACCACACGTATTCAAGGTGTTTAAGACTCATTACACAAGAAATCTGCTGCTACTGTGAGAGCAGTTTAAAGTTGACCCTTGTTCGGTGGGGTCTGAATTAGCTTACGAAGAGGTCCCGTGAAGAAGAAAATCTCAAGGTAAGGAATTCACATGGGAGATATTGGGCCTCTAACGCGCTTTAAGTTAAAACAAGTACAGAAGTCATCGACCTTGATGCATACTGATACGATGATTAATGATCCGATTTTAGAGAGCGCCAGTAAAAGTACTTATGAAATCGAGAACGACATAAACCATTGTGTTTCTGTGGACGCAGTACAAACATCGGGTGAAAGTGGTGCGCGAGAAGGGACAAAGATTAATATGTCTGCAGTCCCCTATGGTAACTGTTTGTATGACAAAAATCTGGACACGCGAGAAGAGGTGTTCAGTAGATCTACTGAAGACACGGAATCAAGACACAAGGATGTCGTTAAGCCGATAGAGGAGGAGCCGGTACAAGAGCAGAGCGTGGATGAGCGATTACTCGTACAAACTAAAGTTCAAGTTCAAGTCCACGCGCCAGACGAAGGCAGTGCTGAAATGTCCACAGAAATCACTGATGTTAGACCACAGCATATTCTGCCGCGAACACATCGGCATGCCGAGGCAGAAACTGGAAATATATGTGTGATTGGTGAAAGGAATGAGGATGAAAAGAGAGAAATAGACAGTAAGGAAAAAGATGCATCTACGATCTATTCTAACACCATGAGGTTGTGCAAAATGACAGCGAATATTGTAAAAAATAATGCTGAATCAAAAGCAAGCGTGGCCAATGAGGCAAATCAATGGTCTGTCAGTTCAAAAAGGGGCGATTTGGAACCAGAGGTGATCGAAATAAATGCATAAGCATTTCAATCTCCCTTTGACGTAACAGACAATGAACTTCTGGCGTTAGAAATACCAAATAAGGCACTGGACTCCACTTTACTAAAATTTACTTTCCCGTTGTTGGCTAAGCAGCAAGTAATTCAACAGAAGGAAAGTACTCCAATTCAAAAAAACACTAATGGCGTTAGAGTTTTTAGTGATTTGAGATTGGCGGTGAACCACCTGGGTGTTTGTCCTGAACTCTGAGAGGTCTGTTCTGTTGGGGTGAGGGTTGTGAGGCCATTTGTAAGCCACAGGTTGAAGGATTTGACCACTGGAGGTCCTTCTTGGAGTCAGTGTATAGATAGAGTTGAGGAGTGATTGTGCTAGGTCTGGGGTGATTACTTTGCTCCATAGTGGCATGGTGGGGGGGGGTTAGTGGTGGTGTATGGCCTTGAACGCCCACTGCTGTGCTCAGTGGTATGAGAAGTATATTGCTGAGGGATCAGACCGTGATAGGGGGGGCCAGAGGGGGCTTGGTAGTTATGTTTGTGGTTTTGAAAATCATAGGGTGTGACCTCCCATGTGGGTTGGTGGGTGTGGAGATGTATTGTATCAGGTTGAGTGATTCTAGATTGTGAGTGGTGCACACAATGGACATCCCTATATATTGGGAAGGTCAAAAAAGGGCATCAGTAACAGATAAACACAATGAAGACTGACTTACCCAAGTGTGTTATTTAAAAACACTCCTAATTCTGGTGTGATTATTTTTAACTGAAAGAGAGCAGTAAATGTAGAACCCTAAGAGAGCTCTGGATACACAAAGAAATCTATACCCTTGGCTGACCCGATTGGAGACAAAGGAACCAATGAAAAAAGAGCAACTACATCTTTAGCAAGCCACTGTTTTTCATTTAGTGGCCACTATTTAATTTAGAAAGAACATTTGGATGTCAAGTTATACAGTGCATGACATACATACATACAAATTCATGCAGTCATTAATGAGAGCAAAACAAATAAGAAGACATATGCAAATAATAAATGCCCCAAACATGAGTAAAGAGTATATTTATGAACACTTTTTCAGGTGTGCATTAACAGTTATAAAGCAACATTTTTTGTTCCGTGAACATGATCAACGGGACAGCATAATTTTGTCTAGACTATGTATATCAAATGGAAGAAAGTGAATTAACCACCCACAGAGATCCAGTCTATTATCTGGTAAGGAGGTATTTTCAATCCTTTTGCCTCAGAGTTAACTTTTTCTAGTTCTGAACCAGTTCATGAATCCTGTGGGTGTGTAGAGACCAATTCTAGATTATGAGTGATCAGGTCATACGGTTTGAGGATGAGTCAAACCATATGTTGAAATCCCCCAAGATGGTAAGTGTTGGATGTAGGATGAGGTTGGTGGCCAGTGCTTCACCAAGTGTCCGCAAAGTTTATGTTGTAGCCGGAGGGGTCTGTAGGTGAGTAGGATACTGTGGGAGGTGGAGGGTGAGAGTTGCAGCTTTACCAAGAGGGATTCGTAGTCTGTGGTGTTGGTGTCCTTAATTATTAGCAGGAATTGGTAATGTGTAGGACCGCAAGGCCCCTCACCCCCCCGTGATCTGTTCCAGATGGTAAGGTTGTAGCCAGATGGGAAGGTCTTGTGCGCGATGGGCACGTAGTAGTCAGAGAACCAGGTCTCAGAAATGAAGAGGATGTCTGGGTTTTCTTCTGTGATGAGGTCAGAGATATGGAAATTAAACTGACCTGGCGTTGATGAGGATGCAGGATAGTTGGTGGATAGGGTTGTCGGGGATAGCAGGGGCCGGAGTGAGGGCGGGCAGGCAACGAGGGAGGTGGGGCACGGTGAGGTGTGGTGGTGCAGTGTGGAGACAATGGAACAACGGGAGTGTGCGAAGGGGGGGAAGGGAGAAGCGGGGAATAAGACTGGGTTCGGTGCGTGTTGGGAGGATTGGGTCCTATAATGTGGTGGCAGCATTTGCGAGCTGGGTTCGATGATTGGTGATGCTAGGTGTGGCATAAGGTGCCTTTGGTCTCAGCCTTTCCTTGACATTTGGACAGTCCAAGGGGTGTGGGAGAGTGGAAGGATCTGTGGAGCTTTGGGGTTTGGCCAGAGGTGCTCTTGCTGCGCTAAGGCTGGCGAAGTGGGAGGTGCTATGTTTGGAGATTGTGTGAGCAAATGGTGTGGGTGAGTGGTTGGTGGTGGGGGTTGTGTGTGATGGGTGTTTTATATGGCTCGGTGTGCCATCCTGTATGTTCCGTGGAACAATGTTGTCTACTCCCTCTCACCATCTTGCCGTTCTTAATTGCGTGGAGCGGGATCTACGTGGGTGGGGGAAGCGGGTCGGGGTGAGGTGAGTTAGACTGGCGAGGGAGAAGGATAGGTAAAGTGTGAGGATTGCCAGTTGAGTGTGTGCAGTGGTGGGGTAGTGGGTTGTGAGTTGGTGGTGGTAGAGTTTGGCTGCGGTGGGTCTCCTCTGGCCTACGGGTGCACCAGCGTGCTGCTCTTCTTTGACCAGTGTGTGGCGTGGTGTCTGTCTGGTCTATGGCACTTGGTCGAGCAGTCAGGCGAGTTTTGCAGGAACAGCTAAGTTTGACAGAGCGGTACAATTTGGGAATGGGAGAATGGACCTCGATTTTGAGTCCTGTACAGTGAGAGAGAGGCATAGGTTTCAAATAAAGTAGGTTTCACAGTATAATAGGCAAGGGGGATACAGGGTATATGCTTAAATTTGAGGACCCTGTAAAGTGGCAGAGAGGCCTAGGTTTCACAATACAATTTGGGTATGGGAGAACACACCTAATTTTTAGAGTCCTGTATAGTGGGAGAGGGCCTAGGTTTCGCAGTAAGGAGTGGGTACGGGAGAACACATCTAGCTTTGAGAGTCCTGTATAGTGGGAGAGAGGCCTAGGTTTCACAATACAGTATGTTTCACAATATAGTAGGCAGGTATGGCCTAGGTTTCACAGTGCAGTAGGCTACACAATCTAATAGACAGATATGGGTGGAGGGGGGGGGTAGACCTGGATTTCATAGCCTTGTATAGTGGGAGAGAGGCTTTGGTTTCACAATACAGTAGGTTTCACAATATAATAGGCAGAGATGGGAGATAAACCTAGATTTGAGAGTCCTGTATATTGGGAGAGAGGTCTAGGTTTCACAATACAATATGGGTACAGGGAAACGCACCTAGATTTGAGATTCATGTATAGTGGGAGAGAGGCCTAGGTTTCGCAATACAGTAGGTTTCACAATATAATAGGCAAATATGGCCTAGGTTTCACAATAACAGGTTTCACAATATAATAGGCAGATATGGGTGATGCTTCTAGATTTTTAAAACATTTTGTGTTGATGGATTTCCTAGTGAGTATGATGGATGTGACTTGGTGGTGTATTTCTTTACTGGTGGTGCTGCTGTGTGGTGGATTGAAATGTTGGGTGGTTATTAATATCTGTGAAAATGTTCCTTCCTTATCCAGTGATGCTGGTTGACTGCAGCCTGTTCCCATTTTGGCACGTCTGGGCACTGCAGCCAGCTGCTACTGCTGGTTTGCAGGTGGGATTATGCCTTTGCAACCACCTTGTTGTTGGCTGTTTGGGGGTGGTCGGAGTGTGAGAGTCTGCCCGCAGGACTCTGGTGGGGGCACTGCTTGGCCTTTCTCTTGATCTCAGTGCATTGAGTGAAGCTAGGTTGTTGGGCACAGGGCAGCGCCTGTTTGGTTGTATGTGTCAATGAGCGATTGAGGGTTAGATGGTAGATTGGGCTTGGTTTATGTTAGTGGGTGGACCTCCCCCTGGTGACACGGTTTGGGGCCACCACTGTAGGAGCTGCCCTTTGCCTTGGGCCCTTAGCCGAAGGCCTGCGCGGGCAGTTGGGCTGCCCTCGGAGGATGTGTTAAAGGGATAGTGTGCTCCATTCAGGCATCTGTTTTTCAGCATACTGTGATCGATCGTAAAACACTTTCCTATGCATCTTACCTTAGTTTTCCTCACTTTTACACAGACAAAAACAAGGGGTTGGGCGCGGCCATCTAGTGCTAATTTTATCCGTTGCTGCATCGCTCTACGATCGAGTCCCCCAGCGGAACTAAATCGTATCCCCCACCCCTGAAGCTGACATCACTATTCCAAACGATAGGCTCCACCATTTTCATGAGGTTAGAGGGCAGCGTAGCCAAACACATCCAGTCATCACCCACGTAATAACGTCAGCTAACGCAGAACCCGGAAGATCAACACACATCCTCTCACAGCGCGTCCCAAATAGAATTTGCTACCAATAATTTTAAAGAAAACATCATTAATCTGGGGGAGGGTAAAAGTGTTGTGGGAAAGGGGGTGGGGCAGTGGAGTGCATAAGATAAACAGTTGAAATAAAGGAAGACAATAAATAAAAAGCGCGGCCAGCAGCCAGAAAGTGCAAGAGTAACTGCAGACAGCGGGTGTCAATTGCTGGTAGGGGGCTGTAGGGATACAGAAACGGTTCCCGAGTGCGAATGTTGCCAGGAGCGCAGTGCAGGTAGGCACTGGGGCGAGGGGACCTGGGCCTGAGATCAAAGGGTACGCAGGTTAGGCTGTATGCTGGCAACCAGCACAGTTTCAGTCAGCAGATCAGCAGGGTATAGGAGGAGAAAAAGCAGATAGAGGTAAGAGTAGCGGAAGGACCCAAGTTGGAACAGGGAGGGTCGATCGGAGAGCAAAGAAGTCAGGCAAGCCAGGGCATGATGGGTGATACCCCGGTTATCACAGAGACGGTTGAAAAGGGTGGTAGGGTTCACCATTGTCAAAGGCAGAGTAGCAATCTTGTAAGAGGACGACACTGGAGGTGAAGGAATGAAGGTTGGAGAGCACGTCCTCAGGGATGTTCAGGAGAGCCGTTTTCTGTGAGTCCTGAGAAAGTACACAAAGCATCCAGTTAGATGTTTAAGTCTCCAAGAAGGAGACTTTAACAAAGCGACTTGTTAATTAAGAGGCATTAAGTAAACATCAATGAGGACCTTGGACAGAGTGGAAGGAGGCCAAGAGGGCATCCCACCGGGTGCCACCATTAGTGGGAGAAGAAGAGAAAGGCGAGATCAGAGACCATATGTAGAGTCCATAGGTTTGGTGAGGTAACATCAAAGAGGATGTCAGTGAGAGTTTGTCTGGAAGTAGCACATGTATAGGTGTCAGCGATAGGGAGGCCTGGGTTGGAGACCAGGATGTCCTTCGCAAACTTCTTCCTACCAGATTTAGTGAGGAGAGCAGGGTAGTCTATAGAGAAACCGTTAAAAAAGATAGGAGAGACAGAGAGCACCATGGAGTTGGCAGGCAGAGGGAAGAAGAGGAATGGTCTTGGAGTGGGCTGGGAAAAACACAAGAGAAGTAGACAAGGAGGGGCGCATGCAAAGCAAAACACAGTCACGCTGTATGGAAACCTATCAACAACAGGTACTTATTGCAAAAATGTTGATAAAGAGGATACATTGGAAAATGTCATTTTGGACGCAATGGTTTGCTATGGAGAAACCCAAAAAACACACACATCAAAAGACTGAAATATTATATAAGAGAGTAGAAAGGGGCCCACTCACGGAGGTGTTTGAAAAAACTTTTTTAAAAACAGTAAACCAGGATCCGGCTAAACCCAGAGATCAAGGGCTTACAGGTTGGCGCCTCACAGCACAAGATCGCACTTTACGCAGATGACGTGATGCTAGCCATCACTGACATTAGCTCCTTGCTGGGACCTGCGCTTACCGAGATCCACAGATTTGGGAGGGTGGCGGGTTTCACCATTAACTTTGGGAAATCCACGGCCCTGGGGATCGGCCTGGAGCTGGGGGAACGGGAGACCTTTGAAGCGATATGCCCAGTCCAATGGAGCGAAAAATAATTCCTTACCTGTGGGTTCAGCTCCCCGCTCGACCGGGGGATGTATTCCGGTCGAATTTCCCCTCGCTTTTTAAAGAACTGGAGAATTACCTCGACCGATGGCGGGCAAAAGAAATCTCACTCATTGGGCGGATCACTGCTTGTAAAATGAATCTCCTCTTGAGATTCTTATTCGCCTGCTCCTCCCTACACACTACGATCCCTTTACCCCCCCTCCCGCCGCTTGCAGAACAAAATGTTCCAGTTTATCTGAAAATGTATAAAGGCGAGGATTTCCCAAAGGTTGATGATGGGCAGTGCCAAATTGGGCAGGTTGGGCGTCCCTGATTTCCCCCCCCCCCCAAAATATCAGGTGGCAGCACAGCTGGCACACGCACAGGCATGGACTGTGTCCTCTTAGCGTCTGAGATGGGTGGAGGTGGAACAGTCTCGCGTGCCTCTTCCCCTGCGCTTCCTCCCGCACATCCCAACTCTGCTGCGCCAGACTTGGAAGGGAATGCTGTCTTCTGCTAGACACACCCTTAAGATGCAGGACTAGGCCTTGAAACATAAGGGTATCCTGAGGGGGCTGAGCCATCCTCCCTGATATTTCATAATCCATCCTTCTCTCCAGGGTCCTGCCCACTGAACTTTAAAAACTTGGTTGGCGGGGGAGGGGGGGGGGGGGTCTTGAATCTCTGGGATAACTCTTTCAAGGGAACCAGCCCCGCTGCTTTGAACAATGCAAATCCGCATTTCAGTTGACAGAAGTGGACAATTTCCCCTACCTACAATTGCAACATTGGTGCGCTCACCCTCAAACCCGTCAGATGGCGTTGCGCACCCTCAGCCCTCTGGAACTTACTTTAAAAGATCTCGCACCGCATAGGAAAATCTCGACCCTCTATAAACTATTACAGGAAGACACCTTTACCACAAGGGCCACTTACATGGCACAGTGGGAGGCAGACCTGGAGGACCGAACTTGGGTGGACGTTTGGTCGAGGACACACACCTCATCCGTTTGCATCACTAACCAGGAGTGTGCCAACAAATGACTCCTTTGCTGGTACTACCCTCCGCTCTGACTGTACCACAACCAGGCACTAAATCCTAATTGCTGACGCCAATGCGGACAGGTGGGATCGTACTTCCTCATGTGGTGGCCCTGCCCAATTGCAAAAGCCTTCTGGGTACAATGTATCGCCACAATAAAAGACATCACCCAGGTGACGATTCCCATGGAACCAGAACCCATCCTACTATGGCCCCAATACCAGGGGTCTACCCAAGATGTGGAAAAATGTTAATGTTAAAGGATATTTGTACCACGCACTATCACCACCGGAGTGGTCCCCTGGCACTCTGCCGGTTCTGGAAAAAAAAAGGGAAGGGTGGGGGCAGTGTTAGTGGGGATGAACTTGAGAAGTGCAAGAGAGCAGTGATATGCTGTTGGCGGCCTCAGCCCGGAACTACGTTTGCTGGGCTTGGGGTGTTATACTGTCGGAAGACGTTGTGTGCTGTTGTGCGGGTCTGTGTGCTTTGTTTTGTTGCTGCAGTGTAGTGAAGTTTGTGCAGATTGTTGTGTTGTAAGTTTGTGGTTGTGTTTGGTTAGAATTTGAGAGGTGTATGGAGAGGGTGAAGTTGTTAGTGGGTTGGTTAATTGGCTGCCTACGTGGCCTCTAAAAATGGCTAAACTACTGACCCAATTCTGCTTGGCCGGGAAAATTACGATTGCCCCCACTTGGAAAACGGTGGAGGGCACCTCTATGACCCTTTGGTGGTCAAAAATGTGGGACATATTGATTGCGGAAGAAGTGACAGCAGCTAAAGCAGGCATCCTACATCTCTTTATGAATATTTGGGCACCATTTCGAGTGGATTGTGTCCTCCAACGTATTCCTCATCTTAGATGTATTCCATCCAGCTTTAGCTGCTTCGGAATAATTTTCGTCAGAGGGCGCCGTGCGTCGATGTCGTTGAGTCGATGGTCCCTCGAAGGCCACTGTCGAGGGTGACATCATCGGGTATATAAGTAGCACGTGCGGCACCCGTCGGCCTCAGTTCCGTTTTTCCGCGGTATATGTTGCTTCGGAGATGTGGCACACCTCGAGTTCTGTGATGCAGTGAGAATATTACTACAATATACACTATGTCCTCATCATCGACGCCGTCTACAACCCCGAAATCTGGTTTCAAAAAGTGAAAATCGTGCGGTTCGAAAATGTCTATCACAGACCTGCACTGAGAATTTTTGTGGTGTCTCGGGGAAGGCCACGACATGGAGGCCTGTACGAAGTGTCCGGCGATGACAGGGAAGGCCTTGCGAGAGAGGAGGGGAAACTACAGGTAGGTCATAAATCCGACCGCAAAGCCTCTACCGTCGAGTCCAGGTCCCGTGAGGAGAAGTCTCCTCGCCGCGAAAGGCATCGGTCCAGTTCCCGAAGTGATTCACATCGCTCGGCGTCTTCGACAATAAAATTGAAGAAAAGACGCCACAAGTCCCCCTCCACCTCGTCCTCGGACGAATCACCAAAAAGGATGAAATGCCCCACAACACATTTGTCCACCGAAGAGTGGGAAGCATTCAGAGTCAAAATGATGGAGGTGTTTGAAAAAGCGAAGCCTCGGTCCGCACCTTCTTCGGAAGCTGGCCGGGAGCGTCATCGCTCCGACACTCGCGCGCCCTCGAGCCCGGGTGATCGAAAAAGGAAAATAGAGAACCTTCCATGACGCCGAGCAAGAAAGACCAGTCGAGTCGACTGCTCAAGGTCACCGACACTGTCCGAAACCCAACACACCTCAAAGGGCAAATCTTCGAAGAGCACCTCAACGCCCTCGAACGCCGGCTCTGTCGATGACAACTATTACATCGACGCCTTTGTCAATGTCGACGCCATCAATGCCTTTGTCGACCCCGAAACCCTCAGCGCCAAAGGCTCCAGTTCAGCCAAGTCAGCCAGGGAAAGGGAAAGAGAAGGCTACAAAGCCTGTAATACCTTCAGGGCCCATTAACACACCTCCTCTAGAAAAACCTCTTCCTAGGAAGGAATTTTTCAAGTCTCTGACCTCAATTTTTGAGGAACAGGAGAGATCTGATGAGGAGAGTGTACCCTTTGGGCTGGAATATGGCACCCCAAATGTCCCAGAAGGCCTGATTTCAGAAGAAAGCAGGATGAGGGACCTGGTGGAATCCTTACACAATGAAAATGGCATTGACACATCCCCTGAAACTGACTTTGGCAGGCCAGAACCAGGAGAGCATGCCAGTCCATCATACCATCAATTAATGACAAAGGTGGTAGATTATTTAGGATGGACTAGAGCACCAACGCAATTCATCTAGGATGATTTGACAGATATATTGGACCATGGTCCCACCGAAGACCCAATACTTCCCTTTCACGTAGCCTTGCAAAATAGGGTGGCCAAGAATTGGAGACTCCGGATTCTATTCCTCCAGTGAATAAATCCTTCACCTCAAAATACCGCCCTGCCAGTAGCGACCCCGGCTATCTGTCTAAACATCCCTCTCCCGAGAGTCTGGTGATACAGGCAGCCACAGCTTAAAACAAAATGGCGTACCCTTCTATCCCTCCGGACAGGGACGATAAGCGTGTGGATGGCTGGGCACGAAAGGTATTTTCAGCTGGGAGTATGGCATTAAAATCAGCCAACTCCACATGTGCCTTGGCAAAGTTTTCGAACACTCTGTGGGAGGGCATTGCAATGGCGGCAGAGCACATACCAGAAGGGGATGAAAGGGAAGGATTCCTAGCCATCATTAGAGATGGAAAGGAGGCCATTCAGGAATCCCTTAAATCTGGACTGGACACTGCAGATAGTGTGAGCAGGTCCATGGGCACCAGCACGGTTTTGCACAGATTTGTGTGGTTAGGGAAGTCGATTTTCGCACCAGATGTACAGAACCGCCTTCTGAACATGCCCTTTGACGGGTCTCACCTTTTTGACAGCAAGGCTGACGATAGCCTTGAGAGGTTCCTCAGCTTTTGGTGCGTCAGGACAATCTTGGAGGGGACGATCCTATCGTTACTTCTCCTCATATGGAAAGGCGAGAGGATTGGCCAGTCAAAGGGGTCATAGAAAGGCCACTCATGGTGGACGAGGAAAACGTGCAAAGCCAACTCCAGCTGCAGCCTCTTTGCCATCAGCGGCCACAACAACCGCCACAAAACCGCTTTGAGGACTTGCATCACAAGACACCTGTGGGAGGCAGGCTGTCGCAGCATCTGCAAGAATGGCGAGCCATTACTTCAGATGTTTGGGCTCTAGAAATAATAGCACAAGGTTACTGCCTTCCTTTTCTAACGCAACCTCAAAACAATCCACCAGGGAGACACCCTTTTGAGTTTTCAGACCCGCTGCTACAGCAGAAAGTTCTAACCCTGATGGAGAAAGGTGCTATAGAGCCAGTACCTGTAGCTGAGAGAAACAAGGGATGCTACTCCCCGTATTTTTTTATTCCCAAAAATTGCAGAGGACTGAGACCTATCTTGGATTTAAGAAACTTGAACAAGTTCCTCAGGAAGGGCAAGTTCAAGATGGTCACTCTTTCCCAGATCCTTCAGGCCCTTCAACTCCAGGATTGGTTGTTGTCATTGGACCTCCAGGATGCTTCTTTTCATGTGCCAATTCATCTCAAGCACACAAAATACCTGAGGTTCGTAGTTGGCGACTCACACTATCAGTTTTGAGTCCTGCCATTCGGATTGACCTGCGTCCCAAGGGTCTTCACCAAGTTAATGGTAGTGGTGGCAGCGCACCTCAGGAGAGGGGGGATTCACGTCTACCCCTACCTGGACTTTCGGTTGATCAGGGCACGTTCTGCCAAACGAGCACTGGATCATCTGAAAGTCACCTGCCACTTCCTCTACAAACTGGGCTTCTCCCTCAATTTCAAGAAGTCACAAATTACACTTTCCCAACAGCTCCAGTACATAGGGGCTGTATTAGACACATCCGTAGGAAAGAGCTTGCCTCCCAAGTCGATGGGCTCAAGACATTCTTCAGATGGTTTCCAAATTCCAAAATGCCCAAAATCTCCAGGCCTACGACTTCTTAAGGTTACTCGGCCTCATGGCATCCTGCATCTTCCTAGTGCCAGAGGCACGCCTGATGATGAGATCCCTTCAATGGGCTCTAAAGACTCAATGGTACCAGTTCTCAGTTCAAATGACGGATTTTCTTCAGATTCCGAACAAGGTTCGGCTGGATCTTCTGTGGTGGATTTGCACAGAGAATATCCTAAAAGGAGAACAATTTTGGCAACCATGGTCGGAGATTACAGTAGTGATGGATGCCTCACTAATGGGGTGGGGAGCACATGCCAACGATCTGACAATCAACGGTCGCTGGTCTCCATCAGTCCAAACTACACATGAACCTGTTAGAGCTGAGAGCAATCAGACTAGCGCTGAAGGCTTTTCTACCATCTGTCAGAGGAAAAAATGTCTTGATAATGACAGACAACACAGTGGCCATGCATTATCTAAACAAAAGAGGAGGTGTAGGGTCACTACCTCTGTGCAGAGAGGCGATGCAGCTCTGGTATTGGGCAATTCAAGAAGGAATCTCCTTAACGGCAGTTCATCTAGCCGGGGAGGAGAATATGACGGCAGATGCTCTGAGCAGGCAGAGCACGTTGTCCTACGAATGGGAACTGGCTCAGGAAGTCATTCAGGAGATCTTCGCCCTTTGGGGAACCCCTGAAGTGGACAGGTTTGCGACTGGAATCAACCAGAAGTGCGAAAGGTATTGCTCAAGGGAATTTCCACCGAGTGGAGCCCTAGGGGACGCATTTGTGGTGGAGTGGAATTTCCCACTATTATACGCGTTCCCTCAGATTCCCATCATTCCTCAGGTCATCAGGAGACTGAGGCGGTTCGGAAACCACATGATCCTAATTGCCCCGGATTGGGCCAAGAGAACGTGGTATCCGGACCTTCTAGACATGTCCATCTGTCCCCGGTACGTCTTCCTCAGAGAGAGGACCTTCTCTCTCAAATGGAGGGTCAGGTTCTCCATCCAGAGGTCAAAATTCTCAACCTTCACGCTTGGTATCTGAAAGGCTGAGATACAAGGATTGGGACCTTCCAGATGACATCATGCAGGTGCTGCTTTCGGCAAGAAGACCAGCAACAAAATCTCTATACCGTTGCGGTAGGGAAAATGTTTTGCAATATTTTGCAAATGTTGATCCTTTTTTATGTTCTATTCCAGAAATACTGTCCTTCCTCTTGTCCCTACCACATGGAGGTCTAAATGTTGGGACCATTAAGGGTTATCTTGCAGCACTTTCCATCTTCAAGCGCTCGTCGGAAGAATGCTCCTATTTCAAAATCCCATTAGTAGTACAATTCTTAAAAGGACTCAGTAATGTGTTTCCTCCTTACCCATTCCAAGTGCCAATTTGGGATCTTCATCTGGTTCTAAAATTCTTAACGTGTGTGATTGTTAGTTTATTTTATTTATATAGCGCTCCAGACCCGGATGTAAGAGGGTGCTTAGGTAAGCGGTTACAGGCCCCTTTTGAACCCTTGCACACTTGTCCATTCAGATTACTGACATGGAAAACTGCTTTCCTAGTGGCTTTAGCATCTGCAAGAAGAGTGAGCGAATTGCAGGCACTGTCTTCAGGGCCACCCTATACTGTGTTCCATAGGTGCAGAGTTGTATTCAGGGTCGAACCCTCATGTTTACCTAAAGTTGTCTGATTTTCATTTAAATCAGAATCTTGTTCTACCCTCATTCTACCCTCCACCTCATCCTAGTAAGGAGGAGGAAAGATTGCACAGGTTGGACCCGAGAAGAGCTCTAAGCTTTTACATCTCTAGGCTTTCCAAGCTTAGAGTGGATGATCAACTGTTCATTGGCTGCACCGGAAGGCAATTTGGTCAATCAGTGTCAAAACAAACCATACCACGTTGGATTGTGCTTTGCATTTCAGAATTCTACAGATTAGCAGAGAAAGACCCACCAGAAGGTTTAAGGGCTCATTCCACCCGAGGCATCGCCTCTTCGACAGCCCTCCAAAGAGGTGTTACCATAAGATCCATTTGTGAAGCAGCAACTTGGTCTTTGCTGCATACTTTCTCAAAATTCTATAGGATGCTTCCCAGTCTAAGGAGTTAAATTTTGGTAAAGCAGTACTATATTCAGCCATTTAAGGGTATCAAAAAATCGACTCCCTCCTCCAAGGAAATTGTCCATTCTACTGTGGGAGTCTATCTAAAATGAGGAATACATTAGAGGACACAATCCACTCGAAGAACAAGTTACTTACCAACTGGTAACGTTCTTTCGATTGGATGTTCCTTCAACGTATTCCTCATCTCCCTCCCGGCCTACCCCTCTGTAGATTTTTCCGGGTAATTGCCACTTCAACTCTCGCAAGGCTGATACCTGACTACCGGCACAATCTACACAGTATATCAAAGGTGAAGGGGGAAAAACAGAACTGAGGCCAACGGGCGCCACGCGTGCTACTTATATACCGGAAGACGTCGCCCTCGACGGAGGCTTTCGAGGGACTATCGACTCGACACTGATGCATGTCAGCCTCTGCCGAAAAAATTTCCGAAGCAGCTAAAGCTGGATGGAATACATCTAAGATGAGGAATACGTTGGAGGAACATCCAATCGAAAGAACGTTACCAGTTGGTAAGTAACTTGTTCTTCTAGACTATAACCAAAACTTCCCGGCGCTAACAAACAAATCCCGCCAAGTCACATGGATCCTTCACCAGGGGGACGAACAGCATGCGGCGCCTCCCACGGGGCAGGACCAGGGAGAGGAATAAGCCGCGAGCGAAAGGGCGGGAGGGTAAGGGGAGGGGTAACATACCTACTTCTTGTTCTCGTTCACTCCACCTGGACACAGGGATTATGATAGGTTTATCATTTATTTTTATCACTATCAACTGTGTGCTGGTTTAAAATGAACATGTTTTTAAAAAAATGCTAAGGCAGAGCATTTTGGAAGTTATGGGATTGACGCAGGTCAGTCGATTGATCATTGCTATGTAAATCTTACCCACCATAGGCTTTCATTGCCAGTGCCAAGCACTGCCTATGTGTATGTGGTTTGGGTCTAGAATTAGGGTTTGACATACACCAAGTCTCAGTGTCCCGTTGACTGATGGCAAATATCCATTTGCCCATCATTGTTGGTTCAGCAACCGAAATGGGCAGTGCAACAACGATGTGCTAGGGCAATTCCATTTTTAAATATATCACAAATAGCAATCGCAGACATGGGTCTTGTCGTTCAAGGAAAATGAATATCAATGAAGGAAAGGTGAAAGAAATACATTAATGAATCATACACTAAATTTAATCTACTTGATTGAATACTTTTTCATACTTTTTGTAGCATTGAAATTGAGTGTAATCGCATTCAATTGTTGATGCACAATGTACAAACATTGGGGAATATATCGAAAAAGTTATTGTGAGCAGATTGTGAAGACAGCTACTAATTATTATATTGGGAAGTCAACTGTTCCACAAGTACCTCGTTAGGTGGACATGGCTTGTTTGCAATGTTTTGTGGCACTGTATGTGTCCTAGGAACAAAATCTGGATCGATTTCATGAGTATGCATGGCCAACACATTCAGTGTCGAATCTTTCACAAATTTGAATTCCATTTCCTAGTATATTGGCATAGCCATCCTTTGTTTCCTTCGTTTTGTGAAGGCCTTGAGGTAACAAAGCATCCTGAAATGTCCTGCAGTTTTCGCTTGTTCCCTCCCAACTTTCTCGTTGTGCGGAAGTACAGCTAGTCTTGTTCTGGCCTCCATACCTTTTATGCCGAAAATGCAACCTTTTGGGTCTGTACTTTAGGCACATATTGTGGAACACCTCCAAATCTCCGGTATGACAGAATTCTGTGAGTCCCTACATGTCTCTTGAAAGCATTTTATCGTACACTATCTTCTCAAGAGCTTTGTGTGGAGGTGAACATGGCACCAACCGCTTTTTGCGTTTTTGCAGGTCCATGTATGCATTCGTGAAAATGTTGGTTTTCTGTCCATGAGTGTACGTTGGAACAATGGAAAAACAAAGAGGTGATGGCTGGAAGGTTTAGAATGAATCTTAACCACTGGCATTGCTCTGGGCAAACTTCCAGACCATCGTTCTTCACCTGCCAAGCCATTACAGAAGGGGAAAGACCATATGCAAATCAGGCTTGGTCCCACCCGAAACGGGGCAGCCCAGCCCGAACTGCTAGGTCACATCCCTTCTGCACGAGAAAACAAGCATCCCCAAACATGTTTCTGCCTTGTTGGGCCTCATCAGTGAGGAGTAGCTTGGGTCTCTAGGCCCAGCAGGCACGGGACCCACGTCTGGGCATACCCTTCCCACTCGGGGTGACAAAGCAAAAACAGAGGTGATGGCTTGGAAGGTTTAGACTGAATCTTAACCACTGGCATTGCTCTAGGCAAACTTCCAGACCATCGTTCTTCGCCAGCCATCACCTCTTTGTTTTTGCTTTGTCACCCTGAGTGGGACTGGTATGCCCAGACGTGGGTCCCGTGCCTGCTGGATACCCTTTTCCTTTTGCGCCCCCGGTAGGTGCACCCACACTAGTGAGGTACCATTTTTATCGGGACATGTGTTGGGACGCGGGAAGATAGGCCATTTGTTGTTGGCGGTGTGTTTCGGTGGGTGGCCAGAGCGAAATGTCTGAGGATTGTCTTCATTTCCAGCCAATCTCAGAGACATTTCCCTATGTCCACTCACCGAAACACGTCGCCAACAACAGATGTCATACCTTCTCGTGTTCCCACTGGTGTCTCGACGAAAACGGTACCTCACAAGTGTGGGTGCACCTACCGGGGGTGCAAAAGGGTAACCCGCTGGTAACCCCAAGCCTTTCGCCACAGCACATTTTGTTCATGTGGGCAACCTACAGATTTGGGCCTAGGGTGTCGAAGCCAGCAAGGAAAACAGGGAACCCCATGTATTTCCCAAAAGAGGACACCCGTGGGAATCCACAGAGGTCTGACTTACGCAAAATGGCCCAGAATTTATTACCCAGAACTCCTGGCAAAGACCCACATGGGAGAAGGGTGCCCAAGGCCAGGGATATTACCGCCGACTTTGCTGGAGCTCTGGCTGCCCTGCGTTACAGCTTCTCGCCACCAAGGAGTCTCGGCAGTGTGCCAATACCTCCCCGAAGGGAAAAGCTGTAATGCAGCCCAGCCGCAACTCCAGGACAGTTGGAGGTGATGTCCCTGGCCTTGGACATCCATGTACCATGTGGGTGTACCGTCCCCTAAGCACAGCAGCAGCTCCAGGAAGCCCCAGCAGGATCCCAATTCCTCCCCGGAGGTGACATCTGTAACGTAGCACAACCAGAGGTGGAGCCTGGGCTTTCAGACGGACAACCCACATGGGAGGGAGGGATACGCTCCCAGGGAAACACCAATGATCTGGGGGAAATTTGTGGCCTGCCCCTGCAATTGTGTCCCAACCCACCAACATACACCAACATAACTGCCCAGCCGGGCGATTCCCACCCACACCGCCAACAATCCAGCCCCAGTCTCACCCACCCCACTGACAGTGGGCCCTAACCATAGAATAATAAAAAACAGTACCCACATAATGTTGCAGCTGCTCGCGTAGAAAAAGCTGTAAACAAAACAAAAAACATGTGTTGCCTACGGTCACACCAGCAAAATGTAGCCCTCCCTGGGGGAAGGGGCTGTCCTGCCCGCCTCCCTGGCCTCAGGCGTCCCTTCCTAGGAGCAGATATCTGGTCCCAGGGAGGGCTGCATGACATGGCACCCACTCCATTCCGGGTGGGGGGTCAACGCCCCATCCCATTAGAAAATTCTGTCCCTTTGGGGTGCCCCACAGCCCCCCCTAAAATGTGTTCTACCATTTCCCTTTTTTTCCTTTGGTAACCCAACTCCTCTTGGCACAGATGGGCACATTGGTGTGCCAATCTGGCCCCGGGGTGCCCAGACCTTACTGCCCTGCCCACTGAGGGGCCCCTCCCACCATTTATGGGGGCCCTCTCCCCCCCGCAGCCCAAATGGGTGGTGGGGGCACCTCATGCAGGCCTCCCTGGGCCTCCTACAAACGGCTGTGTGAGGTACACCCCCCTCCATTTGGGGTGGGGGGGCAGAGGGCCCCCAAAAATGGTGGGACAGGCCCCCCAGTGGGTGGGGCAGTAAGGTTTGGGCACCCTTGCGCCAGATTGGCAGACCAATGTGCCCCTCTCCGCCAAGGCAGGTATAGTAAACAAAGAAAATAATTCAAAATGGCAGACTGCCCTTTAGCGGGGGCTGAGTGGCCCCCTACACCGCTGTGGAATTTTTTAATGTGAAGGGGGGGTGCACCTCTCCACCCTCACCCCAATTGGAGGGGCGGCGCATCACATGTAGCCCTCCACAGGGGCAGATAAGGGGGGCTGCCCTGCACTCCTCCCTGGGATCAGGCGTCCCTTCCTAGGAGCAGATTTCTGGTCCCAGGGAGGGCTGCATGACATGGCATCCACTCCGTTGCGGTTGGGGGAGACGGGGTCACTACCCCATCCGATTAGAAAATTCCCCGTCCCTTTGGGGTGCCCCACAGACCCGCCCCCCCTAAAATGCGTTACACAATTTTCCATTTTTTTCTTTGTTTACTAAACTTGCCTTGGCGCAGAGGGGCACATTGGTGTGCCAATCTGGCCCCAGGGTGCCCAACCCTTACTGCCCCCCCCCCACTGGGGGGGGCCTGTCCCACAATTTTTGATGGCCCTCTCCCCCCTCACCCCAAATGGGTGGCGGGAGCACCACATGCAGGCCTCCCTGGGCCTCCTACAAACGGCTGTGTGAGGTACACCCCCCCCTCCATTTGGGGTGTGGGGGAGAGGGCCACCAAAAATGTTTGAGACAGCCCCCTCTGTGGGTGGGGCAGTAAGGTTTGGGGACCCTGGGGCCAGATTGGCACACCAATGTGCCCCTCTGCACCAAGGCAAGTTTTGTGAACAAAGAAGAAAATGGAAAATGGTACACTACACTTTAGGGCGGACTGAGTGGCACCCTAAACCACCACGTAATTTTCTAATGTAATGGGGGGTGACCCTCTGCCCCCCACAAACCAAATGCAGGGGGGCATCTCATTCAGCCTTCCCTGGGGTCTGATGCCCCTTCCTAGGAGCAGATATCTACCCCCAGGGAGGGCTACAAGGGGTGCCCCCATTTCCCCTTGGGGTGAGGGGGAGTGGGCCACCCCCCTTTTCTGTAAAATATATCCCTGGTGGCTAGTGCCCCAACCACTCCCACCCAAAATTCCTTTTTTTTAATTTATTTTGTTTATTTTTTTATTTTGCCCCCTGATCAGTCATCTGCCACCAGGGGGGCCTTAACCTGCAGGCCCCCCATCCTTTGGAGGGCCTGCACACTTCGTCCTGGTGGCCCTCCCCCCCAACCCCCAAATGGATGGGGGGGCCACCTCATGTACGCCTGCCTGGAGACATAAATCTGCCCACTTGGTGTGGGAGGGGGAGGGCCACCCCCATTTTAGGGGGCAAAAAAATCCCAGACCCCCCCCACACCCACCCCCATCCCCGTGGCTTTCTGTTTATTTTTTTTATTTTTTTACCCCCTTCCATGGGGGCAGATGATCAGCCATTGGCCCCCAGGGTTGTACACACATGTGCCCCCATGCTTTGGGTTCCGGGGGGGGTGTGGGCTGCTTACTGTAAGCAGCCCCCACCTCCCCCCTGCATTCAAAGACATCCCTGGTGTCTAGTAGCCATTGCTGCCCGCGCATCGAGCCCCCTGCGCCCAATCCGCGGGCAGCAATGCTGTCACACAGGGTGTCCTTGGAAAGGGGAGAAACTCCCCTTTCCAACGACACCCTTTCTGAAAAAAATCCCTGGTGGCCAGAGCCCCCAAACTCCCTCCCCATCATTTTTTTCCCCTTTTTTTTTTTGTTTTTTTTATACCCCCACCCCTGGGGGCAGATGGTCTCCTGTCTGCCCCCAGGGGTCTTTATGTATGGGCCCCCATGCTTTGGTGGCTGGGGAGGGGAGAGGGCTGCTTACTGTAAGCAGCCCCCCCCGTGTCACAAACGTTTCCCTGGTGGTCCAGTGGGCATTGCTGCCCACGCATCGAGCACCCTGCGCCCGATCTGCGGGCAGCAATGCTGTCACACAGGGTGTCCTTGGAAAGGGAAGAATCTCCCCTTTCCAACGACACCTCCCTCGATCTCCGGCTTGAAATACAGCCGGAGATCGAGGGGGAGAAATGTGAACACTCACCTTGCATTTTTACCGCAGCAGCCCAAAATGGCTGCTGCGGTGAAAATTACTTTCAGTTTCACGCCGACGTACATTACGCATGCCGACGTGAAACTGAAGGTAATCCAGCCCCCTGGCAGTGAGGGGGGACCTCCCCCTCACATAGCGCGGGGGTTGGATTACAGTTTTGTGTGATCCCTGCTTTGCAGGGATCACACAAAACAAGGTGCCAAAAAGGACGAGCTATCTCGTCCTTGGCACTGCGTATGCAATTCCAAGTACGAGATACCTCTCCCTTGGCACTTAAGGGGTTAAAGGGCACTGTGGAATTTTTATAATGGTCATAATTTCTTGATTTATTAGAGGCTCATGAAAGCGGGGACTGATGTAGTATAGAGAAATCTAGTATAGCAAATATTCAATACAATCTGATATCTATGGAAACTTTAGTAACACACTTTTGAAGTAAATATACACCGAAAGCTCAAATCCGTTCATAAAGTTACCATTTCAGCACCCTACCAGATTTAGATCGAGAGCTTATAGATAGTACTTATTTATGCAGTCCATTGTCCTGCATAAGAACAAACACCGCTAATTCATCATGCAGGACTCACCGGAGGCAGCATGTGCATAGATTTGGTTGGAATTTCATTTGGAATTCAATGTTTTTTTGTGTACTTGGATTGTTCTTACATATCGTTGCTAAAGTGCAGGCTGCAGATGCGAAATCGATTGGCCCTCACATCCTTCAAGACATCCTTGTCTCTACTTTCAATCTTGTCTACCGGAAAACCACAATGGTTAACCCATTTTCTTATTAAATCTATATCCTTAGGGAATGTATGTAGGACCATGCCCAGACTTTTTGCATGGCTCATAGAAGGTCAACCGGGAACCATACAAGCAGGCATTCTTGACAAGTCTGTAAGATCTGTATACAAATATATAAATAATTAAAAATAATACTCTATGCATGTGATTGATGTAATTATATTACAGCTCTCTGTGCAATATTTGTTTTAGTCAAAGAAGTAAAACGTGTGTAACCTTGTCAAATGAACACTGCGAAAACCATTTTACAGAAATGATAGTTATACCGTAAATCGTAACATGTTTCTCGTGCGTTGAATGTACTTTCGGGCTTCAAAAGGGAGCATGCTTACAAACATGAACCATGAAAGATGCCATTCTATTACAATGAACATTGATGCAATGTGCTATTTTTCGAGATCAAAATACTTGAAACATTAGTCAATGGTGAAATCATTGTGCGAAATGAACATTACAATGCTCGGTACAATAGGTGGAAATAGAAAAGAAAATTGAGATCAGCTGTCAATCAATATAGAGAATTAAATCAGTGACCTACCACCCTTACCTGGACGAATAAACAAGCCAATTGAGCAAGCAGGTGAGCAAGTATCCGGGGAACAAGTTGCACCATAAACAGATGCCTTACAGAGCACAGAGATGTTCTCCTGGAAAATGTCAAGGTGTTTATAAAGGATTAGAAAAGTGGGTGTGTATGTGAATGTGTGACGTGTTTATTGCGGGGTCCGGCAGAGGGGAGCCTGGAGACACTGGGTCTGGGGAGGCCATGAGAACAATGGTCACCGTGCAGAAGAACCCTTTTGAAGTGTATATGCTGTTTGGCACCTTGGCCGTTCACACCCACCCAGCCCCCTTGCAAGCGCATGGCCACAGGCGCGAAATGCCATTGATACTGGAGGGGGGATGGATGGGCATAAGGCAAGTGCAAAAGGCCCACAACCCCGCAGAAGGGAGACACACTTATCTAGATTGCCGGGGCGGGGTCTTGAAGAGGGGAGTCTGGAGACACTGGGTCTGGGAAGGCCATGAGAACAATGGTCACTGTTGTCTGTAAGGAGATGATCCTTGCCCCCCCACCCTTGAGTCACTCTAGAAACATACCATATGTAATAACCAAAGGTGGAGGCGTAGCCACCCCTGCAAAATTCAGTTACACCACAGCCCATAGAAAATAACCCGTACTTTATAGCCCCCAGCTCAGCCGTAAGAAACCATTTTGAACTAGTCCCAACGCCATTGTTTCTACCAGGCCCGAAAATCCAGCCATATGTAGAAATGCAGCTCTCATCCATCATCCAATTATTATTATCCCCATTGCCTCGCAAAGCCAGCCCACACCATCGCCTCCCCCTTACCAGCTCTGCACGAGCCCTATTCTCACGAAAGCCAGCCATGACTTGTTACAATCCTGTAGTATGATTTCTGAATGAATGTGCTCTGCAAAGAGTGTGAGACAGTGAGAAGTCATAAGCGAAGTGCCTATTCACTTCCACTGAACTGCCTGTGCCCTCTCAACCACCACCCGCCATTCCAGAGCCCACCAGCTCTGCCCCATCCCCCCTAGTTCCTTTCCTGGTGATACCCCTCTGACCCTCCAGCACCCAATCAGTCCAGGACCCCTACCACAGCCCTAATCCTGTGTGGCAATATATTTTCCCAAAAAACAACAAACGTCTACCTATTTTATGAGGACCCAAGCGGGCCAGATGGCAGATCAAACTTTTGGGGTTGGCACCTGGGTGCAGAGTTTTCAGTATCAAAGAGCATCCAAAAGGGTAAAGGTTAGAACGCCAATATATTAGCTAATGCGACTTGATTACCCCTATTCAAGCAAGATTTGATGTACACCATTATTTCTGCATTATCAGATCCTGTTTAGTTTAGTTCGAAAGATGTGTGCTCCCTTAGCCTGACCTTCACTCTGTGGAGATGAGCCCAGGTGACCCATGTGTGCGAATAGAGACGGAGGCCAATTATCTTGTTTCCCATATAGTATCAACTATCAACTGTTCTGTAGGCCCCTCACCAATGCAATGCTAGAATGTGCACCCTGTTCATGATGTCATCAGTGATGCTGGTACATTGATATTGGAGGGGGGGATGGATGGGCATGAGGCAAGCTCAAAAGGCCCGGAACACTGCTGAAGGGAGACACTTATGTGGATTGCCGTGGTGGGGTATTGCAGAGGAGAGTCTGGAGATGCTGGTTCTGGGGAGGCCATGAGAACAATGGTCTCGGTGCAGAAGATCCCTTGAAGTGTACATGGTGTTTGGCACCTTGAGCGTTCCCACCCACTCAGTACTGGAGTTTGGTATAATGGAGGGGTGGGGGGTGGATTGTTGCAGACGAGGTGAGCGCAAAAGGGCACCAACCATTCTTACATGTCCCTCATAAACGAGTGAGCGTGTTCATGATTCACTGAAAAATTGAAACTACTATTCGTATATGCTCATTTGAATTTTTATTTAGTTTGGTGATGTTGATTGCTCAAACTACACATTGTATACTTGAGGTTGCAGCACAGTGTGTGAAAATTCCCTGTACTGTCCGCTGTCACTGGGGAATTTGGCACAAATGGCTCCAACGACACAGGCGGGTATTACTCGTTGAATGCGGAATCCAAGCTTCCCATAAAGCCACTGTATAAATGAACGGTAGGCCACCAGCCTGTTCCACATGTGGAAGAGAAACATAATACTGTAATTGAATTAACCATATAAGTGTTCCACCCTTACTTTAAAATGCATCCTGAATTCTATGTCAGTTGCCCTTAGAAACGTTACTTCATTGATAAATGAACTTGGGCTTTGGAGTCTAGACAAATTACAAAAGTGAACACCCATTCAATCCATAATGGTTTGGGCCACAGAGAAATATTGTTTATTAGTTGATAGTGAAACACACGCATGTGATGAACACCCCGGTTTGCAAAAAACGATAGAAATATATCCAATTTGAAGATTAAATTGATTTGTCAGCGATCAATCAAAGTTACGACAATGTAGGAGACAAACACAAAATATTTGCCTCAGTGGTAAAAATGACATCACATCTAGAGTAAACTTACTTGTTACTTGGATTGCCATCATAATCCTCAACACGGACCTTGTGAGGCAGGCAGACCAGAAGTCATGCAGCTTGGTAACGTATAGCGGAGGCGTGTCTTCTTCTGATATGTAGGCCAAGCATCCAGAGTTTTCTTTGCAGCAGCAGTTCTCTACCTCGGTTGGCATGACCTCGCAGCAATTGCAGGTACAACAGGTGGAAACGTCTTCCATGCGACTAGGCTCAGGCTCATGCTCCGGTGATTCATCTTCCCAACTATCGTTCGATTCCCCATTGTTTCTGCATCTTTCTCTTTCAATTACTTCCTCCTCGGAATACTCAGGCTAGTACTAGTACGGTTGTATTGCGACCATTATACGACATTTCTAAATCAAACGCAAGTAACGATTTAAATCAATAGTAATGCTAGTGTAAGTATCGGTTTGCATGAGCTTTGTGTTAAGAAAGTAGCTGAACATAGCAGTAACGAGTCACAGGCGATCAAAAAAGACAGTGAAATGATTGAAAAAGCAACTCTGATGTTGTCTGATAAGGGGTCTGTTTATACTTATTGAGGAAAGATGCGTCCAGCCATTTCCATGGAGACACGTCAATAGCTTGTGCACAGAGAGCCTTGACACGAGACGTGTATTGGCTTTGTGAAAAGGGGCGTAAGCGTCTAGTGATGTCAACTTCAGGGGCGGGTGATGCGATTTACTGCCACAAGGGCACTCTAATTTAGGGCGATGGATCAACTGATAAAATTAGCACAAGATGGCCATGCCCAACCCCTTATTTTCGCATGTGTAAAAGTGTGGAAAACTAAGGTAAGATGCATAGGAACGTTTTTTATGATCGATAACAGTATGCTGAAAAACACATGCCCGAATGATCGGGTCAATAACATTTTTGAGCGCACTATCCCTTTAAGAACTCTGACTTTTTTTACTACTTAAGAATCTATCCCGACACTGCCTGTTGACACTAGACCCTAGCGACCCCCTCCCCGTCTGCCACTGAGCACACTCGTGGTCCAAGAATAAGAGAGAGACTTTTAAAGGGTTGGGCCTTTTGCCTAGAAAAGAGAATACGTGAGATTGAACAGTTACAAACGTTATTACTTACCTTAGAAATGTCCTGCCATTCGGAAAAGTATATCTGGTTGTTTTACTTGCCTTAGAAATGTTCTGCCATTCTGAAAAGTAGATATAAGGTTATTTTACTCACCTGTGAATTGGCTGTGCCTCTTCTCCAAAAGTAATGCTGTTGGCTTCACTTAACTATTTATTTTAGAAAATTAGTGTGTAGGTTTCCCAACTGGGTCTTGCTTCCCCTGACTTGCTGTTAGCCTCTTCAGAATAAGTCTGCATTAAGTTTTACCTACCTAGATTAGCTTTGAGTCATTCATAAAGTGTTACACTGGGTTTTGCTTTCCATGGTCTGTTTTAGACAGACACAAAAACCGTGTTAGGTTTATACCTGCCTTTAAGTTGTTGATAGCTCCTGTAAAAAGTGCATAGGTTTTACTTACCTTGAGTATAACTGTTATCCTAAAATAAGTTAGTTATTGCTTCCCTTAGTCTGTGAACTGAAAAGAAACTGTAATTGAATATTACACCCCAAGCTCCAACTCTCCTAGAATAACTTTGATCCTCAATCAGTTAGTCAATAACATTTTATTTGACATAAAATCTTCAAGTCAACATATAATAATAAACAATAAAAATAAGGGGATAAAAAATGTAACGATTAAGAAATACTAAAATTATCAGATCTTGATCATTAGGCGTTTCTCATCTCATAAAAGTGGCCCATTTGGCAATATAAAATTAATCTCCAATGATCAAGCCACGTTTAGGATCATAGCTCAGAGGCGAGCTCAGCTTGCAGCCTCTGACCCTGTTTTTAGCTACTCAATTTCCATAACACTATGGTTTAACAGCTTCATTTTTAGCAGCCATGATCTGTGGCCGTATTTAGCAACCACAAAGACTACATGTGGTATGGAACGTTGCAGCAGAAACAACATTGCTTGTCTTGGATCTCTTACCCCTATTCCCAGAGGATCGGCCTTATGTATAGGTACCTCAGTTGTTTGGTTTTTCACATAGCCGCATAAAATGCGTAATTGATTCAACAGACTCCGTGCACAACTAGCATTTATCAGTATTCGTCTCTTTGCAGGAGCTTGTGAAAGCAGCCACTAGTAAAGTGCCCAATCACACTCTCATGTATAGCGATTTTTCATATTGAGAGGACATACAATCTTTGAATGGTCTTCTGCCTTGAATCATAACATCAAGGTAGGCAGGGCCCAGTTTGAGCTTAAGAGCATCCACAACCAAACAGCCCCTTGCTCTTTGTGCCCCTGAGACCCTTTGGGCTTTCCTGGTTCCCAACAGCTGGTTTTGAAGGTTTTCCCAAAGGTTACTGCCCCTTATTTCCAAAAGTGTCTTTTTTACATGCAGACCCATTCTATTGATTTCCCTCCATTTAATGCCATTAAGTGCTTTAAATTGTCTGTTTCTCTAACCCAGCCTGAATCCATAGTTTTAGCCAGAAAAGGGCAGGCGCTAATTAACACTTTGGTTAACACTGGTGTTACTTCTAACTCCAGAAGTAACAATGCAGATGGAGTGCTCTTAGGCAGTGAAACCATTTTTTTTTAATGAATTGTAGTTCAGCAGAGGAGAGTTTTCCCAGGTTGGCATAGCCCCACAGTTCTGTCCCATATAATGCTGCCGGTCCTGCCTTCTTTGCGTATAGGTCTAATGCTGGCAGAATTGCCCCTTGGCCAAGACTAGCATGAAACACCTCGATGGAACCCCATATTTTTCTTGTGTAGAGACAGACCGTTTTACCTGGGTTACCCACCATTCTGATTCTTGGTATCTTACCCCAAGGTAGTCAACGTTTTTTACTTGCTCAATTTGCTTTCCATTCCCTTTACATTCACTTTCAGCACCAGGGGAATAGATTTTGAAAATCAAGGCTTGAACACCATTGCTTTTGATTTCCAGATATGTCACTTCTAATCAAAATCTTTACTTTTATTCATAAAAATGGCAAGGGATGTTTCCAGACCTTGCTGGGTTGTTGGCAATAAAACTGCGTCATCTGCGTAGAATAAAGCAGGATACTTGTCCGTGGCCGGTTTAGGGCAACCCTGGCAATCTTTTACTAGTTTATTTCTTGAATGTAAAGATTGAACAGAAGGGGGGGGGGGGTCAGTGAACAACCTTGCCTCACAACCTTTAATACTTCAAAGGCTGTGGTGTTCTCGCCTCCTAAACGATAGCGAACTGAGGCACTATATCCGGTATAGAGGAGCCTGATGATCCTGATCAATTGTACTGGTACTTCGCGTGTGGATAATACATTCCATAACATTTCCCTGGATACCGAATCAAATGCTGTCCTCAGATCGAGGAAAGCAGCACACAATTTAAGTTGGTTCAGTACTGTACATTTCTGGATCAACATAAAAAGTAAAAACAATGATCTATGGTTTCTCTACTCCTTCTAAAGCAACCTAGTAGCGCACTTCTATTATTACTGTCAACCCACTCTGGTAAGTATCTCAGGATGGTCTTTCCAAAAAGTTTACCTGTGCTATCCGAAAGGGATATTAGGCGGCAATTAGCCGGGTTATCCCTTCCCCCTGTACAAAAGTATTATTGTGGCTTTGCGCCAGGATGCGTGGATTTTGCCAACTCTTATCACAGCATTAAATATCCTGCACGAAACCTGGGATCAAATAGCCACCTCGTCTTTAAACAAATCTGCCTTGATGAGGTCGGGCCCTGCCGCCTTACCGTCTTTTTGAGAAGCAATTGCTTTTACCACTTCTCCTATAGTTATACACAGCCTAGCACTGGTCTCCAGGGAAGTCTCATAGAAGTCTGGACCTGTAGGCGCACCTTCTTCCTCTTTCGAGTACAAACTTTCAAAATGCATCCATCACTCTTCGAGGCCTATACAACAGTCTAATATGTGGTCAACTTTTAGTTCCTATTCAGTTACTAATTGCCAGAAGAGTACATTGTTCTTATTTTGTAAAGCCTCAGCCATACTTTCCCATTTGGCCTTAAGAAAATCATTTTTCTTAGAGGTTACCATTTTTTGGTATTATCGACTGGTCCTCTGTAACCTGCTTTTATCTATATTCCTGTTTGACTCAATATATGCTAGTATTTTCTTTTTCGCCTCCCATACTCATCATACCACTCGTTCTTACAAAGGGTTTTCTTTTTAATTCTGCTGTTCGGGAACTGAGATATGGGGAAGCAAATGTTCTTTTAAACCCTCAAACGCTTCCAATACACACGTCATGGGACTCTATGTTGCAAATAGATTGTACGTTTTGGATTATTGAGCATTATAGAAATGGCTTACCCTTCTGATACAACACTTTTCCCTGCTTAACCGTTTTGTGCGCACGTCCACCAATAGCTACAATTTGGACCATTAATACACCGTTGGGTTTAACAATCCTTGGCCCAAGACCTCTGAATCGTACACTCAGGGGGTAATGGTCGCTCTCAGGTCTTATCTGGACCTCAACTCGGACCTCAAACCTCTGCAGCTGCTCCATTCCACCTGAGTCTGGCTGCTTTCTTCACTTGCCAGAGCCTCACCAACTGAAGGTACTTTGGGGGAAAATACAAATTGATGTCTGCAAAAAGCAACCACCAGAGTCTGGCAGTCTGAGGAGTGAAGGATTGGAGTTTGCTTTCCCTGCTGCTTCTGTGAGTAGCTCTACCGTGTCTACACTACTGGGAGTGTCTACCTTTAAAAACTGTTTCCCCCCGTGGAGCGGGCGCGGCGTCTGGCAGAGTCTGAGGAGTCGGAGGAAGTCTGTGGAATCCTGGACCAACCTCTGCTCGCCTCCCCAGAGTACTGTTGCTGTTTGCTGTGGCGCCATGCACGACACAACGAAATCCAAACATGTGCCCAACGGAAGCTGGAATCAGCAACGTCCAGCTCTCTGGAAGTGTTCCCCATGCCTCCAGTGACCTTGCCGGCATCGCTTGCATCGCCTGCTTGGACTGTGCCTGCGCCTCCACAGTCGCCACGGCTTCAAGTAACACTTCAACTGCATTGACACTGAGCTTTCTGAGAATCCAATTTGTTGAAATACACGCCCCAGCAAAACAGATGCTTCCACTGGATACGACCGGTGGAGTGTGTGTGACCGTGGCTCCCGTGACGAGCAACAGGGCTCGAGTTGATGACTCGGAGACCCACTCTGTAGTCATTGGCTCCACGCCCGGAATGGTTGTCCCCCTGTGCAAACTGGTCTGGCGCTTGCTGAGCGAGTGTATGCCCACTGCTGCAAACAGTGACTGTTTGAGTGTGTCCTCGGAATGTGTGGAAGAGGAACGCGACTGTGAAAAAAGCTAAGCCGCACCAATGGGTGTACGAGTGGAAGCCGCGGCAGAAGTCCAGGGTCCCCCTGTCTCCGATTTTACAGCACCCTTGAAAAGTTGGATCCCTCACCACTGCACAGCCTAGAAGCGGCGCCAGTCACTGGCGAAGAAGATAATGTATTTTATCCCTCACATGGTAACAAAGAGTCGCGTAGGGCGCAAACGCAAGATGTGCCGCGAAATCAGTCTCTCTGCACATTAGTTGATCCGAAGGAGTCATATCGGTATGACAATCGACGAAATGCATTGGACGTCATCAACAAACTCTTAACAGACCTCACCCGTCTAAATAAAGAAAGAACTCATAAACCTACAACCAATGCGATGCCAGAGGGGTTGGGGTTAACTACTGAGCCACTTGTTACTCCAAGCCCCTCTTTTACAAAAAAACAAATGGCCCAAGTTGCTCGTACAACGAGTCTCTCCAAACGAAAGAGAGTTGACTCGAGCACTTCACCGAGTATCAGATGCTCACATATGAAGAAACCCAAAATGACAAATACCACAACAAAAATCCAGTCGAATTCTTTAAGTGACGCATTGCCCTTAGGGGGTGGAGGTGTTAAATGCTCGCTGTTCGTCAATTGAATCCTCATCGGACTTTTCTTCCTCCAATTCCTCTTTAATGGAACGTCCATTTCCGAACATCAGACGGCTCCCATATCGTCAAAGTTGCCGCGTACGGCAAGAGGTTGGTGACGACACTGTAGTGAGACACGAACAAACAATGAAAGATCTTCAAGCAACAATTATGTCGTCCATGGCACTAACAATTTCCCCTTTTCTTAAAATGTACGAACACCTGAATGATAATATGAAAGACCTTTCCTGTCTGGTCTCTTCTATTAACATTAAGCTTTCGAACATTGAAAATGTACACAGCTCATATAAAGAGACACTGATTGGTACACAAAAGAGGACGGAGTGGGCGTTGGACACCTTAATGGACTACACTAAAAATGCCAATTTAGACAAGAAACTTTTGGCAGAAGTGGCGAAAGAAGCACTAAATCTTTTCCAGCAAAAAAAGGCACATATCCGGTATTGAAACAAAACTGTGAAAGGTGCACCACTGGGCCCCAAACAATTGCGCGACTTTCTCCAGTAGCCCTAGGGGTCCAATGACAACTGAACCTGACTTGAGTGTGCTGGGTACCACAATCGAAAATATTGTGCCTAATGTAGAAATAACAAAAAAGGCCACACGATCAGAGGTTGCGCCAGGGAACGAGGTCACAGTTGTTCCAAGTAAGCTGCCTCCTGTTGGGGGCATATGGTTGGCCGCGGTTCCTGCTGTTGCATGTGACGAAAGTGAAGAAAGAGCCAGCGGGCCTCCACAAGCAGAAAGCATGCACCCCAAAGACAAGGTGTCGTCCACGCAGTTCGCCGACATCCTCACAGAAAGTCAATCCACAAGAAATCTTAGACCCCCAACTGGCATCTACTTCCAACCTGGCCCCTCAGTGTCCACCGGCAAGTGTGGATGCCACACCGGCAAAATCCGCAGCTCACACTAACGCTCCAGACCTTTTTGAAATATTCAAGAATCCTACAAACAATCAAAGATCAGGTCCTGTGGAAAAGAAACTGAGAGGTGCCAATGTGAAAAAGTCCAAAAATCAACCTAAGAAAATGAAACGAGGAAATGATTGACGCAAGTTTCTACGTAACATCAAAACAGTCAATGTGACGGTAAACAGAACCATTGTCAAAGAGAAAAGCTGTGATCCAAAAGTTGGCCTAAAAGAAGTAACAACTCTGATGGATGAGGATTTAGCGCCTGTTACATGCATCAGTGATGTATCGGCAGACCTGATGAATATGTCAACTTAGGAGAACGACGACGACAAGGAACAGAGTGAGCACAATGCAACTGTGCAAGCAGTGTGCAAAACCTTACACACTACGCCCAATCGCGACACCGCAGGTCAAGCGTAAGAGGCACCCAACTCAAACAGTCTTAAAACCGTCTCATTTACCTCAACCGCCAGTTTCAACAGAGTCTGAGGTAAAAGCAACCATGGTCCCTGAAACGTCCAGTAGAGATGTTCTGTGTGAAGGAACAATTCCATTCCAACTAAACAAAGTACCAAGACTTTGTCAAGTGTTTCAGCAACCCCCCCCCCCCCCCTCCTCCAAGATGGTCTTTTCAAACCCAAGCTTACTTTTATGACACTGGATGAAAAAAGCACCAAACTGGCTGCAATGTCTCACATACCAGATGTCTATCCAAGAATGACACTCTTTATCGAAAGCTTTCAGCTGCAATGGGCTGCAACCAGTTCGCCCTTCTACATCTTACGTCCAGAAGGACACACAAACCGAGCGTAAATCTGACTTGCAGCCGCTTTTCACCACCGGTGCTACAACAAAACACAAGCGAGTTACGCCAGAAAACAGTAAAAGCCTTCCACAAGCCTGTCATGATCTCTGCTTCCAAAAGGTCAGGGTTTTCCCAACTCCCTTGGAAGCAGATCCATAACCCAGGTTCCGAGTGCCAACCAGTCCCAATTGGGACCTTTTGGACCCAGTCCTGGCGCCAGTGGCACCAGGCTCATAAATATGCCCAGTCCCAGCGCTGGAAGCGCCGGGCTCATAATGCTTGGGTGGACTTACCTGCAGCAGACCATGCTGCTTACTTGCCTGCCAGTTGAGCCTCTGATCCTCTTCTGTTTGGAACTACTTTTCCTGTTGGGTGGGGCAGGAGCCACTCCCTAGATTCAGAACACTGGAACTCTTCTGGAAAGCAGGAACTCTTTTCTTACCTAGGCGTGGCTGTGGAAGGAGACACCTAAGCACTACAGGAGGCTATTTAAACCACACCCGATGGATGAATCTTGCTTTGCGTTATTCTGCATCCTCTGCAGCAGAACGCTCATCGTGTCTTCTGCATCTGATCCTGGGCCTAAGGAAAAAGGCTTACCATCCTGAATCCAGTCTTCAGCAACACCTATAAAGACAAGAAAGAACAGGTTAGCATTACGGTCTTCAGTGACAGCTCTTCACTTACCTGGTCCATCGGCTGTCACCAACGCCTCGCGCTGCATTCCGGCATCTGAAAGACAAAGGCTTACCTACTCTTCGTGCGCTCCGGAGGTCTTCACACTGCATTCCGGCATCTGAAAGACAAAAGCTTACCAACTCTTCGCACGCTCCGGAGGCCTTTGGCGCTGCATCCCGCATCTGAAAGACAAAACAAGGTGTGTTTAAAGACATTGGGGAACTTTAATACTCACGTGCCATTACTCCTTTCCACATCTAACCCAGTGGGTATTCCGGCACCCTGCAGCCGCTCCGAACTTGTACCTGCAAAATAAAAAGACAGTTAGAGCGCATCGTGAAGCAGGCAACAAGCGCTTACTTACGTGCTTCCAGGCGCTTCTATTCATCACACGGGCTCCATCTTCAACTCACTTCAGCCCGTCATCCGCCATCGCCGGAACCCTGTGTTAAGACGGACTTCTGAACTCTGTCCTGGTGGCGCAGAAGTTCAGAAGGCCAACCCAATTACTTGGAACAGGGTAACCTCTGGACAAGCCAGACCAATCAAGGTAGCGATCGCGGCGGTCAAGACTAGGTCTCAAGAGGGGTGAGGGTGACTGAAAGCCCGCAATGAGCACACAAAGCAAGAGCGCTTACAAACTACTCCAAACAGTTGTTATATCAAAAATAGATACACATTTATTTTAAGGCCTTTAAAATAATGACCGTAGCGAGAAAATCACAATATCACAATATTAAACCAATACATACCATATCAACACAATATATATACAAATACACAGTCGCAAGCGTTTAAAGCACGAAATATGTAGTCCACCTGAAAGGAAAGGAAAACAGGCAGTGCGATAACGCTTTAGACTCAGTTCGCCTTCAGAAGCACCTAACTAGATGGAAGTCCGAGCCCTGCGAAGAGTGGAGCCTTGTGCTCAAAGTACCTGCCACGCCGGTGCCAACGGGCAAAAGGGGAAGCTCTTCGGAGGAAGTCAGGCAGTTCGGGTTAGTGCACAGCAGAAGGAGAACAGGTTCCGCAACTCAAGCGCAGCCTCCACAGCGAGCAGAAGCAGAGCGCGAGTACGGCAAAAAGGGTGCTGTTTTTACACAGCAGGGAAAAGCAATGGGATACTGCAGGAGGGCGACCAGATTCTAGCTAAACTACTCACCGGTCCCCGAAGCAAGCAGACCCAGGCTTCTCCACGTTAGTTTCAGCAGCTGGCAGGTTCAGAAGAGCAGGGAACGCCTCGTAGTCGTGTAGAGCAAAAAGACGTCCCAATCGACGAAACCAGCACAGTTTTGTTGCCGCAGCAGGACAACGGAGCGGCTGTGTGTATTCAAGCCAAATGTACACTCCTCCCTTCAGACCTGGGGACGCCAAGCGTACGAAGCGTGGGAGAGTGACAAGGACTCGAAATACAGCACAACCTGGCGGCAGTTACAGAGCAGGACTCCCTTGTAAGCTGGTCAGTCAACTGGATGGCCCAGAGACACTTGCGAAGGCTTACTTGGCAGGAGATGATGAAGTCGCCGGGAATAGCTGTTCCTGCTATTCCAAAGGTCGAAGCACCAGTACAGGCCTTCTGGTTCGATCAAAGGAGGAAAGGGCTTCACAGGACGACAGCAGTGCAAAGGAGGATTCCTTCAGCGGGTCACCAGCGATTCCTCGGTCCAGCCTCTTGGTTGCAGGATACTTGGCTCCTGTATTCCTTCGTTCGTGAGAACTCAGGAGATCGACATGGCAGTGGTGTTTCCAGCTCCCTCTTATCCACGGTTCCCTTCGCGCCAAAACGGAGGGGAGCCAATGGGAGATCCGCTCATCAACACACATACCATACGTGGACCAATCACGGACCACGGTGGTCCCAGGCATTCACACCACCCCAGACTCTCTGGCACCCAGGATGTGTATTGGGACCAGACATCCCAGCCCACACCCTGGAGGCACACAAACGACATGTAGAAGCCCGCGAAAGCAACCACGTTTCGCGGGAAAGTACATGCCCAAATAAGGAAGGCCCCGGGTCTCTCGACCTGGGGAAGGTGAAGGGAGCAAGACGGTCAGTGGACAAGACAAAGGAGCCTCGTGGTCTGGCCATTTTGGGAGCCAGGCCACCATTTTGGGTTCAGTGCGAAAAACATGCTCAGAACGCTAAAAGGAGCTCAAAATAAACAAAACGATCGCTGCCACCATTCGAGTCCCTGAATGACTTGCACCGATCAAATACCATCCTAAAAGAGTATCTAGGGCCTGTAGAAGGCTAGAGACCCAAGAGAGCTGTAACTTAGCTTACAGTGCCCTCTTGTGTCATGTTGCACTAAAGCCGCAACACGATAAAAGAAACTACGGGAAACAGCGTTCCCCGGTACTGACTGTCTTAAGGGCATGTCAGTTTCCCCGTAAGAAAGGAGCGAAAGCCCAGAGAAGTGCGGCAGAAGGCTGTACTTCTCTGGCAAAGTCAAGAACAAGGTTAAAAACAATAGCAAAAAGTTTAGGGGTTGCCACATGGAAGGAAAATTACCTACAATTACGAAATCTTTCCTAACACTCGCCCCTCCCAGACTATGGACAGGGGGAAATAATCCACCCCTGGATGAGTCTCTTGTTCAGGTCAGTTAAACATTCTGGACAACCCATCAGCATTGCTATGTTGGACACCTGGCCTATGCTCAATAGTGAAGTCGAAGCCTTGTAGACTTATGGACCACCTAAGCAACTTTGGATTCTCCCCCTTCATGTTCATTAGCCACTTTAACGGCTTATGGTCAGTCTGCACAGTGAAGTGGGTCCCATAGAGGTAGGGCCTCAGCTTCCTTAGGGCCCACACAACAGAGAAACATTCTTTCTCTACCGTGGACCATCTGAGCTCTCTGTCCTTAAGCCGGCGACTAATAAAACCGATAGGGTGTTCCTTACCCTTCTCATCTACTTGTGATAGTACAGCTCCTATCCCAGTGTCAGAGGCATCCGTCTGCACGATAAAAGGTCTTTGATAATCAGGGGCCCTGAGCACAGGGCCTGGCACAAGGAGTCTTTTAAGCCATTGAAGGCCTTCTCACACTCGTCGGTCCAAGTTACCTTCTTGGGTTTCTTCGGAGTTGTGAGGGCAGTCAGAGGAGCAGCTATGGTACCATAGTCTGCCACAAAATTGCGGTAATACCCCGTGAGTCCTAAAAAGGCTCTCACTTGGGTTTGCGTAGTGTGGGTAGGCCAGTCTTGTACTGCTTGTACCTGACTGAGTAGAGGCTGTCTCCTCCCTCCACCTACTTCATGTCCAAGGTAAACCACTGAGCCTTGTCCATTTTGGTGAGGGGCCACTCGGACACCCTCAAAAGAGCTATCTGAAGGACTGCTTGGGAACAGGTCGGGGAGAGGTTCAGACTCCTCTCCCGCAACGTCTGAAGCCAGTAGCAGTGCTGCGATTTCGACGCTTGGGCCGAAAGCCTTCAGCCTATTCACGTGAAACACTTTTGGAGCCTGTCCAGGCCTTCCAAGGTCCACTGAATAGTTAACCTCACCCAGGGGCTCCACCACTGGGCAAGGACCTGACCATTTATCCTGTAAAGCTCGAGGCCTTATGAGATTCATGATCAGGACTTGCTGACCAAGTGTAAAGTTGATGAGGGAAGCTTTCTGGTCGTACCAATGTTTCACCAGCGCTTGCCCGGCCTTCAATTTATCACTAGTCAAGCCCATCAGAAGTACCATCCGTTTTCTGAGCCCTAGCACATAATCAACTACATTGGTAGTAACAGGGGGAGTGGGCATCTCCCATCCCTCTTTGACGATGGCTAAGGGTCCCCGTACGGGATGACCGAACAGAAGTTCGAAGGGGCTGAAGCCAACACCCTCCTGTGGTACCTCTCGGTAGGCAACCAGTAAGCATGAAACAAGAAGATCCCATTCTCTTCTCTGAGGCTCCTCCAGAGCCCCAATCATGCTCGTTAACGTCCTGTTGAAACGCCCCCCCAGACCATCGGTCTGGGGGCGGTATGCAGAGGAGAACCTGTAGGTGACCCCACATTCTTTCCACATAGCCTGCCTATACTTCGACATAAAGTTGCTGCCATGATCCGACACAACTTCTTTAGGGAAGCCAACCCTAGGAAATCTGCCGAGTAAAGCTTCTGCAACTGACTTGGCAGTTACAGTTTTCAATGGGATGGCCTCAGGATACCTGGTTGCATGGTCGACCAGCACCAGGATAAACCTATTGCCTGAGGATGTTTGCGGGTCAAGGGGACCAACCATGTCGATCCCTACCCTTTCAAATGGTACCCCCACAACTGGGAGCGGTACCAACGGAGCTTGGATTGTCGCGTCAACCTTACCAGACAACTGGCAGGCGGCACAACTCCTGCAGTGACTTTCTACTTGCTCCCCCATCTTGGGCCAGTAAAAGTGCATGGATAACCTTTGCTTGGTCTTCCTCATACCGAGGTGACCAGCAAGGGGAACTTCATGCGCCAACTGCAGGAGGAGGGGCCTAACAGCAAGGGGAACCACCAACCTCCTATGGTCTCCTTCTGTAGACTCTGTGGGCTCACTATACAGGAGTCCACCTTCCTGGTAAATCCTATGCATCCCAGGAGGTTCACCCTCAAGCTGGGAGCAGGCCTGTCTCCTTAGGCCTTCCAGAGATGGGCACTCACGTTGGCCTTTACTGAATTCGTCCCTATCAGGACCTCCTTCAACTAACAAGTCGTTTAGTTCAGGATGATCGTTGGGGTCGAATACTTCAGGCATCGCCACCTCCTCGTCAGGCCCGGGCGATTGACCAACTTCCTCCACCGCAGTGGTAGGCGAGCTCGGGGGAATATTCTCTTTCCCTCGTTTTGACTTGTAGACTCCTTTCGCCTTGGGTTTCCCCTTCGGCTGGGGCGGCGTATTGGACTTGGCCAATGCTGCCCGTGCTTGAGACCGTGTGTAGGGTCTGTCGGCAGTGTCTCCTACGAGCCCTAAAGCTCTGAGATCATTACCCAACAAGACCTTTCCCGGGACGTTTCTCTGAATGCTCACTGGAATCCTGACTGCTGTACCATTTAAAGTAAGATTTACAGGGATCACGGGAAACATACGGAGGGGCCGTCAGCCAACTTAGTGGGCATCAGAGTAGCTCTGGCAACTTCCTCTGAGTCTACCAAGGTAGAATCCACTACAGTGCGACTGCACCCACTATCCCTAAGAGCTGGAGTATCCACTCCATTGATCAGCACACTGTCTTTAAAGTAGTGCTTGGTATTATCCGGAATCCTAGCATAAGCCTCTGCGACTTTAGGCTCCCAGGAACCCAGGGACACTAAAACTACCTCAGCCTCTATTCCGCTGGGAAATGAGTCTGAGGAGAAGGATGCTCCTGTAATCTCTTCTTCCTCGTAGGAGGAGAAGGCCAGATTAGCGGAGTGGACCCCCAAAGGTCTAACCTTACAACGGGGATCCCCCTTCACATGGTCAGTTGCTCCACAAGAAAAACAAGCCCCAGTGGGTCTGTTTACGTAGGGAGGCTTATTGTAACCAGAGTTCTGTTTCGGAGGCGAACCTCCACTACCCTGTGAGTTCTCTTGTGTCTTACCCTTGTTTTTCTTTTTGTGGCCCTTATGGGAAGAAGATTTAGCAGATTCCCCACCCTCCATATCTTTGGACTTTTTCCCTTCCTCCTGCTTACCAGGATGAGTTTTGTCCTTATGGGACACTCGATGTGACACCCATAAGTCTGCTGCAATGGCCAGCTTCTTAGGATCTATCTCCTTTGAATCGGCCAAATGCTACTTAAGCTCCGGGGAAGAAGAAGCAAAAATATGTTCCAGCATGACAAGATTTATCATGCCTTCGAAGGTAGAAACCTTATAACCTTCAACCCAGCCAGTTAAGTTTTTCAAAGATTCAGCGACATAAGATACCCAAGTACCACCTTCCTTTTTCTTATACTCTCGAAAACGCTTTAAATATTGGGCCGGAGTCTTCCCAAACTTTAAAATGAGAGTTTGCTTTAACATTGCGAAATCAGCTCGCTCAGCCTTCGACATTTCCATAATGGCACTACATCCAGAATGGGGCAGTCTACTGAGCAACCACGCAATCTTATCAGCATTGTCAACTTCTTGAACTTCGCATGCATACTCAAACGCATTCAGCCAGTCCATAATGTCATTCCTTTCTTCATACACACTGAGCAGATCTTTCGGAAACCGTGGATGAGAGGAAGCCCCAGACCCATGTCCAGGACCCTTGGACCCATTTGCAACCTGAAGCTTGGCCAGTTCCAACTGGTGATCCCTGTCTTTCTGTTTTTCTGCCTGTTCGATTTTTAGTTTGGCTATGCTGAATTCAAGCTCCTGCTGCCTAAACCGCAGCTCTTGCTTCTTGAACTCAAGCATAGCCTCCCCATCAGCACTGGCAGAGGAAACATTAGACATCTCGTCCTCCCTGTCCTCGTGGTCGCGATGGATCAGTGCGGCGGCAGAACCGTCGGTTCTACCAGTGAGAGCAGCCCCACCACCTTCCGCACTGTCCTCAGAAGTTATAGCGTCAAGCTGCGCTTCTTGCCACGCCACGATTCTTTGGATCATTTCCAATTTAGTGCCTTGAGAGGAAACACCTCTCTCCGCACACATCTTCTTCAATGTTTCTGATTTGGAAGCATTTAAAGTTAACAAGGTATTTGTTTCCATACTGTTTGATAGGACTATGGCCTTTTTAAAGTTATATTACAACAATTCACTACGTGTACTGTTTGGAATAACCTGAAATGCCCTAGTTCGAGCGCAACACCGGATACCTTCAGTCGTATCCCACCGCTGTACACCAATTTGTTAAGACGGACTTCTGAACTCTGTCCTGGTGGCGCAGAAGTTCAGAAGGCCAACCCAATTACTTGGAACAGGGTAACCTCTGGACAAGCCAGACCAATCAAGGTAGCGATCGCGGCGGTCAAGACTAGGTCTCAAGAGGGGTGAGGGTGACTGAAAGCCCGCAATGAGCACACAAAGCAAGAGCGCTTACAAACTACTCCAAACAGTTGTTATATCAAAAATAGATACACATTTATTTTAAGGCCTTTAAAATAATGACCGTAGCGAGAAAATCACAATATCACAATATTAAACCAATACATACCATATCAACACAATATATATACAAATACACAGTCGCAAGCGTTTAAAGCACGAAATATGTAGTCCACCTGAAAGGAAAGGAAAACAGGCAGTGCGATAACGCTTTAGACTCAGTTCGCCTTCAGAAGCACCTAACTAGATGGAAGTCCGAGCCCTGCGAAGAGTGGAGCCTTGTGCTCAAAGTACCTGCCACGCCGGTGCCAACGGGCAAAAGGGGAAGCTCTTCGGAGGAAGTCAGGCAGTTCGGGTTAGTGCACAGCAGAAGGAGAACAGGTTCCGCAACTCAAGCGCAGCCTCCACAGCGAGCAGAAGCAGAGCGCGAGTACGGCAAAAAGGGTGCTGTTTTTACACAGCAGGGAAAAGCAATGGGATACTGCAGGAGGGCGACCAGATCCTAGCTAAACTACTCACCGGTCCCCGAAGCAAGCAGACCCAGGCTTCTCCACGTTAGTTTCAGCAGCTGGCAGGTTCAGAAGAGCAGGGAACGCCTCGTAGTCGTGTAGAGCAAAAAGACGTCCCAATCGACGAAACCAGCACAGTTTTGTTGCCGCAGCAGGACAACGGAGCGGCTGTGTGTATTCAAGCCAAATGTACACTCCTCCCTTCAGACCTGGGGACGCCAAGCGTACGAAGCGTGGGAGAGTGACAAGGACTCGTAATACAGCACAACCTGGCGGCAGTTACAGAGCAGGACTCCCTTGTAAGCTGGTCAGTCAACTGGATGGCCCAGAGACACTTCCGAAGGCTTACTTGGCAGGAGATGATGAAGTCGCCGGGAATAGCTGTTCCTGCTATTCCAAAGGTCGAAGCACCAGTACAGGCCTTCTGGTTCGATCAAAGGAGGAAAGGGCTTCACAGGACGACAGCAGTGCAAAGGAGGATTCCTTCAGCGGGTCACCAGCGATTCCTCGGTCCAGCCTCTTGGTTGCAGGATACTTGGCTCCTGTATTCCTTCGTTCGTGAGAACTCAGGAGATCGACATGGCAGTGGTGTTTCCAGCTCCCTCTTATCCACGGTTCCCTTCGCGCCAAAACGGAGGGGAGCCAATGGGAGATCCGCTCATCAACACACATACCATACGTGGACCAATCACGGACCACGGTGGTCCCAGGCATTCACACCACCCCAGACTCTCTGGCACCCAGGATGTGTATTGGGACCAGACATCCCAGCCCACACCCTGGAGGCACACAAACGACATGTAGAAGCCCGCGAAAGCCATCTGGGCTACTGGCCTCGATCTCATTTGCTTACAGTAAACTTGGTTAAATGAAATTCCCATCCTTGAAGGATTTGAAATAGCACTTTATCCACCCATCAAGCAGTCTAAGAGTAGACCAATGGCTGGTCTATTAGTGGCGGTAAAGAAAGACTCTGGCTTTAGGATTGAAAAATACTTTAACCCATCTCCATTTATTCAGGTGGTCGTTGTCAGTTCTTCGGGGAAAGAAAGGTCTCAAACACCTAGGTTGTACATCATTAATCTATACTGGAACCACTTGGCAGCTGGCTCGGAGTCCTTTGTTGATCAAGTTACAACTGTCATTGATGACCTAACAGAAAAGGGAAATTCGATCAACCTAATTATCTGCGGAGATCGAAACAGTGATTGTATTACATACCAAAATTTACCTAGTGGTAATAAGAAAACCAACAATTCCCAGGAGCGGTTAATAAGTCAACGGTGTTTGGAAATGGAGCTCCGTGGGCTAATGATGCTAAATGGTCAAACAGCTGGTGATATTCCAGCTCAACCGACTTGGAGAAGATGCGATCAAAGCTCGACCCTCGACTATATATTCGTGTCTGAAAACATCCACATGAGGACCACTCGTTTAGAGATCACTAAAATGACTCATAGTGACCACAACATGGTGTGTCACTAAGTTTCAATAACAGCACTCAGCGCGACCAAGAGCTGTGGTTTCATGCGGTGAGAACAAGACCTTGTAGAATTCGCTTACACCTCGAAGCTGAGGAATTAACTTACGAATACATCTGAATTTCAATTGCACTCAGATTCACTGGAATACCAACATCTGTTGTCACAAATCGAGGAACGTAAATACAAACTAAACATGCTGATTTCACACCAAAACCTAAATTTGACTTAGAAATTCTCCAACGGAAAAGAACATTGCGATGTGACCTAAGAAACTTGCAAAGAGCCTCCAACGCTAACGTCTACGACCAGATAAGATCGCTCAAGCAAACATACAAGAACTGGCTCACGTCACCTAAGGTCATCATGGCACAAAACGACGCGGAGCTAATGCTGTCTAAAATAGCTAGTAAAAATTCTGCCGACTACTGGAGACTGATAAACACCAATCAAGCCCCACAACATGCCCTCCAAGCAAACTTGGTCTTGGAGGCAGAGTGGACGTCCTTTTACACCGATCTCTTCTGCAAAGATGTTACAACCAAGGAGTGGGAAGACCCCGCCTTGACCCATTGGGAGATTGTTTTCGGCAGAGAGGACATCCTACAAACAATTAAGAATGTGCACGCTTCCAGAGCCCCTGGCCCGGATGGTTTAACTAATTATTCCATCAAACGTCATGCGGACCAATGGACAGACTTCTGCACAACTTTGTTCAACAGAATTGTTAAGTGTTGTAGCACCCCAAAATCGTGGAAGTCTGCTGTGATTGTACCAATCTTTAAAAAAGGCGACAGAGGAACCCAAAAAACTATAGACCAATTGCGTTGCTTGACGTGCTGGGGAAAATGTACGTCACCCTCCTGCAACAGAAACTCCTAAAGTGGGCTACTGAATCAAACCGGGTAGACCCAAGACAAGCAGGATTTGTCAAGGGAGTGGGGTGCGATGTGAACCTTCTGCTGTGAAACCTATTGAAGATGGAAGCCCATCGGTCCAATTCTAAGGTGTTCCTGGCCTTAATAGACCTATCATATGCTTTTGATAGCATAAACAGGGACCTGCTATGGAAAAAACTGAGTGTGTGGAATTGTTCGCCCAGCTTGCTGGCTACCATCCGGGAGTTACACACAAACCCTTCTATCAAGATTCAACTTGATCTCAAAGGCACACTATCAGCCCCTATTGGCACACATAGGGGTGTTAAACAAGGCTGCCCTTTAGCAGCCATTATCTTCAATTTGTTCATATCGGACATTAAGGAGATCTTTAATGAACTAGCCGCCTTTCCACAGAAAATTCATAACACCCCTTATCCTTATGGATTTGACACCCATAGGTCTTCAACGTAAACTTACCACTCTTGAAAAGTACCTAACAGCGAATGGACTCTACATAAATAAGCAAAAATGCGAAATTTCGGTCCTTGAAAAACTGCTGGAAACAGTGGGAACAAGAAGTTCATTTGGTACCTCGACAAGGAACCGATGAAGATAGTGAAAAACACCACCTACTTAGGCATGATAATTAGTGCAAGTAGAAACGATGCATCCTGGGTCGAGGTGACAAAAAGCAAATGCCGCCAGATGGCTTGCCAGGCTTCCTTGATCAACAAAAAATTTGGCAAATTTTCTTTAAAACCAACCGTTATCTTATTTCAACAAAAAGTGGTGCCTGCCCTGATATATGGTGGTGAAAATGCCTTTGGATGTGGACACCATCTGTGGAATTCACTTGCAAACACCTTTTGGTCAAGAGTCTTACACTTACCAAAGGGGACCCCAACAGCCTGCATAAGGTTCAAACTCGGCTACATCGCAATCCAAGCTCAAATCTCCTGGAATCTACTAAGCCTGTTTAGAAAAACGATGCAAACGGATCCGCCGCCTCAAATCCGTATACTACACAAACCTGACACAGAAAAAGCACACACCATTCTTTCTCAATGGAATGCGCTATGTCTCGAGGTACTAGAAACATATGATATCACAGTACAGACCTTAATTGAAAACCCAGACTTGGCCAAGAAAAAGATGTGGAGAACAGACTGGATCAACACATGTAATTTAAGATCTGAATCAAAAACGATGAGAGGCCCCTGGAGAAGCCAGAGCATATGGTCAGCTACAAGACTATTTAACTTGCTTTCCAGACCAACATACGAGAGCACTATACCTGCATTATAGGCTTAATGCACTGGCCACTAAGTTTTTAGTCCCAGTATGCAGATTCAGACCTGATGTGTCGCTTTTGTAGAACAAATAACGAGACTCTAAAACACTTGACAATGTCGTGTGCTGGGTTTGAACAAAAGAGCAAACATTTTTGGCACAGTAACTAGCAAACATCAAACACTGTCTTTTGATGATTGGTGGAGAGCCCTGTTTGATGGATCTAACAGACCTGTGCTATATGCTTTGGTTGCCTTCCTCCGTGTCCTAAAGGAGGGCTTGGACGTTGAGAAAGCACACCTAAAGCCCAGTTAAAGAGTGGGCTCATACCCCTTCTTTTGCACGACAAATCTGAAATGTTTTCTGCTGTATTTTAGAGAAAGAGTGACTATATGATGAAGAGATGGAAATAGGGAAATTTATTCTTCTGATTCATTGATGTCTGTTTTTTAAAGGTTTGTATAAACCAATAAAAAAAATAAATTAAATAAAGCAAACACTTGCTTTCCAACCCGATATTGCCAATAGATTAAAAATATAAAAGAAAAACAATGGCTTTTATTGATTGTGTGAATCATCTGGTGACTCATTACCTTCCTTGGACTGTGCACTTTGCTGTCTTTTAAATCCCTGTTAGTGCAATCTGAATTTGTTTGCCGTTTTTCGCGGCGTCTTTTCAAAATAGCAGCCGCATTTTCCCACTAACAGTGGCTTCCTCTCTGGGCCCTTCCACCCTCAACTGTCCTGTGATTGGCCACTTGGCCAGCCTTAATGGCCAACTGGGGACCGGCAGGCTTTAGCCGGCCTGTTGTTCTAAGGACCACTTCTAAGGCCCCTGTCCGCTGCCAGGTTGCTAAATGAAGCCAATACCACACATTGACCCTCCCAGGTGCTGTCAGTTCACAGACATGATTCTGGACTACTAAAACTCTTCTACCTCCCGCCCCATGGGTTAGTTTCCATCCTTCTGCTTACCCTTTCTATTCCCCTCATTGACTTTCACTCTTCCCTCTACTAGCTTCAACTGGTCTCCCTGTATGCTATCAAATGCTCTAGGCTCAGCGCCTGCCTCTAACTCTTACCTCATTTCTTTCACCAATGTAGCCTAACATTACAATTTGGGTTGTTCTGAAAGACAAATTTGGGTGCGTTTTCCACATCACTTTTGGTCCTAAATTGTAACCGGCTAGCCCGGTGACTGTTCCTTACTGCTTCTCTTGCTTATTTCTCCTACTGCCTCCTCGCTCTACTCACTCATGGCGTTATCTATCTCTCCTATCTGCTCCAACTGATTCTCCATCAACTATCCTTCACTTCTCACTAAGTATGGTAAGAAGAAATTCCAAAAAGGATATCTTGGCTTCAAACCCAGGTCTCCCCATCGCCGATACCTATTCTAGTGCCTCTGCCAGACAAACCCTCACTGACATTCTCTTTTTCGTTCCTTCACCTGATCTATGGACCCCTTGGATGATCTCTGTGCTTTGTCCTGTCTCCTCCTCTCCCATTAATGGTGGCAGCCGCTGGGAAGTCCTCATGGCTTTCTTTGACTCCTCCAGAGTCATCATTAATGTCTACCTAAGGGGTACTGTCATGGTGCAAGGCCCTCAGGCTAATCTCCTCCTCTTTGATAGACGGTTCCCTTGCCTCATCAACTTCCTCTCATCTCCTGCTGTCCCCTACTCTCCTCCCTTGACTACCCTGCCCTCCTTTCTGTCAGGCTCTGCCCCATCTCTAGCTCCTTCCATACCTCTGCAGGGCTTACCCCTGAGTTATACCCCTCCCTGGAAGGTTTTTAAGGCTGGCAACCTTCTTCATATTGCCACTCTCAACTCTCGCTCGGCTGTCAAATACGCATGACCTTGATGTCCTCAGTTTTACTGAGATCTGGTTCACGGCCAGCATTGTCACGAGTTTTGACACTCTCCTCCCTGACGGCTACAAAATCCTCTCCACTCCCAGATCCAACCGGCCTGGAGGGGTCATAGCCCTGATCTACCCTGAGTGGATTTCAGCCTCTTTCATCCCTACTCAGACTTACTATTTTTTCGAAAGCCTTGCCTGCAGGCTCTCTCTCCTAGCCACTCTCACTGTTGCTACTCTCTACCGACCCCCTGGTCAAATTACCTCTTTTCTCTGAGTGGGCAGACCTCTCTTCCTCCTCCCTCCTCCCTCCTGGCCTCAACCACTCAACTCCTCCTCATTGGTAACCTCAGTATCCATCTGGATTCTCCCTGCTCTTCATCTGTGCTCTTCCGCAACCTCTGCAATTCACTCTCCCTCTCCCTCCTCCCCTCCGGCCCCACTCACTCTGCTGGTCACACACTTGAAGTCTTGGTCTCCTCGTTACCCCCCCTTCCATCCCTCTGACCACTCCTCTCTCCTGGAGTGACCACTGCCGCCTCTCTTCTCATCTCTCATTCTCTTCCCCCCCAAGCCAAGCCTACCCCAACACTGCTACTCTTGATGCTCCTGCCCCTGTCATGAGGATCTGTTTGAAGTCCAAAGCCAAGTGCAATTCCTGGTATGACTCTGACCTAGCTACACTTAAATGTAAGTGTAGCGCAGCTGAGAGGAAATGGAGGGCTTTTTGTTCATCCTCTGACAAACTTGCCTGCTGCCTGCTCCAACTCCAAAGGCAATACAGACTCTGTCTGCACCAAGAAGAGAGTCCACATTCAAGCCTGTGTCTCTGCAGCATCAAACAACTCGGCCGACCTCTTTACAATCTGCAAGGAGCTGGCCAACCCTGCTGCAGTCTGCACCCCCCACCCCCCCTCACCTCCCAGGCTCTTTGCAATGCCCTTGCCTCTCACTTTGTCTAAAACCCAGGACGTCTTGTCCACCCTCTCATCTCGCCCTCCTCTCCCCTCTCTGCTTGCTGTCCCTCCTCCAGCTACCCCTCCACCCTCTTTCTCCTCCTTTCCTCTTTTCTCCCCTAATGAGGTCGCTAGACATGTCTGATCTATGAAAGCCTCATCAAAAAGTCCATTCCTGCTCCTCTAAAACCATTAAGGACCACATTGATACCCTTGATCCGGCCCTTGCCAATTTCTGCAACCTCTCCTTTGCCTCTGGATCTTTCCCCTCCCGCCTGAAGCACTCCATTGTGCATCCTCTGCTCAAGAAACCCACAGCCGATCCTTCTTGTCCGGCTAACTATCGCCCAATTTCCATTACTCCCTTTGGGGTAAACTCCTGGAAAAGCTGGCCATCTCGCAGCTAAACCTTCATTCCAATTCTGTTGGCTCTCTCCATGACCATGTCATGATCTCTGCTTCCAAAAGGTCAGGGTTTTCCCAACTCCATTGGAAGCAGATCCATAACCCAGGTTCCGAGTGCCAACCAGTCCCAATTGGGACCCTTTGGACCCAGTCCTGGCGCCAGTGGCACCAGGCTCATAAATATGCCCAGTCCCAGCGCTGGAAGCGCCAGGCTCATAATGCTTGGGTGGACTTACCTGCAGCAGACCATGCTGCTTACTTGCCTGCCAGTTGAGCCTCTGATCCTCTTCTGTTTGGAATTACTTTTCCTGTTGGGTGGGGCAGGAGCCACTCCCTAGATTCAGAACACAAACTCTTCTGGAAAGCAGGAACTCTTTTCTTACTAGGCGTGGCTGTGGAAGGAGACACCTAAGCACTACAGGAGGCTATTTAAACCACACCCGATGGATGAATCTTGCTTTGCGTTGTTCTGCATCCTCTGCGGCGGAGCGCTCATCGTGTCTTCTGCATCTGATCCTGGGCCTAAGGAAAAAGGCTTACCATCCTGAATCCAGTCTTCAGCAACACCTATAAAGACAAGAAAGAACAGGTTAGCATTACCGTCTTCAGTGACAGCTCTTCACTTACCTGGTCCATCGGCTGTCACCAACGCCTCGCGGTGCATTCCGGCATCTGAAGGACAAAGGCTTACCTACTCTTTGTGCGCTCCGGAGGTCTTCACACTGCATTCCGGCATCTGAAAGACAAAAGCTTACCAACTCTTCGCACGCTCCGGAGGCCTTCGGCGCTGCATCCCGCATCTGAAAGACAAAACAAGGTGCGTTTAAAGACATTGGGGAACTTTAATACTCACGTGCCATTACTCCTTTCCACATCTAACCCAGTGGGTTTTCCGGCACCCGGCAGCCGCTCCGAACTTGTACCTGCAAAATAAAAAGACAGTTAGAGCGCATCGTGAAGCAGGCAACAAGCGCTTACTTACGTGCTTCCAGGCGCTTCTATTCATCACACGGGCTCCATCTTCAACTCACTTCAGCCCGTCATCCGCCATCGCCGGAACCCTGCAAAACAAGAAACATCATTACTAAAGACTTTAAAGACATTAGAGTTACTCGAAACTTACCGTTCGTGCAGTAAACGACGGACAGCAGTCCTCTGAAGTCAAGAGGCCTGCTCCCCTTATCCAGTGAAGAAACTGGTTACAGAACCCTGCCCCGAGGCAGATGGAGAGCACAGCGTTCACTTACCTAAGACATCTCACCCTTCAAGTCAGACATACAGTTCACAGAGGTCCAGCCCAAAGAGCCAGCCGTGTGTTGCACATCACCTTTGAAGATACGGTATACGCCCAGTCAAGACCGGCGCCTCTACGGGAATCAGGTGAGCGTTACAGAACGCAAAGCCTACCACAAAACTCCCGTCCAGGCGCTATGGAAACCTCGGATACCGACCAGCTAGCCCAGTTACTTGGGGAACTAAGGGCAGAAGTGCATGCAGCCCGTCAGGAAACGAACGCTCTAAGAAGGGAACTGATTATTTCCAAGGAGCTAACAGATGATCTCGCTAGACAATTGCTACAGTCACAAGCCGGACAGACCCCGTTACCCGCTCTGGGGGAAATCTTCCTTCTACATCCTCTATGAATTCAGTGCAGATCAACCTACCTGGGAATGTACCTCTGGCTCCGCCCGAACGATTTTCTGGTGACCCTAAGAGGTTTGCAGTATTTATCAATCAGTGCCGGTTGCATTTCTTATGCCGGCCAGCAGCCTTTCCAACTGATCAAGCTAAAGTAGCTTTCGTGCTTTCGTACCTTAGTGGCAATGCGGCAGACTGGTCGATCCCTCTAGTAAATCAAGATGATCCGGTCCTCCATGATTTTCAAGCTTTTCAGCTCAGTATGGAAAAACTGTTCGCAAGACATTCACAGGGGCAGGCCTTGGACAATGAGCTTCTTTCGTTGCGACAAGGTAATCAAGACCTTTTGGCTTATATTGCGTCTTTCAACAGACTGATAGTGGAAACTCAATGGCCTAAGGACAAAAGGATTACGCTGTTTTATAGAGGTCTACGTGGAGAGCTCAAAGATGTGTTAGCCCAAGTAGTGAATCCCCCACAAGATTGTTCGGACTATATAGACTTAGTCGTTCAAATAGATCACAGACTGCAGAACAGGAAGGCCGATCGTTCCAAGTTTGATGCTCGAGTATTTTCCAAACCGCCAACTCCTTCCAAAGGAGTAGACTCCGGGGAACCCATGCAAATAGGGGGTCTGAAAGGTCCTCTAACACAAAAGGAGCGGGAAAGGAGAAAACAGTTGCAATTATGCCTCTATTGCGGAAACTCAGGGCACTTTCTTCGAGACTGTCCGGTGAAACCTGCCAAGAAGGCAGTAGGAGCTGCAGTTACCAAAGTTACAAACTCTGAGCAGGGAAACGACCTCGCCCGACAAGAATAGAGGTCCTCTTGCCGAGCGTGAAAACCAGTTCCGTGACCTCGCATTTCGTGATACCTATGGTCCTCATTAGCCCTGATAATCCGGATCAATTACATGCAATTGAAGCTTACGTCGACAGCGGTGCCATCGGCAATTATGTGGATCACGAAATAGTTTTGAGGATGAATCTAACTCTTTGTCCCAAGGCTGTAAAGGACGTCATTACTACGGTGGATGGTACGGAGATAGCCTCTGGGCCAGTAACGCATACCACTCAAGAGGTGACGCTAGTAAGTCAAGATGGACACCATGAGAAGATCGTGTTCGATGTGATCAAGGCCCCTCAGTTTCAGATTATTCTAGGAATACCTTGGTTAGAGAAACACAATCCTCTGATCGATTGGCGAGCAAGAACGGTCCAGTTTCCAGAATGTGTCTCTACTTGTCACCCTCCACCTGGTGTGGCACTGGCAGCAATTTCTTCAGAGACTCCCCAGTTACCTCCCGAATACCTAGAATACCAAGATGTTTTCCGGAAGGATCAGGCTAACTCTCTACCTCCTCATAGGTCTTATGACTGCCAGATAGACCTGATACCTGGATCTACTCCTCCTTGTAGTAGAATTTATGCCCTCACCGAGCCTGAGAACCTTCACCTTCGACAATACCTGGATCAATACCTGGCAAATGGGTTTATTCGTCCTTCCAAGTCCCCTGCTTCTTCAGCTTTGTTCTTCGTTCCAAAAAAGGAAGGAGACCTTAGAACTTGTATAGATTATCGCTCCCTGAACCAGATCACCGTTAAGAATAGATATCCGTTACCTTTGATCCCTGAACTCCTGGACCAAGTCAGAAAAGCATGCATATATACAAAGCTGGATCTTAGAGGAGCTTACCACTTGGTACGAGTAAAAGAGGGCGATGAATGGAAGACGGCCTTCCGCACCAAGTATGGGCTATTTGAATATCAGGTCATGCCCTTCGGACTTTGCAATGCCCCGGCCGCCTTTCAATATTTTATGAACGATGTCCTCAGAGAGCTCATAGATGTGTGTGTTGTTGTTTACATTGACGACATCCTCGTTTATTCTTCATCGGAATCTGAACATCGGAAACACGTGAAAATGGTCCTCGAAAGATTGCGTCAACACAAACTTTTCGCTAAGTTGGAAAAATGTGTTTTCAACGTGACTGAAGTTGAATTCTTGGGATTCATATTATCACCTGGCGGAGTGCGTATGGATTCAAAGAAGGTCGATGCAGTTCTCAAATGGCCATCACCATCCTCCGTAAAAGGTGTGCAAAGCATGTTAGGCTTCGCTAACTTTTACCGCAGGTTTATCCCCGAATTCTCTCGAATAGTCCAGCCCATCACTGCCTTGTTAAAGAAAAACAAACGTTTTGAATGGTCTACCGAGGCGGAACAAGCTTTCCAGGATTTGAAGACTAAATTTATCTCTGCACCAATCTTAAAACACCCTCGCCCCGAACTCCCCTACATCGTGGAAACTGATGCTTCAAGCCTTGCCATGGGGGCAGTTCTATCACAAAAGGACCCGGTAACCAATCAGTTGCATCCCGTGGCATTTTGGTCCCGCAAATTCTCGCCTCCTGAAATCAATTACACGATTACTGACAAGGAACTTCTGGCTATCAAGTCTGCCTTTAAGGCTTGGCGGCATTATCTGCTGGGGGCCCGACACACTGTTACTGTGATTACGGATCACCGAAACCTGCAATATTTGAAAACCGCAAAAGCCCAATCCTCTAGACAACTCCGTTGGGCATTATTCTTTGCCGAGTTTGACTTCATAATTACCTATCGACCTGGTACAAAGAACGGTAAAGCTGATGCCCTTTCTCGGATGGGAGTGGAAGAACACTTGATCAACCCTAAACCTGTACCAATCATTCCCGAACAAAGAATTCTGGGTGTAATCGCCACAGAATCCATAGAGGAAGTTAAGGATAAAGCCAGGCAACTTGTAACTCCAGCAGACATACAGAATTGGCATCTGCAGGGAAAGGACTTTGCAGTAAAGGACAACTTATTGTATTTCCAAGAACCATTATACCTACCCAACACAGATTTACAGAAAAAAGTAATCGCTTGTTATCACGATTCTTTAATGGAAGGACATCCCGGTATGGCCAAGACCTCAGAAAAAGATCAAGCGCTACTTCTGGTGGCCGTCTTGGAAAAAAGATATCAGAGACTTTATAATGTCCTGTGGAGTATGCGCCCAAAACAAGAGTCAAAAGGAAAGACCAGCAGGCCTCTTACGCCCTATTGACATCCCACCTCGCCCTTGGCATACGCTTTCTATGGACTTCATCACCGATCTACCTCCATGCTCCGGATACAATACGATTCTAGTAATCGTGGACTTATTCTCCAAGATGGCGCATTTCATTCCGCTCAAAGGCTTGCCAACAGCAGCAACTATGGCCCGAGAATTTCTCGAAAACATCGTCCGACTGCACGGTTTTCCTTCGGTTCTAATTTCGGATCGAGGTAGTCAATTTATTTCTCATTTTTGGCGAAGTTGCTGTCGGTCGGCTCAAATTGATGTGAGACTATCGACCAGTCACCACCCTCAGACCGACGGACAAACCGAGAGGACCAATCAAACTCTGGAACAGTATTTACGCTGCATGCTGCAACAAACTGAAAAAACTTGGAAAGACATCCTTTGGATAGCCGAATATGCCTACAATAACTCTGTCCATTCGGGAACTGGTAAAAACCCCGTTTTTTCTTTTGTACGGCAGTCACCCTCGAACCTCGGAGTTGGATCCCCTCCAAGATCTTGAAACACCAGCAGTAGACTACCTGCATTCTACAATCACCCAAGCCTTTAAGGAAGCTGTTTCTCACCTTCAAAGGGCTAAAGAACAATACAAGAAAGGAGCAGATCAACATCGGAAGGAAGCCCCTCAATATCAAGTAGGGGATCAAGTCTGGTTATCCACCAAACATCTACCTCTAAAAGGGCCACGCACATTCAACCCAAGATACCTTGGTCCCTATTCCATCACTACCATAGTAAACCCAGTAGCGGTCAAGTTGGACTTGCCCCCGCACATGAAGATACATCCGGTCTTCCACGTCTCTCTATTAAAACCCGTGCAACCTCAAACCCGACTAACTAAATCTCCAAAACCTATCCTAGTTGATGGAGAACTCGAGTTTGAAGTCAAAAGCATTCTGGACTCCAAGATCTCCAAATCTAAACTATTTTACCTAATTGACTGGAAAGGCTACGGCCCCCAAGAGAGATCCTGGGAACCTGCTGAATATGTCCACGCTCCTCGCCTAATCAAAAGATTTCACCGAACATTTCCTGACAAGCCAAAACCCCCGGAGGAGCCCGGTTTGGGAGGGGCCTTGAGGGGGGGTACTGTCATGATCTCTGCTTCCAAAAGGTCAGGGTTTTCCCAACTCCCTTGGAAGCAGATCCATAACCCAGGTTCCGAGTGCCAACCAGTTCCAATTGGGACCTTTTGGACCCAGTCCTGGCGCCAGTGGCACCAGGCTCATAAATATGCCCAGTCCCAGCGCTGGAAGCGCCGGGCTCATAATGCTTGGGTGGACTTACCTGCAGCAGACCATGCTGCTTACTTGCCTGCCAGTTGAGCCTCTGATCCTCTTCTGTTTGGAATTACTTTTCCTGTTGGGTGGGGCAGGAGCCACTCCCTAGATTCAGAACACTGAAACTCTTCTGGAAAGCAGGAACTCTTTTCTTACTAGGCGTGGCTGTGGAAGGAGACACCTAAGCACTACAGGAGGCTATTTAAACCACACCCGATGGATGAATCTTGCTTTGCGTTGTTCTGCATCATCTGCGGCGGAGCGCTCATCGTGTCTTCTGCATCTGATCCTGGGCCTAAGGAAAAAGGCTTACCATCCTGAATCCAGTCTTCAGCAATACCTATAAAGACAAGAAAGAACAGGTTAGCATTACCGTCTTCAGTGACAGCTCTTCACTTACCTGGTCCATCGGCTGTCACCAACGCCTCGCGGTGCATTCCGGCATCTGAAGGACAAAGGCTTACCTACTCTTCGTGCGCTCCGGAGGTCTTCACACTGCATTCCGGCATCTGAAAGACAAAAGCTTACCAACTCTTCGCACGCTCCGGAGGCCTTCGGCGCTGCATCCCGCATCTGAAAGACAAAACAAGGTGCGTTTAAAGACATTGGGGAACTTTAATACTCACGTGCCATTACTCCTTTCCACATCTAACCCAGTGGGTTTTCCGGCACCCGGCAGCCGCTCCGAACTTGTACCTGCAAAATAAAAAGACAGTTGGAGCGCATCGTGAAGCAGGCAACAAGCGCTTACTTACGTGCTTCCAGGCGCTTCTATTCATCACACGGGCTCCATCTTCAACTCACTTCAGCCCGTCATCCGCCATCGCCGGAACCCTGCAAAACAAGAAACATCATTACTAAAGACTTTAAAGACATTAGAGTTACTCGAAACTTACCGTTCGTGCAGTAAACGACGGACAGCAGTCCTCTGAAGTCAAGAGGCCTGCTCCCCTTATCCAGTGAAGAAACTGGTTACAGCACCCTGCCCCGAGGCAGATGGAGAGCACGGCGTTCACTTACCTAAGACATCTCACCCTTCAAGTCAGACATACAGTGCGCAGAGGTCCAGCCCAAAGAGCCAGCCGTGTGTTGCACATCACCTTTGAAGATACGGTATACGCCCAGTCAAGACCGGCGCCTCTACGGGAATCAGGTGAGCGTTACAGACCATCAATCTGGCTTCAGAGCTGCCAGAAGCACGGAAACTGCTCTCCTGAACATCCGTGAAGATCTGCTCTCCAACCTTTACTCTAACATTCCCTCTGTCCTCATCCTACTTGATCTCTCCTCTGCCTTCGACAGTCAACCATACCACCCTGCTCAACCGTCTCTGTGACAACCTTGATATCACTGATCAGGCTGACCTCTTTCCTCTCTGATCGACCCTCCCAGGTTCAAATTGGTTCCTTCCTTTCATCAATCTCCCTCTCAACCTGTTCCCCAGAGGTCTAAACTCTCACCCTGGCTTTTCAACCAATAACTGGCAGCTCTTACCTACTGCATTTCCATTTTCTGCTCAAACCTCCAGTGCTATGCTGATGACACTCAACTAATTTTCAGGCTGCCCTCAGCCACCTCCTCTCCCTCCCTCATTTCTGATTGCCTAATTGCCATTCAAAATTGGTGTACTGCCAACGATCTTTGTCTAAATGCCAACAAGACTGGGATCCTCCTCATTGGTACACCTTCACCATCCTTTCCCCTCACTCTCTGGCGGGCCTCCCTTGGCCCTCCTCGTACCCCCACCTGTGAAGCCAAGAACCTCAGGGTCATCTTTGACTTCACGCTTTCCTTCTCCGCACACATTTCTGACATCTCTAAAAAGTCAAACTTCTTACTTCACCTCCTCAGAGGTGCTCTGCCTTTCCTCTCCTTCCCTTAGAAGCTCACTGTTTCTCAAGCTCTGGTTCTCTCCAGGTTGGACTACTGTAACAGCCTCTTTCTAAATCTACCTGCCTCCACTCTCCGCCCTCTACAACTAATCCAGAACAGGACTGCAAGACTTGTCCTTGGCCTCAAGCCCTGGGATCGTATCTCTCCAGCTCTGAAATCCCTTCAATGGCTCCCAGTGGATGCAAGGATTAAATTTAAAACCCTCTGCATTGTCCACGAGGCTTTCTGGGGCTTGGGTCCACAATTCCTTCAACTATACCTCTGCAAATACCTCCCCTTTTGAGCCCTTCACTCCTCTAACTCACTCAGGGTCATTTGTTTTTCAAAGAAACGAGCAGGGGGCAGATCTGTCTTCGGCTGGGGCCTCCCTTTGGAACAGCCTACCGGCCACCTTAAAACTTGAGGAGAACCATCTCTGGTTCCGGAAGCACCTCAAGGCCTTCCTCTTCGCTTCCACCTTTGCCCCTCTTCTCCCCTGCTGACCTGTTTTCTCTCTTGGCACTGTGCACCTGGACACCCTCTGTCCTTCGGGCCCAGGTACCTGTCCACCCTGCCTCCCTCCTGCACTGCCTCTGGGCCTCCCATTGCACTGGGTTCTGTATCTGTACCCATACAGTCCCCCACTCTTCTTCTGCACTTATCAGATATATCCTATCTGACTAATCATGCACTTGCTGGCTGCACTACCACCTTTTCATTGCCTATATTTATTTATTTATTAAACTTATTCTTTATTTTTCTTCTCTCCTCTGTTCTGCACTTTCCACTTCTCCCCCTTCCATGCACTTTCCCCCTTTGTCCCTTCTCCATACACTTGCACGTTCTTAATGTCACTGGGCCTAGTATGATCGTTGTTTTTATTTTTCGTTCTCCCTTGTTCCCCTCCCTTTGCTTGGTCGCGCTCTGAAACACTTGTGTACGAGTGCGATATAAATAAAATATCATACAATACCCGTGATCAGGCAGCACCTGACAAACATATATAATCAATGAGGGAGGATCCGCTTTGGCCCTTAAAGGTTGCTGTAGCGGGCTGATCTTTAGGAAATTGCCTGTTACACACTCTTAAATTCGAATTATATAGCACACAAGCTGATTCGGTTGCCAATCAATGTAATCTCACTGGGGTGGAAGTATTACATTAGGGATATCCCATGCTGTATCTTGGTCCTCCCAAAGGCCTTCCAATAATCCCACTGGTTCCAATTGGAGGTTAAAGTCACCCGCTACTAGTATCATACTGCTTGCCCTTTCGCCCACTTGAATCAAGCTCAATATATCGTTCAATCGATACAGCATCTCTATTCCTATTTTAGAAGTTGGTCTATTATAGGCATTGAACAGATATAATGGGTCCTTCTCCTATATAGTGATGGAAAGCCATTGTGGGTCCAATGAATTCAATTTCTGATTCTCCACCCACCAACCCAGGTTAACCTCCACCCAGATTATAATGCGGCCACTAAGTCTACCCATTGGCCCTTTTGTGGCGGGCACATAGAATGTTGGGTATCCTTGAAGAAAGACAGGTTACAGGTTTATGCTGTTCCTAGAATCTATGTTTCACTAGATCAGAAAAGTATATTGTCCAGTTGACTTGCTATGTGATTTCTTGCTGAATGTGTATGAAAAGGTTCAATTTACCTAGACTACTGTTCGTTCTCTAAGGTCTATGCGTTGGTTTGTGAACTTTAAAGCATAGTGTTGTGTTTTTATAATTGTGGTTATATATAATGTGATAGTATTTATTTCCCCCAAGATTTATCTGGGCCTACTTGTATTTAAATAAACCATTTTATTTGTATAATACATAGTGTTTCAGTGTTTCTTTGGACAGTTTGTATTACAATTTCATTTGTACTGATTCAGCAGCACTGTCTCCCTCCTTAGATAAGCCTGGCTGCTCTATCTATGCTACCATAAACTCAGGTGGTACAGCTTTATCCTAAGAGTTGAGTCTTGTACTGCCTCAGTTGAATGGTTTTACTAAGCCCTTAGTTGGCCTTCATAAAAACTGTCCTAACAGGCCTGTACAACACAAGTTGGTAGAGTGGCTGAGCAGCCAGGCTTATCTTAGGAGGGGTACTTTGAGCTGTAGAGCAGTACACTGAAATCAGTAAACACTCGGATCCAAGTAAAACAAATAAAATAAAAATGTATTTTTATATACGCAAGGCAATTCAATCAAACTAAAAATGCAAGTAATTATCATTAACCTTCAATGGAAGTTGGATTTTGTTAGGACAGTTTTTATGAAGTTCAACTAAGGGCTTAGTAAAACCATTCAACTGAGGCAGTACAAGACTCCACTCTATAAGTCTGTACCACCTGAGTTCATGGTAGCATAGACAGTGCAGTCAGGCTTACCTTAGAAGGGGGAGAGGGCTGTAGAATCACTGCAAATAAACTGTAATACAGATATGGTCCAAAGAAACACTGAAACGCTATGCATTGTAAAAATTAAATGGTTTATTTAAATACAAGTAAGCCCAGATAAATACCGCGGGAAATAAGTACAATCACAGATCATATAAACACATTATAAAAACACAACACTATGCTTTAAAGTACACAAACCAAAGCATAGACCTTATTTAGAAAACGAACAGCAGTCTAGGTAAATCAAACCTTTTCATACCCATTCAGTATAGGTCACGCCTATTCTTTGGGAGTAAAAACCAATAGTTCTTACTATTATTATTATTTAGTATTTCATAAGAAATCGTAGGTTTCTTCCCCGCCCAGAGAAACTGCAGCATAGCACGCTTCACCTCCATCAAGAATGCCCTAGACACTGTTATCGGTAGCATCTGAAACAGGAATAAGAACTTGGGTAGAACCACCATCTTAATGGAATTCAGACTTGCCATCCGTGAGAACCCCAACCTTGCCCACCTCTCCATGTCAAGCTTCACTGCCGACCAGAGGGGGTGAAAGTTGCTAGCGAAGAGATCCCTTGGGCATTGTCATCTGAATCCCCAAGTAGCGGAACATATCCCTTTGCACCTTAAAAGGGAGCCCTTCCTCAAATTGCCCCTCTCTATCCGATAGCCCCCCTGCTATAAACGCCACAGATACGCCCAGGTTGACCTTGAAGCCGGACAGATTCCCATAACGGTCCAAACTACGTAACACATGGGGGACTGATTGGGAATGGCCTGGTGATATAAAGTAGTGCATCATCTGCAAATAGGCTTATGTTACACTGTGTCCCACCCACTGTGACACTGCTAATCTCCTCCTCTGCCCGGATCGATGCCTCCCATGGTTCCATCACTAGGGCCTATATGAGCGGGGATAGTGGGCATCCCTGGCTCGTACCCTCTCTAGTGGAAAAGGCCCTGATTCATTCCGTTGACTACAACTCTGGCCATGGGTCCTGAGTACAAAGCCGATATCCAACCGGTCCCATTCCCAGGGACGAGAAGACCTCCCCCATGAAGGCCCAACTTACCCGGTCAAATTCCTTCTCAACGTTTAGGGATGGCAGAAGCATCCCCTCTTCCCGGACTGTCCATGTGCTCAGCACGTGGATGGTTTTCCACAATCATCCCCCCATGTCTCAGATACCTTCTACTCTCCTATCTACCCTACAACCTCTCATCCTGTTTGCTCCTGTTTGCAAGTAGGGTCCCAACCGTGTCTCCCCTCTCATAGTATCTCTACCGGTTGTATCTCATCTTCTTGACAACCTCTCCAATTAGGACTGTGTGGAGTGCTTGTCTCTTGTCCGTCATCTCACCCAGAACAGCCTCCCTGTCTACGCCATTCTGATTCAACTGTACCCGCATACCTTTCAGTTCATCTAGAAGCTTACCCTCAAACAGTGCCCTTTCACGTTTCCTCCGGGAATCCTCCGCAATGAGCAGACCCCAAAAGGTGGCTTTGGCTGCCTCCCATACAGTTGCCATGCCATTCGCCCCTTTGTCATTAATTTCAAATTAGGCCCGTATCTCCTTTCACAGGAACTCCCTAAACACTTGGTCTCTCAGCAGGGTGTCGTTGCACTGCCAGCTATAGATCTGCTGAGCTTGCAGTAACAGCCAGTCTACTACCACAAGCTTGTGGTCTGACCACGTAATGGCCTCTACCCTTGGCACCCCAATCTCCCCTTCCCCAGCGTCAGCAGGAGGTCAAGTCTTGTATACAAATGGCAGGGGGGAGAAAAAACGGTTTAACACCCCCGGTCCAGGCCATGATCTACGCCATACATCCACCCAGTAATTTTGTTGTAAAAGATCGCTCAGGGCTAGGTTGTACTTTGTCGCCTCCCTCGTCCCTGTCCTTTTTGCTGACCAGCAGTCCAACTTGGGGTCCGCTATCAAGTTGAAGTCCCCACCCAGCATCATGGCTCCCACTGCCCATCCATCCATCACCCGACATAGAAACCCCACAGTGGAGCACAGTTTAAGCTCAATAAGATCTTTTTACACCAATTGAGGATTGCACCATGTATGCCAAGGTCAGCTGCACCTAAAGAACACTTTAGAAGAATGGCACACAGTTATTCTAAGCAGGTAAAACCTATATACTTTTAAAAGGAGCTATCAGCAACATAAGGATCAATATAACCTATGGCAGACATTTTCTGGATATGCTAACATCAAGTCGGGGGAAGCAAGACCAAATTGGGGACACTCATACATTTATAGCCTAACAGGAATAGTACAGTGGAACCACAGGCATTACTTTTGGGAATCGTGGGACCCAATTCACATGTGAGTAAATTAACTGTTAGAATGGCAAGACAGTTTCTAAGGAAAGTGAGACTTTATACTTTTCAGAATGGCAAAACCTTTCCAAGGTAAGTAAAATAACCTTACATATACTTTACAAGTGACAGAACACTTTCAAGGTAAGAACTTCTGTAACTGCTCACTCTGAGGGCAGTTATCCACTAACTCTGTTACAAGTAAGTAAACATTTCAACACTTGTTTTACTTTTCAAGGCAGACCCTTTTTCTCATACAGCCCTTCCCTTTTCCATGACGTGAGTTCTCTGAGGCAGAAGAGTGACCCTAGTGGTCTAGGAGCCAGCTGTAGCTGCAGTGAGTTGGGGCTCAGTCATGGGCGTAATTATAGGGGGGACAGAGGGTTTTGTCCCCCCCCCCCAACTTCTGTGGCATGCCTTTTTGTCCCCCCCCCCGACTTTTGGAGGGAGGGCAGAGGGGCCACAATCATCAATTATGTAATTGGACAGTGCAAGCCCGGCTGGGGTGCCCAGCAAGGCTTGCGCTGTCTCATTACATAATGCTGAGAGCCTGGCAGCCGCACTGCAACACATTTAGGGCCGGGATGCTCTGCATGGCTCAGTCGCTCACCCTGGCTGGTCTGACTCAGTCAGCAGCCAGAGTGCTGTACTGGGTGTTGCAGGGCCTGGCACCTGTGCTTCCACACTAGCTGCAGCACTTCCAGGGACTGCGGCGCAGAGAATGGCTTTCCGGCTTTGTGTTCATGCGACACACAGACAGGAACTAGGAAGCTCTTTCAGCTTGCTGGTTTCTGTCTGGAGGTGCGTGAGTGCAAAGAGGTTAGGTCGATGTAACATGAGACCGGCGTTTGAAAGCAGAGCAGAGGTACTTTTATATCATTTTTAATTGTGTTTGTTTGTTGGGGGGCTGGGATGCGGGCTGACGCTAGTGAGGGTGTGTGTCACATTTGGACAATGTGAGCAGAGCTCACAGTACACATTAAGACCCCAAGTATGAAGACCCACTAAGAATAAAAAATTATGCTTTCGCTGTGGCAAGGCACACCTCTGCCATGCCTCTAAAATTAGTCTTGCCACTTTTCAGATGCTACTAAAGCAGCACCATCCTAATTTCAAAATGAAGTTGGCGGAAGGTGCGCCCTCCCCAAGTAAAGTGGAAAATGTCAAGCTGAGAAAACGTGTGACACAACAGTCGTACTCTACAAATTCTGTGAAATTAATTTGAGTGCTATACGCCTTCCAAACATGGTGAACTTTTGTTGAGCAGTTTTTGCTCCAGGTGCGCAGAAGGAACCGTATGGGATTTTGTGTTAAAAGCACACTTTTAGGAGCCCTGTTTAACTTTTCCCCCTGCTGCCTAAATCATCTTCACCAAACTGGCAAACAAGTATTTCCAGTTTTGCAGACACTTTTTCAGGACGGTTTGGTGCAAATCAGTAAATGGGTGTTATGGTTCAGGTTACATGCCACAAAAAAACTGCTTCACTTACCAAACTAAGCAGGGGAGTATCCAGCATTGTAAGAATGGGGGGATGGGGAGGAGTGAGCAACGAAATGCAGTGTGTGGAGTTCCACATGGTCTCATTAGTGCCCCCAAACCACCAACCCTTGATCCAATCTACTTTTTTAGTAACATTAGTGCAAGATGGCATTTTAACACACAACAACAAAAATAAAACTGCAGGATCATTCCAGGTGCAGGCAACTCATCTATTCGAGCTCTGACCAAGCCCTCTTAGGTAAAATACATGCAAACTTCCTAATTATTATATGGACTGCACCAACAGAAGTGACTTCACAGAAAAGGACATTGCCAGGCGCATCATCAGTCCTTGATACTTGGAGGCACCATGGAAGTGACTTTTGAATAAGTTGCCATAAATAAGCCAAGTGACAAATAACTTTTTGGTGCAAAATGCCTAAATTGCACTTTTATTATATGTGGAGCAACTCTATAGTCATTAGGCTCTTGCATTATAATACCATGATACATTAACATAAGCTTTGAAGTGAATCCGAGGCACTTGCAGAGCTGCAGATAAGGCACGTGATTAAATGATTTGCTCAGGATCACACACACTTGGTTAAATGGTGAAACTGGGATGTGGACAACTTAGGCGACCGCGCCCATCTTTACAGGTTTAGTTGATATAGATATTAAGGTTTTGCTTTAAATTTCATGTGCTTAAATTATTTATAGCAATGCCTTGGAAGCAAACCACATTACATAATAAACTAGCCTTTCATAGTAAACTAACCATACACTATATACATTGTCATAGAAATATGTTGAGCAATGGGAGTATGGCTTTAGTTTTATTCTCCCCATTCTGCATGCAAAGTCACAATAGCATCATGTAGATTAATGTGAGCCTAACAAATCCCCCTTGGGTTTTAAAGCCATAGTCATTATTTCATAAAGCATGCAACATTATGCAGCCTTCTCACTCCCTCCCATTCACATTTCTAAAGGGACAAAAGTTCCTGCTAATAGTACCCCCCCTCCCACCCGTCAGTGCCTAATCACTCACACTGTAATGCTCTGTTGATACAGAGCAACATGAGGACCCTCTGCTGCCCGGAGCTCCTTGTACATTGTCCTGGCAGCGGGACATCTCTACCATTTGGAACAGGTAAGGTGTCCTGCTGCCAGGACAATGAGCATGCTGATCAGGAATTGCTCAGCACACATTGTCCTGCCAGCGGGACACCTTTGCCGTTGGGCGCCCTCTTTGATGTGCTGAACGGGAGAGGTGTCCCAATGACAAATGTCCCGGTCTGGCTCTTAAAAGAGCCACGGGGGGCAGCTTGCCCCCCCACCCCACTGTCTCTCCTGCTTGGTACACCACTGCTTGGAGCCATTTGAACACAGGAAAACATACCTTAATTTTAATCAGCCAGAATCTTGTAGAAAATATCTATCAGCATGTACACATATAAGGTGCTGTGCACAACCCAGGTTTGGAGATATATGGCATTTAAAAATTGATACCAAGTATACTTGGTCACCCACTGCACTGTATTGACCGACAGCTTCTGCCTTTGAATGAAAGGAAAAATTAATGGAATTGCTGACATTCCGGTGAATCTGTTCCTTTGGGCCATGGCTTTACAGTTCAGCTAGATCAAGTCAATTTAGCCCAAAATTATAGGGATCGGGGGTGATGAAGTCTGGTCTGCTCAATGGACATTGTGCCACTGTTCCCATTTGTTTTTGTATATGTACATATAAATGTTGTGTGCACACAGTGTATTTCAATGGAGGTGCTGGGTGCATTTGTAAGAGTGTATGAAAGCATACGTGTGTTGACTTTTGTGTCTGAATGAATGATAAATAATGCATTGTTTGTATGTTCTATTGGAATTAAGTTTGTGAACGTTATGTTTTGTCACTGGGTGCATGGCAGGCCGGCTAGAGATGTGTGGGGGCCCAATTGAATTTTAAAGATAGGCCACCAGTCTTATGAGAGTTATAACAGAGCATCAGCAATGGACTCTTGTGGTGTAGTAGTCAAGTGTTATCCCTCATGGATTTAGGTTTTACTGACCTTGGTACAAAAACACAGCAACATTTTTGCTGCAAATATGTTTTTACCTCGGTACAAAAAACCAAACCCATGTCCCCCCAAACCGTTAGTACACCCATAACCCCCCTCCGCTTACCTTTTCTCCATCCGCCGCCTCTCCTGTACCTTGCAGTGTCAGATCCATCCATCTTACGCGGGTCGGATCTGATGCTGCAGGGTCACCTTTTCTTCTTTTTTTTGTTGGGTCCCCTGCCACCAATGCTGAGGAAGTAGGGGATGCTCCCGCAACCCCAGCTCTTCATGTTCGGTATCTTTGTCTTCAAACTAATGGTGGTGACCAAATTCAGTCAAATCTACCATTCCAGCAAATATTATGGAACAATTTGGCCGAAACGATCCCTAAGAGCTACCACCTGCCCACCCCACCCCTGTCCCCCCCCCCCAACATTTTCAGCAAAGTTACTTCACTGGGTCCAGTTGCAGGCAAAGTCGAAGTTCCTGAGGAACACTGTTCAAACAAGTAAGTATTCTACTTTCAAAGCTAGTTGATAGTCCAGGGACCTCAGAGAAGACACCCTAGGAGGATTCCAGCAGGGACCTAGGTGAACTGGACGAGAGTGCTCCCAATCACAGAAAACACCCCAACACTACACAGGAACCATAAGAGACTTAAGGTAAGTAATACCCGAGCCAACACAGTACCTCAGCACAGAAGAAGAGTTTGCAGCAGGAGGACTTCAGGATCTGCAGCCAAAACCCAGTCACTGGATTCCTTGTTATGAAGACAGGACCCTAGAGGACTTTTGAAGCTAGTATCACCTGGGAAGACTCCAGGCAAGAGTTTCTTTGTGGCTGGATGTGGTTCTGTGGTTTTGAAACCCTTTTCAGGAGCCAGAAGAAGACTGAAAATTGCTGGACGGATTCTCGTCGTTTGCGAGGTCCAGCACTCTGGTGAGGGGACTTTACAGACTCGAATCACATCCTTGTAGGTCCAGCAGGTTGCCCACAAAGTTTCAACAGGGTATTGCAGCCCTGCAAGGTTGCAGTACAAATTGGGATGGCTCAAAATGCAGGTGTTCTTAAGTCTAGTTGTTTTCGATTGGAAGGAAGGGCAACAGCAGGCTCCTCTTATACAGCAGGTTCTCTGGTCGCTAGATATAGTTTCGGCCACGTTGTCTTCATCCTCTTCGGTTTTGGTTGCAGTGGTAGACTACTTCTTCAGCTTCCATGATCAGACTTTTATGCAGGAACCCAGCCAATCAAACAGCAATGCAACATTCAAGTTTGGGGGCTTATGGGGTTTGTCAGTCCTTTCAGGGCAGCCAGAATCCCAGTTTGAACTGGATTCTCGCAGTCTGGCTGGAAAACAAAGGGCTGCAGAGTTTTGGACTCCTCCCTCGCTTCCTGCCTTCAGACACTCTGGAGCCTGGGTGGGGGAGCCATGTTAAGGACAGGTTCATTTCTGTGCCAATTCCCTTTAACCTTGGGGACCCTACACTCTTTTGCTAGACTTGGGGCATTGTAATTGTAAATCCTGAATGAGTGGATCTTTTGTCTCACTCTCTCGTGTGTTTCTGACTAGGATTTTTGTGTTTATACTAGTAAACTCTATAGGCATTTTTTTTTTTGCATTGTCACACACAGCACCTTTTATGCAGTGCTACTGAGTAGTCACTTGGACCTTTCTTAATGTTTAAATACATTTTCTTGTATGAACTACTGTTCCCAAGAACAGTAAGATGACTTGTCTTTTTCATGTGTGTGTCCAGTACACACCACCCTATGTGGAGTGCTGGTGGGTTACATAGTAACTCCTTTTTCTCACTTCTCATGTATCATTCTGTTACCCTAAATAGCTTGAAGGGCTGGTGGCAGTGGTTTCATTTTTACTACCTTCTGCCATGTATGTGCAGGCTGATTTCTCTGCTGCAGTACAGCACCCAAGAGTGACCATTTTCCCAAAATGGCCTCGGTCTTCCTTCTTTGCCATTTCTTGTAAGTTACTTCTGGGTTTTTACTCTGTTGTTTGCATCAGGTTTGAGTCCTTTGTGTGTTCTGCCTTTGGCGGCTTCAACCCTGAAGCCCACCCAGCTCCCAGTGTGTCTTGAAAGGCATGAAGTGAGGGAGGGTCCTTTGTCTCTAGGTGTGCCTGAGTGAAACCAGTGACAGCCAGCCTATGGCTGTGAATGAATGGGAACTTGTTTAAAAGGTGAGATTTTTGGGACTAGAGGTAGAGTCGACCACTGTAGGACAAACATCCAACGAAGATGTGAAGAGATGCCAGCAGCACCCTCCTGGACCACAAAGTGCCCGGTGAAGTCCTGCAGCTGTACTGACCCAGTTTTCATTTCGACTGGGAAGACACGTATGGGACGACTTCCTCCTTTGTGCTGGTGGGACCAACTGGCCTTGAGACAAGCTTCAATTTGGTGCAACCCCTGACTTGCTGCGGCTTTCCAAGGCTACAGAATTCCAATGCCCAGGGACACCGGACCTTCATCGATTGCATTGTCTTCGGAAGTGCAAATCTGGCCAAAACATTGTAGGCATCCAGAAGAACCTACAGAAGCAGGAAATCTTCATCAAGAGTCCAGGAGCGAGGGATCAAATAACTTCTAACCAGAGCTGTTCATTCTTCTTTGGTGCTCAAAAAAAGGCACCAAAATCACAAAAGGCAGCTGAATGAAGGAGAATTTATTGCTGCAGAACCCCCCTCTCTCTCGAGTGCTGCCGCCAGACGTCCTCCATTTTGTCACCACGACCAAGGACCAGGAACAAGGGTCTGCTACACTGCAACAGGAAGGCATGCAGCTGGAACAAATTCTTCAGTTCAGGGGAACTGCGGGGCTTGGCGTACATCAATCATTTGCCAATTGTGGTGCTTCCTAGCTTGGGGAGTACTATTTTAACCCCTTTTGAGTTGACCTCAACTCACTTACACTGGCCTTCCAGCTTGTGCTTCTTCAAAGTGGCACCTCTTGAGCTTCTGTTATTTTCTACTGAACTACTATTTCTAAAGTATTTTCTAAGAAGAGAGCATCAGAACTCTGAACTAGTCCATTGACTTTGGCTGTTCTGTGTCCCTAAAGGCCCCTTTCTGAGCCTATTGGCTTTGGCAGTGCTTGTTCCCTTACATGCTTTAATTGTTGAACATTATTATTGCTGGGATAAAAGACTGCCTACATCTCTCTGGGAGAATCTAACTGTTTTTCTAAGTACAAAGTATGTTCTTATCGGGGGCGTGGCTACAGAGCCATGTAGGAGGATGTATTTCCTAGGAAGCTCCTGCTGATCCTGAAATGATCCGGAGAAAGTGACACATTGTAATCATCCTGTTCTGAATACCTCACTTGCCCGGGTTTATGAACTATTGCTGCCCAATCGGAGCGGAAGGTGGTGAGGATCGGCGCAGTGAAACTGGCGAAAATAGCTGGAAGAACTTTGTGGTGGAGAGTTCGAGGGAAAACCAAAATGGCGATCGGCCAACAATAAGAGATGAGGAGGAGGGCTGACTCGTGAGCAGCCCTGTGCGGATGAGCGAGCTGTGCTCGGATTGGGACAATCAGAAGGAGCCGGGGGTGGAGCGGTGCCGTCAGGACTCCCTGTGGCCATAGCGAAGGGCCCGAGTGAGAGGCCCGCCGTCGGACGAACGGTGCCGTCACTGACGAGCCCATATTCGGTGTGCGTAGGATAAGGACTGAGGCCCAGAGCGGGCCGCTTGGTGTCCGCATTAAACCACGGAGCTGTTTGCCTACCAGGGTGGGACATTACTGCCAAATCCTTAGGTGGTTGGGTAGTGTAAGCGTAATGCACATGAGGTACCGGCGTGCCCGCAAGTAGTTGTGCTGAATGACGGCGTAAGAACTGGCCAAGCATTACGAGGAGGTTCGCTCACGGCTGCAGTGTGAACCCGGCTATCATACCGGCATGCTGTGAGGCGGCCCTGCGGGTTGTGCAGGGTAGCCCCAGCTGCACGCTCCATGCTACGATCATCCAGATCTTGCGTAGCATATGAATATTGGGGCACAGAGACGGCTTGACATACGGGGTGCCACATGGGAAGACCCTGAAAAGGATGCAAAGCGTTATTAATTAAAAACCGAGCATAGCCTAGGGGCTGCTTGGGATCTAACGGAGGCACACAGGGGGACCCTGATTGGAAATGATAGCTGCACCGTGCTGAAAGGAAGACAGTTGAATCATATTACCTTTATAACGTGTATAAGGAGAGCAGATGTAGTGATTGCAGCACAGGGCGAGGCTATGCACGGCGCCCACCCTGCAACATGAAACTATTGCCAGGTTGAAATGTCCAACCAGTAATCAGAAGGATCCGGTGACGGCTTGAGCATTTTTGACCTACTTTAAACAAACTGTCACGTTCCCAAGCAATTCTTCGGGTGGGCTGCAGCGCGGGGCATGGACAGCGCACTCAAAATGACGCCAATTCGTGCGTGTATGTAGACGCGGGCAGCTGCCCGGCGCGCTGTGCACCAAGCAGATCCGTCTCCTTTAACGAGGTGCAAGAGAGATAGAAAAGGGCACTGCAGATGCTCATAGACAGCTGTTATAATCTGTTGGGCAGAACCAAATGCGGGTGGGCCTGAGACCCAGGGAGGGAGCTGGGTACTTGTTGGGGTTGGGGCCGTAGGAGGGGGAGGGCGAAAGGGGTGTGCAGTGGTTTGAAGTTGGAGAGGGGAGGGTGTTGTTGGGGAAGGGTTGGGAGGAGGGAGTGGAGGGAGGCGGGAAGCGGGGCGTTTATATAGTTAAGGGGAGTTTAAGTTTAAATGCGGGCCTACATAGAAGAGCTAGATGGTTGTATCTGTATTGCGCGGGTGGGAGGGATCGACTGGAGGCAAAGGAGAGGAGCACTAACGAGTCATGGGAGACCTTAAGATAATTACGTGGAATGTCAGGGGACTTAAGTTATTTGAAAATTAATAAGGTCATGCTATATCTGAGAAGGCAAAAGATAGATATTGCATTGTTGCAGGAGACGCATCTAACGCGGGAGAAGATGGAGTTGATAGGAAGGAAAGGGATTGTAGTGGGCTCGTCATACTCTGCGTATGCTAGAGGAGTGCTTGTGTGGGTGGCGCCGCACGTTCTGTTCCAGCTATTGCAAGAAGTGGTAATGGTGGATGGGAGAATGGTCATATTGAAGGGGCTGGTGGAAAATAAAGAAATATGCATTGTAAATAAGTATACCCCCAACCAAAACACGGCGGTATATTTCAGAACTCTGTGCACCAACCTTGGTATGTGGGGGTAGTACGGTGATCTGGGGCGGGGATTTTAATTGCGTAATTAACCCCAAGATAAATCTGATGGTAGGATTGATAGGCCCGCCCCAGCGGCTAAAGCATTGGAGAAGCTGCTAGATGATTTTGGCTTAGTAGATGTGTGGAGAACGAAGGGGAAACAATATTCGCACTACTCAGCCCCGCAGCAGCTGCATACAAAACTTGATTATATCTTTGCCACGCCAGATGTAATGACAGAGACTATTCAGATAGAATACAAAGCGAGGGTCCTCTCGGATCACTCGCCCCTGGTCCTCAGATGGCAATACTGCCCCCCGAGGGCGAGAATTCCTACATGGCGCGTCCGAGCGGAAGCGCTCAAAGATCCAGTCTTTCAAGAAGATATAAGAGACGAGATTACTAATTACTTCGAGGCGAATACTGGTAGCGTTGATTCAGCAGGTACATTGTGGGAAGCCTTTAAGGTAGTGATACAGGGGGTAGCCATAGCTAAGTCAAAGGGCCTACAGGGCGGGGTCCTGGCTGACTCAAAAAGAGTAGAGGAAGAACTAGAGAGAGCATTAAAAAGTGGAAGCGTGGACATGGAGCTAATACTTAAGCTACAGCAGCAGTGTGCGGAACACTGGGAAAGGCTCTGCAACCTTAATTATAGGAAGTATATAGAGAGACAGCATGCGGGAGGGGATAAAACGGGACGGCTTTTAGCATGGCTATATAAGAGCGAAACCCCTAGGCCCCCGATTAGAGCGATAACTAGAGAAGATGGGGGGGGGGGGTAGCGGACACCCAAGAAGGAGTTAATAAGGAGTTTGCAGATTACTACAGGGTCCTCTATACAGGGACGAGGGGGGAGGCAGCCAAGAGGATATATCTGAAACACTAGAAGATATAGGACTGCCCAAGGTAACCAATTACTTTGGAGGAGCTAGAAGAAGTGGTGAGGCAGTTGCCTACAAGCAAGAGCCCAGGGGCAGATGGGTTCCCTAATGAATTTTATAAAGTATACAGAGAGGAAGTGCTCCCCCCGATGCTGGAAATGCTTAATGAAGCATTTGAGGTGGGGCGGTTGCCGGAGTCACTCAGAGAAGCGATCATAATGCCGCTCCCTAAGCCCAACAAACCGGGACATAGATGCGGCTCGTACAGACCTTTATCGATGCTGAACCAGGACAGCAAGATATTGACGGCTGTCCTGGCAAACAGATTGCGAAGAGTAATTAGCAAGTTAATACACCCAGACCAAACGGGCTATGTCCCGAATAGGAACATAACTCACAACCACAGGCGACTCCACCGTTAGACGCAGTTAGACGCAGTAAAAGCTTTCGACTCGGTCAGGTGGCCATGGTTGCTGGCGGCCTTGGGAGGATACAGAGTGGGGCCCGGTTACATCAGGTGGGCAACGATGCTATACAGTGAGCCGCTAGCCAGAGTGCGAACAGGATCAGTGATATCTGAGAGATGGGAACTCAGCAGAGGCACCAGGCAGGGGTGCCCCTGGTCCCCGATGCTTTACATTCTGGCCCTGGAGCCCCTAGCAATATACCTCAGGCAACAATATGACACAATAGGTATAGAGGTAGGAGGAGAACGACACCTAATATCCTTGTATGCGGACGATTTTTTTATTATACCTGAAATACCCAGAGGAAAATCTCCAGTATATCCTGAAAGTGATGGAGAGGTATGCAGGACTGTCCGGAATAGCGGTAAATCCTCAGAAATCCAGCATATTCCCTCTAGGTAGCTATAAACGAACCCCTGTGGAAAAGTTAGCTGTGCTGCAGATACCATGGGCGGCTAGCTCCTTCCGTTACCTTGGTATAGATGTGTACCACACGGCAGAAGAGGAACTTGGCACAACACCGAGATAGCCATTAAGAAAATCGGAAAATGCATGAAGTTCTGGGAGAAGTTGCCCCTAGCAATGATGGGATGAGGAGCAATGCTTAAGATGGTGGTCTTACCTAGGCTTCTACATTATTTTAGTAATATTCCACATATGATACCCAAGACATTTTTTGCTAAACTGAATAGTATGTGTAGGGACCTCCTCTGGCACGGTACTCGAAACAGAGTGGCACTATGGAAGTTGCAGAACTGCTATGAGAAAGGGGGGATCAAACTGCCTAATTTTGAGGTATATTATGTAGCGAGTCAGCTACAATATGTGGCTAAGTGGCTCTCCGATGAAACGACCCCTGAACTAAGGTTTTTCGGACAGGATAGTGCCCCGTTTTACTTAAGAGAAATGATCTGGCTGCCTGAGTCACAAATAAGTGAACGCCCTGGAATGATGAGGCTTGGGTGGAAAATGTGGCGTCGAGCATGCCGAATGATGGAGGACCCATTCCCGTGCTCCCCGCAGGTACCACTGGTTGCATTGGCAGGGAATGATAAACAGCTGAGGATGATTATCAGGACCTACTGGGAATCGGTGGGGCTGGTAACGCTAGGAGACATTTGGCAAGAGGGGACCATTAAGGAATTTGAAGGACTAGGAGAAGAGGCGGGGTTACATACGGGTCATTATGTTACGTATCATAGGGTGGTGCAGAAGATTTGGAAAACATGGCCTGAAACAGTATTGGCAGAAGAACCAGATGCTATCATGGGGGCAATATATGACATAGCGGAAGGGGGACATGATATTTCTAGATTGTATGAGATGGTGATGACTGAGGTCGGAAAAGAGTTGACACAATTGAGACTAGACTGGGAATTGGACGTAGGAGCCCCGATAGAGGATGGGATGTGGGAACGTGCCCTGGGATACCATAAGAAGGTGTCAAGAAATGCTAGATTAAAACAAATACAGTTGTATATAATGCATAGAGCATATATGACTCCTCTGAGGATATCTAAGTTCGAAAATGCTGGGCGACAGGCGTGTTCCAAATGTGATAAGGAAAATGCAGACATGACTCACATGTTCTGGGGAGAAGTGGCACAAAAGTTAGCGGAGAAGGGGGTCACGCTTATTATAAACACGGCTTGGGCCTGCTTGCTGGGAGGGTTCCCCAGATCACGGGAACTTAAACATGTTGGGAAACTTAAAGATTTGGCATATTGTCATGATCTCTGCTTCCAAAAGGTCAGGGTTTTCCCAACTCCCTTGGAAGCAGATCCATAACCCAGGTTCCGAGTGCCAACCAGTCCCAATTGGGACCTTTTGGACCCAGTCCTGGCGCCAGTGGCACCAGGCTCATAAATATGCCCAGTCCCAGCGCTGGAAGCGCCGGGCTCATAATGCTTGGGTGGATTTACCTGCAGCAGACCATGCTGCTTACTTGCCTGCCAGTTGAGCCTCTGATCCTCTTCTGTTTGGAACTACTTTTCCTGTTGGGTGGGGCAGGAGCCACTCCCTAGATTCAGAACACTGGAACTCTTCTGGAAAGCAGGAACTCTTTTCTTACCTAGGCGTGGCTGTGGAAGGAGACACCTAAGCACTACAGGAGGCTATTTAAACCACACCCGATGGATGAATCTTGCTTTGCGTTATTCTGCATCCTCTGCAGCAGAACGCTCATCGTGTCTTCTGCATCTGATCCTGGGCCTAAGGAAAAAGGCTTACCATCCTGAATCCAGTCTTCAGCAACACCTATAAAGACAAGTAAGAACAGGTTAGCATTACGGTCTTCAGTGACAGCTCTTCACTTACCTGGTCCATCGGCTGTCACCAACGCCTCGCGCTGCATTCCGGCATCTGAAAGACAAAGGCTTACCTACTCTTCGTGCGCTCCGGAGGTCTTCACACTGCATTCCGGCATCTGAAAGACAAAAGCTTACCAACTCTTCGCACGCTCCGGAGGCCTTCGGCGCTGCATCCCGCATCTGAAAGACAAAACAAGGTGCGTTTAAAGACATTGGGGAACTTTAATACTCACGTGCCATTACTCCTTTCCGCATCTAACCCAGTGGGTATTCCGGCACCCTGCAGCCGCTCCGAACTTGTACCTGCAAAATAAAGAGACAGTTAGAGCGCATCTTGAAGCAGGCAACAAGCGCTTACTTACGTGCTTCCAGGCGCTTCTATTCATCACACGGGCTCCATCTTCAACTCACTTCAGCCCGTCATCCGCCATCGCCGGAACCCTGCAAAACAAGAAACATCATTATTAAAGACTTTAAAGACATTAGAATTACTCGAAACTTACCGTTCGTGCAGTAAACGACGGACAGCAGCCCTCTGAAGTCAAGAGGCCTGCTCCCCTTATCCAGTGAAGAAACTGGTTACAGCACCCTGCCCCGAGGCAGATGGAGTTCTCGGCATTCACTTACCTAAGGTGAGAGCGTTAACCTTTGGGGTTCTACAGGAGAAGAGAAAGGGAAGAAGAGAGAGACATTCAATAACCCAGTTCCTTAACCCCATATTTTCTATCTGCAGACATCTTACCCTTCAAGTCAGACATACAGTGCACAGAGGTCCAGCCCAAAGAGCCAGACGTGTGTTACACATCACCTTTGAAGATAGGGTATACGCCCAGTCAAGACCGGTGCCTCTACGGGAATCAGGTGAGCGTTACAGAACGCAAAGCCTACCACAAAACTCCCGTCCAGGCGCTATGGAAACCTTGGATACCGACCAGCTAGCCCATTTATTTGGGGAACTAAGGGCAGAAGTGCATGCAGCCCGTCAGGAAACGAATGCTCTAAGAAGGGAACTGATTATTTCCAAGGAGCGAACAGATGATCTCGCTAGACAATTGCTACAGTCACAAGCCGGACAGACCCCGTTACCCGCATCTGGGGGAAATCTTCCTTCTACATCCTCTATGAATCCAGTGCAGATCAACCTACCTGGGAATGTACCTCTGGCTCCGCCCGAACGATTTTATGGTGACCCAAAGAGGTTTGCAGTATTTATCAATCAGTGCCGGTTGCATTTCTTATGCCGGCCAGCAGCCTTTCCAACTGATCAAGCTAAAGTAGCTTTCGTGCTTTCGTACCTTAGTGGCAATGCGGCAGACTGGTCGATCCCTCTAGTAAATCAAGATGATCCGGTCCTCCATGATTTTCAAGCTTTTCAGCTCAGTATGGAAAAACTGTTCGCAAGACATTCACAGGGGCAGGCCTTGGACAATGAGCTTCTTTCGTTGCGACAAGGTAATCAAGACCTTTTGGCTTATATTGCGTCTTTCAACAGACTGATAGTGGAAACTCAATGGCCTGAGGACAAAAGGATTACGCTGTTTTATAGAGGTCTACGTGGAGAGCTCAAAGATGTGTTAGCCCAAGTAGTGAATCCCCCACAAGATTGTTCGGACTATATAGACTTAGTCGTTCAAATAGATCACAGACTGCAGAACAGGAAGGCCGATCGTTCCAAGTTTGATGCTCGAGTATTTTCCAAACCGCCAACTCCTTCCAAAGGAGTAGACTCCGGGGAACCCATGCAAATAGGGGGCCTGAAAGGTCCTCTAACACAAAAGGAGCAGGAAAGGAGAAAACAGTTGCAATTATGCCTCTATTGCGGAAACCCAGGGCACTTTCTTCGAGACTGTCCGGTGAAACCTGCCAAGAAGGCAGTAGGAGCTGCAGTTACCAAAGTTACAAACTCTGAGCAGGGAAACGACCTCGCCCGACAAGAATAGAGGTCCTCTTGCCGAGCGTGAAAACCAGTTCCGTGACCTCGCATTTCGTGATACCTATGGTCCTCATTAGCCCTGATAATCCGGATCGATTACATGCAGTTGAAGCTTACGTCGACAGCGGTGCCATCGGCAATTATGTGGATCATGAAATGGTTTTGAGGATGAATCTAACTCTTTGTCCCAAGGCTGTAAAGGACGTCATTACTACGGTGGATGGTACGGAGATAGCCTCCGGGCCAGTAACGCATACCACTCAAGAAGTGACGCTAGTAAGTCAAGATGGACACCATGAGAAGATCGTGTTCGATGTGATCAAGGCCCCTCAGTTTCAGATTATTCTAGGAATACCTTGGTTAGAGAAACACAATCCTCTGATCGATTGGCGAGCAAGAACGGTCCAGTTTCCAGAATGTGTCTCTGTCACCCTCCACCTGGTGTTGCACTGGCAGCAATTTCTTCAGAGACTCCCCAGTTACCTCCCGAATACCTAGAATACCAAGATGTTTTCCGGAAGGATCAGGCTAACTCTCTACCTCCTCATAGGTCTTATGACTGCCAGATAGACCTGATACCTGGATCTACCCCTCCTTGTAGTAGAATTTATGCCCTCACCGAGCCTGAGAACCTTCACCTTCGACAATACCTGGATCAATACCTGGCAAATGGGTTTATTCGTCCTTCCAAGTCCCCTGCTTCTTCAGCTTTGTTCTTCGTTCCAAAAAAGGAAGGAGACCTTAGAACTTGTATAGATTATCGCTCCCTGAACCAGATCACCGTTAAGAATAGATATCCGTTACCTTTGATCCCTGAACTCCTGGACCAAGTCAGAAAAGCATGCATATATACAAAGCTGGATCTTAGAGGAGCTTACCACTTGGTACGAGTAAAAGAGGGCGATGAATGGAAGACGGCCTTCCGCACCAAGTATGGGCTATTTGAATATCAGGTCATGCCCTTCGGACTTTGCAATGCCCCGGCCGCCTTTCAATTTTTTATGAACGATGTCCTCAGAGAGCTCATAGATGTGTGTGTTGTTGTTTACATTGACGACATCCTCGTTTATTCTTCATCGGAATCTGAACATCGGAAACACGTGAAAATGGTCCTCGAAAGATTGCGTCAACACAAACTTTTCGCTAAGTTGGAAAAATGTGTTTTCAACGTGACTGAAGTTGAATTCTTGGGATTCATATTATCACCTGGCGGAGTGCGTATGGATTCAAAGAAGGTCGATGCAGTTCTCAAATGGCCATCACCATCCTCCGTAAAAGGTGTGCAAAGCATGTTAGGCTTCGCTAACTTTTACCGCAGGTTTATCCCCGAATACTCTCGAATAGTCCAGCCCATCACTGCCTTGTTAAAGAAAAACAAACGTTTTGAATGGTCTACCGAGGCGGAACAAGCTTTCCAGGATTTGAAGACTAAATTTATCTCTGCACCAATCTTAAAACACCCTCGCCCGGAACTCCCCTACATCGTGGAAACTGATGCTTCAAGCCTTGCCATGGGGGCAGTTCTATCACAAAAGGACCCGGTAACCAATCAGTTGCATCCCGTGGCATTTTGGTCCCGCAAATTCTCGCCTCCTGAAATCAATTACCCGATTACTGACAAGGAACTTCTGGCTATCAAGTCTGCCTTTAAGGCTTGGCGGCATTATCTGCTGGGGGCCCGACACACCGTTACTGTGATTACGGATCACCGAAACCTGCAATATTTGAAAACCGCAAAAGCCCAATCCTCTAAACAACTCCGTAGGGCATTATTCTTTGCCGAGTTTGACTTCATAATTACCTATCGACCTGGTACAAAGAACGGTAAAGCTGATGCCCTTTCTCGGATGGGAGTGGAAGAACACTTGATCAACCCTAAACCTGTACCAATCATTCCCGAACAAAGAATTCTGGGTGTAATCGCCACAGAATCCATAGAGGAAGTTAAGGATAAAGCCAGGCAACTTGTAACTCCAGCAGACATACAGAATTGGCATCTGCAGGGAAAGGACTTTGCAGTAAAGGACAACTTATTGTATTTCCAAGAACGATTATACCTACCCAGCACAGATTTACAGAAAAAAGTAATCTCTTGTTATCACGATTCTTTAATGGAAGGACATCCCGGTATGGCCAAGACCTCAGAAAAGATCAAGCGCTACTACTGGTGGCCGTCTTGGAAAAAAGATATCAGAGACTTTATAATGTCCTGTGGAGTATGCGCCCAAAACAAGAGTCAAAAGGAAAGACCAGCAGGCCTCTTACGCCCTATTGACATCCCACCTCGCCCTTGGCATACGCTTTCTATGGACTTCATCACCGATCTACCTCCATGCTCCGGATACAATATGATTCTAGTAATCGTGGACTTATTCTCCAAGATGGCGCATTTCATTCCGCTCAAAGGCTTGCCAACAGCAGCAACTCTGGCCCGAGAATTTCTCGAAAACATCGTCCGACTGCACGGTTTTCCTTCGGTTCTAATTTCGGATCGAGGTAGTCAATTTATTTCTCATTTTTGGCGAAGTTGCTGTCGGTCGGCTCAAATTGATGTGAGACTATCGACCAGTCACCACCCTCAGACCGACGGACAAACCGAGAGGACCAAGCAAACTCTCGAACAGTATTTACGCTGCATGCTGCAACAAACTGAAAAAACTTGGAAAGACATCCTTTGGATAGCCGAATATGCCTACAATAACTCTGTCCATTCGGGAACTGGGAAAACCCCGTTTTTTCTTTTGTACGGCAGTCACCCTCGAACCTCGGAGTTGGATCCCCTCCAAGATCTTGAAACACCAGCAGTAGACTACCTGCATTCTACAATCACCCAAGCCTTTAAGGAAGCTGTTTCTCACCTTCAAAGGGCTAAAGAACAATACAAGAAAGGAGCAGATCAACATCGGAAGGAAGCCCCTCAATATCAAGTAGGGGATCAAGTCTGGTTATCCACCAAATATCTACCTCTAAAAGGGCCACGCACATTCAACCCAAGATACCTTGGTCCCTATTCCATCACTACCATAGTAAACCCAGTAGCGGTCAAGTTGGACTTGCCCCCGCACATTAAGATACATCCGGTCTTCCACGTCTCTCTATTAAAACCCGTGCAACCTCAAACCCGACTAACTAAATCTCCAAAACCTATCCTAGTTGATGGAGAACTCGAGTTTGAAGTCAAAAGCATTCTGGACTCCAAGATCTCCAAATCTAAACTATTTTACCTAATTGACTGGAAAGGCTGCGGCCCCCAAGAGAGATCCTGGGAACCTGCTGAATATGTCCACGCTCCTCGCCTAATCAAAAGATTTCACCGAACATTTCCTGACAAGCCAAAACCCCCGGAGGAGCCCGGTTTGGGAGGGGCCTTGAGGGGGGGTACTGTCATGATCTCTGCTTCCAAAAGGTCAGGACTCACCCAACTCCCTTGGAAGCAGACCCATAACTCAGGTTCCGAGTGCCAACCAGTCCCAATTGGGACCTTTTGGACCCAGTCCTGGCGCCAGTGGCACCAGGCTCATAAATATGCCCAGTCCCAGCGCTGGAAGCGCCGGGCTCATAATGCTTGGGTGGACTTACCTGCAGCAGACCATGCTGCTTACTTGCCTGCCAGTTGAGCCTCTGATCCTCTTCTGTTTGGAACTACTTTTCCTGTTGGGTGGGGCAGGAGCCACTCCCTAGATTCAGAACACTGGAACTCTTCTGGAAAGCAGGAACTCTTTTCTTACCTAGGCGTGGCTGTGGAAGGAGACACCTAAGCACTACAGGAGGCTATTTAAACCACACCCGATGGATGAATCTTGCTTTGCGTTATTCTGCATCCTCTGCAGCAGAACGCTCATCGTGTCTTCTGCATCTGATCCTGGGCCTAAGGAAAAAGGCTTACCATCCTGAATCCAGTCTTCAGCAACACCTATAAAGACAAGTAAGAACAGGTTAGCATTACGGTCTTCAGTGACAGCTCTTCACTTACCTGGTCCATCGGCTGTCACCAACGCCTCGCGCTGCATTCCGGCATCTGAAAGACAAAGGCTTACCTACTCTTCGTGCGCTCCGGAGGTCTTCACACTGCATTCCAGCATCTGAAAGACAAAAGCTTACCAACTCTTCGCACGCTCCGGAGGCCTTCGGCGCTGCATCCCGCATCTGAAAGACAAAACAAGGTGCGTTTAAAGACATTGGGGAACTTTAATACTCACGTGCCATTACTCCTTTCCACATCTAACCCAGTGGGTATTCCGGCACCCTGCAGCCGCTCCGAACTTGTACCTGCAAAATAAAGAGACAGTTAGAGCGCATCTTGAAGCAGGCAACAAGCGCTTACTTACGTGCTTCCAGGCGCTTCTATTCATCACATGGGCTCCATCTTCAACTCACTTCAGCCCGTCATCCGCCATCGCCGGAACCCTGCAAAACAAGAAACATCATTATTAAAGACTTTAAAGACATTAGAATTACTCGAAACTTACCGTTCGTGCAGTAAACGACGGACAGCAGTCCTCTGAAGTCAAGAGGCCTGCTCCCCTTATCCAGTGAAGAAGCTGGTTACAGCACCCTGCCCCGAGGCAGATGGAGAGCACGGCGTTCACTTACCTAAGGTGAGAGCGTTAACCTTTGGGGTTCTACAGGAGAAGAGAAAGGGAAGAAGAGAGAGACATTCAATAACCCAGTTCCTTAATCCCATATTTTCTATCTGCAGACATCTTACCCTTCAAGTTAGACATACAGTGCACAGAGGTCCAGCCCAAAGAGCCAGCCGTGTGTTACACATCACCTTTGAAGATACGGTATACGCCCAGTCAAGACCGGCGCCTCTACGGGAATCAGGTGAGCGTTACACATATGTACTCCCAAAACGAAGGATTGTCATGGGATGGAAGAAGTGTCACAAGCCACGGGTAGAGGTATGGTGGAGGGAGTTGCAGAAAGGGGCGGAGGCCGAAACGATGGTATGGCAAGAGGCTAGCGGCAGGAGAGGGGAAGAAGAAGTGGGTACCCTGATGGAGTGGCAATCATTAATAGCAGAATTGTTTGGAGCAATATCGGATCCAACTAAATCTGAGGGAAGCGAGACTCTGCCACATGCAGCAGATACGGAATGTGATGAACGAGTAGGCTCATAAAGGGGGGTGGGATTGGGGAAGCAGTGGTCAAGACTAATTGATGAACAATGGAACTGTTGTAAATTGCACTGCATATTTGGTTTGTATTGTTGTCTGGTTTGAATAAAATTAATAAATGTTTAAAAAAATATATATGTTCTTATCGGACTAGAACTTTCCCTCCTTATAACTCAATATTGCAATGGTGATCACAAATAAGTGTTATTAACGATATCAAATGACTTCACTCAATGTGCTGGAATATGTATAGCATATGAAAAGTTTACTCACCTGCTTTATTGCTCTTGTGGAATTGAATCCTAACTTTGGGATTAATGTTACTATTGCTGCTTTTTAAAGATTGTCTAAATATCCTTGTGTGTGTGTGTATATACATATATATAAAATATAACCATAAGTGTGCAAGTCTTTACTTGGATACCTGTATTTATTAATTTCATTGTACAGTTCACGTTACCCCTCTTAAGATAAGCCTGGCTACTCAGTCACTCTACCAACTTGTGTAGTACAGGCCTATATTAAAAGGTAGGTTACCTTATAGCAAGAAGTAAAGTCTTGTGTAGTCCCTCAGCAGTTGAACTGCACAAATTCTTACCTAACAATCGACAGGATTCCTGACTAAGTTAAAGTTAACACAAAGGATTTTCCCGTCTTGGATGTCAGTGGAAGGAACAAGAAAGGAAAAGGAACACTGAAATGGCGAAACGAGAAAACTGGGGCAATTTTGGTAAAATGAGCACCCATGGGTGCCCTTACTGGAGCTGTGGAAACAGCACTTCCCAAGCCAGGAAGCACTGGAAATGGCACAAGGTAGTTACACCCTAAGCCCCACAGTACCTTAAAGATGAAGATTTTCCAGCTGGCTTCTTTCCTGATGCAGTGACGCAGACCCTGATTCCTGCTACTTGGCTGTGGTGACGAGAGGGGGGACCTTTGGTAGGCTTCTGCGGCACCACTCTGGAGAGGGGCTCGGCAGCAATGGATTCCACTCACTTCAGCAGTCCTCTGTGGTTTTGGTGCCTTTTTATCGGCACCAAGGAGAAACAAATATCCCCGGTTGAATTTTCCTCAGTCACTCGATCCTGAACTCTGGTGAGGGGACTTTTGATGAGGAATTCCTGTTTCATTTGGACCCCCATGGATGCCTGCGAAGTTTCAACCAGATTCGTTCTTCGGGAGACGATGCACTCAATGATGGTCCAGGTACCCCCGGGTATTGGGATATTGCTGCCCAGGAAAGTCGCAGCAAGTTCAGGTTTGAGCCAAAATGAAGCAGTTCTCGAGGCTAGTTGGTCCCACCAGCCTAAGGGAGAAAGTCATCCTTGGTGGATCGTTCTTGTCGACGTGAAAATGGGGTCCGCACAACTGCAAGGCTTCAACAGTGCTTTTGCGTTCCTGGAAGGTGCTACTGGCGTCTCTGCTCGTCCTCTTCGTCAGATGTCTTGTTCCACTGTTTGACTGTAGTCCCAAAATCCTCATCTTTTTTGTGGAATTTCAGTCGTACAGCTGTGAACCACGTAGGGGGTGGGTGTCCTTCAGGACAGCCAGCTGCCCAGTTAGAACTGCTTTCAGCCAGACATTCCTACAGACAAAGGGCAGTGAAGTTTCGGGCTCCTCCCTCAATTGCTGCTTTCCCAGACATGCTGGAGCCTGGGCAGGTTTCAGGGCTGATGCCCGCCAAAGGCAAAACACACAGAGGACTCAAACATAGGGCCTCATCACGAGTGTGGCGGTAACCCTTAAATGTGGCGGTAACGCTATTACCGCTGCATTTAAGGGTCCACCAGATCATGGCTTTGGCGGATTTCCCCCCAGCTCTGAGCTGGAATTCGAGAATGAGGAATTCCCGAATGGGCCCAATGGGGAATGGGCAATAACCCTTCCGCCAAACACGTGATCCGGCGCTAAGAGCGCCGGGGGGTTTGGCGGTAGGGCTATTAGCGCCAGTGCTAATAGCGCCGGCGTTACTGGCCAACTCGTGATGAGCCCATAGTCTAAACTATAAAGTAAAATCCCAGAAGGAACTGACAAACAAAAAAATGGCAAAAGAAGACTGGGGCCATTTTTGGAAAAAGGGTCACTCATGGGTGCTGTACTGCAGCTGAGAAATTAACCTGCTAGTACCCTGCACAAAAGGTAGTAAAAATTACCACTGCCACCAGTCATTTATGTCAATAAGTGTAACACAAAGTTACAGGAGAAGTGGGATAAGGAGTTACTATGTAACCCCCCAGCCGCCCTATATAGGGTGGTGTGTGCTGGACCCACAAAAAGAAAAGCTAAGTAAGACAAAAGTCATCCTACTCTTCTTGGGAACTCTAGTTCTCACAAGAAAATGTATTTAAACCGTAAGAAAGTCCTCAGAAAGGGCTCCTCAGTGGCACTGCACAGAGGGTGTTGTGTGTCGCTAAGCAAAAAGCAGATGCCCATGGAGTTGAACAGACTCCATAAAACAGTAGAATCAGAAAAATCCTAGTCAAAGAAAATACATTGAGTGAGTGGTAAAATGTCCCACTCACTCAGGAGTTGAACATTCCTAAAGTCCAGAGTCCAGCAAAAGAGCTGGCAGTCTCTAAGGTTAAAGTGAATTAGCACAGAACAGAAAATTCAGGGAGGGAGTTGAATAGGCTTGTGCAGTTGAAAGCTCTATTGTGTGAGTGATTGGCAATGTTGGCAGGACCGTTGGAGGTGGTATCGACGGGTGGTCAGATTCCTATGTCATCACCGCAAATGGTATGCACTTATACTAGGTTGATGCCGGTCTGTTCTAAGGATGTTGATGCTGACAGGAGAACATTGGAGAGGTGGAAACAGGAGTTGGGTTGTGATATTACGGATAAGGAGTGGGAATCTATGTGGGGTGGAGGATATAGAAGTAGGTTGGCTCTCAGGTTGAGATTGATTCATTTGAAAGTGTTGGGATGTCTACATCGGACTCCGTTGCGTATGTATAAGTTGGGATTGTCTGATGATGACTTGTGTTGGGGGTGTGGGAAAGAGAAGGGAACGTTGCTTCATATGTTCTGGTTTTGTTCTCTGGTATTAGAATTTTGGGTAGGAATGTTGAATAGGCTGGAGGCGATCCTGTGTATACGTTTTCCCAGGAAGCCTATGCAGGTGTGGCTTTTGTCGGGTGAGGGGCGTTGTGCGGTTGCTCGTCGATATGGACAATGGATAGATAAAGCACTTGTGGTTGCAGTGAAGCAAATACTGATGGTGTGGAAGACGAGGAAAAAGCCCAGAGTGGAAAATTGGATTGATGATTTGTTGGTTGTCATGATGCCTACTCCCGGAGAACCAGTCCAGGACCAGCGTCCCCGGAAGCAGACATGTTCCCGGGGAAAAGGCCAGCAACCCCTAGTAGGGGCCCTTTGGACACTGTCGGCGCCAGGCTCATTTTGGACCTCAGTCCTGGCGCCATAGGCGCCAGGCTCATAAAGGGAGTGTTTATGTGAACATACCTGATGCAGACCGTGCTGCCAGATCCAGACCTCTTTGAGGCCTGAAAGGGACTATTTTACCTGTGGGACTATTTTGCCACTCGGGCGTGGCCGGGGAAGAATACGTACCTGGAACTACTTCGGGGGCTATTTAAGCCACGCCCAAACAGCAGCTCACGCGTCGCGTTGTTCTGCACCTAGCAGCTGGACGCTCACCGTGTCTGCTCCTGCATCCTGACTCCAGCCACGCCCGCCTCCATCCTGGAACACCTGAAAGGAAAGAAGAGAAGGGAAAAGGTAAACGGAAGAACATTACCTGCTTCTACCCGGAGTCCGGAGTCATCACGCCGGCGATCCTAAGGGAAGACATTTATTTTAAAGACGCATCGCGTTGCTCGCTGCAGCGCTGCGTTCCACTCACCTGTTCACGAGACATCTCCGTGCTCCTTAGCGACCATCTGCACGATCCGCCGCATACCTGCGCCTAAGGGGGAAGAGAAGAACAAAAGGTGAGCAAAAGGAACATATTGAGGAAAGCCAGATTTTCGCCATAAGACTTACCTGATTATTGTTGGGAGAATTTTTCCTCATCTCGGGTCGGCGCCGCTTCTTCGGCAGTACCGTACCCCGGCCCCTATGGGGAAAAAAAGACACACACATTAGTGGGTGAATTTAAGGACATTAAAGGAACCACCCATCATAAACTCACCTGAGTTTACCTTCGGCGAATTGTTTCCTCTACGCGAAATCTTCACTCAGCACCTGTGATAAAAGGGATAAGAGACAGACTACTGAATATAAAGGCAAATAGAAAAGGAGGCCAACTCTTGAACTTTTACAACAGTATACTTATGGCACCTTGCCAGGAAAGTCAAGTAAGCTTGGATCCTCACCAATCCGAACACCAGTCACGTAACTGGATATAATCGCACCCCTGCACCAGAAGCAGGATGGAGAGCTCGTCCTTTCAAACCTTAAGGTGAGAGTTAACGGGGAATTTCGGAGGTGGTCTGAGGAGAGTGAAAGAGGGAAGTGGGAGGCCGACGCGCTACTCCGCAGGTAGTTAATCCCCTTTCTCCATCTGCAGAAGGATTCTCCTGCGAGTCAGACAAGCAAGATTTGGGGGTCCTTCCAGTCGGTCTTCCGAGTTCTGCGCATCACCTTAGAAGAGGCCGCAGCAGTCCAGACCTGGTCAGCGTCTCCGTGGGAGTCAGGTAAGCGTTACATTGGTATTGTCTAACTTTGAGCGGGTGATGTTTGTGAGACAAGGAAGGGAAGTTAAATATCAATCACTTTGGAAACCGTTTGTTGATTTATATGGTGACTGTGTATCTGAGGATTAGATGCTCGTACTGGATCCGATTATCTGATGATTTATGTGTGCATTAGTTGAGGATTCCCCTGTTCTGTTTTTGTTTTGTGTAGTCTATGTGATGTCTTTGTTTTTTTTTATTTTTTTTTTACTGTTTTGTGTTACATTTTTTGATATGTTGGTTTGTGATTAGGTGTTTTCTTTTGAAATATATAGATTTGTTTTGATTCATCTGAGATGTTTGCATGACTATTTCTTTAAATCAAAAAGGGACGTCAACAGGGCGTGTTTGTAATACTATCCCTAATGTGACGTACACTGTACCCTTCGTCCTTCATGCATCAAGGGCCTCCAATTGTTTTTTTCTGCCTTCGTTGTTGGCCGCATTTCGCAGAGTTCCTCACTATGGTTATTATAGTCACCGAAACTTAGTTATTGTTAGGGTGATTTATCATTTTTATGTTTTATCCCTTCACCTAGTGAGACCCCCAGTCCTTTTTGAGGTGCCTCTGGGCGTTTTTCTTTAATACAGAATGAGTGGAGCCTTTTTCCACTCATTCATTATTATGGGCTTTGTCTTTTGGTACTTTTACTCCATAACTGTTGAAGGCATCTGTATTTTACTATTGCAGCACACAGCTCCCTAACGGCAGTGTTGCTGGGGACGCTTGGGATCCTCATTTGAGATTCTTTTCTATGTCCTAGAGTCACTACAGTTCGAATGGTTTTTGTCCTTCAATTTATTCCACATCTTTGACATGTAATGTCCACAGCTGTGCACTTTGGAAACTTTTTTGGCAGAGGGCGTCCTGCGTCGATGACGTTGGGTCGATGTCCCTCGAAGGCCTCCGTCGAGGGTGACGTCACCGGATGTTATAAACAGGACGCACAGTGCCCGTAGCCTCAGTTCCTTTTTTTTACATGAACGTGTTACTTGGTAGAACTTGGCGCGCCTCGTGTGTTCATCGATTACAATGTCTTTCTCTTCAACCCCTCTGACTCGGCGGTCTGGCTTCAAGACCTGCCGGGACTGCAAGTCAAAAATGTCGGTGACTGACCCCCACCGGGTTTGTTTGTGGTGCCTGGGCGAGTCGCATGACACAGACGACTGTTCGAAATGCCAGTCGCTGACTGCCAAGGCCTTGCGGGAGTGGAAGGGGAAGCTCCAGGTAGGTAGGGGCTCTAAGCCTGTTAGGTCCCAAAAATCCAAATCTAAGTCTAAGGGGGTTTCCACCGACGACTCGAGGGGCGACTCTCAGCGTCCAAAGGAGTCCCGGGGATCTTGGTCCCAGAGTGGTTACCGCCGTTCGCCTTCCTCGTCCCGGCACTCTAGGAAGCGCTGTCACTGGTCGCCGTCCTCTGAGGATGGTGCCTCGAGGAAGGTTTCGTGCCCGACGATGTCCTCGACTCCGGAGGAATGGGTGGCATTTAAAGAATCTATGTTGACGATTTTCCAATTGCAGGGCATCAGCCGGTCGCGCCTTCTCACAAAGCCGGCCAGGATCGGTCTCGTACCTTGGCTCGCATGCCTTACGGCTCGGGACCACGACGCGGCTTTCAGGTCCCGTACGGACAAGGATTCAAAGAGTCGCAAGAGACCCGTCTCTAGGTCTCTAGGTCTCGGTCCTTGTCCCCAGCGAGACCGCAGGTACCTACTGAGGGCTCGATGCCAGCGTTGACTCGGTCAGTGCTGTGTCCGTCAGACTCAGACATCAACGCTTTACCATCGTATCAGCCCATGGTGCCGTCGGCACTTGTCTGAATGTCGACGCATTCGGCGATCATGACGTCGAGGTTGTCTATGCTCTCGGCGTCAAAGCCTTTGGCGTTTTTCTGCGAAATTTGCCTTTGGAGTACCTGGATATCGTGGATCCTCCGAGAAAGACAACAGCGAAGTCTGTGAGGCCAGTTTTGGACTCCGGGCCCTCTTCTGTCGCCAGACCTGGGTTTCAACTCCCTCTGGCTGACATTTATGAAGGGGAGGAAAGGTCTGAGTTTGAGGACCCTTGTGAAATTAATGAAGCGCCTAATTTTTCTGGAGACAGTCAGTTGGACGAGTTGAGGCAGACCCTCCATGATGCCAGTGGGTTGGACACTTCCCCGGAAGTGGAATTTGGTAGACCTGAGCCTGGGGCTCATGCAGAGTCTTCATACAGGAGGCTCATGGCGTGGGTCTCAGTGTCATGCCTGCGCCATGGGCGCTTCCATTTACGCTCAATTTGGACTATATGTTTATCATTTATTTACAACAGACTCTTGGATCTATCTATATTTACTTTGGAAACTTTATTTCCCTTTTGCGAGACTTTGCTGCTTAATTATTATTTCCAACAAACTACGCATACCATAATGCACCTGGCTACAAGCATTGATTCCTGGCTGTTCCTATTGGTTATCAATGGAACTACACCCCCCAGAAGCCCTAGAGACTTGCCCTGCTTCCACCAGCCCAGGAACAGAAAGGGAGGTGGCCGATTGCCTGCAGGTGTGTTTAGCCAGGTGCAACCAATTAGCCTGCCTCTGTGCTGGGCTAGGCAGTATAAAGGCTGCTGCCTGCAGTGGCTCAGCCTCTTGCATCTGAGAGTCCTTCCTCCACCTTTTGCATCTTCCTACGGATCTTGTATGCTGCTTACCTTCACTCCTGCTTGGACCCTGCCTTGTTGCTTGCTCCACCCTGCTGCCTCCAGCCATAGCCTTCCAGTCTCCCTGCCTCACAGCCTTGCTCCTCTGGGCTCTCCACACTGCAGCTGATCACGCTCTGCTGCCTTCCAGCCTTCGCCCTTGTCCTACCAGGCTCTCCACATTGCAGCTGATCACGCTCTGCTGCCTTCCAGCCTTCGCCCTTGCCCTGCCGGGCTCTCCACATTACAGCGGATCACGCTCTGCTGCCTTCCAGCCTTCGCCCTTGCCCTGCCGGGCTCTCTACATTGCAGCCGATCACGCTCTGCTGCCTTCCAGCCTTCGCCCTTGCCCTGCCGCGCTCTCCACATTGCAGCGGATCACGCTCTGCTGTCTTCCAGCCTCCGCCCTTGCCCTGCCGGGCTCTCCACATTGCAGCCGATCACGCTCTGCTGCCTTCCAGCCTCCGCCCTTGCCCTGCGTACCCTCTACATTGCAGTTGATCACGCTCTGCTGCTTTCCTGCCTCAGCCCTTGTCCTCTGGGCTCCCTGCCCTGCAGCCTGCCTCACTCCGGCTGCCTTCAGCCCTTGTCCTCTGGGGCTCCCTGCCCTGCAGCCTACCTCTCTCTGGCTACCTACAGCCCTTGTCCTCTGGGCCTTCCTACTTTGCAGCTTATCCCGCTTCACTGCCTACTACCTACCTTTTCCGCTGGGTTCTCGGCCTAGCAGCTCTCTACAGTCCTCTGCTACCTTCTACGTTAATCGACCCTGTCCCTCAGGGTTCACTCCTTACTGCCCGGCCCTTACGGGATCCTTGCCGTGCAGTCTGCTTTACTCTGCTGCCCTAAGCCCTTTTCCTCTGGGCGTTCTACCTTACAGTCCTACCCCTGTGGGCTTACTCATTGCTTTCCTGCTCCTCTGAGCTCTCAACCTTGTTCCTTACTGTCCTCTGCTATCCTATCCTGTTACACGACTTTCCTTTCATTTCCTTCTGCTAGTTTGCTATCACCTCATTTACTGGATTTGTCTGTAGTATCTTCTCTTGTACTGTTTGTAGACCCTTTTGTACAGAGCTTGTCTGTTGGTTCCCATCAGTCAACCTCTGCCCCTTCCCTTGTCCTGTTTCTACATTACAGACACCCAGAGCTGCTGTTCCAAGTCATGAGCAATCAGCGTGGGCCTCTGTTATAGCAAACTGTGCAGAAGGCTAGAGTATTTCCAAGGTTCGTGGAATACTCTTTTCCTATATCTGCATACACCCCAAGAGGGTATTCATTCTGTATCTTTTCCCTTGCTACTCTTGCTTACTCTTCGTTCTCTTTCCTTTCCGCTGTGTGTGTTCTTATCTGTCCACTTATTTGGCACAACCACCCAAACCCTTTCTGGGTGTCCTGTGCCACTCTTAATAGAGTGCCACTCCTGACAGAATGCAAGAGCCAAAGATTTCTTGTTCCATAGGCCGGAAAGGCACACACAGAACAAAGATGCTTTCCTTTCGGGTAAAGAAACCTTTGCATAAACCTATGGTTTCCCTAAAGACAGCAAACAAGAACCTTAGTCTAAAGGACAGTCTCGCCTCAGTAAACAAAGATTTACAAACACGGTACTATACTTACTGGCTAGCTGACCCTTCTTCCATGTACAATTATTATGACATCTGCGACTATGACCCACAGTCCTTATCTGTTGCAGAGCTACAGCAAGATAATGAATTCTTACAGATCTTGTTAAACCAAACAGTGAAAAACACTCCTGCGTCTTCTGACAAGCCTTCTAACACCGCAACAGCCAAGGATATAGCACTCATTGTGGGAGACTCTAAACCAGAATACGCTGTTGCCAGAGTGATATGCGCAAGATCAGCTTGGCAAGCTCCCCAGAATGCTGGAAACCCTTATTTGACAGGACAAGGCAGTCATTATCCTGAGGTTTGTGCATCTGGTCCTGGGTACAAAAGACCTATACTAACCATCGGTTGTCTTAATGCTTCCACAGTATCTACTAACCACAATAACCCTAAGGTCAGTCTTCCCATTGCTACAACCGAATTTTCTGCCACACCAGCTTCTGAAGCTTTAGATCAAACTAATGATACTTACCTGCTACACGAACAACTCCTACGCCTTAAAAGAAAGACCGAAGACCTCTATGATGACTTTGTTTATTTGAATTATAAGAATCTTATGAAGGGACACAAGTCACCAGACCATCTGACACTATGTCCAACACCTGACATCTTATCTTTAGAGATCGACATGATAAGGCCTGGAATTGCCATACAGAAAAGTATACAGACTTATACCAAGCAGATGGAAGACCTAAATATAGCATATGTATCCCTTCTAAAGACTGACACAGCTCTTTCACCTTCCAGCCACAGAAACTCAGGTTGTTGTACTGACAGAAAAGAATTAACTCCTCCGGTGGGTCAAATCACGCACACAGCCATTACACCACAAAACAAGGGTGGTCTTCTGATTGGAAATCCCTCTGAGTCAAAGGATGGTTCCGCCCTCACCCTTGCCTATTGTCCAGTACTCACACAACCTCTTCTGAAATGACAATGGCAGCTGAAGAGACTGGCGCAGTTCACACCGAGCATGCTGAGTTGGCAAGCGGGGCTTGCCAAAGTGTGGCTGTGCTATCAGACAACACTCTTGAGCAATCAACATCTTCAGTTTCTTCGATACCCCCTGAATCGCCAGTGGTTGTGGTACCCGATCTACCAGTAGTTGCAACACCTGAACTATCTGTAGCTGCTACAGCACCCGAACTTCCAACTGCAATCCATGATCTTCCTGCTGCTGTGGTTCCTAAACTCCCTGCCACATTTGAGGCTCCTCAAGTCTCTGCTGCAAATGTTGAGGTTGCTATAGCTACTGTGATTCCTGAAGCTACTGCTAATTCTGATGCTCCCGATGCCCAGATTTCTACTTCCTTCGCAGCTGTGCTCGCTGCAGCAGAATCCTCTGCTACACAACCTGATCCCTCAGCACCTTCTCTTCCTGATCCTACATCCGCCATGCTAACTGTTGCAGGGTCAGCGAAGGGTTTTCCTGTTAAGACTACTGCTCCAGTTGTTTCTGCTGGTGTATCTATAGCACTAAGACTGCCAGACTCTACTCTACCAGTCTCAGGTGCGTTCCAGCCCGCTGGCTCTCTCATGACACCCACACACCAAGTTGCTACCGCCTTGATACTCTCTACAGCCATTCAAGACTCTCACTTTGCAACCCGTTTCTGGTGCTTCATGTTTTGCCTTTTTGGAGTAAGACTCTTGTACGGTGTGACAGACATTCTTCCTATAGGTCGGTCTTCTGGGAACCTGGAGAGGGGCCTGGAGAGGGGCCTGGAGAGGGGCATACTGTCATGCCTGCGCCATGGGCGCATCCATTTACGCTCAATTTGGACTATATGTTTATCATTTATTTACAACAGACTCTTGGATCTATCTATATTTACTTTGGAAACTTTATTTCCCTTTTGCGAGACTTTGCTGCTTAATTATTATTTCCAACAAACTACGCATACCATAATGCACCTGGCTACAAGCATTGATTCCTGGCTGTTCCTATTGGTTATCAATGGAACTACACCCCCCAGAAGCCCTAGAGACTTGCCCTGCTTCCACCAGCCCAGGAACAGAAAGGGAGGTGGCCAATTGCCTGCAGGTGTGTTTATCCAGGTGCAACCAATTAGCCTGCCTCTGTGCTGGGCTAGGCAGTATGAAGGCTGCTGCCTGCAGTGGCTCAGCCTCTTGCATCTGAGAGTCCTTCCTCCACCTTTTGCATCTTCCTACGGATCTTGTATGCTGCCTACCTTCACTCCTGCTTGGACCCTGCCTTGTTGCTTGCTCCACCCTGCTGCCTCCAGCCATAGCCTTCCAGTCTCCCTGCCTCACAGCCTTGCTCCTCTGGGCTCTCCACACTGCAGCTGATCACGCTCTGCTGCCTTCCAGCCTTCGCCCTTGTCCTACTGGGCTCTCCACATTGCAGCCGATCACGCTCTGCTGCCTTCCAGCCTTCGCCCTTGCCCTGCCGGGCTCTCCACATTGCAGCGGATCACGCCCTGCTGCCTTCCAGCCTTCGCCCTTGCCCTGCCGGCCTCTCCACACTGCAGCCGATCACGCTCTGCTGCCTTCCAGCCTTCGCCCTTGTCCTACTGGGCTCTCCACATTGCAGCCGATCACGCTCTGCTGCCTTCCAGCCTTCGCCCTTGCCCTGCCGGGCTCTCCACATTGCAGCCGATCACGCTCTGCTGCCTTCCAGCCTTCGCCCTTGCCCTGCCGGGCTTTCCACATTGCAGCCGATCACGCTCTGCTGCCTTCCAGCCTCCGCCCTTGTCCAACCGGGCTCTCCACATTGCAGCCGATCACGCTCTGCTGCCTTCCAGCCTCCGCCCTTGCCCTGCGTACCCTCTACATTGCAGCTGATCACGCCCTGCTGCTTTCCTGCCTGAGCCCTTGTCCTCTGGGCTCCCTGCCCTGCAGCCTGCCTCACTCCGGCTGCCTTCAGCCCTTGTCCTCTGGGGCTCCCTGCTCTGCAGCCTACCTCTCTCTGGCTACCTACAGCCCTTGTCCTCTGGGCCTTCCTACTTTGCAGCTTATCCCGCTTCGCTGCCTACTACCTACCTTTTCCGCTGGGTTCTCGGCCTAGCAGCTCTCTACAGTCCTCTGCTACCTTCTACGTTCATCGGCCCTGTCCCTCAGGGTTCACTTCTTACTGCCCGGCCCTTACGGGATGCTTGCCGTGCAGTCTGCTTTACTCTGCTGCCCTAAGCCCTTTTCCTCTGGGCGTTCTACCTTACAGTCCTACCCCTGTGGGCTTACTCATTGCTTTCCTGCTCCTCTGAGCTCTCAACCTTGTTCCTTACTGTCCTCTGCTATCCTATCCTGTTACACGACTTTCCTTTCATTTCCTTCTGCTAGTTTGCTATCACCTCATTTACTGGATTTGTCTGTAGTATCTTCTCTTGTACTGTTTGTAGACCCTTTTGTACAGAGCTTGTCTGTTGGTTCCCATCAGTCAACCTCTGCCCCTTCCCTTGTCCTGTTTCTACATTACAGACACCCAGAGCTGCTGTTCCAAGTCATGAGCAATCAGCGTGGGCCTCTGTTATAGCAAACTGTGCAGAAGGCTAGAGTATTTCCAAGGTTCATGGAATACTCTTTTCCTATATCTGCATACACCCCAAGAGGGTATTCATTCTGTATCTTTTCCCTTGCTACTCTTGCTTACTCTTCGTTCTCTTTCCTTTCCGCTGTGTGTGTTCTTATCTGTCCACTTATTTGGCACAACCACCCAAACCCTTTCTGGGTGTCCTGTGCCACTCTTAATAGAGTGCCACTCCTGACACTCAGAGTATCTGGGCTGGTCCAGTCCTCCTGAAGACTTTGTGCAGGATGATCTAACTGACATCTTAGATCGAGGTCTGTCCTCTGACTCGGTTTTGCCATTTCATCTTATCTTACAGAAAAGGGTTGCAGCTGCTTGGCAGTCCCCGGAATAAGTCTTTGACCAAGAAATACTTCCCTTCCGTTAGCGACCCCAGCTATTTATCTACTCGCCCCACTCCCTAGAGTTTGGTGGTACAGGCGGCTACGACCACCTCAAGGCAGGCAGCATACCCTACCATCCCTCCGGATAGGGACGACAAGCGCTTCGACAGTTGGGCCAGGAAGGTATTTTCTGCTGGGAGCATGACCTTGAAATCGTCCTACTCCACGTGTGCCTTGGCAAGGTTTTCTCACACACTGTGGAATTGTTTCTTTAGCGGCTGAGTATATACCCAAGGGGGAAAAAGGGATGGGCTCCTTGCTCTCGTGCAGGACGGCAAGGATGCCATGTGTGAATCCTTCAGTCGGGTTTGGATACGGCCGACAGTGTTAGCCGGTCCATGGCTGCGAGCACAGTTATACGCAGATTTGTGTGGTTGCTGAAGTAGGGGTTTGCTCTGGATGTGCAGGCCCGTCTTCTGAACATGCCCTTTGATGGCGTACATTTGTTTGGCAGAAAGGCTGATGAGATCCTTGAGAGGTTGCAGACCTCAAAAGCTGCAACAACATCTTTAAGTGCTGCAGTGCATCAACCTCCGCCTTTTCGTCCTAGTGCACAGCAGTGGAGGGGAGTCGCTCTTCATTTCTACTCCTCCTTTGGTACAAAAAGAGGGGCCGCCAGTGAAAGGGGCCAGCGAAAAAGTACCCGTGGTGGTGGGGGAAATCGTGGTGCCAAAGCCGCTCAGGCAGCTGCCTCTTTGCCTTCAGGCACTGCCGCAGCCGCTTCCAAACAGTCATGAGGCCATGTCCCATGGTTCGGCGGTTAGGGGCAGACTGTCTCAGCATCTCGGAGAATGGTGTGCCATAACTTCAGATGAGTTGGTTCTGGATATCATAGCCCACAGCTACTGCCTTCCCTTCCTTCCGCGGCCTCACAACAATTCTTTGGGGAAACTCTTTGAAGCTTCCGGATCCGCTCCTTGTGCAGGAATTCTTGAGCCTGCTGGTGAAAGGTGCTATAGAACTGGTCCCTGTAGCGGAGAGGAACAAGGGATGGTATTCCCCTTATTTTATGATCCCAAAGAAAGACGGGGGATGGAGACCCATCATGGACTTGCGTTGGTTGAACAAACTTCTCAGGAAGGACAAGTTCAAGATGGTTACTCTTTCTCAAGTCCTCCAGGCCCTTCAACTTCAGGATTGGATGGTGTCTCTGGACCTCAAATATGCTTACTTTCATGTGCCGATTCATCCCGTGCACAGAAAATACCTGAGGTTTGCGGCTGGCGACTCGCACTTCTAGTTTCAGGTCCTGCCATTTGGAGTGACCTCCGCCCCGAGAGTCTTCACCAAGCTAATGGTGGTGGTAGCGGCAACGGCAGCATACCTCAGGTGAGGGGGGAATTCAAGTCTACCCTACCTGGACGATTGGTTGATCCGTGCACGCTCTCCCGAGCAAGCGCTGGATCATCTCGGTCTCATTTGCCGCACCCTCCACAGGCTGGGCTTCTCCCTGAATTTCGAGAAGTCGCATCTGACACCTTCCCAACAGCTCCAGTAGATCGGGGCTGTGTTAGACACGTCCTTCGGGAATTGTTCGCCTCCCAAGGTAAGGGTTCATCACATTGTGCAGATGGTGGACAAGTTTCAACATGCCCAGAGTCTCCCAGCTTTTGAATTCTTAAGGTTGCTCGGCTTCATGGCATCCTGCATTTATCTGGTACCAGAGGCCAGGCTGAGGATGATACCCCTTCAATGGGTCCTCAAGATGCAGTGGTCACATTTCTCCGGCAAGATGTCGGATCCCTTTCAGATTCCACTCTCGGTCTCCCAGGATCTTCTGTGGTGGGCCAACGAAGGGAACCTGATGAAGGGGGAAGCGTTTTGGCAACCATGGCCGGAGGTGACTGTGGTGACGGATGCTTCCCTCACAGGATGGGGCGCTCATGCCAACGACTTAACCGCCAGCGGTCGTTGGTCTCCGTCGCACTCCAGACTCCACATCAATCTGTTAGAGCTGAGGGCCATCAGGCTAGCCCTGAACGCGTTCTGCCCTCTGTACGGGGGAAGAGTGCCATGATCATGACGAACAACACAGTGGCCATGCATTACCTCAACAAAACAGGGGTGGGGGGATAAGGTCAGTTCCGTTGTACAGAGAGGCAATGCAGCTCTGGTTCTGCGCCATCCAGTGAGAAATTTTGATCTCGGCAGTTCATCTGGCCAGAGATGAAAATGTGGCGGCGGACGCTCTGAGCAGGCAGAGCTCGATCTCTCACGAGTGGGAGTTGGCTCAGGAAGTCCTGCAGGAGATCTTCGCCCTTTGGGGAACCCTGCAAGTCGATCTCTTCCAAGAGGAGCCTTAGGAGACGCGTTCGTGGTGGATTGGTCATTCCCACTGCTGTATGCGTTTCCTCCAGTCCCCTTCATTCCTAGAGTGTTGCAGAGGTTACAGATGTTCGTGTCCTACTGTTAGGCAGAATCCTATGAAGTGCCCTTAGGGACCACTGCACACAATTAAGACTACAAGTGGTAGTACAATTTCTCCTTTGGTACAAGCCTGTACTACACAGAAAGAGTCATAGCAATGGCTGAGCAGCCAGCCTTATATCAAGAGCAAATGAGCAGTAGTAGAGATTACACAATGGACTCCAATTACTGTGACTCAAGCAAACACTGACTCAAGGTTTCTGGTTAAAAAATATAAGTACATTTATTTTTAAACCATCTGTTCACAAAACACTTCACTTCTATTAAAATAAAACCACACTCTATATATACTACACACAACCGATTCCCCTTGTGCAGATCAATTCAAGGTAAATACATTGGGTTTTGACAGACCGGTGTTGTGAAACAAAAGACGTTACCGTGGGTTAATACGCAATCACTTTTTGATTGTAATGACAGTTCGGTCTTACGAAAGAAAAGCGTACCCGCGGGAAGAAATGCAACCGAAGTCAAACACACTTAGCACATGAATTAGCACAAGAGAATAGGGGATAAAAATCATAGGCAATACTTTTGTCAAGGCAGATAGAATCAGAGGACACTTTCTAAAAAGTAGATAAGTCTCAATAGGCCTGCGCTAGTGTCAAATGAAACAGGAGTCCTGTTTTCGAGGATCACAAGGTTAGAACAGTTCACGATTCGAGATTGCCAGGAGTACTTAGATATTGTCAAAAGGGAAGCAAAAGTTATTAGAGGGAAGGAAGAAAAGGACAAGCCTTTGATGAGGAAGAAGGGTTCACCCTAATTCCTCGAAGTCGGACACAGTACCTTATTCGTTTGAAGAAAGCTGGTGCCACGGCATTTGTTCCTGGTAGTTCCTGCAGACTCACGGTGCCTGTAGCTTCAGTCGTGGGAGGACGACGTCTGGAGCGATCTGCACTACCCAGGGATGAGGCCAGCAGCAGCGAAGCAACAGAGAATAAAAAGTGCGCTCCTTTAAAACAGGAGAGGCTCTTCAGATGGCTATCTGGACCACTACAGCTGTGTGCAGCGATTTCGACCAAGAAGAGGGTCCTCTGGCTGTGGAAGGTGAGCTGGTTGATCCGATCAGGCTCAAAGGCTCAAGGGAAGAAGACTCCGGACTGGATCTTCTCTGCCGTTGAAGGGTAGATAGCTCAGGACTGCAGCAGGGCTTCACCGGGACTCAGGAGTTGCAGCAGCCGTCCCCTTCTCTGCTTCTCTTCAGTTCTTGCAGTTCCAGTGGCGACTCTGACTTCCAGCCCAAGAGTCCTGCCTTTTATACCAAAATCCCCCATTCACACAGCCTAGCTGTCAATAACTCAGCAGGGGGTGTTGTCCGGCCCGGGCAACCACCTCAGCGAGTCGACACAAAGTGCGACTTGGGTCTCCAAGGAGACCCTGTGCAGGGGGTGATTAAACCCCTCCCTCACATTCAGCCCACCTAGACACCCAGACGCCAAAGGAGGGCTTCTGGACAGAAGCGCGCCAAAGGTCAGCGAACAAAGAAGGCAAACCTGGTTTGGCGTGAAAAGTAAAACACAAGAAGGACTTTAACAAAAATAAATGGCGACTAAACCTGACCGGAGCAAAAATAATAAGTATTTGGTCAAGAATTAGACGGAATGAACTCATCAAGGGTCTTCAAGTAGGTTCATCCCAACACAAAATTGCACTGTACGCCGACGATGTTCTTCTGATGCTCTCAGATCCCAACTCCTCAGCCAACCACGCCCTGGCGGAAATAGCAAAATTCGGAAGGGTCACCGGCTTTGTGGTTAATCTCTCTAAATCAGTGGGCCTGGGCATTGGCCTCCACTGGGAGGAACAAGAGGCATTAACCAGGCTATGCCCGATCAGATGGAAGAAACAAGCTATCCCCTACTTGGGAGTCCACATTCCAGCAGACCCAAAGGACACATATCTGGCGAATTTCCCCAGATTATTCAGTGAATTGGAGGGAGACTTGAAACGCTAGTCCACCCAGGAAATCTCCTTGATGGGGCGGATCACTGCCGCAAAAATGAACCTGCTCCCGCGAATTCTCTATGCCTGCTCCTCCCTGGCGGTGGCTATCCCAAGGCTGGCGCTCCAGGATCTGCAGGAGAAAATGCTGAAGTTCATTTGGAGAGGCAAAAAAGCCAGGATTCCCCACAAAACCCTGCTTGGCAACGCTAGACTTGGGGGTCTGGGGGTCCCTGACCTTCGAGCCTATAGGGTAGCAGCACAGCTGGCACACATCCATGCCTGGCAGATCACTACGGACTGCCCTAGATGGGTGGAACTAGAACAAGCCCAGCTGCCGCTCCCCCTACGATTCTTCCCACACATCCAGCCCCCCCGAGAGAACATTAGAAGACGTTGCTGCTAACTACCAAACATACGGTCAGCTCATGGGACTGGGCCCTAAAACAAAAAGGAATCCCAAGGGGACAAAGCCCACTCTCCCCTGTTTTTCACAACCCGAACTTTTCACTGGGATTGAACCCCCGAAACTTCCAGAACTGGATCGACGGCGGCCTCGAGACCCTGGAGCAGCTATACGCCGGAAACATGCCACGCACCTTTGAACAATGTAAGGCGATGTTTCAGCTACAGGAGACGGACAGATTTACGCACTGTCAACTCCGCCACTGGTGCTCACACCCCCAGACCCCCCGGGCGGCCTTCAGGCCCCTCACCTCCCTGGAACTAACGCTGAAGGACCTGCCATCCCGGAGTAGGATCTCAACCCTGTATAGACGCTTCTTGGGGGACTTCCTAAGCGCAAGAACGCGATGCATGGCCCAATGGGAGGCCGACCTGGGTCACCCGATCAATGATCAATCCTGGGTAGACATCTGGACTCGCACCCACTCCTCATCTACTTGTGTAACCAATAATGCGCATATAAACTAATGCTACAATGGTACTACCCCCCCCCCCCTCAGATTACATCACATGAACCCTCAGGTAGACCCTTCTTGCTGGAGGGGGTGCTCCCAGCCTGGCTCCTTTTTCCACATGTGGTGGGCTTGCCCAAAGATCCAACAATTCTGGGAACGGTGCCTGGTGACGATCGAACAAATTACGGGGATGTCACTCCCCCTTGAGCCTGAAACGGTCCTGCTGGGGGTGCTGACCCCTGGGGTCTACCCCCGCTCCAGGAACAGAGCGAAACTAGTGAAACAATGCCTGTTGACTGGCAAAATCGTGCTAGCCTGCTTCTGGAAGTCCCCGAACGGCCCATACACTGGTGGGGTAAACTTTGGGACATCCTGATCGCAGAGAAAGTGACTGCTGCAAGGGCGGGTGTTTTACATCGCTTCCAGAACCTGTGGGCCATAGTGCTGGAGTACGACCAACGATTCCCTGCCTTAACATTTAAACCTCTCAGCACTTGATGGTCTCTGAGGGACGGGGTGGCGGTCGGCCCCACAGAGTGCCGGAGGGGGGGGGGTCGAGAGAGAGAGAGAGAGAGAGAGAGAGACTGACAGACACTGACTCCTAGACTCCTCTCTGTAAATTGCAGAGGAGTGAGTGCTGGAATTGTATAAAACGTGAGGCTTCAGTCGACCACTGAAAGCTGAAGAAACCAGAGAGACCCTTTGCAACACTGTGAAGTGACCACTATTGTCCTGAACCCATTTTCTGTGTGACAGAGGGTGGATGCTTCCCTTTGACTGGTGGGAACAACCAGCCCAAGACAAACTTTGTTTTGAGCCATCTCCCAAGATCCTGTGAGTTTCCAGAGCTGAGATACACCAATGCCAGCAGAACTGCTGCCCATTCAAAGTGCATCATCGTGCAAAGGCTGAACTCGTCCAAATCTTTGCTGAGTCCTCAAGGACACTCCAGAGATCCGATCCAACTTACCCAGTCCCCCTCAGCAGAGTTTTGGACTGTGATAAGCGAAGACAATTGACCGGGCACTTAGTGTCCTTTATTGGTGCTGCAGAAAAGAAGCAGCATCCACAGTGACCCAAGAAGTTGATGAAAGCCATGTCAGAGGTCCTTCCTCAAGACTGCTGCTGAGAGATCCTGTCCATTGTCCTGCCTTTCGTCATCAGACCAAAGGAATCTGGAGGTCGGGTCCAGTGCTGCCACTTCGAGAAGGATCCAGCCATGACGTCTTCTTCAAACCTAAGGTACTGTGGGGAAAAGGTATTGCTAACATTGATCTGTGAAGTTGCTCCAGAGTGTTGGAGTGAACCCATAGGTGTCCTGGGTTCCCCCCTCTTACCTCAGACTCAAGCTGCTGCGTTGGTCCCTTTCATTGAGTCTTTAACAGGATCTCCAACATTGGTTGAATCTTGCTACATCGTAAAGACTCGAGACTTCAAGGTATCCAGAGGAACTTTATGTATTCTGCTGCTTGTCAAGACTTTGAGCCCTCTCCGAACAGCCTTTAACTAGGGTTGAGTTTTTGGACTTAAAAGTCTTGCCGTGCGAAGAAATCGTCTCTAGAACCGTAAGCCTTGCTACTATAACACTAACCAACTATTTTCCTTCCTAAAAGTCACTATCCTACCTGTGTATGCAGAGTAAATGTCTAGACTGTATTTCTGTTAAACTTCATGAGTGGAGGCCACCAGGGGGCACAGGCAAGATGGCTGCCTGAGCTTTGAGCTGTCAACTGCCCTTGGATCTTTGCGGTGTTACTGTGCTGAACGTGCTCATGCCTGCGTCTAAATTGAAAAATATTCTGTTGGAACCTGGAGGCGACTGAAGGGCCATAAAACGAAGTGAGGAGACGACCCGGGTTCCCCGTGACTAGGCTGTCATCTGCTAGCGCCCATCCCTGTAACCGCCCGGACACCGGCCCTGAGAGACAAGGAAGCAGAGATCCGTGCAGAGAGGGCAATAACATCCTGCCCGTGACCCCGAGGGACGAAATAGCAGAGACCCGTGCAGTGGAGCGGTTGGCCCTCTGGATGCGGGGGGGACCACGCTCCGTTTGCCCTGAGGGAGCTCCATACTACCTGTGGGAGAGGCGAGGTAACCCCACCTTCATTGTGAGCTCCTCTACACTGGCCATCGCAGGAGTGTGCCCTCCCTGCTGCTGGTCAGGAAACTGGACACAGGACTCTGCGACAAGCAGGTGAGAGAGCTGAGAAGACCTTGGCCCCCCACGCGCGGCCATAGAGTGGATCCGTGGCCCCAAGTGACATTTGAGGGGTAGCTGGCACAGGCAGTTGTGGGCCGTCGGTGCCCGGGGGACGAGGGAGGAGCCATGCTCCCCGCTGCTCCCTGACTCCCTCTGGAAGCCTGGCTGGGGGAGAGAGGCACGGGGTGACCCTGCAGAGCTGAACTGGATCCCTGAGACACCGCCTCTGAGCCAAGAGCAGTGACTGACTTGTGGGGGCATTGTAACACAGCACCCAGCAACGCTGAACAGACAATCTGAGGAGCGTACTGAAGGCAGGATCAGGCCCTGCTGCAGTAGGGGGCCAGTAACCACAGAGGGGGTTACCCCCCAAACCCAGGAGATGACGCCTACCTAGTGGAACTGATCAGAAGGGGTTTGGACAAAGCCCCCGAAACGCACGTACTGTGGAGAAGACACCAACCTCCCCACTGACCAACAAGGGAGGCGCAGTAGTGTAACCCTGAGCGGGGGGCATAAGTGGGGGATGCCCCTGTGGTGCTAGAGGCACAGGTGAGAAGCCTTTCACACTGGGAGACATCCCTGGCTGCACTGGTATCCCTTTGCCCCCTTGTAAGGGGAGTTGCACCACCCACGGACAGAGAACCTAACGATGAGGGGAAGCATTACTGGACTGGTGGAACCACACTGAGGACTGTTGGGGAGTTAGAGAGGGGCGGAGAGCAGACGAACCGTGAGCTGGATGAGGGCTTTGGTGAGTTTTCAATACCAAGTTGAAGACACCATGATGGAACCCGGGAGTGCCCCGGCGGAGCTCGGCTCGATAAAGACATTCATCTAGACCATCCTCGAGGAAATGCAGGGGTTGAGAACAGACATGGGGGCTAAGGTGACCACGTTGGAAGACAGAATGGACGGGGTCGAGGCCAACCAGACGTCCACTGAGCTCCTGGAGACACAGAGGCTCGCTTCATGGAAATGGAACGCCGAGAAGAGGAGTTACACCTTAAGGTAGACGATATTGAGAATCGTGAGCGGAGAAATAACCTTTGCTTCTTTGGCCTGGTGGAGGTGGAGGGTAAGACCCCCTTCAGCCTGGAACATAAGATGCAGGACATAATAAAGATAGTCCTGGGAGTGGAAGCCAGAGAGGGGGTCATGATTGATAGTCTCCATCGGACAGGCAGAGGAGCGTGGGGCCCTCCAACTGTCCTAGCATGCATGCATTATTTTGGGGACAAGGCGAGGATCCTGGAGAAAGCAAAAAGGTTAAGGGAAATTCAATATGTGGATGCCAAAGTGGCCATTTTCCAGCTCTCGGCCCACACATCGCTGAGAAGGAAAAAGTGTGGGGCCCTCACAAAGTGGCTGCAGGAGAAGGGGGTCCAGTATAGTTGGGATACAGAGAGGCACCATCTGGTGACCGAGGAAGACATACAGAGGATCACAGAGGACCTGGTTGGCAGCCGGGAGGGCCCCCCAGCAGAGCATGGCAGGAGGGGGCTAGGCCCTGCACGGGCCCCTTAGGCCTGGACTCAGCCAGAGGAAACCAAAGGGCAAGAGGATCCCGAAAGTTTCAGAAGCTGAATACTTCACCCCCCTAACCCCCACCCACCCCCGAAGATGGGGGGGACATCTGAAATAAAGTGGGGAGGTGCTGGCATCATGCTGCTTGCCCATACATCCTGAGGGCCGCTTTTGGGGAGCTTGGAGGCCCGGTGGGAAGACGTTGACCATGAAGTGGCCACTGTTTGGTTGTTTTTTGTTCCGCTAGTGCTGAGGGGACCAGTGATACATCGTTTGTGTGGTTCCACATGTTTAAGTTTGCATAATGTTCGGAGGGTTGTTCATGTGAGGTTGAACAGAGGGAAATGGGATGTTAGGGGAAGGGGGCTGGAGCCTCAGCTCCGTATTATTGCGGTCCAATTGGCCCTTAAAATCGGCTTGAAGACACAGGAGTAGCAGACCCATGGGACAGGCTGCCCGGGGCAGGGGACAAGTCCCTGGTGGTTCGCTGACCGTGCCAAACAATACTGGGGGATGTAGACAGATGCCTCAATCTAGGGAAAGGAGGAGGGATGGATGGGGGAGACGGGAGGTGGATGGTGGGAAGGTTCGGGGGAAAGGGAAGGGTGGAGAAAGAAAGGGGTGCTATGGACTCTCAATATAGGGAAGGCCTCAGGCCTGGTGGGACACAAGATGTGCTCTGGGTGAAGGGTGAAGAGGGAGTATGGTTGAAAGACTGGTTGGTACGCTGAAAGTCAAGGGTCTGAACTCTCAAAATAAACGATCCCTAACCAGTAATATGTTCTGCAAACAGAAATTAGTGGTCCTCTTCCTGCAAGAGACACACTACCGTCAAGGTGCGGAGTCACCGATAAAGGGCAAAGTGATAGGAAGGAACTTCTGGGCTTCCCATAAATCCTCAAAAAAGGAAGGGGTGGGAATACTCCTGGGCAAATCGTTCCATCTGACAGAGATTGAGACTAAGAGGGGCTTTGGGGGCAGGTTCTTGGGGATAAAGGGCACGTGCGATGGAATGCGGATCACACTGGCCACCCTTTATGCGCCCAACGTGGGGCAGGTGGGGTTTCTACATCCAGTGTTTGGAGTGATGGATGGATGCATGGGCGGAGAGAGCCATGATGTTGGGTGGGGTCTTCAACTTGATAGTGGACCCTAAGTTGGGCTGCTGGTCAACGAAAGGGGCAGGGAGACGAGGGAGATCTTTTACAGGAGCATTATTGGGTGGGTGTGTGGCGTAGATCATGACCGGGACCAAAGGGTTACACTTTTTTTTTCTTCTCCCGCTCCTCCCCCGCAGGAAGCGTGAAAGGGCACTGATTGAGGGCAAGCTTCGAGAGGAACTGAAAGCTATGCGGGTACAGTTGAATCAGGATGACGTAAACAGGGAGGCTCTTCTGGGCGAGATGAGGGACAAGAGACAAGCACTTCACACAGTCCTAATTGGAGAGGTTATCAAGAAGATGCGATACACCCGGCAGAGATACTATGAGAGGGGAGATACGGTGGGACGCTCCTTGCAAACAGGACAAGAGGTTGTAGGGTAGTAGGAGAATAGAAGGTATCCGAGACAAAGGGGCGCGATTGTGGAAAGGCGGGGTGGACCTAACGGAACATTTTGCTAGTTTCTACACAGAGTTCTATGCTAGGCAGAAGGAGGAATCGGTGGAGGACATGCAGCATTACTTGGCTGGGCAAAATCTCACCAAACTCACAGATGGAGAAAGAGAGGCCTTGGAGGGGGAAATAATGGGTGAGGAAGTCGTAGAAGCCATTAAAAGGTTGAAATCAGGAAAGGCCCTGGGAGGAGACGGCTTCACAGCCGACTTCTATAAGCAATACCAAACCTTGCTGGTGAAGCTTCTGGCCAAGCTGTTTAATCTAATAGTTGGGCAGGAAACAATACCTCCGACGTTCACTTTCGAAATGTGGATGCAAAGGTCTTTGCCAGGATCCTGGCAACGCGATTAGAGAAATACCTTCCTCGACTGATTCACCCAGACCAGGTGGGATTTGTGTTAAACAGGCAAGGGGCGGACAGCATGCGGAAAACCCTCCACTTGCTGAGCACAGGGGCAGACCGGGAGGAGGGGGCGCTTCTGCTATCCCTAGACGCTGAGAAGGCGTTTGACCGGGTGAGTTGGGCCTTCATGGAGGAGGTCTTCTCGTCCCTCGGTGTGGGACAGAGGTGGATGGGGTGGATATCGGCTTTGTACTCAGGAGCCATGGCCAGAGTTGTAGTCAACGGGAATTAATCAGTGCCTTTTCCACTAGAGAGAGGTGCACGTCAGGGATGTCCCCTATCACCGCTCATATACGCCCTGGTGATGGAACCATGGGTGGCATCGATCTGGGCAGAGGAGGAAATTAGTGGTGTCATGGTGGGTGAGACACAATGTAAGATAAGTCTATTTGCAGATGATGCACTGCTTTATATCGCCAGGCCATCCCAATCAGTCCTCCATGTATTACGTAGTTTGGAGCGTTATGGGAAACTGTTGGGCTTCAGCGTCCACCTAGGGAAATCTTTGGCGTTTATAGCAGGGGGGCTATCGGATAGAGAGGGGACATTTTTGGAGGGGCTCCCCTTCAAGGTGCAATGGGGTATGTTCCGCTAACTGGGGATTCAGGTGACACAAAGCCCAAGGGATCTCTCCCCCTCTGGTCATCAGTGAAGCATGACACGGAGAGGTGGGCAGGGTCGGGGTTCTCGTGAAATGCATGTCTGAATTCCATAAAGATGGTGGTTCTCCCCAAGTTCTTACTCGTGTTTCAGATGCTACCGATAACAGTTCCTAGGACATTCTTGATGGAAGTGACGCGTGCTATGCTGCGGTTTCTCTGGGCGGGGAAGAATCATAGGATTTCTTATGAAATACTAATAAGTCCAAAGGAAGAGGGGGTAGTGGGTTTCCCGGATTTAACAACGTATTATAGGGCATACCAGCTGAGAATCCTGGTGGATCATTTCTCTCCAGGATCGGAGAAGCAATGGGTGGCTATGGGCAATGAGGTATTGGCCCCGGGTTAGATGAGTGGTTGTGGGTTCCCAAAGCCAGAATCTCGAGGAGAGTCCTGGTGCACCCAGTGCTGGAGATTCTGTGGTCCATCTGGAAGGAGGGAAGTGAAAACAGGTGGCTCACGATGCGACAATCCCCATTGAGCTTTAGCTGGTCCCCCTCCCTCCCCCACTTAGGGTCGGGATTGAGGAGCCATTGGCATTCCAATCTTGGTATGAAGCTGGGCTTAATAGGGCAGGACAGCTATCGGAAGGGGAACCCTTCATATCTCTGAGGCGACTGGAGGAAGCCCTGGGTCTGGATAAGCTGTCAGCGTTTCAATTCCCACACAGAAGGGATCAATAGCTATATTGTACAGATTGCTCCTCTTGGCGGCCCTAAGAGAACCCCCCCCACTTGCGATAGTGAGATGGGGACAAGATCTGGATAGGGATATCGAGGCTACAATGTGGACCCACATGTGTAGGCAGGCTAATAGCTCCACTACTTCGCTTCAATACATGTATTCAATACAGATACCAAGCCTTGAAACTTTTGTACAGATGGCATTACCCCCCCCCCAACCCCCCCAGTAAGGATAGTGCTGAGGACCCCCATTGCTGGAAGTGTCACTGTGAGAAGGTGGATTATATACACATGTGGTGGAACTGCCCCAGGGTACAGGCATATTAGAGGAGGTTCTATCTTGGATAAAAGGGGTGGATGGGATCCAGAGAGACCTCTCCCCATGGCTGGTCCTCTTGTGAATGCAGAGGGGGAGCCCGAGGCAGTACACAGTCACATGTTTCACATTAGGTTGGTGGCAGTGAGGTGTTGTTTGGCCCAATGGTGGAAAAGCCCATGGATGCCACAGGAAGAGGAGTGGACCACTAAAGTCTGTGAGATATAGGACATGGAATATCTGACCCACCTCTTAAATGAGTCCAGATTTACCATCGAGGGAATGTGGCTCCCGTTTCTTTTTGAAAAATATGGACGATTGGCGTAAGGGGGCTGAGAAATAGTTGGAGGGGGAATGGACCGGTAAAGCTTCAATACAAGAGGGTGTGTCTGACGGACATGTTGCCAAATTAAGGAACCAGGCGAGGGGGGATTAGAACATCCAGTCTTCTAGTGTACCCAAAAAGAGTACCATGATTTAGAGGAAGAATATTAATGTGTGTCCAACTTTGAGTGCAGCCTAATTTGAGAGAGCCATGGCTGGGGGAAGGGGGAGAGGGGAGAGGGTGTTCTATTGTTGGTATTAATGAAGACTGCATAACGACTATTCTGTGTTGTTATAACCTAAATGCCAATAAAATGTGATTGAAAAAGAAACTTCACGAGTGCGCGTTATTACGGATAATACGATAAAACTATCTTTACTATCAAACCTGATATAAATGTAACTGCGAGCAATTACAAATTAAGTAGTGATCTTTGAAAAGTATCCTAAAGTATTCATAAGTGTTTTGGTTCTGTGTACTTAAGGGATTCTTGTGTAAATATAATTTCTGAGGCTTGTGGAATCTGCTAAGATCACATGCTGTGCATACGCTGACATCTAGTGGAAGCTGCAGAGTATTACAGTTGTTGTTTTCGAAACTCGAAAAGGGGCATTGACAGGGGTGCCAGTAACACTATCCCTAGTGTGACATCTACTGTACTTAGATCACATGCTGTGCATACGCTGACATCTAGTGGAAGCTGCAGAGTATTACAATTGTTGTTTTTGAAACTCGAAAAGGGGCGTTGCCAGGGGTGCCTGTAATACTATCCCTAGTGTGACATCTACTGTACCCATGGTGCTTCACGCGTTGAGGTCCCTCAGATTGTTTTTTTCCACCATCATTGTTGGTCGCATATCGAGTAGTTCCTTCTGGTTATCACCTTTGATTATAAAAATTAAATCTAGTATATTCTTTCTGTAATTTGTTACCCTTTCTCCCGCAAGATCTTTGGCAACGGCATCAAGGACAAACTACTTCATCGACTACACCAACTTGTCGCAACAAACCTTTCATATGGCCTCGGAAGGCCTCAACGGGCCTTGACCCTCACAGTAGGGAGAGTGTGGGGTGGTTCATTCTTTAGTCTTCCTAAGAGAATGCATATTCCCTTCTTTACCCACGTATTTCAGCAGGCTGCCTTCCCCATACACAATGGAGAACACACCTTTTAAGTTTTGCCCATCCTGTAACTGTAAATTCCCTTGGAAAGACTTGCACCAGGTGTGAAATCTTTGTCTCCCAAGAGATCATAACGAGGGACAGTGCAATTTGTGGAAGCTGTTAAAGCCCAAAACACTGAAGGACCACAAAACAAAGCGCTAAGCCCACCACACCATACAGGCCAAGGCTGCCATGGACGTTAATGGAGCATCCAGTGATGGCAGCATCGACATCTACAGTGACGTTAAGGCCAAACGGGATCTGTTGAATGCCCACCTGCAAGCGCCTGACCCCAACAGGCAGGGCGGTGGTTCTGCTACAGGCACGACACCCAGCGGCTCTAGCACAACCAAAGCACACCACACAAAACACACCTCCCATGGCCGAAAGTCAAACTCAACGCCGACCAGAAAGCCACATATGTCGTCAAAAGGTGGGTCCGACAGTTCCCTGTTATCTGGGCCTTCGCGCTGGCGGACGCCTTATGACAGGTCCTCGAAACTGACATGCAAGTCAGTTTGTGACGCAGTGTCAAAAATCACGTAGTCCTCGCACACCGACGACTGAGAATCGAAAAAGATGCATTGACGTCCCCCACGCATACCAAAAAATGACTGGTGAAGGCACCTGCGATTACAACATAGAGCTCGAAAATGAGTGAGCTCTTAAGAAACACGTCCCAGACACGCTATTGAAGAGTTGGACGTTGACGAACTATAAACATCGAATTCCATCAGTCTTACCTGAATTCCATCGTGCTGCGCCACGCTTCCATCCGGAGCACCACAGCAATATCTGCAAAGGAAAAGACATATTCAGGTTCGCTTTCAATATTAAACAACCGCACAGCGCTGTACTTACCTTAACAGATTCCGGGGGCCTGTTTTTCATCGCGCTCTCATCCACTCACAGCACCACAGCGGCCTCTGAGGAGGAGAAGAAGAAGAAAACACAGGTTAGCTTTAGAAGACAATAAAAGCGCTGCGCTTCGCGCTTACTCTTACCTAGAAAATGTGCCTTTCCATCCGGCACGCCAGCATCAAGACCTTCGCACCTGAAAAGGAATTCCCACCATAAACAAAACAAAGACTTACAATTAATAAACCTACCTGCCTACCAGCAGATTCGGGGTCACAGCAGGCCTGGGCCCAAGGAAGGTGTACTGCACCAGTGAAGCAACTCGGGCAGCTTGCCAACAAACGGCAAGTGCCCCTGCACAAGAAACGCAGGACGGATAGCTTACCCTACAAATAACTAAGATTCATTATTCAGCACTGGGCAATTACGCATCCAGGTTCCAGATCTCAGAGCCTTCCAGATGCCCCCGGGGATATCAGGTGAGCGTAAAAGGTACAGGAGCTACCTTGGCTTTTATCCCAAATGTCCCGCTGGACGCCATTTGCTAAGCAGCTCCATGGAGCACTCTCCACATCTTTAAAACATCTATTTGCCGCTGAACCTTCACACAACCCACCACCTTCTCCAAACACTGCCCGCTAATCTATGCATAGCATGTGGTCTAAGCAGATTCCACAAGCCTCAGAAGGGATACATTACTTACCGCTTGTATCTGCTTAGATTCACATGCGCACACCCTTCCTCCCATTAGAGTAGAAGGTGCATAGATGTTTTCTGGGCTTTATCTGATACATAATCTGCTTTACTATACCTGTACTCATGCTACCCTTTATGCAACCTCCTGTCGGAATCAAACAATCTGAGGGACCTCGACACGTGAAGCACCATGGCTACAGTAGACGTCACACTAGGGATAGTATTACTGGAACGCCCTGTTAACATCCCTTTCGAGTTTTGAAACCAACAACTGTATATTCTGCAGCTTTCACTAGATGCCGGCCTATGCATAGCATGTGAATCTAAGCAGATACAAAAATCGGAAATATGATTACTGTAAGTAATATATCCCATATAGTTTAATAAACATGTATGTGTAAGTGTTTCTTTGAAGTTACAGTGCTAACTAGGTTCAGTGTACTTACCTACAGCTCACATCTTTCTCTTAAGGTGAACCTGACAGGTCCAGCGGGACTCGACCAAGTTTTCCAGCCATGCAGACTCCCACTAATTTCTCTGCGGCCTTCTTTTAGGCTTGGGGAGAGTGGGCGAATAACATCTCACATTTCTATTCAGAGAATGCCTCCATTCACATTTCCCTTTAACCTTTCTGTCTCGCTGTCTTCTGGCACACTGTTATGCTCACCTGGTATGCACGGGGACGCCACCCAGCCAGTTGGTCGTTGGTGCCCTTCCCAATGATTCCCTGGTGTGGTCTCGGTGTCGATGGGATTCCGCCTGGAAATGAAGACTATATTGGGCGACCAAGGTAAGTTTTCCTCCGCATCCCTTGTGTTTCCAGCCCCTCCAGGTTCTCTTCTCACCTGGTTGTCGAATCGGTGGCCTCTCTGTCCTGCTCTCTGGGCAGGGGCCTGTTGTCTTTTATGGGCGTGGACGGTCCAGTTACTTCACTGACTGCTGCCCTTGTAGTGTCTTTCATGTAGGTCTTATTGCGATTGATGGCGTCGTAATTCTTGCATGCCTTTTCTCTGTTCTAAATGTCTCTTTTTTTATCTCCCTAGGAGCGCGGAGTGTCCGCTTGGAGAACTGGATATGCTGGTTCCCACCGGGAGATGATGGCACGCTATAGCGCTATGATGCGGTAAGGAGGCGCTTTGCGTAGCGCAGCAATGTCTTGTCCTCACTGACCTGTGCTTTTCTCTTTTCGTAGGTCGCAGTGAGTTCCCAGCGCAGATGGAGTTCCAGAGCTATGCCGGCCGAAAAGCTACCAACCGGGTAAGTCTTTAAGCGCTTTGTGGTTGTAATGTCTCCACTACCTCCTTTAATGATGTCTTTCTCCTTTTCTCAGGTCCTTCGATCCGGGCGGTGAACTCCACCAACAGAGCTGCCCAGGAGCTGCGAGCAGTGAAGGATGAATGCAGGTAAGATTCTGCTGCTAACGATGTTCTTGGTTTTTCTGCAGGTCCGGAATTCACCAGGCTCGTGAGAAAGCTGGAAACGGTGAGCGTCACGTTGCTAGAAGCAAAGTAACGCGAAGCGTGTTTTCTTGTTCGGGTGTGGTTTAAATAGCCACTGTAAAGTAGTCCAGGTAAAGTAGTCCCTAGGCCACCACACCCAAAACACTAGCCTGCATAGCTTGGTTCTAGGAATCAAGCTATGTGGATGCCTCCATGTTGGCTGAAAGCCTAAATAAAGTAGTTCCTCAAGCAGATGTCTTTCCTTACTGATGAGCCTGGCACCAAAGGCACCAGGACTGGCCCCAAGAGGGCCTGAGAAGTGGATGCCAGGCCTTATTAGTGATCCGAGCCCTGATTCCACCTGGCCAATGGGCTTGCCAGTGCGGATCAAGGCTGAGGGTCGTGACTCCCCCCCCCCCCCCCCCCCCCAAGGTCCCTCCCAAGGTGTGTCTCCTGCCTGGTCCAGGTTTAGTTGGGAAGTTCTGATGAAACTTCTTGATCAGACGTGGTGCATGGATGTTCTCACTGGGTTCCCAGGATCTATCTTGAGGCCCAAACCCCTTCCAGTCGACGAGATAGTACAACTTGGCTCTAGAGTACTTAGAGTCCAGGATGCCCTTGACTTCGAATTCTGGTTCTCCATCTATTAGTATAGGTTGAGGTGGTGCCTTGATTCATGTACCGGGTTGCATTGGTTTTAAGAGGGACACATGGAATAGCGGATGGATTTGTAGATTAGGTGGTAAATCCAATTTGACGGCTGCTGGGTTGATAATTGCCTTGATGGTATAGGGTCCCAAATATCAAGGATGGAAGGTCCAGGTCCCTTTGATGGGTACGTATTTGGCGGCTAACCAAACCTGGTCTCCTACTTGATAGTCTGGGGCATTTTTCTGAAGCTGATCGGTGAAGTGCTTTTGTTTTTCTTTAGCATGAATAAGATGTTCCTTCGCCTTTCTCAACACCTGAGTGATGGTTGTATGAAGAGTCTTTACTGCAGGCATTTCCAAGCTGGCAGGAAGGTCAAGTTCTGATGTACGTGGATGTCTGCCATACAAGGTGTAAAAAGGTGTTTGGCCCGTGCTAGAATGTACAGAGTTGTTATATGCATACTCGGATATCCACAGTAAGTCCTTCCAATCTCTCAATTCATGGTGCAGCATGCACCGTAAATACTGCTTGAGGGTCTGGTTGGTCCTCTCGGTTTGGCCGTCTGTCTGGGGGTGGTGACTGGTGGATAGCCGGATGTCAATCTGTGCCATTGCGCACCATTTTCTCCAAACATTGGATACAAATTGGCTGCCTCGATCGGAGAACAGAACTGATGGAAAGCCATGCAGCTCAACAATGTTTTCCAGGAATACTTCTGCTAGGGTGGATGCGTCCGGGAGGCCCTTGAGAGGAATAAAATGTCCCATCTTTGAGAACAAATCCACAATTACAAGAATGGTGTTAAAGCCTTGACTCGGTGGCAGATCAGTGATAAAGAGGAGGGAAAGAGTGTGCCATGGAGCGGGAGGGATGTCCAGTGATTGTAGGAGACCCGATGGTTTCTGTTTCTGTGATTTATTTTGTGCACAGACACCGCAGGACTGAACATACTGGACAATGTCCTTACGCCAGGTAGGCCACCAAAAGTTCTTTTTTACCTTGGCTAAAGTTTTAGCAATTCCAGGGTGTCCTATCAGAGAATCATGATAACCTGAAATGATATGCTGTTGTAACTTCTTCTCGGGTACATATAGCCGGTCCCTAAAATAAGGTAACTGATCCTTGATGCAATATTGTTCTCCTTGAGTTTGCCATGCGAGGAAAGCATCCGAGTTCATTGACTGTCAAATTTTGTTTCGTAATTTGGCTTGTGATAACGCTGTTGTGATACCCAAGAGTTTGTCTTCAGGTATGATGGGTACCGGGTCTGGAGCTGTATACACCGTTTCATCGATGCCCATTCGAGATAAGGCGTCAGCTTTCCCATTCTTTACCCCTGGTCGAAAGGTGATCCGTAGTCATATTTGGCAAAGAAGAGGGCCCACCGTAACTGGCGAAAAGACTTGGCTTGGGCTGTTTTGAGATATTGCAGGTTCCGGTGGTCTATGATCACTGTAATGGTGTATCTAGCTTCCAGAAGATAGTGTTGCCACGCCTTGAAAGCGGACTTGATGGCTAGGAGTTCTTTATCCGTGATAGCTTAATTAATTTCCAGGGGTGAGAATTTTTTTGACCAGAAGGCCATAGGATGCAGCTGGCCAGTTTCTGGGTCCCTCTGTGAAAGGACAGCTCCCATTGCCATACTGGAAGCATCAGTTTCTACGACATAAGGGAGTTCTGGACGCGGGTGCCGCAGGATTGGAGCGGAGGTGAACCTTTGTTTCAGTTCCTGAAAGGCTCTTTCTGCTTCCTCAGTCCAAGCAAACTTTTTATTGCTTTTTCGTAGCAGTACTGTGATCGGGTGCACAACCTGAGAGAAGTCTGGGATAAACCAGCGGTAAAATTTCGCAAAGCCTAGCATGCTCTGTATCCCCTTCAGAGATGTTTGTGATGGCCATTTCAGAATAGCGTCAACCTTATGTACGTCCATTCTGATGCCTTTCGGTGAAAGGATGAAACCAAGGAATTCTACTTTGGTGACGTGAAAAAAATATTTCTCCAGTTTTGCATAAAAACGATGTTGGCGGAGCTAGGTGAGGACTGAGAGAACATGCCTGATATGATCTTGTTTTGAGGCTGAGTAGACCAAGATGTCATCAATGTACACTAAGGAGCAAACATCAGTCAGTTCTCTCAAGACATTGTTCATGAAATATTGAAACGCTGCAGGAGCGTTACATAAGCCAAAAGGCATGACTTGATATTCAAACAAGCCATATTTGGTACGGAAAGCGGTTTTCCACTCATCTCCGCTTCTGACCCGGACCAGGTGGTATGCTCCCCGAAGGTCTTATTTGGTATAGATCTGGGCATCTTTGACTTGGTCTAGCATTTCCGGGATAAGAGGCAAGGGTAGCGGTTCTTCATGGTTATCTGGTTTATTGCACAGTAATCAATACAGGTCCTCAAGTCCCCTTCCTTTTTCGGTACGAATAACAAAGGACTGGCTGCTGGGGACTTAGATGGGCGGATAAATCCGTTTGCAAGGTACTGGTCCAAATAGGATTTCAGGTGAAGGTTTTCTGGTTCGGTAAGAGCGTAGATCCTGCCTCAAGGGATTTGTGCCCCAGGAATAAAGTCAATTTGACAATCATAAGGCCTATGCAGCGGCAATGTGTTAGCCTGGTCTTTTTGGAATACCTCCTGAAAGTCACGATATTCATCTGGCAAAGAATTAGTTACTCCCAGAGTAGAGGCTCTAGTATTGAAAGTCTTGGAGACACAGGAGTCGGGTTCCGGGTCAAGAGAGTAGCAAGTTAGGGAGCAGTTGCTGGAGAAGGTTAATTTCCGTGCCCACCAGTCTATTAAAGGGTTGTGAGCAACCCAACCAACCATGGCATCCATAGTATCAACCGGAACTGAGGTGCCTTCATAAGATCGAATGAAATACACTCCCGATGTCCATCCTGGCACAGCAAGGTTACTACTGCTGTTCACTGGGTTACTGGTCCAGAGGAGATTTCTGTCCCATCCATGGTAGTCACCTTGTCCCTGGTAGACTTAGAACACAAAGGGAGCCCCATCTCTGCCTGCCAACTCTTGATCTATATAGTTCCCAACTGCTCCGCTGTCGATGTACGCTTCTACGGCATGCATCTTTGACCATTGTTGGTGATTTATTAAGATCACGGGTATCGCAAAGTGTGAGGTCAGTGGCTCTTTCTCATCACTCGACAAACTGACCTCTACGGTTGCCGAGCTTGGTAGTTTTCCGATTCCTTAACTTCATCTTTTTCTGTAGCCCCAACTGTCCTCCTTGGGGGTTTTATTGGGCAGTCTTTCAGAAAATGTCCTGGTTTTCCACAATACAAACAAAGGTGCTGTTGTCTTCTTTTATCCCGCTCTTGTTTTGTTAATGGAGGTAGTATCCCTCCGATCTGCATGGGTTCTACGGCGTTGTCTGGCCCCCGTGGCGCATTGTCTTTAGGCCGAACATATACTACTCGAGAGTCTGCTTTGGAGCTGTCTGCTTTTTGGTCCTGCAACCGATGGTCTAGCTGCACGACCAGATTTATGGATTCGGTACAGTCTCTGGGGGGATCAACTACCTGGGCCAAGACGCCCTTTAATTCGCCTCGTAAGCCTCGATGGAATAACGTGGTTCTTTTGTTTTCTGGCCACCTGGCTTCAACAACCAGTCTATTGAAAGTCGCAATGTATGTTAACAAGTCTTGGTTCCCCTGCCGAAGGGATAAAAGTTTGTTATCCACTGCTTGTTCCTGGGTATGGCGTGCAAACAGTTTTTCCATTTCTCTCTGGAACCCCCCATAGTCCTGTAACAACGGATCATTATGGGTCACCAACGGCACCGACCAATCCGCTGCACTTCCACTCAAGTATGATAGGATGAAAGCTACCCGAGCTTGGTCATTTGGAAATGCCCCAGGGCGACAAAGGAAGTGAAGGCGACACTGATTTATGAATGCTGCATACTTCCGTGGGTCACCCGAAAACCTTTCTGGTGGTGCCAGGGGAACTGTTCCAGGCAGCGTGATTTGTACTGGTGTGGGGGTATAAAATGGTGGGATAGGATTTTGCATCGGTGGATTTCCTCCAGGCAGAGGAGTCTGCCCTGCCTGTGATTGCAAGAATGGTCTGCTGATTTCGTCGGAGCGCTCCTTGGTCACTATCAGGTCTCTCCGGAGTGCATTAGTCTCTTGTCGGGCTGAATGAACCTCAGCACGAAGGTTCCCCAACAATTGGGCCAATTGGTCGATTTCTGATGTTTCCATGGCACCCAGGTGGATTATTTATGTGTGGCTTCGCGTTCTGTTACGCTCACCTGGTATCCACGGGGACGCCACCCAGCCAGTTGGTCGTTGGTGCCCTTCCCCATGATTCCCTGGTGTGGTCTCGGTGTCGATGGGATTCCGCCTGGAAATGAAGACTATATTAAGGCTGGGCGACCAAGATAAGTTTTCCCCCACCTCCCTTGTGTTTCCAGCCCCCCCAGGTTCTCTTCTCACCTGGTTGTGGGAATCGGTGGGCTCTCCATCCTGCTCCCTGGGCAGGGGCGCGTTGTCTTTTGTGGGGCCGTCCAGTTACTTCACTGACTGCTGCCCTTGTAGTGTCTTTCAGGTAGGTCTTATTGCGATTGATGGCGTCGTAATTCTTGCATGCCTTTTCTCTGTTCTAAATGTCTCTTTTTTTATCTCCCTAGGAGCGCGGAGTGTCCGCTTGGATAACTGGATCTGCTGGTTCTCACCGGTGGAGGATGGCGCGCTATAGCGCTATGATGCGGTAAGGAGGCGCTTTGCATAGCGCAGCAATGTCTTGTCCTCGCTGACCTGTGCTTTTCTCTTTTCGTAGGTCGCAGTGAGTTCCCAGCGCAGATGGAGTTCCGGAGCTATGCCGGCCGAAAAGCAACCAACCAGGTAAGTCTTTAAGCGCTTTGTGGTTGTAATGTCTCCACTACCTCCTTTAATGATGTCTTTCTCCTTTTCTCAGGTCCTTCGATCCGGGCGGTGAACTCCACCAACAGTGCTGCCCAGGAGCTGCGAGCATTGAAGGATGATGAATGCAGGTAAGATTCTGCTGCTAACGATGTTCTTGGTTTTTCTGCAGGTCCGGAATTCACCAGGCTTGTCAGAAAGCTGGACACGGTGAGCGTCCCGTTGCTAGAAGCAAAGTAGCGCGAAGCGTGTGTTCTTGTTCGGGTGTGGTTTCAATAGCCACTGTAAAATAGTCCAGGTAAAGTAGTCCCTAGGCCACCACACCCAAAACTCTAGACCACATAGCTTGGTTCTAGGAATCAAGCTATGTGGATGCATCCATGTTGGCTGAAAGCCTAAATAAAGTAGTTCCTCAAGCAGATGTCTTTCCCTACTGATGAGCCTGGCGCCAAGAGGGCCTGAGAAGTGGATGCCAGTCCTTATTAGTGATCCGTGCCCTGATTCCACCTGGCCAATGGGCTTGCCAGTGGGGATCAGGGCTGAGGGTCGTGACACACACATAATGGAGAAGACTCCTTTTCAATTTTCTTCTCCTTGCAACTGAAAGTTTCCCTGGAAGGACGCACACAATATGTGTAAACATTATATCCATCAAGATCATCAGGCGGTTCAGTGAAAGGCTTGTCAAATGTTTCATCCAAAAATGCTTAAGGGACCGACGGTCGAAGTGCTGGGCAGCCTATGCGATGCAGGTTGAAGCATCTTTGGAATACCACGCCGGTGCAGAGGAATCCGACGCTGACCAAGAAACCCCTGGTGCATAACTGACACCAAAGAGACATCTGAATGGGAGACTGAAGACTTGTAAATGCTCGTCCCCAGCTCCGGAAGGCAGGCAGTCCCGCACTGCTATGGAGTGTTCTTCTGGCGACAAGGGCACCTACATTAAACACACAGAGGGGATCGCGCTCCACAAGGCACCAACACACAAGTATAAACATAAACGCCATATACTCTCTGCTCACTTTTCATCGCATGCATCATAAAGTGGGGAATTGGCAGCAGAGCCTAGCCCTTCAGGCGGCTTGCATTCCCAAATACCCTTTGCACGTTCCAAAGGACAAATCTACTTAGACCAGTGGTTCCGTGCATGCTTTTCCTACACATACACCCATTCAGGCACAGCTGCCTACACAGCTGTAAAAACAGCCACCGAAACAGATTGTTTAAACGATTACAGGCACACAGGGCTCAGGGTACACAAGAGCTACCTCGGGTGAATCCTACTTTAACGCAACAGGAGGAACAATCTTTTCCCCACAAGATACCCCGTCTAGTGGCCCTTGGACTAGGGATAGGTTTGAAAGTACCATGGGTAAATGGCATCTTTCATAGACTTCTTAAATAAAACACCCTATCGAACAAACCCATCTTCCAGCGGAGGGGGAACCGCCATATAAAATTCGTAGATTTCATCAACTGGCCCCTATGAGGAGTCAAAACTGGCCCCTATGAGGAGTCTGTAGTTGAGCTGGATGAAGACGATGGGGATGACGTCTTGTACAGTCCCCAGACGTCACGCATGAGCCTGTTTCTAACTCTCGCATTGACGACTTTATAACGATCTTTTAAAGAGAACGGTTTATCACTTCAAAATAGATACACAAGAGTGAAAGGAGGACTCTGACTTTGTAGACAATATCCTAAATGAGATAGAAACATCCCCCTGTTATAATCTGTTACGAGGCGGCTTCTTTGCTCTTTGTCTACTCCTACTCTTACTAAAGCTGTCGACCCGTTCACTGAGAGGCGCTTTAAACCTGCCCCTACAGACCCTGTCTTCATCAAGGGCCACCTTACACCTGATTCTCTTGTAGCAACAACTACACGCAAAAGAGCAGGCACTCCCCTGGCTACCTCTGAAGCGCCACCTGATAGAGAGCAATAGGGTCCATGCGCTGGGGGAATAAGTTGCTACTTCCACAGCACACCAGATACGGATAGCAAATAACAAAACCCTTATGGCAGGCTTCAACAGGGCACAATGGGTTCAGATGGAAGTGCAGGATAATGAGGCACCAGAGTCTTTGCACTCAAAGATTCTTAAAACTTTGTCTGAGGGCAAGCAGGCAGCTAATAGGAGAAAGGAGTAATGGTGCACACCAAACTTTAAACAATGCACTTTAAATTCTCGAAAATTCTTCAAATAAAGGTTAAAGGTGCGGGGGAGGAACTGTGATCTTGGCACAAAAACACCAAACAATACAAAAACGAAAAGACGATTCAAAATTTGAATCCTCCCGTCCCCTGCACACTGTCACATGCTGATAAGAAGAGCTAATGTATTTTAGGAAATTATGAATATTTCACTGAGGCCGTTAAGCAAAAGAATTTCATGACAATCCAGTTCTATTTGTAAAAAAATGTACATTGTTTGATATACAGACAAAAAAGTTAATATACAAAGTAAACGTTATACAGAAAAATAGCATCAAGATTCATACTGACAAATGGAAATTCAAACAAACATCATAATCTCTGCGTATATTGCATTTTGCTACCTACACAAGATTTCTTAATGTTGGTAACAGCTCATAAGATTGGACTACAGTGCTCCAGTATTCGTGAGTAGAATCATTTTTCAATAGGCAACCACATTCTCAATCAGCTAAGTTGTCTAAACTACCATCTAGTCAACGTGCATCCTGTACTCCTATGTTTATTGCTGGCAATCGCACATTGATGCAAACTACAGTCTTTCAATACTTATCTACTGAGACATATTGCAATAAGTGTCTTCCTCTAAGACAATTCTAAGGTTGCAGATGTAATCTCCTCAACATGTGTGCTATAACCATCCACGGCTCAATCTAAAGAATAGGCTTATGCAACGGCGAACCTCACTCCATGGCTATACATGCAGAAAATTGAAGAATAAAGAGGTTGCAAAATCGTGATCCCACGTTTTCACACAGAGCCAACCTGGTTCAAACCGGTCTACCAAAGTAATGGGAAGTCCCAAAGGATGATTACCTTATAAAAGTGTTAACTACATTCTATGGCCCCTACACTCCTTCAAATGGATTCACCGAATTCCAAGGAGGACGTGTAAGGAGATTCCTCTGCAAAAAAGGGTGGCCAGGAATTGGGAAACGCCAGAGACTAATCCGGCTGTGAACAAGTCTCTTACAAGAAAATACTGCCCCTCCAGTAGCGACCTGGGCTACCTGTCAACTAACCCACTCCTGAAAGTCTGGTAGTCCAGGCAGCCACGGCTACCTCAAAACAGGCAGCGTACCTACCATCTCTCCTGATAGGGATGATAAGCGCGTGGATGGAGGGGCGCGTAAGGTGTTTTCGGCGGGGAGTATGGCGTAGAAGTCGCCCAACTACACTTGTGCTTTGGCTAAATTTTCGCACTCTCTGTGGGAGTGCATATCTATGGCAGCAGAGCATATTTCTGAAGGGGAAAAAGGGATGGCTTCCTGGCTATTGTTAAGGACAGCAAGGAAGCCATGTGCGAGTCCCTTCAGTTTGGGTTGGATTCTGCAGATAGCATAAGCAGGTCCATGGCTACGAGCACCGTGATTCGCAGGTTTGCATGGTTGCGGAACTCTGTGTTTGCACCTGATGTGCAGGTTAGGCTTCTGAACATGCCATTTAACGGGTCTCATCTTTTTGGCTTTGAGGCTGACGAGAGCCTTGAGAAGTTGCAGACCTCCAAAACAGCTAGCAAGTCTTTAGGTGCCGCTATTCGGCAACCTCATCCTTCTCGTCCTATCGGACAAACTTGAAGGGGTAGATCTTTTCGCTACTACTCCTCAATTCGAAGGGCAAGAGGAATGGCCAGTCAAAGAGGCCAACAAAAGTCTCCTCGTGGTGGACAAGGAAGAGATGCTAAGCTAGCTCAAGCAGTAGCCTCTTTACCATCGCCCTCTGCAGCAGCTGCTTCAAAACTTCTCTGAGGCCTTGTCACACAGCTCACCAGTGGGGGGGGGGGGCAGACTGTCTCAGCATCTAGAAGAGTGGCAAGACATTACTTCAGATGCTTGGGCCCTGGAAACAATAGCCCACGGTTACTGCCTTCCTTTTATACAGAAGCCTCAGAACAATCCACTGGGGAATCACTCTTTGAGGATTCTGAATCCGCTCCTTGTGCTGGAAATATTGACCCTGCTAGAGAAAGGCGTTATAGAACCAATGCCTGTAGCGGAGAGGAACAAGGGTTGGTATTCCCCATATTTTTTGATTCCCTAAAAGGACAGGGGATTGAGACCCATCTTGGACTTGAGATACTTGAACAAGTTCCTTACGAGGGACAAACGAAAGATGGTCACTCTTTCTCAGATCCTCCAGGCCCTCCAACTTCAGGATTGGTTGGTGTCATTGGACCTTCAGGATGCAAATTTTCATGTGCCAATCCATCTAAAGCACAGGAAACACCTGAGGTTCACCGTTGGCAGCTCGCATTATCAGTTTCGAGTCCTGCCGTTGGGTTGACCTTCGCCCGAGGGTATTCACCATACTGGTGGTGGTGGCAGCGCATCTCAGGAGAGGGGGGATTCATGTCTACCCTTATCTGGACGATTGACTGATCAGGGCGAGTTCTCCTGAACAAGCCGTGGATCATCTCAACGTTACCTGCCACACCCTTCACAGACTGGGCTTTTCCCTCAATTTCAAGAAGTCCCATATGACACCTTCACAACAGCTCCAGTACTTTGGGACTGTATTAGACACATCCTTGGGAAAGTGCTTGCCACCCACGATGAGGGCTCAAGACATTCTCCAGGTGGTAACCACATTCCAGAGTGCCCAGAGTCTTCCGGCCTTCAAATTCTTGAGGTTGTTCGGCCTCATGGCATCCTGCATTTTTCTTGTGCTAGACACACGCCTGAGAATGAGATCCCTTCAATGAGTTCTCAGAATTCAATGATCACAATTCTCAGGGAGGATGTTGGATCACCTTCGGATTCTGGTCATTCTCACAGGATCTTCTGTGGTGGGTCTGTGAGGAAAATCTTATGAAGGGACAACACTTTTGGGAACCATGGCTGGAGATAACTAGTGACGGATGCCTCCCTCACAGTGTGGAGAGCTCACGCCAACGATCTGACTATCAGCAGTCGCTGGTCTCCATCGGAGTCCAAACTACACATCAATCCTTTGGAGCTGAGAGCAATCGGGCTAGCACTGAAGGCTTTACTGCCATCTGTATGGGGAGAATGTTTCCTGATAATGACGGACAACATGGTGGCCATGCATTACCTCAATAAGGGAGGAGGAGTAGGGTCACTACCACTGTGCGGAGAGGCAATGTGGCTCTGGTACTAGGCAATTCAAGAAGGAATCTCCTTAGCGACTGTTCACCTGGCTGGAGAGGAGAACACAGTGGCGGACGCTCTGAGCAGGCAGAGTGCAGCCTTCCACAAGTGTGAATTAGCTCAGGAAGTCCTTCAAGAGATCTTTGCCCTTTGGGGAACCCATCAAATGGATCTTTTCGTGACCGGTACCAACTGGAAGTGTGAGCGGTACTGCTCAAGGAGGAGCACTAGGAGACGCGTTCATGGTGGATTGGGAATTTCCACTACTGTATGCCTTTCCTCCAGTTCTCAGGAGGTTAAGACGATTCGGGACCCACATGATCCTCATTGCACCGGATTGGGGCAGGAGACTGTGGTACCCGGACCTTCTGGACATGTCCATCTGTCCTCCGATACATCTTCCACAAACAGAGGCTCTTCTCTCGCGAGAGGAAGGTCAGGGTCTCCATCCAGAGGTCAAAACTCTCAACCTTCACACATGGTTTTGAAATGTTGAGATATAAGGATTGGGACCTCCGGGATGACGTGATGGAGGTGTTGCTTTAGGCCAGACGGCCAGCAACAAAGTCTCTGTACCGTTGCTGTTGGAATACGTTTTGCTACTGGTGCAGAGAAAATAATGTTAATCCTTTTCAGTGTTTGACTCTGGATGTTCTATCCTTTTTGCTTTCATTAGCACCTAAGGGTTTTCAGGTTGGAACCATTAAAGGGTACCTTGCAGCACTCTCCATTTTTAAGCTCTCCTCAAAGGAATGCTCCTATTTCAATATACCACTGGTTACTCATTTGAGATTCCTGTTTGGGACCTTAACTTGGTCTAAAAGTTTCTGATTTGTTCTCCATTTGAACCCTTGCACATGTGTCCACTGAGGTTTTTGATCCTTAAGACTACCATTAGTTGCTGTAACATCTGCACGTAGAGTGAGCGAGTTGCAGGCACTTTCTTCCAAGCCACCCTTTACTATATTCCACAAGGACAGGGTTGTGTTGAGGGTAAGACCCTCCTTCCTCTACCTAAGGTAGCTGCAGACTTTCACTTAAGTCAGAAAATTGTTCTACCAGCCTTCTATCCTCCTTCGCATCCTCGTAAGGAAGAGGAAAGGCTCCATAGGTTGGACCCTAAGAGGGCATTAAGCTTTTATATTTCCAGAATGTCAAAATAAAAGTGTACGACCAGCTCTTTGTGGGGTATACAGGATACAAACTGGGCCAGGCTGCTTCTAAACAGACCTTGTCTAGGTGGATCATCCTCACTATTTCTGAATGCTATAGATTGGCCGGAAAGGACCCTCATGAGGGCTTGCATGCTCATTCCACCAGAGGCATGGCCACATCGACTGCCCTGCAAAGGGGTATCCCTATTAAAAACATCTATGATGCTGCAACGTGGCTATCAATATACACGTTTACTAAGCATTATTCCCTGGCTACTTCCCATGCTCAGGTAAGGCAGTACTTTACTCTGCCCCTTAAACAAATGTCTTCTTCACCCTCCTCCACTCATGGATACTGCTTTGGGAGTCTGTCAAAGATGAGGAATACGTTGGAGGACACAATCCATTCGAAGCACAAGTTACTTAACACTGGTAACGTTCTTTCGACTGGATGTTCCTCCAACATATTCCTCATCGCCCTCCCAACCTACCCCTCTGTAGAATTTCCCATGCTATTACAGCGTTCGTTCCAACAAGGCTGAGTACGGTCAGGCCCACTTTATGGGCATATCTGAAACACGAGGAGGGAAAAACAGAACTTAGGCAACGGGCGCCGTGCGTGCTACTTATAACATCTGATGACCTCACTCTCGACTGAGGCCTTCGAGGGACATCGACTCGATGCCATCGACGCAGGGCGCCCTCTGCGGAAAAACCTCGGAAGCAACCGAAGCTGGACTCTACATGTCAAAGATGAGGAATACGTTGGAGGAACATCAGTCAAAATAACGTTACCAGGGTTAAGTAATTTGTTAGTTTCAACTAAGGTTGTCCATCAACAAGAAGAAATCAAGCCTATCCCCTGCCAAATCACACAATTTCTAGTGGCAATTATTCTGACAGAAGACACCATAGTCTTCCCCTCTAACAAGAGTGTACAAAATATGCTGAATCAGATCCCTTATACAGCCAGCAGACACGTAACTGTCAGGAAGGTGATGCGTGCTTGGTATGATGGCTACATGCATCTTCATTGTGCCACATGCAAGTTTGCAAATGTGACCAATACAGGAATGGATAGCAAAACCATGGTCTCAATCGCAATGAGAGTGGGACGATGTAGTGGTAGTTTCACAAACTTTGGTGTCAACACTTCAGTGGTGGACAAAAGACAACCTACAAAAGGGTAAACCTTTTGTCACCCCTCCAACGCAATCCACAGTAACGGATGCATTGCTCTCAGGCTCAGGAACTCATTACCTCCATCAAACAGCACACTCCATGTGGACACTGACCGAGAAACATTTCAACATCCTAGAGTTGCTAGCAGTGTTCAAAGCACTACAAGCTGTTGGGTAGATTTTCTTTTTTATGTGAAATCCCCTTCACAGCTGAGTTCACCAGCACTTTTAAATGGACTACTGGATTTTTGTCAATTCTTCTAATTGAGTGGGAAACGTTTTCCACACTCACTCATTCTTTTACTCTATGGGAACCGTTTATTTCTTTTTATACATTTTTCTTGGAGTCATACTTTCCTCCATGTTTTGTGGCATCTGTCATTAACTATTGCAAAAGTCAATGATGGATGCCATTGGGGTTCCCTTTTTATTTTCCTTGTGAGAACACATGTTCCCAAGGGCAGGTGGATATTTCCTTCCCATCTTTTCTATTGTGAGATCAGCATACTCGACCTTATGTGGAGTGCTGAGGAGTTACACTGTATCCCCTTTCTCACTGCTCCTGTAACATATTGGTTACAGTGACCAGCTAATCTGAGTGGCTGGTGGCAGTGGTTACATCCTACTGACGTGTGTCATTTTTACTCACAGGCTGTGCTCACAGCCGTACTTATACACAGAAGGGTCTCCATTAACCCAAAGTAATGACGGGGTTCTTTTTTTGCCAATTCAAGATGGCTTGTCTTTTCTTGTTCCTCCTCCTGCCGTGCAGGGTGGGGGCGGCATTTGTTTGAATTTTGTCTTTGTCAGGTTTCCAAGGGAACGTTTGCCAAGGCACCAGTGTGTCTGTGAGGACAGTAAACAGAGTAGGACTCTGAAACTCTGCTGTTCTTTGTCTTCTGCAGTGTCTGACTGGAACAATTTCCAACTGGGAGGCTGGCTGTCCTGAAAGGACAGCCACCACCCATAGTAGGAATGATGTATGGGTGCTAATTGGCTGGGTTCCTGCATAAGAGGCATGGATCCTGTGGATTAGAGACTACCACTGGAACGAAGAATCCTGAGGAAGAAGATGGCCCAAGATGCCTGCAGCAACTTCGCACGACCACCAGAGCCTAAGTGACTGCTGCTGTCCTGACACTGTCTTTCATGCGATAGAGGAGCTCCGAAGAGGACGGCTCCTTCACTTGGATTGGTGGGATCAATCAGTCTCAAGGCACGCTGCATTTTGAGCCATTCCATGATGAGCTGTCACCTTCTCCGGCTGCAATTTGCCAATACCCTGGGACCTGCCACCATTTTGTGATGCATCATTTTCGGAAGATCGAATTCTCCTGAAAGAAACTTTGGTGGACTCCTTCCTGACCTCCAGAGGCTACTGGAGGTCAGGAAGTTCCCTCACCAGGGTGCTGCACAGAGAGAGTGCGGCAAATTGACCAGGCAGTAACTGTTCTTCACTGATTCTTTGGAAAGGGCACCCAAATCACAGATCCACAAAGACCCTTTGCTGGACATTCCTCAACTCGACTGGTGCTGCAAGATCCATTGAAGTGTCCTCTAAGGGCTATTACATAATTTGGGTGGTATTTTAGTATCATGATAAAAATAGTGGTGAGCTTATTTATGGTAATGCCCTATATAATGAGACATGTCTCCCCTCCCTCATATTTATATTCTGTTTAGGGTTGACTGTAAGTACTGACTATTTGACCTCGCACTTATAGGGACAGAACAGCACCAGCTGTTTTTTCCATGACATATTTACGAAATCGGACTACCGTCTCGGACAGGTCTGCTCAGCTACCAGCATGCACAGCTGAGACACACACACACACACACACACACACATGCATTACATGTTTTCTAGCTTGCTGGCTGGTTCTCCAACCTTTACCTCCCACTTTACCACATGAGGTACATATGTTACCGCTTTTGGGTGCACTATGACATCTTTTAAAATAATTCACATAGACACAAGAATGCAATCCCACTAATTCAGTTTTTGCAATTTTTATGTACGTGTTGTAATGTAAAAATAGATTTTGCAATGCACATGTTAAAACCAGTGTTAGGCAGAATCCTATGCTGTTCCCTTAGGGAGCACTACAGAAGATTAAGACTACAGGCATATGCAATAAATCCCCTTTGGTATCAGTCTGTACCACAAAGATTTAGTTGGTAGCTGTGGCTAAGCAGTTAGACTTATCTCAAGAGGGAGATGAGCAGTATTCAGGGTTTACACAATAGGACTACAATACTATGGAACAAGGAAACACGGACCAAAGCTTTGTATCAAAAAGAATATATAAATTAATTTTACACACTCTTAAATTCACACACAAATCACTATCATTAAAGTGAGTTAAAACAGTCAAGAAAAGTATACACAACTCCCTATTTAAATTGTAGACAAGTTTGAGCAAGAGTGAAAACTGAGCAAAACTGCACAGTATAAACCAAGCAGAAATGGCACTCTAACAATTTCTTCAGAGGTAGGGAAAGGACAAGTCATACAGGTTTAGACTCTTAAACACACCAGCAAAACTTCCCAATTGGATTGTGAACAAGTTAGGCAAGGTAGTACTTTAGCATTAGCAATACTTAGGTGAAAACCGAGCAAAATGGCGCTTCAACAATATAGAAAGGTGATTATAAGAGTTTAGGTGCACCAACACATTTCTTAGTGAAAAGCAATTTAGAGAAGGCAGTTGTAACAGATTTAGCCAGAGTCAATAGGCCTGTACCAGAGTTAGTGGTACAAGGCAAAGTGCCCAGGATCAACCAGTTCTAGTAGCTGCAGTCAAGTCTTTGTTTAACGATTTGAAAAGGCGGTTTCAGAAGGTGAAACGATAATGTTAGACAAAAGGGGCGGCCAGCCCAGAAGGTAAGTAAAGGATTTAAAACACCTTTAGCAGTACCCAACGAAACGGGAGGCCTGGCGGGACAATGTACCTTGAAAGTGGAAGAGGCTCCTGCGGTGGCGGTAGTTCCTGGCAGTTCCTGCAGTTCGGGAGATCCAGCAGAGGAAGAGAGGCTCTCGTTGTGGAGGAAGGTTCGAGTTACTGCACTGCCCAGGGATGAAGCCAGCCGCGGTGATGCCAAAACGAAAATAAAAGGTATGCTCCTTTAAATCACGGTCGTGGTGGACGGGTGCCTGGCTATCCGGTCTCCTAGTGCTGGGCACTGGCGATTCAACCAAGGCAGGTCCTGGAAGGCGATTGGCGAACTGGTTGGCCCCACCAGCTCATGGGAAGAAGACTCTTGCAGGTGAAGATCTTCTCGAGTCGTTGGAGAAATGTGGTGAGGATCTGCAGCAGGGCTTCACCGGTGGTTCAGTCGTTGCAGATGTCTTCAGCTTCTCTCCTCTTCGGGTTACTTAGTTCCAGTGGCGACGTCTTGTCCTCCAGTCCTCAGAGCCCTACTTTTATGCAGAAAAATCCCCATTCATACAGCCTAGGTGTCACTCACACAGTGGGGTGGCTATCCTGGTGGGATAACCCCCCAGCCTATCAGGACCGAGTGTGACTTGGGTTGCCTAGGTAATCCTGTCCAGGGGGCCTATTCGCCCTCCCACACATCCTGTCTACCCTATACTCAGTGGCGCCGAAAGGAGGGCTTCTGTGCAGAAGCCCGCCAAAAGGACGAACAAAGGATCCCCGACCTGGTTTAGGATTTCAGAGAAAGACACGAGAAAGAAATATTATCAAAGATCTGGCAATAAAAACCTACCGGAGTAAAGTTAATATTAAAATAAACCGGCGGTATGTTAGAGGCTTTCAGTAAAAGTGGTAGCCTCGAACAATGGGAAAATCCCACCCGGAAATATTTGCGGTCGAATATTTACGGTAGTAACCACTGCCACCGGCCAAACACTTTGGAGAGAGTGACTGGACGGTACCCTCTCGAAAATTAACATCAGGGAAAAACTATTAACCCTTTCCAGTACTTCCATAGTAAGATGGGTTGTCCTGGTTTTGTTCATAATTTATGACTAGTAAAGTCAATGGGGACTTTACAGACCCTGGGAGACAGTAGTCAGTCCCAGGATATGGAGTCTGTTTGGGGGTCACTATGACCCCCCTGTGTTACCGCACTGAGGGTGCTATTTAACACACATGTAAAAAGATGATACCTATGAGGGTGAAAAAAAAAACATAGACCATAAGCACACAAAATAGCCTAAAACACATATCAGCAACATGTCTGAGTGGGGAAAAAGAGTCTCACTCTTAGCAGCTCTTAGTGTACTTGTATAAGAGAAAAGATATGATGCACCCAGCACAAAACATGTAAACTTTTCCCTTCATCACACTTCAGAGATTCCCCATTACACATGCGAAAGAAAGACAACAACTTTGTTAAAAAAAAAACATTTAACCTGACTACCTAACTGACGGGAAAGGTAAATACTCTGCACGCTCCTCAAAGTTTCATCATACTTACTCCTAATGTGTAGAATTTCTCTGCTGAAGGAGCCCCTCTCTGGATCGTCTTATCTGTAAGCGTAATGTTGCAAATGTCACAGCTTTTGGCAGTACATTGAAAAGCCAGCGACCTTGCTTCGAACCTTCAGACTGCTGCTTGGTGTCTTCCTCTCTCTCTCTGTACAGTTTAACTATGCCCTCCTGCACTTAATCTCTTCTGTCCTCAAAATGATGACAATCTCAACCCCGTCTTCTAGCTAGATTTATACCATGGGGCTGTCAATCTTTACTTATCCTGCCTTTTTTCCTGACATCTCCTGTCAACCCATCTCCCTTCTAGAATCATGGCATTTCTCTCTCCCAACACCCAGCTTTTGAGCCTACTTGTATCGACTTCACTTCCTGCAGCACACAATGCCTTTCTGAATGGAAAAGACAGCCCATGCATTTTCTTGCATGTTTAAATTTCCACTGAAAAACAAACAGAATCTGCTGTCTGCACCATTTTGCACTGCAATGTTAAAGGGTGCATTAATTAATTACTGGGGAAAGGTTATTTAATGGGAAATCGTTAGTTAATTATATTAGGGATTCTTTTATTCAGCGTAAAATGACAGCTGGTGAATTCACTAAAACATGGAACATTTTTACACGTGCAATACTTGCCATATTTGCATTCATTCCACTGCCTCCATTGAAAGTCCAGTCCAGTAAACCAAAAAACAATCTTACTAGACTGCGTGCACCACAGGGCACCCCTCCTTTCCCATTGTCCCCAGAAGTATGATCAACATCCTTATTTTAATGCTAAGAACCAGTAGCCATCCCACCATTAAAACAATTGTAACTGCCAAAATCACCATCCCTCTTTCTACCCAGGTCCCGCAGTTGAATGCGTTTCCTTCTACGACGCCCAGGCTACTCACAGTAATAGTGCCTTTTTTAATTTCATTCTGACAGTACGTATCTTTTTGTGGCTCAATAAGAATTCTATATTCGGATCAATAGGCAATTAATTTCTACAGAAAAATGCAATATTTTCCACTTTCCCCTACCACAAATCATCAGCATGTAACAGAGTCAATCCCCACTATTGACACAATTGTATCCTTTGGAACAGATATATAAAACACACTGGGGGTAATTCATGGAATAAATGTGCGCCGAAATTAGTGGCACAAGCGTGAAAAAGCTATCACACGAGTGCAAATCGCATGCGTGCGATTCATGGAAGGCCCTGGGTGTGTTTTTCCCGGGATGTGTGCCAAATCTGCGCTTACCTTACACGTCACTGCGACTTTCCAAACGTGTGCGCGACAGGAACGGGGAAAGCGCACAACTACTTGTGCACACGCCTAAAAAGGGGGCAGAACACAGGGAATGGGGAACAATGTGTGAAAATGAAGGTGTAGCGTGGGAAGTACCGCTGAGAAACACACACAATGCCCACACGCAAATGAACAACATGTATTCATGGAATCGAATAGGGAAAACCCGCGCACGTCAAAATACACGCACAAATACATCCGCCACACGAAAGCAGGTGGAAATGCCCCTGCACAGCATAAAAGTGCGTGCAAACAACAAACAAGCATATACAGCTATGATGAATGTCCCACTCCTTGCATCAGTGATCGTGGGATACCGCAGGAGGAGGAGAATAGCCAGGCCCTGCATTTGTTTTGCCCAGAACCAGCCTTTTTGGGATGCCTGATGACGAGGTCTATGGCAGGTATAGATTTCCACCTCATATCATCCTAGACCTGGTCACTGAGTGGGAGGATGAACTGACATCACCCACCCTGTGCTCCCCAGCATTGGAGAAGGTGCTCAATGTACTGCATTTTTTTGGCCACTGGGTCATTTCAGCGGACAACTGCCATAGTGGGTGGCGTCTCACAGCCCACGCAGTCACGTTGCCTATACCAGGTGTTGGCAATCATCACTGCGCGCCCCTCAGTCCGCAGGCACATATACATGCCCAGAACACCTACAGAAAGGCAGTCCGTGGTCCAGGACTTCTACAGGGTGGCACACTTCCCCAAAGGGCTCGTTGCCATAGATTGCACCCATGTAGCCCTTCGTCCATCTAGGGCCACTGAAAACATCTACCTCAACCGCAAGAACTGGCATTCCATGAACGTGCAGGTTGTATGCGATGTCAAGAGATTCATCCCCTCTGTCTTTGCAAACTGGTCATGGTCCACCCATGACCGTCTCATATACAGAATGTCCGCCCCCAGCCGGGCCCTGGAAGCTGGGAAGCATGGCAACACAGGGCTCATAGGCGAGTACAAATGCCTGTGCACATGCATGCATGTCACACACAGACAAATGCACAAGCCCAACTAATAACAACTATTATCACCTTACTAGGGGACAGTGCCTACCCTCTGAGCACCTACATGATGATGCCAATACAGAACCCCACCACACCACCCCAGGTAAGATACAACGCAGCCCATATTGCAACCAGGGTCATAGTGGAGTGCACATTTGGAGTGCTCAAGTCATGGTTCCGCTCCCTTGACTGCTCTGGCAGACAGCTACTATATGCACCCCCAGTAGTGTGCAAGACCATTGTGGCAGCATGTGTCGTGCACAACGTTGCAACACAGCGGGGCATATCGGTGGACATGGTGGTGCCCCCACATCCCCAACCACATGCACAGGCATTGCGCATGGGAGGGGAAAGAGCATGTGGTGAGGTAGCCGTACCCAGCTTGTGGCCACATTTTTCACCTAAACTAAAACCCCTGCAGAGTGCATACAGGCCTGGCACATACCAGGTGACACTCGATGAGGAGAAAGGGACAGTTAACTGTCACAACCTTATCACCCTGAGGATGTGTCCATGGAAGTGCCACATTGTGTGCATCCCTAGCTACATAAACACAACCAATCCTGTGTGACCAAAAGGAACACATACAAGGTGCATATCCCACCCATCCCCCTGCAAAACAGGCCATGAAAGTACTGGTATGCCACCCAAACCCTCCCAACCCCCATGACCCCTGTCTGCCACACCATGGTATGGTATGCAACGGCAACACAGCAAACCAAATGCACAACACATGACACAATCGTCATGAGCTGCCACGTGAGAAATGTAAATAGACACCAGACAATCTCACACCTGACATGGAATCTGAAGAAATGACTGACCAAACCCTCACACCCTGAAAACTGTGGCACAAATGCATGCCGCCAGTGGTACAAGTAACAAAAGTCAGAATACCTGTTGCCATGCACATTGGACAACAGCAAATTGGCATAACAAACACTGTGTGTGCTGCGTGTGTGTCCCCTGCAACAGACCGCTCACCGGACAGCACAGTGAGTGTGCATTGCGTTGGGGAAACCCCTTGAGCATCATGAAAAATAAGTACAATGAACCAAAAGTACCCTGTGATGCATGTACACGATCAATGAATTGGAAGTGAACATGGATTGTAGGGACACAGCATGCCTGAGAAGGCAATCTGGGCGCACGTGTGTGCATGGTGTCGCCGTAGTTGGTATGGGGGGGTGCGTTGGCTAAGTGTTTGTGTCAGTAGGGACATACTACATTGAATACATGCATGTGAAATTAAGTGAGCCTCAGTGTCCCGTAAACAGCACATGTGAACATTCCACCTAAGGGCCCCCCTGTGTGTTAAACCACACCATTCCCCTGACACCTCAAAATCAAACCCAACATAGGATCAGCCATTGACCAGCAGAACATATCATGTACAGAGTACCCCACATCGACAATGTCAGACAGTGAGCAGCAACTCACTGATTGATTGTAAATCTGTATACAGCCTACACACAAAGTGCATCAAAGCGCCTCAAGGAGGGAGGGAACAAGGGAGAATAACAGCACATACCTACAAGTCCTTCAAATAACAACCAAATTAAAGTACATAGTACAAGTGGTTGTAACAATAAGGGAGAGTCTAGGGAGCGAATGTGGGAAAACAAAAGTAGCAGCAACATTGCAATAGTTGCAGTGCAAGAGTAAGGAGGGGGTGGGTGAGGGAAGAGGTGAGGAGAGTAACAAAACAAGTGACAGACAATGAAAGGTTGATGAATTATCAAGATAGTGCTGGGGGGGGGAAGAAACACAGAAGGGAAAGGGGGAACAGACAAGCTATAATCAGTGGTGGAGGGACTGACGACAAAAGTAAGTACCAAAATAAAACTCAAAAAGGTGAAGGTGGGGGGTGGATGTATGGAGGCAGAGGGGGAAGTGTCTGCAAAGAACAAGCGGCTACATATCACCATGCCTTACGGCAATTGGGGTATTGATGGAAAAAGACAGAGGACAAGAAGGAGGGGAAAGGGTAGTGGCGAGGGAGGAGAGAAGGGAGGAGGGAGCCAATGTGTAAAGGCAGGAAGGGGAGAGGGGGAAAGAAAGCACACACAGGGGGCAGAGGGAATCAAAAGGGTGCAGGAGGGGGTGTGACAGTGAAGGGGGAGACAGAGGGAGACTGGCGGGGGGCAAGGGAGACAGATGGGGAATGGCAGGGGGCAGGTGGAGAATGGCCGGGGGCAAGAGAGACAGGTGGGGACTGGCGGGGGTAGGTGGAGACTGGCAGGGGCAAGGGAGACAGGTGGGGGCAGGTGGAGACAGGCGGGGACTGGCAGGGGCAGGTGGAGACAGGGGGACAATCAAGGGACCCTGAAGGGTAGTGGACAGGGGTAGACAGGGCCTCCATTGTGGGCTTTTGGTAGTGGTGGCTGGCTCCAGCCTCCCCGGATTGTCACAGGGGCCAAGTGCAACCAAGGTGAAGGGGGAGCAGGGCCAGGCCACAAACAGGACAGTCAAGTCAAAAGCAATGCGGACATATTTCAAATGGCACAACAAAACACCAGGCAGGGCTGCAAGATGGCCAAAGCAGGGGAAGCAAGGAATTTGGGGTCGATGAAACACATGGTCACAAGGATAACTCAGTGTGAAGCGTTCATGTGGCATATTAAAATCACTGTGGGCCAATTGTCCCAATGCAACATTGTCAGCACACGGACCCCTCCCAACATCAGTGTGTGTTACACAGCCAAAGGGTGCATGGTACCTCCTACAGCAGGAAGTGCATGAACATAGACAGTCAAGACATAAAAAAATTCATAAGCAACATGATGAAATGCACAGTCAACAGAATACTCAACAAAATGAAGTGCAGACATGCATTGGAGAAGCCATCCGGAATACCCACTAGGGGTGTACACACAAATAGGACTGCATGCTGGCCACAGATATGACGGAAGCCCAATGCCCCTGTGTAAGATGGTGTCACACACCGAGCCATCCTTGCGAGCCATTGGAAAGGGGAATCAGGAGTAGCATATGTGTCAGAACCCCAAGCAAAACACATACACGAGACAAGCCTGAATAGGCCGTGCTGGAACACACAGTGGATGCCTTCAAATGCCACAAACAGCACACTGTCACATGAATGCACAATAGAAAAAAAAAGAAAAACAATTATTTGCAGGAAATAAAATAAGAAATAATCAAAAATGGCCACATATGACCCAGGGAGTGAGGGGGCACCCAGGAGGGTGGAGGTACAGGGTGCAACTCAACAACCACATGTGTAGATGTTGAGATAAAAAAAAACTCAATGGGCTCAGTGCCTGCACGGCCCGACCTATGTTGTCGTCGTCGCCCTCTGGATGGAAATCAGAAGGTGGATGCGGCACAGTTGCCTGAACACGCCTATCAACGGCTTGCCCCTCATCGGCAGCAAGCATGCGGGTCTGGTAAGCCAGTTCCTGCATGGCAATGACACGTAGGTCTGCATGCATTATCTCACGTGCTTCCTCCTGTAAGGACTCACATGTAAGACGGAGTTCTGCCTGCATGGCCTCACATGACAAACGGAGCACCTCCCGGCTTGCATGGAGTTCAGCTGAGATGGTTCTTTCAAGCTGCTCCATCCTGTCTTCTGCCCGCCTACTCTCGCCCATCATGAGCACACCCAGAGTAGATCGGAGGGATCAGTGTTCCTCCCTCAGGGCCTCACAGTGTGCCTCTGCCTGAGCAGCAAGTGCTTGACACAGAGCTACCATTTCAGCCTGGTGTGCCCTGTCAGAGGCCACCATGCCCAGCCTGAGTGAGTGGCACGTGGACCGCGTAGCCTGCTGATGGAGCTCCATCTGCCTTTCAGGGGGGAGGATGGAACGGGCCACACATTCCGTACCTTGAGCCATCATCTCAATTGCTCCCCCCTGTTGCCGGACACAACACCTGCTGGGCCCAAGGAGCCTTGGTCCTTGCTGGGTTGGTGCGGCCCGCGGCTGCAGGACTGCATCCCTCCGTCGACCTGATGCCGCAGGAACATGGCCAACTGGTGTGTAGTGTGACCCTGGACCCGTAACCACCACAGGCGGACATTACAACCCCGCCTGGCCCCCTACTGCAAGTGTCACGGACAGATCATCCAACGCAGGATCACTTACCGGCGACGACACGTCATGATGCAGATCCGGCTCAACATAGTGGTCAGAGGATCCACATAGTGGTCAGAGGGTCCAGAGCCTGACTCAGAGTCAGCTCTGGACACGATGGCCTGGAGCACCAGTGGGTTCTCGTGGGCTGCCACCCCACGAGCACCACTGGTGCCTGGTTGGTCATGTGAACTGACCACCGTGTCTGGGATGACATCTTCATCCTCTGCCCCCAGTGCGTCATCACCTGCAACATAAACAAAAGAAATATAAACAAGCATGTCAGTAGCACATACCGAGCACAACATTGACAGCCAACACATGAAGCAGACATGTCACACACAACTCAAACCCCAACATGCATCCAGTGGCATTGCAATGCAAGGGTATCACGAAAGCAGAAAAGGACGTGTGCAAAATGTGAAGCCAAGACATGTATTGCATGTTGCACATCACCTGCATCACACACAACCTCTAGCAGGCACATATCCAAGGCAAAATGAGAGATGGCAACAAAGAGATGGCACATAGCATAAGCATGGGGGAACACACAAATAGCCACAGCTGGCATTCAAACAAAACACACCATGAAACATGTAACATGTATGTTCACGTGCAGCACTCAACAACCATTGGCTATGCAGAGTACATGTGTCACAGGAGGCACCTACGCTAGTGCGTTTCTATACAGTGAAAGGAGGGACATGGGTACATACATGGCAGGTCACTATCACACAGCAGCATTTTGTTGGCATGTTGAAGGGCTGAACTTGGCACAGGAGTGGGTGTGTGCGGTGCAGTGCAAGTATACCCCCTCAAATTCAAACATCAACACGTACGTAGTGATGCCAATCTCAAAACATGATGGCAGTGTATGGGCAATTGTAGCAATCATGTGCAAATGTAGCATGGCTAGCGTGAAAGAATAGCAGGGAAGCACTGCATGGCAATGGAAGGTTCACCACAGAACTGTGCATTGGCAGACAGTGTTGGCATACATCTCATCAGTCAAATGTCACTACAGCCGATGAAAAGTGGACATGATGCAGGACAGATGAGGGACCATCAGTAGTACACCCATGCATGCAGAAGACACTACACCAGTTGAACAGAGGCAGGGGGCCTGTAACAGGGGGAGCCATGTGCACGACACAGATGTGGACACCGTAAAGTTCTGCGTGATGACACACAGACCCACAGTGAGCATGAAATGGCTGTCCAAATAACATGACACTTGGATCATCCTGGAGATGTACTACAATGAGCAGGCGGCCAAGGACACCTAGGGGCATACATGGAATGTACAAGGAGCATGATTGTGCACACATGTGCACGGGGAGCCACTGCCATCAGCACAATCAGAGTGAGGCACACTGCACCAAGGACAAAGGATGTACATGACATGATATGACATCGCATCAAGATCGTCCTCGTACACAAGTAGCTCAGAGCGCAACCAAGCAAAGGGAGGGGAACAAGGGTGAAAAGAAAATGAAAACAGCTATCTTACTGGGCACAGTGACATTGAGAACACGCAAGTGCATGGAGAAGGGAAAAAGGGGTAAAGTCCCTGGAAGGGGGAGAAGTGGAAAGTGCCAAACAGAGGAGACTAAATAATGAAAATGAAGTCTAATGATAGAATAGGCATTGAAAAGGTGCTAGTGCAGCCAGCAAGTGGCAAGTGCAAGATCATTTGGATAGGGTAAATCTGATAAGTTCAGAAGAAGAGTGGGGGACTCTATGTGTACACGTACAGGACCCATTGCAATGGGAGGCAGGGTGAGCAGGTACCTGGGCCCGAAGGACAGAGGGTGTCCAAGTGCACAGTGCCAAGAGAGAAAACAGTTAAGCTGGGGAGAAGAGGGGCTAATGCAGGATCAAATAGGAAGGTCTTGAGGTGCTTCCGCAAGCAGAGATGTTTAACCTCAAGTTTCAATGTGACAGGTAGGCTGTTCCAAAGGGAGGTCCCAGCCATAGACACAGACCTTCCCCCGGCTTCTTTCTCCGATAAATGACTGACCCGGAGGGAGTTTGAGGTAGAGGAGCAAAGGACTCGAGAGGGGAGGTATTGGCAGAGGGATAGTTGAAGGTATTTTGGACCCAGGCCCCAGAAATCCTTGTGCACAAAGCAGAGTGTCTATAATTCAATCCTTGTATCCACTGGTAGACAATGAAGGAATTTCAGAGCTGGAGAGATAGGATGCCAGGGCTTGAGGCCAAGGACAAGTCTTGCAGTCCTGTATTGGATTAGTGAAAGAGGGTGTAGAGTGGAGGCAGGTAGAATTATGAAAGAGGCTGTCACAGTAGTCCAACCTTGAGACAACCAGAGCTTGAGAGACAGTGAGCTTGTAGGTGAACAAAAGGAAAGCAAGAGAACCCCTGAGGAGGTTAAGCAAGAAGTTACAATCTCAAGAGACGTCAGAAATGTGTGCGGAGAAGGAATGTGTGGAGTCAAAGGTGACCCCGAGTTTGTTGGCCTTGCAGGTGGGGGTAGGAGGAGGGCCAAGGGAGGCTGGCCAGAGAGTGAGGGGAAAGGATGGTGAAGGTGTACCGATGAGGAGGATGTCAGTCTTGCTGGCATTTAAACAGAGATCGTTGGCAGTACACCAATTTAAAATGTCAATGAGGCAATCAGAAATGAGGGAGGAAGAAGAGGTGGCCGAGGGCAGCCTGAAAATGAGTTGAGTGTCATCAGCATAGCACTGGAAGTTTGAGCAGAAAATTTAAATGCAGTAGGCGAGAGCTGCCAGGTGCTGTTTGAAAAGCCAGGCCGAGAGGTCAGACCCCTGGGGAACACCACAGGTAGAGAGGGAGTTTTATGAAAGGAAGGACCCAAGTTGTAGCTGGGAGAGTCACACACACCAAACACACATGTCATTGAGTAACACTCACCGGACGATGCATCATAATCCATCCTCTCTCCCACCCCACGGATTTGTTCTTCCTGGATGAACTCTGCAGTGATCTCCTCGTGCTGTGTGAGTTCATCCTCCTCTGGTGCTGGCCCACCACCAGTCACCTGAGACATGGAATAATTGGAGGCACGCTTTTGTTTTGCACAGCGTCTGATGTCATTCAAATGCTTGTAGCAGTCCTGTGCCCTGTGCACCTGGAATCCCATGGCTGTCACACCATCCGAAATATGCTGCCAGTGGACCCAACGCTGGGGAGGCATTGTATGGCACTGTGGGCCCACAAGCATATCGCGTTTGTGTGCCGACACGTAGTCCACAAGGAAGTCCAGTTCCTGTTTGCCGAAAGGCTTCTTCCTCGACGTGCCTGAGGCCGGAGCCGCGTCTGGGGTCTCTGCCTCTTGCGCAGGAGCACGCTTCCTCCTTTTGGGCGGCGGTACTGACCCTGAGTGGCCAATGTGGCCCTGATCAGTGGGGGTAGTGGTGCTGGTGGACTGGACCAAGGGAGTGGGTGTTGCAATGAGGACATAAGGTCTGCCCATGCAGTTACCACCACACGGCTGCTTGGGGCAGCAGATGTCATAAAATCCCCTGATACGTGTGCCCCGGTCACAGCTACACTGGACACATGTGACCCGCACCTCCTGACAAGATGGAAATCGTCCAGGGAGTCCTCATCATGCAACGCAACATATGCTGCCCGACCCCGAGCCCAGGTGGTGGTCCCCACAGCTGCACCTGCAGCTACCACCACTGGTGGGCCCGTGACAGCAGATGTAAGTTGCTGTTGGGTCATATGGGTGCCAGGTTGTGATGCAACAGCTGCATCTCCAGGAGCCACAGGGGTTGGTAGCATATCTGCACCAGCATGTGGCTGGGAATCCTGCCCCACTGGGGCACCCCTGCCTCTTCCCCCTCTGTGGCCACCCTGGATTCCCTGTCCACCCTGGTCTCCGCGCCCACGTGCCCGACCATGCACACTCCTGGGAGGATGCACAACTTTGCCGCCCCTAGCCTTTGGTGGCCTCCCAACCATGGCACAGATGGTAAATAGCCGATGGGAGGTGCACTCAACAATTGTCCTGGGCAATTAGGTTGAAGGGGGCAGGGTACTGGATGGAATAGGTACCCCTGTGCTCCTGCAAGGCTGTCTGTGACCCCTGGGTAAAAATGACAGGTCACACAACACTCAGGCACCCCTAAAAAAAGAAATGAATAAAAAAAAGAATTAAATATTAAAGAAAAATGTGCACGCGACACCGGTAACCCACGTGCGTGGAATGAACCTCCAGCAGTAAGTTGTTGTGGCACCCAAGGACACAAAAAACACGTACGCGTGGAACATGCAGGCTACTATGACCTTGAAAACAGTACGCAATGCACAGGGGGAACCACAGTGGGAAAAATAGCATGCGCGACTCACCGTCTGCCTTGCGTGGAAATGAAAAAGAAAAACACATGCGCTAGTGCGCATAGGCAGAGGTACGAACTTCAAACGCTGTGAAGTAATCGCGTGTGAATGCAGAAGAGTAAACCGACGCGACGGTCTCCACGAAAAGCACGTACAACGAACTGCTGGCCTGCGCTCACCTTTAACCCGTGCTGAAGGCAACGCACGTGTGCGTAACGTCACTGGAGCACTTATGCGCTAAAGGCCTTTCCTGTGATTATACGCAGATGTGCTGTTTTTGCACATGCAGATTCACTATGCACCCGTGCCGAGGGAAACGCCCGTGCCGTTATGTCACTTACATGCTTACGCGCTAAGGGCCTTTCCTCAAATTACACGCTGACGTGCTGTTTTTTCACGTGCGGATCCACTCTGCATCAAGCTGGCCACACGACAACACACAGAAGACCATGCTCCTGCCCAGAAGGCCATTCTCCTGCCCCCAAGAGCCCGAGCCGCCTCCCACGAGCCATCTGCTGCTACCTGCTGGCCACGTGCCCTGCTATTTGGTGCCTGCACATCAGCCATCTGCAGGGGTCCAGTTGCTGTGACCACCCCTGCTGGAACAGAAGACTCCCGACTGTTGTTCCATCGCTCCACAGCCCAGCCCCAGGACCCAGTTGCCCACCCACATCTGCCTCGGGGGTTGTCATGTCGGGGCAAATCCCATCGGAGACCACTGGCAACCCCCAGCCAGAGAAGCAGAGGGCTGTTAGCTTCTCAGCCAGAGAAGTTGGCATCCTGGTGGAGCAAGTCCTGGGGCATTATGATGTCCTCTTCAGACGTCCGTGCGCCGACAAGGATAGACGGAAGAGGACCTAGTCGGACATCGTGGTCGCCATCAACGCGGAGGGGGTGGCAACCCGCGACTTGAAACACGTCCAGAAGCGCTGGCAGGACTACAGATCCGGGACCCACAGGAAGGCCTGGCGCCTCTTGCGTGCAGCGGATGGAGAGGGGCGCTGGGTCCAACTTTCCGAAGACGAGAGGAGGGTCCTGGAACGCATCGACCCAGTGCTTCACCACCAGGACCTGGAGAGGCAGACCTGTCTGGAGTCGAGCAGTGAGTGTGTGGGCTATCCCATTACACACAGTGCATGTTCAGGTGTGGCAGGAGTGTGCAGCTTGGACATATCTCTGACATGGGTCATGTATGGATGTGTGTGTGTTCAGGGAAATGCCTTTGCTGCATGTGAGTGCAGTCATGTGTGATGCACATCAATGATGTATGTGTTCCAATGCATGATGCCCAACTGCATGTGGAGATGCACACATGTTTGCATTTCTGTGTATGTGTTATGCCATGGTTGAGGTGTGACACATGGATGCTGGTTCCACCTTCATGTACGTGCATGGCGTACATGTGCGTGTGTGTTAGACATGTGTGCGACTGTGATACGCCATGGATGCTTGTGACCCGGACATGTGGGTACCTGATTGCAAGATGTGACTTAGTTGCCGATGATTGTACTGTGACAGGTGTTGCAGATGTACAGATGCATGTCTGTCTGGTGGCGTGTGTGCATGTGATCGGCACTCCCCATGCTGCTTGTGCTGTTATGCCAACCTTTGGTTGTTCATGCAGTTACATGTGTATGGATGCTGATGCCTGTTGCATGATACCAGTTTATTTGTGCATGTGTGTGGGTTCAAATGATATGAGTGTTGGGGAGTGTGATGCCATCTGTGAAGTTTGACACTGCCACTCACGTGCAACTGTCATGTGTGTATCAGACCATTGTACAGTGCCATGATGCCTGTGTTCTATCTCTCCCTCTCTGCAGCGTCGACTGATGAAGAGGGCGGAGAAGGTGCTGTGGAGCACAGTGACAGGGATCCCACCAGCCGGAGACGCAAGGGCCAGCTCCCCTCCGAGGTACTGATATCTTCCGGGAGTGAGGAGTCTAGTGCTGTGTCCATGACTGCAGCTGCCGACAGAAAGTCCAAGAGTCGGAGGTTGGAGGTGGACTTCTCTGCAGCAGAAGGGGCAGCTGAGCCCCCACAGGGGCCTACGGAGCAAGATGGCACAGAGTCATCCAGGTTGGTGAGGGGTTTGGTTGAGGAGGAGGGTGTGGAGGTCCCACGCACAGGGCCTGGAAGGGGGAATTCCACTGGTGTTAGTGGTGCAGTCCAGGGGCAGGGACAGGAGGCAGCATAGGCCGCAGCGGAGGTGCCTGTGTGTAATCCTGTCCCCGATCCTGTGACTGCATCATCCGGCACCAGCAGGGATGCCGCCGTCCAGACCCGTTTTCAGGGAGGGGATGTGCATACAACAACTGGCCTTCCTCTCCCTGCAGACGTGGCAATCCGTGACCGGATTGAGCCTGTCCTAGCTGGTGTGGCGTTGCACCAACGTGGTATTCAGGATGACGTGCAGGGTTCTCGTGAGGACAATGCACGTCATTTAGAATACCTGTTTGGCCGCGTCGCACTACTAGGACAGGTCGTCCGCACTGGGTTCCTCCGTGTGCTGGATCTTCTTGAGCCCCCCTCCTCAACTGAACCCCCTATGTGCCAGTCATCCTCTTGCCATCTTCCCGCCCAAGTGTCACCTGGCCCTCTGTGGAGCTGCCCCTTAGCCAGTGGCCAGGCTGGTGGAGGACACATCCCTGCCACAGTCGAGAGTTGGAGGTCCAGCAGGGGTGGCCACCCCACCAACTGGACCCCAGCAGATGGAGGACGTGCAGGCATCATCAAGCAATGCATGTGCACGGCAGCACCAGAGGATTCCATCAGCCTGGAAGCCGTTGTGGTGCCAGAGGCAGTTGCATTGGTGGCAGCAGCAGGCTCAGCGTGGGAGCCATCATGGCTCGGGCAATCAACTTCCCGGGGGCAAGCATCGGCCGGTGGGCAGGAGGACCCAGGATTGGGAGTGTCTTCCGTGTGGCAGCGTTTGGGCCAGCGAATAGATGCAGAGCGGCGGTGGGGGGAGAGGGCACGGCTCACAATGGTCAGGGTGGAGAACTCCATGCACCGGGCTTTGAGGCAGGCTGAGTGCCTCAAGGCAACTCGCAGGGAGTTGGAAGAGGCCATGGTTGCATCCCTGCGAGACCTCGAGGCCAGGGAACAGGCCCTCCTCCGCAACATCGACATGGAGTTCAATGATGTTCTGGCCCGGGACATCAATAAGTGAGCTGTCGGACTAGCCCGCCGCCTTTGTTTATAGTTATTTAGGTTTAGGTTTCATTTGGTTTGGACTTTGCACCACTTTTTGTATATAGTTGTATTTTAGATAGGGTTTTTGGTAGCTTTGCTTTTGTTTTGGGATAATGGACCCTTCAGACTTTCGTTTCAATATTTCTGGACATGTACATACTTTCTTTTTTTGATGTTCACAAGTATGTATGAGTAATGTCTTTTTATGCTTTTCAACTTAGGATTTCTTTGTATGGACTTTGGGGATGGACCACTTTTCTTTTTTCATTTTTTGGATTTTTATTTTTCCTTGGATTTCACTTTCTTTTTCATATTGCAGTCATTATTTCTTCATTTGGATGTGTGGTTTTCATTTTGTGATTTGGTTTTCTTTTTAATACATTTAATTATTCTTCATTATTGGTGTGGTCTACTATGATTAATTTGGGCATGTCTCCATGAGCATTGGCTAGGTCATGTGTTGCCACTGTGTGGCTCTGTAGGACATTTGTTGATGGGCATGCTGGTTCTTTTCAGACTCTCATGGCATGGGTCATTTACTAGGGAGTGGGTGCAGTGGATCGTTGGGTGTTTGTATTGGGGGTGGGTGGGGTGGGATTTGGGTTGGAATTAGGGCCATGGGTCTGTATAGTTATGATGTGGTGTTTGGGGGGACATGAGTCAGGGCCTGCTGGCAGGTGCCCGTCACTGGTGGGGGGGACATGAGTCGGGGCCTGCTGGCAGGTTGCCATCAGTGGGGGTTGGGTGGAGGGACATGTGTCTGGGCCTGCTGGCAGGTGCCCGTCACTGGTGGAGGGACATGAGTCGGGGCCTGCTGGCAGGTTAGTATCAATGGGGGTGGGGTGGAGGGACATGTGTCGGGGCCTGCTGGCAGGTGCCCATCACTGGTGGGGGGACATGTGTTGGGGCCTGCTGGCAATTGCCCGTCACTGGTGGGGGGGACATGAGTTGGGGCCTGCTGGCAGGTTGCCATCCATGGGGGTGGGGTGGAGGGACATATGTCGGGGCCTGCTGGCAGGTGCCCATCACTGGTGCAGGGGGCCATGAGTCGGGGCCTGCTGGCAGGTGCCCGTCACTGGTGGGGGGGACTTGTATTGGGGCTCACAAGTGCATGGTGCCATGTGGGCTACCTGCGGGGCATGTGCAGTGGTGATGGGCTGCCTGCAGGGCATGGGGATGGGGGAGAGCACACCCAGGTGGGCACACACTGCCAAATCGCGTGTAATTCTCACTTGCGTACCCCGGAATACACGTACCCTGCTTGCGCAAGGAAATTGTGTGTTATTCTCACTCGAGTGCCCCGGAATACACGTACCCCGCTCGTGCCAGCGAAATCGCGTGTTATTCTCACTTGCGTACCCCGGAATACATGTACCCCACTCCAGCAAGCGAAATCGCGTGTAATTCTCACTCCCTTACCCCCAGATTCACTCAGCAGTGTGGTGAGGAGCCACATGCACCCCCTGGAGCCAGACCACACCGCAGGGGTCCACCCTACACCCCTCCACATGCCCCGCAGGCAGCCCATCACCCCTGCACATGCCCAGCAGGCAGCCCATCTCCCCTGCACATGCCCCGCAGCCAGCACACACCAGAGAGGGGACTTTTTCCATGCTATTGGCCTGGCGCGAGCGGGGTATGCCTATTCTGAGGGGTGCGTGGGGGTTTTTACACGCGATTGCGTTCTTGCGTGAGGGCACTGGTCTTTGCGCCAGCCATGTAGGGGATTTTAGCTGATGTTTTTGGTACACGGGCGGGGTTGGGGGCGTAACAACTGCTGCTGCTATAGGGTCGCTGCGCCACGGCTGGTTATGGATGTAAGTATCCATGAATAGTCTGTGCATGCCCCCTCTGTGCGCCAGCCGCGTGCGCCACTTCTGCGCTTGATTCCATGAATTACCCCCACTATGTTTTAACTGTTTCACAATGAAAGACCCATGATTCAGATGAGTGATTATATAGTTTTTCAAAGAAGTGCTCACCAACCCCCTATTTTTAATCAACCTGGCCTGGGATAGTTCCTCAATCCCAGGATTACTAATGACCACTTCACATCCCCCAGACACCCGTGGATCAGGTTTCAACCCACAAATAGCATCTGCCACATCAGGAACAAATGGCTTGCCCGGGCACATATAGTTCTGCTCCTTAGATTTTACAAATGTATCCAAATTTGGGATCAAATAAACATCAGGTTCCCAGGATTGAAACGCCACCACCTCTGGGGTTTTAATCTTGACATACTTATCATTTTACCAAAATCCCACATTGTGTACCAATTTGGTCTCATATATCAACTCGGGAGCAATATATGGGATGTATAACAAAGAACCAATATCCATCCTTTCTATGTTTATGTATAAAGGCATAGCACTCCCCATTTCAAATGCAATTTTAACTTGTACCATTTCCACTTCTCTTTGTGTGATAATTGCTTTCATTTGATGGAAGATATCAGATGACACAGAGTACAACGGTATATGCCCCTAAATGAATTGCGATATTGCATTTTAAACTCCTACCAGGTATTTCCCCAGTAAACTATCAATGGGATTGATCACATTTATAATGTCACTTAATGCTTTATCATGTTTAACCACAACATTTGTGCTGTGCTGTAATATCTCAGCCTGCTCATTTAATATGATAACTGTTTCATTAACATATTTTACTTGTGTATTCAGTCCGGCGCTAATTCCATCTAAGGTTCACTGTATCATGTCCAAATCATAAGTCAACTGCTGTGCCTTGGCACTTAATGTTCCCACAGAAATAGCATTGGCTGTAGACATTGTTGTGCCCACCACAGCCCCAATAATGGTCATCACCACAGAGGCCACGAGCAAACCTGCCACATGTTTTTTCCAACTGCATAGCAATATCTCTGGTTGATTTCCGAGCATCCTCTTTTCGCAGCTCTATCCACTCTCTTACTTGATCTGATGCAATTATGGTCTCATTTATAAACTTCTCAACTATAAGATCAGGATTTAAGTTACTATAGATATTTTGATATACTAGTCTTCTATTTCCCAGTATGAATCCAGGTGCCTCTTCCACTGCAATTCCAGATGCCGGTCCGGGTTCTATGACGACCTGTGCTCCTGTGACTTTAACTCCTGATACGCCCACTATGAGTAGCATGATGAATATCCAGTTCCCAGGCCGGGTCATCATCACCCTTTTCTCTGCAGACTTTGGGCCTCAATACACGTTGTGCGCTAAAAATCTCAAATTACCGGCATGGCGCTCTTAACGTGTCCGCCCTCGCAAGAGCTTGCGGACACGAGCATAGCGCCATGCCGGTAATGACCCTACCGCCATGCCGCTAAAGACCCCAAGAAGTCTCTTACCGCCTTCGACGAAAGTGCAGATAGCACCTCCGCCCTCACGCTGCATGCTAATAGCGGTCACCGCTATTAGCGGTGACCGTTAAATTGCGGAACCGGAAATAGCGCCATCGCACAGGAATGGGAAAGAGCACGGCGGCCATCTTTGAAAACACAATCCATTGCCATCCTCTGCCCCCTGGACCTGTTTGGAGTAGCTTGCAGTTGGAAATCATCAGGGACACCCTCAACATGCCCAAGGCATTGAAATAAACCACCGACCAGCAGCGGAAAGAAGAATTCTCCTCAGAGGAGCTAATCATGCTGACCCAGACCCTAGCTGACAATGCCGCCGTGGTTTTTGCCTGCGACATGCGGCGGGAGACTCTCATGAAAAAAAAGGCAATCTGGGCTGAGGTTGCATTAAAAGTCAGTGCTGTGGGCACCACCACCCGCAATGTGCGTGAGTGCCGAAAGAGGTGGGATGACCTGAGACTCCGGGTGAGAAGCATCCTTGCTGAAAACCACCAAATTGCCACAGCAGGTGGATCTGGGTCGCCCATAAAACTTAAAGAATGGGAGGAGACATGCGCCAACCTCATTGGCGTGGAATGCAAAGAGGGAGTCGGCACGATGGAGCATGGCGTGGCAACCACTTCAGATGGAGGTGAGTGTACACATGAAAGCATGCAATGTGAATCTACTGGTCCCCTCAAATGTGAGCCCAGAATCACCTCATGGATGGGCAAACATCCACACATGCATCACACCCTGCCCATGTCAGTGTCAGACCCACACATGCACACATCACCAGAGACAAGTGCCACACACAACCATGCATGGATGAGCCACTGCACTGACACATCACCTGCATCCTTTACAATGTAGTCCAAATGCCCACAACTCCATCATTGATGTATACTGCATTAAGTACATTGAACCGTAACCAATAACATCCCCCTTCTTGTCCCCGACAGGCTCACATACAGACAGTGAGGATGCTGGTAATGCATCACTAGCACCCCCTGCGCATAAGGAACAAAGGGCTTTGGACACAGAGGACAACCCCACAACCTCAAGTGGCAAAGGCAGAAGGGTCCAGAAGCAGAGTGCGAAACATCGTTGGAGCGCCACTTCCAAGCCACAAGTTGCCACACCACCACCAACTGCCCCACCTCCGGTGGTTAACCCACCACCACCGATCCCGGCCACAGAGGGCCCACCCTCAGCTCCAGCTAGTTCAGCAGGAGAGGCGGCAGCCACTGCCCCACTATCAGATGTGGAGGACCCCACCGACTTCCACATGGAGATGCACACCCCAACCCCCCTGGAACCCCCGAGCCATCACCTCAGCACACACCTGGGTCCAATGTCACTGGCGATGAGAACATGGGAGCTTTTAGTAGCTCCCCGGTGGCTTCATCTGTTGACCTGGTCCCATCACAGGCCACAGCAGCCACACCACCAGGACCCAACACTGCCCTCGACCTGGCCAGCATCAGCCAGCGGCAACAAGAAATAACTGTGCTGGTTGGGCAGCATGTTGAGGAGGCTGCCCGTCTCAGGGCAGACATCACGGAGGCAGCAAGGCACTCCAGGGAGGGGATGGAGGCATGTACAGACAGACTGTGTGGGGAGATCATCCGAGTCAGGGAGTTCCTCACACGGATAGCGGACGCATTGGACCGCCAATTCCCACCACCACCACCACCAGGACAGTCTGCCACATCCTCATCTGCGAGGTCGAGGCAGACAAGCCCCCTCTGCCGCTCCTCACGCACCACCAGGCGCACCTCTAGTCAGCCTCCCAATGCTGGTGTTGGCAATGGCCAATAGGGAGTGCATGGTGAAGCCTCCGCGTGCATGGCTGGAGGGAAACATTGTGCAAGACACATGTGGAACTGTTTTGGGGGGTGGGAGGAAGGGTGTTATGGGACTGTTGTGGGGGGGTGGGGCATGAGGGTGTTATGGGACTGTTTTGGGGTGGGGGGAAGGGTGTTATGGGACTGTTGTGGGGGTTGGGGGGAAGGGTGTTATGGGACTGTTTTGGGGGTGGGGGAAGGGTGTTATGGGACTGTTGCGAGGGGTGGGGGGAAGGGTGTTATGGGACTGTTGTGGGGGTGGGAGGAAGGGTGTTATGGGACTGTTGTGGGGGGAGGGGAAGGGTGGTGGGATGTTTGGGGACATGCACATTTTCTTCTTTACGTTCCTTAATACACTGGTGTTTGAACAAAACACAGGCTTGTACTTCTTCATTGTGTATGTGTACTTTATTGACACCATGGTCCATTGTGCGCTTCCAAACAGACACCAGTGCACTACTACCCATATCCATGTGACAGTACGAAACCATGTTACTCAGAATATTTGGTTGATCAGATGCTGTCTCACAGCACGTCCCTCCTGGCCATCCCCTCTTGCATGACCTGCATCCCCTTCACCTCCGTCCTCATCACCATCATCATCCTCATGAGGTGCTTCTATTTCAACGTCAGGGGGCAGTGGCACATTCCGTCTGATACACATGTTGTGCAGCATGACACATGCCATGGTGATCTTGGCCACCTTCTCATGGCCATACAACAGAGCGCCACCAGACCTGCTAATGCACCTAAACCGTGTCTTCAAAAGGCCAAAGGTCTGCTCGATCACAATGCGGGTACGGGTATGTGCATGATTGTATTCCTCTTTGTGCCTGTTCTGTGGGTTCCGTACAGGGGTGAGGAGCCACTTCTTCAGGGGATAGCCGGCATCACCTGTATGGGGGGACGAATGGGGTCCTGTTACTGTTCAACTCAAGAGCGGCCTGTTCATATCACACAAATGGACTTTGCATTGTGATTGAAGTACACAATTAACAGCATACATACAGATGGTCTGTGTGACTGCAATGTGCAAAGGTGAGCTCGACCATGCAAGTAGACATGCCCCATGAATGCCTCCAACAGTAATTGACATGTCCTGGGTGAGGCCAGGTCTCAGGTGTCCCTGGGCCCAGGAAGATTTGGTACCACACTGCTGGTGTGATGCCATTCCAACATTGATGTTCTCATTCTGAGAGGCATCACGTCAGTGGTGCTATAGGTGTGTGGTGCTATGCTATGGCTAGGGGTGATCCCTTTGCATGCTTTCAAGGGCACATTGCATTATTGTTGTTGTGCTGGACTAATTCTGTATGACTATCTTGATGGCATGTATGACATTTGTGTATTTGGTGGCGTGGAATGTTGTGCAATGTGGATGTGGATGTACCATCTGGAAGTTTGAAACAGGAGCCATCACAAAATAGCTCCCCTTGCGCATTATCCAAAGGAGTGTCCTTAAGATCAATTCTGAGGTTTGTAGACCTGGATTGTCATCTATGTTGTGTAGCTTATACTTGCATGTCCGTTCATCTGAAGTACGTTGCGGGCTTCCCAGATGTACATTGGCGTACATCTGTATGTGCATTCGTCCGACGGACGACAAGCTACACCCATTTTGAGTATGTATCTCCCCCCCAATCACACCCAGTTGGAGTATGTATCTCCCCCCCCTCACACTGACATGTGCTTGTCCTGCAACTCAACAAGTAGCCACGAACGTTGTCTGGCTTGTCGCTCCATGTAGCATGGGATAGTTGAGTTCCGCAGGACTATGGAATCATGGGTTGATCCGGGGAAACGGGCACAACAATGTGTGATTACCTTGTTGGCATCACATACCATTTGGACATTGATGGAGTGGAATTGCTTCCTATTTCGGTAGACTACTTCATTGTGATGTGGTACAACCAATTCCACATGGGTACAGTTGATGGCCCCAATGTAACTTGGGATGCCTGCCAGTGAATAGAAGCCAACTTTGGTGTTTGCAATCTCCTGGGCAGTCCGTGGCATGAATATGTGTTCAGGTGCATGCTTCAGGAGGGCATCGAGTACCTGGTTCAGCGTGCATGAGGATACTGGTTGTGAGATGCCATGCATCTGGCCCACTGTATGCTGGTAGGTGCCTGTGGCCAGGAAGCGGAGCACAGTCACCACCTTGAGTAGAGGGGGGGGATGGCAGTTCTGATGTCTATGAGGCTCACAATGTCGTCGTGTATCATGTCCATGATGCTGGTGATGGTATCCCGGGCCAGACGGTACAGGGTGTGTATCTGCTCTGGGGTTAGATTGAATGGACTGGCTCTGATCCTGGGGGTTGGTGGGTGCCTCTGTGGTATGATTAGGTGTCGTGGTGGTGCTTGCTGTGGCTGTCTTGCCCTCCTCCTCCTCCTGCGTCTCCTCTGTGCTGCCTGTTGATGTTATTGCTGCTGCGCTGCAATCATGTCCTCCAGCCCATGTAATGCTGCAAGTATTGGAACCATCTTGGTGTGGAAAGGGGTGTGGGAAGGGGTATGGTGTGCTCCTTTTGGGCTGCCACAGTCTCCGTTGCCTCCACCTGTGCTGATTGTGTCCACCTGTGGCAGGTGGGAACACTGCTCAGTTCTCTTAACGGGTGGTTCGCGATGGCGGTATTAGCGCCATGGCGTAAGGGGTTTTGGGGGCTTTACCATGCCGCTATTGGCATGTCCGCTCGCCTTGTGATGCTGTGCTCTTAGTGTCATGGCGTTATTTACGGGATGGAGGGTCGCGCGCACGCGGACTGCCCGCTATTAGTGGCACCGTACTTAGCGGTGCCGCTAATAGCGGTGAGCCGGGTCGTAATTAGCATGGGGATTTAACGTTACTGGTATTCCATTACTGGTAACGTTAAATCCCTACCACCTACCGTGTAATGAGGCCCTTTGTCTTCACCCCCATTCTTCGGTCCGTGGGTCTTTCCCGGGGCCTCCGACCCCGTGGCATCCTTCAAGGGTCCAGCGCTCTAAGAATCCGGCCCTGCCAGGGCAAGGAATTAGTCATCTACAGTAAATAGAAAAAAAAACAGATTAAGTTCCTAGCACAAAACAATTTTCTATCCCTCTTCTGCTACAAGGCCTAAAAATAAAACTGGATTTATTGTTAATACATAGTGGCTCCATGGGTTTGCCACACTGGAACACCCAAAATTAAATTAATCATTATGCAAAACAATTGAACCCAAAACAAAAATGGTGGTGATTCTGTTTGGGCCCAAACATCTTCTTGAAGGTGGAAAATGTCCCTCTCCTCCTCAGTTTTTGGGAGCCAGCCTTAAATATTCCACCAAGATAAAGAATTTAGGCTGCATTTGGCAGAGTGACCTGGGATGTGAGACCCAGGTCTCAGACAAGGTGCAGTCCGAGGTCTATAATATCCACCTTTTGCGCAAAGCTCTACCCTATGTGCCTAAAGCAGATCGTGCGGTAGTGGTGGGGGCACTGGTCAATTCAAATCTTCATTATTGTAATGGACTTCTGGCGGGAGCACCGAGTAATCAAATCCATCGTCTCCAGAAAGCACAAAATGCCGGAGTCAGACTGGTGTTTGGTGTATCCAAAAATACTCATATATCTGGTCTCTGCCGATCACTACATTGGCTGACGGTCGAACATCGGATTAAATTTAAGACTCGTTGCCTGGTTTATAGATGCCTGCATGAAATGGCACCAGTATATTTAATAAACAAACTGAAACAATACCAACCCACTCGTACCCTTAGGTCGGAGGATCAACTCCACCTTGTAATTCCTAGGATGAAGTACAGGTCCAGAGGAGCTCTGTGTTTCTCAGTGACCGGACCCAGATTGTGGAATAGTCTCCCATTATATCTGAGACAAGCTAACTCCTTGATGACTCTCAGAGCAGGTCTAAAAACTTATCTCTTTAAATAAACTTACGATTTTGGATTACTTTCTGTCTGTGTGGCATTCGATTGTCCCAGTTGGTCCCCCTGGCCCTCTGAGCTCTATTGTTTTGTTCCATCTGCGCCAGGATACGATTTGGTTCGTTGTGCACACGTTTATAAGTACTTCGAAATTCAAATTCAATTCAATTCAACAAAACAACATCCTACATCATGCAATTGAAATAACTCCAAAAATAGACCCACTCATAATATTTTCATCTCAAAACCCCCTTACCATTTCTCATCAATCGATTGAAACCCATGCAGAAATACACCCATGTTAGGGAAGTCTAGTTTGGTTCAGAGCCATATTATGAAGAGAAGAGACCATTTTTAAATCTCATGTGCGACTGTTACGCTCCCGCTTGCCCAACAGGCCGTATCTTGGCTTACTCATGGAGTGAAAATCCCTTACATGCTCCATCATACTTGCTCTTGTGTCACTATGTTAAACGTATTACACATCATTCTCTGTTTAATGTGCATACTAGCAAGAAAACTATTGTCTTTTTATGGTCCCATTATATCTCCAGAAAAACAGGCGTGTTTACCTTAATTCCTTGGTTAGCTTGATTTTCACTGCACATATTATTTTCATTCAACTAGTTTCAAATTGCTCAAGTCTTCTCACCTCATGCTTTGCGTGGCAGGGCTTAATCTGATTGACATGGACAAATTTCTCCGCTGTCGTTTCACCTTCCTTTTTGATAATTTTATACATTTCAGGTGAGACCTTGTCTACAATTTCAAATGGCACTTGCCATGCTGCTAGACATTTAGAGTTCTTCTGTTTATTTTTCCAAAGTGGTATTTATAAACCTGATCACCTATCTTGTATTCTCTTACATATGTCTTCCTATCATAATAGGTATTTGCACTATCAGCAGCTTTATCCAGATTCCGCTGCACAAATGCAAATTGTAAGTGCTTCCTCAATTCTTCCACATATTTGTGAATTGTGGAGGCATTCACAAGTGTTTGCTCATGCGTCTGGGACAGTAAATGTTGTGGCAACACCATCTTTATCCCTGTCAGTATTTTCCGTGAGGGCTGATACCTGTTGCCTTAGAGGGAGTTGATCTAATGGCCATCAATACCAATGGCAGCCAAAGATCCCAACTAGAGCCTGCCTCAGCTACAATTTTCTTTAGTATGTCTACTATAGACCTATTACTTCTCTCAACTCCACCTGAAGAAGATGGTCAATATGAGATGTGCAGCTTCCTTTTTACACCTAGTATCTGCCAAAGTTAACACATCAATGCACTAGTGAAATGACTTCCCTGGTCTGATTCTATTCTTTGAGGTAATCCAAACCTTGAAAATATATGATTTACTAGTAACGTGGCTGCTGTTTGCGCACTACAATCCGGTGCTGATCTTTTTACAGGCCCAACATAGTCGATTTGCAAATCCAACAATGGAAGGGTCAAGCCCCTTTTCATTAATAGAGCTCTATGCATAGGTGAAGCAGGCTAAACTTGTGCACATACCAGACACCCTCTGGTGTATAGTTCAACATCTTGGGACATATGTGGCCAGTAAGCATAATCCGTTAAGGTTTCCAAAGTTTTTTGTGAGCCCCTGTGCCCTGCAGTTATTGCGTCATGTGCATGATGTAGCATCAGTCCCCGGAATGACAAATGCGCCACCCACTGAGTTTGACAGGTTACAGACTCCCTAATCATCAAACCATCTTGCAGTCTAATTCTCTTTTTGTTCTTTAATAGCACCCTCAATTCTTCTTTTCCTTTGCAATCGTTTTCAGACAGAGGATGTTGTTCTGCATCTACCAAATGATTATAAAACAGGCCTAAAATGAGGTCTTCTTTTTGTGCTTTGATCAAGTCCTCATCTGGGGTATCATAACTCCATTGCACTATAGGCTGTTTGATTTCTTTTGGAGATTTAGAGCGTGTGATCTACCTGTATTTAGCCCAGTAGGTGTTCAATAGGAAACAACTCTCCCATTACTGCACCAATTTTGGCCAACTGATCTGCTTTGTCATTTCCCTCCTTGTCCTCTCCTGACGCCTTTAAATGGCCACATATTTTTCTCCAGTGTACTATTAAATCATTCTCTGATACTAGTTTGTCTATGGCTTGAATCATTTTACAATGTTTAAGGGGTTTGTTGTTATATGTGAGCATACATTTTATTTATTTTTTTGTTTGGCTGGTTTATTCAACCTTTCAAATTATTTGATACATACAAAAGAAGAGAAAAAAAGCAAAAAGAGAAATTTACATTCATTCCATTTTGTGCATAACTACATTCATTACATATACAAGTTTTTTACGACATCTTATTTGATTTTAGCAATTCATAAAACCAAATTCATCAAATATCACATAGATAAAAGAGAACATAAAACATTCTTCTATGCTTCTGACTACATCCCATCCTAAGTATCTGGCAACACTTCTTTCAAATACTGTGCAGTGCAATCTTTACTGTTATTCTTGAACTAGAGAAAATAAGTAGCCATATTTCTTTAGTGCACAACGGTCGGCAAATATAAAACACATTTTTAAAATATTTTTCGCGCATTTCATTCAAAGCCCAACATTCAACCGCTAAATGCGACACAGTTTCTTTTTGGGTCATATTTTTACAGAAACTACAACATTTTTTGTCTTTTGATAGTATCCCTCTTCTTGATAGAATTTCATTTGTTGGCAGCAAATTTAGCCTTATTCTTAGATATTGCATGCTTATGTAGTTTGATGGAGATTTAATTAAGTAGTCTGCCATATTACAAAATCTTTTATGACCAAGCAAGGAAATGTCAAAGTCTGCATACCCTTTACATCGATCTTGAGTACATTTCCAGTCATGCTGGTATAGTTTTATTTTTGCTCTTCCAGGGTTCGTTAGTAATAATTCGATAGACGCATTTGCACCAGTAAGCGCATCCAAAGTACAATACCTACATATCCTCGGAAACCGTTTTTCCGAAGCCATTAGTTTACCTTCCATCCAGGTAAATGCTCTACAAAACAGTTTCACGCATAATCAGAAACAGTCACCAAAACAATCTTTGAATTTATTTTCAACTGCAGTAGCAATTGCCTTATAGACAGCAGCCAGTTCTGCTACTTGGCTACTCCTAGCTCCAATTCTCAGGCTTGCTCTTGGGATGTTGTCACATTTAAACCAAATATTTCCTATTCCTGCCACAAGTTTTTCTTCATTATTTCCCACATGATATGCGCACCCATCAACATATGTTGTTGGCAAACCATTACACACCTCTTCATTGAAAGCTTTGTGTGGGGATTGCTCAAATTAATTCAAATTGGGTTCTTTAGAGGAGGTCCAGACATGGCCTGCACCCCTTCCCCTCATTTTGAGGTATCAGGAGCGTACTCGCCAAGGTATGTGACGTATGAAGAGCAAATTAACCTACAAAGAGTTGCACTGGGACTCTGCCCAATATACATCAGAAGATCCATACCGGTTGAAGCACCCATAACCAGACAACCCTGGGAAGCACGGAACCCTATTAGACAGCCATACCAGCCTCTGATACGAAATGATGAGTACCCACACACGGTCCATGAAGAGACCCCAAAAGCCTTAATGGAAGGCCAGTGGAAATGACACAAGGGCCTGAACAGATCCATGAATGAACAAAAGCAGCTATCGAAGATAACACACCAGTGCGAGTAACTACGATATTGAAAGGAATAGGCACAGAGAGGAGATAATGTTACAACGTGAGGAAACAGTATTACGAGACAAGATGGAAGCAACTGTCCTGTTAAACGTGTGTAAATAGGCTTGAAACGCAAGATGCCAAGAAATCGATACTGCTTGCAATGCTTAGTAGAAGATAGAGCGGCAAGCGCCAACCATATATCTACCTCAATAAGGCACATTATACAAGTGCGACTCCATTTTGTAAAAGCAGAAAGGTACCCAGGCGGCCAGAGGCCTGACAGGCCAAGTTTCGAAGGTGGCTAGGCCGACACAGAATTAAATGCACTAAAAACTGGAAACTGAAGCAGATTCATGGTGAACTAACATGTGACCAGCCAGGTGCGAAGAAGTACCATCGCCTGATGTCATCCAGGACCCGAGGATGCCATAACTTTCCCGATAAGAGACTACAGTTTTGAGGCCATCCTTAGCCAACTAATTGACACATCGCCCTAAAACACTGATTGATGGAAGGGAGGCAGTGTGAAACATGGGACACCAGGCACAAGGGTGTCCATTCTGCATGCTGCTAATTAAAAGTGGACATTTATGTCTAGGGGTGTAACCTGCCCAATCACAATGGACCAAGTTATCTGGAGTCCTATAGATATTGTAACCAATAGGACGTCGTAGTTGTAGTGACGTCTATCACGCGTGATGTAGAGGGATGGACGTGGACGCCCACCCGATAAGTTATCCAATCCGCATGCCCTATTATCATATACAGATATAACACCTATACTTAAGTTACCTTTCCTAACCAATTATATTGCATGTCGAGTTTTGTAAAGTTAGACGTCAATGATGACGAACATTGCCTGTAAGAATCTCTGTTCAATTGAAGTTCGAGGAAGTTGGAGCCAGACCGGTGATCGCACTACAGCTGATTCCCATTTGTTTCCCTGTTGGATGTATGTATCATTAAACAGACTTCCCTTTGCCAACCTACTGAGTCCTCGTTATTGAGTTGTGTCGGAGTATGTGAATCCTGCACCCCCTGTCCTCACATGGTGCAGCTATCTTGTCTTACAAGTTCTAGAGAGTGAGTGCTGACCAATGGGCCCGTCAGCGTATTCCTCTCCTCGTGAACACTTGGTAGCGTGAGGATGGTTCCGGCCATCGATTATAGATTATCGATTGATATAGTGTAAGATACCCTTAGACCAAAGGCACAAAGTAACTCTGGGCCTTCGGTAAAATCACAAGTCCTTTCGCCATTCCGGCTGAGTAGACTGAGAAGCTTCCTGTGGACAATGATAGAGTAAAATTGAAAAAAATCTGCAGTGGGTCTGAAGAAACCTGCCTTTCCAAGCATAACCCTTCTCATTCCCACGGGCAGTGGATCGGACGAAAACCTTAAAAGCTGGAAGAGGAAGGGGGGGTGATCCCGAAGTTCCAGAGAGGAAACGATGCGATCGGTGAGAAAAGCAATAAAACTTGTTACTTTGGCAAATGTTGTGTAGGCATTAGAGCCAGTAAGGGAAAGGTAACGGAGGGTGGTGGAGAAACAATAAAATAGTTAGAAGTAGAGAAGACTGTATATATAAAGGGGTAATGACTCGAGCATAAGAAATAAAACATAAAGAATATCAGGGGGCACCTGAAATAAAAACGTAAAGAATATCAGGGGGGCACCTGAAGTAAAAATATATGGAATACTGGGGGTGCACCGAGAAGAATAAAACATAAGGAATACCAGGGGGGCACCTGAGCAAAAACATAAAAATTCGCCTTGTTCTTGCGCTTTAAAGAGTGGTCAGAAGGAACGTGAACCCAGAACCCACAGTGGGGGGACAATTTAGGCTACAATGACGTTTAAAGACGTCATAAAGGGGGTTCGTTCAAATCCCATGACGCGGTATTAATTAGAAGGCAGGTATACGTATGACCAGCTGGTGTCTGTCAAATGTCTGTCATATGTGTTCTGTTGTATGTCGAATGTAAAATAATTGTATTGGTGATTGTTTAAAATGCATTTTGGATTTACGCGATTCTGTAACTGAGGGAATCGCCACTGAATTGATGAAGTTTTGAGTAAATTGTTGGTATAAAATTTGGCGGGAAGAGATTGGATTGGCGCTTGCGTATTTGGTGCTCGCTCATACTAGTAAAACAGTAAAAGAACTGTATAATTATTGTTGGTGACGAAATTAAGAATGTAAGAAGTTACCCCACTTGCGCATTTATGCAAGCAACTGCCCAAGCATGCAACAAAGCTGAAGAAATATAGCCAGGAGTGGGTTAAGGGCACCGCAAATAAGATGTTTATGCCGTGGCCCCAGAACGGGTTACTCTCTAAGGCTGTTTTACAGCACATGACCACCTTCCTACATGCCACATATACCGGCAAAAGGCTAGAGAAATGTCTTGCTGTGCTGGAACTGTGGAAAATGCTTGAAGAAACGAAGGTGGAAGAACCACCAGCAGATTGGATATTAAATGTATGTAAAGAGGGGGGTGAGATGCCTACCGCGCCACCTGCCCCACCTGAACCAGTATTCGAAGGGATTAGGTCAGAGGGTCTTTACCCGCTAAGAGAACTTAAGGCAGCCATGGGGTACAGCAACCCGGCATATGAGTCGCCTGCATGCAGTGGTGACGACATCAAAGAAAAAGAGCAGGAAAGAAATCTTGCCTCCGTTGTCCCGAGGGACAAGGAGATGTGAAAAGAGGAAAATATGAGGCCGGGTAACCCAAAGGAAACACACCAAACACTGGTTACAAAGAAACATACAAAGTACTTTATTTTAAGGTCAAGCAATAACAAAGTCAAATGACAGGTCAGATAGCTATCGGCCCTCAGTGCAACACAACGAACTTCAACGGGGTTCGATGTATTCAGTGAGAGACTGTACATTGGGACATTCAGGCTTTTATATATTTCTCCAGCCTGTTGTCCAACCCCTTCATGGGTTAACCATTCCATGAATGTGTAACAGGTCTAGGGTCTCTGCCAGGTCAACTCTAATTTATTCATTTGTATGTGCATAGATCAGTTCCGTTGATACAGGTAATCCATTTACATGCAGGTCAACAGAAGGACAAGGTCTCAGTTCACGACCCTAACAAGCGGCCTGCAGGCAAGTTATACATTAGCTGTACGGAGGTCATGCCGACCAGATTCTGTTCGAAATGGCATCGTCCACCATTTTGATGTTCAGGGTGACTTATAAACAGCAAGAGAACCTAAAATGGCTGTTTGATTCAAGATGGCGACTTACATCAATTTCTAAGGTTAAGACCTTGCCGTAGAGAGTTATTCGTGTACAGTTTTATGCGACTTCGCGTAGGCCAATATACATAAAGTCGTTTACACTAGAAGGCATAATTTAATATCCAGTTTGACAAACCCTCCTTTTGGCCTATGCCAAGTGCTAAGACTACTTCTGATCTCCTTGCAAGTAACTCCATACGTCATCGTCCATACACCCTGAATCGCTGTCAGAGATATCTATGGCCATCAGGTCGTTCACTAAAATCTCTTTTAACACATACTCCTTGGAAGTTTTATCCGAGGAATATACTTTGTGTCCTATCGTACCTATCGCCTGAGCACAACATCCCCCTAGCATCAAACATATACTAGGCAGACATTGGATACAACAACAAAGGAATAGCAGAACTCCCAAAATGATCAACAAGACTGAGAGTACCTTCCAACCCCAAGATCGCAAGAAATCCCAAAACCAAGCACTAAGATTCCAGTTCCCCTCGGGAACATGCACTTCTGAGCTAAGGACGTGCAGATTCTGAATTACTTTAAAATGGTTGGGGAGGAGTCTGGTACAAAAACACGGCAAGCGGAACCCACTAATTTACATACTCCACCACGTTCAGCCAGAATGACCTCTAATGCCATCCGGTTCTAGAGTGCTACTAATCTTATCGCTTTCTGCTCTAATGTCATGTTATAAAGTATGTCTGTGGTCCGGTTGATGGTTCTCTCCAGTACTCTCGCTAGTCTCCTGATGTCTTTGGAATTTGCTATCTGCCCCCAAAATGGCACAACTGATTTCGCTATATCTCCCATCACTTGTGCGGGGGTATCACCATTCTCGTCCCGTCGTGGACGAGCCTTTGAAACTTCCAAAGTACTTGCTATGAATACCCCAGGTAACAGGATCCCTAAATAACAGGTTCCCTGCCAATCCATGGTTAACCATGGAAATGCTACATTACCGCAAACAAAATAGACAGGTTCGCCCACATACAAAGGTCTGTCTTCCCCAGTCAAATTTGCAACGTTGGCACAGCCTTTAAAATCTCCCATTGACCGGGTACCATTCCTCTGTATGCAGAAAGAAACTGAATCGGGGCTATGGTTAACAGAGTAAGAAGGAGGCAGGGCATCCTTATTGCCTATCAGAGCCATTTTAAAGGAAACTAAAGATTGGAAAGGACGAGATAGTCTATCAGAAGGCCTAATAGATTCAACGTTGGGTTTGCTCCTATTTGCGAAAAGCGAACATCCCAGGGGAGTCAGAACACGTTTCTCAAAATCATTCAAATTAGTTCCATCGAAGTTCCCCGAGATGCTATCATTCCATCGGCCAAAGAACAGTGCTCTGAGAGAGGCACAACAAGCAGTCGTCAAAGGTAAGGGATGAATATACCAACCTAGCCCCTTATCCCCATGTTGCGGTAAATGTGAACAGACCCAACAATTGGTTTTGTTAAAAATGGCATGTGTTGAATTCATGATTAACATCATAATATTATTGTGATACTTCTGTCTATGCTGAGAGTCCCTAGGTGACAGAGTATGCAGGTGTACAAAAGGAGTAAAAACAGTAGGTGCAATTTCAGTTGGCAAAAGAGGCTCTAGAGGATAAATCTCCTCGACGTACCAGAATCCTAAAGCAGTTACTATAGAAATCCCAATTATTAACATCAAAACACAGCAATACGTTTTCGGGGCCCAGGCACATTCTTCATTGTCCAAGTTGGTCACCCCCTTATTTACAAGTCCAATACGGGCAGTAGCGGTGGCAGGCATCGCAGTCTTTGGATGGAAACCCCAATGTTCGTTGCTGACGACCCCCCGGTCGCGTGGCTTCTTAGTCCTTCCCCAACCCTAGCCGTCAGAACCCCCTTTCTCAAATTTGGGCAAAAGCAAGCCCTTGATGATCCTTTCCTTCTTTTGAATGCACAGTCGAACCGTGCTGTAGGTCTATTTTCTCCATCGAAGATTATATCTGGTGGTTCCCGGTACTGTTTGATCCGGAAATAAGGTAACGTCACTTCCTGAGGGAAGCAACGTATCAGAGGCAACGGAAGTTGCAGAATTCGAAGCAATGGTTTCCAGAAATGACTTTTCCAAAGAGTGTGGAGACAAAATGGACGGCTCCCCAACCCCCACGGGCTCAGAGAGATTCTCCGATTCACTCACAGTGCTATTTGCTGCTCCAGGATTATCGATTGCAGTGTTAGCGAGGGGTTCTGTTTCTTCTGTAACGTGCGGCGTTGGGTGAGGAAGTTTCTTGACATGCGTCGCATGTATCCAGTTCTTCTTTCCAGCCACCCACACTGCCATTTGGGTGACCAACAAAACCTGAAATGGTCCCAGTCAGCGAGGCGCGAGGCAAGAGGACCGTTCGTATGCTCTCACCAGGACCCAGCTTCCAGGCCGAATGCTGTGTCCTGGGCCCTCATATCGTACAGGTAAAGCTGATCGTACCTGATGATAAATGAAATACAGATTTTTAGTCAACTGGTTACAGTAGTCTGAAAGCAATACATTCTCAACATTTCTCAGTGCTGTAGGTTTCGGAAGACCCCAAATATTGGCAGGTCTCCCTATCACCACCTCAAATGGAGAGAGCCCAGTCTTAGTTTGAGGGGTAGTGCGCATGGCTAATAACACGATCGGTAAGGCGTCCGGCCATTTTAGTTTGGTACCGGCACACGTCTTAGCGAGTTTGTTCTTTAGGATACCGTTATGTCTCTCCACCAACCCGGCACTTTGAGGATGTCTAGCTGAGTGAAATCGCTTATCAATATGCAGTGCCGTACAAATCTGTAAAATTACAGCAGCAACAAAATGTGGACCATTGTCCGACCAGATGACTCTCGGCAACCCAAACCGCAGGAAATATTCCTTTACCATCATTTTTGCAGTGGTCATGGCTGTGGCGTCTTTGACAGGGAAAGCCTCAACCCATTTCCTGAAGGCACAAATGACCACAAGGACATATTTTTAAGTATTGCACCTCTCCATCTCAATAAAATCAAAATGTATCACCTCAAACGGGACAGAAGGAGGCCCAAAGCTACCCCTTGGAGTTACCGTCCCCTTCACCACATTGTGTTGTAGGCAAATCATGCAATTTTGGACATAATGCTGAGCAATTTTTGAAATCTTATCATTTACCCAGACTCTCTCTAACATTTTCGTAATCTGTTGGGCACATACATGTGTGGGACCGTGTGCCATAGTAACCATCATAACTATATAGGCATTAGGAAGTAACCATTTCCCTTCAACTGTGTCCACCCAACACCCGTCATCATCTAATTTCCCCAAGCCTTCAGCCCATTTCTTAGATTCTTCCATTGTGGCATCAGCTTGGATATCCCGCACAGACCCAATGTCCTCGTCCATTACATAGACCTAAGCAGCTGTGGATGTACCATCTGTGGGACAACTAACCTTCTTCCTCACACATTCATACTGCAGGTACTCTACCATTACCTGAATCACCTTCCTCTGCATTTCTAGCGTATATTGACTATATGTGCCATATACCTCAACCGGAGTTATCGATAAATCCGAAATCCATCTAATCGCATCTTTTGTACAAATATGTGCTTCCTCAGATGCCCATTTACGACACGGAAGAAATCGTTTCTGTATATACATACTCTCTTCTTCATCATCCTCTTTACGTAACTTCTCCAAATCTCTCCTATACTCAAACAACCTCTCAACATGCTCATGTACTTTCTCCACAGTATCTCTGGATAATGCTAAAGTATTCAGATCCCTCAGCCCTTGTGGGAGATCCACATTATTTAATTTACCCCACATTACACACAAATGAATCCCTAAACCTTCAATAAAAACATTTTTCTCAGGAAAATTATCCATATTAGACAGTGTCGCAAAAACATTAGCTCGGTCATCTCTTTCCATACAATGCTTAGCCCATGCAAGCAAATCCTGCTTTTTATCTGTAGGGACAGTATTACGAGTAACAACCTTCGACCCCGCACCCCGATCAACAATAGTCGGTACAAAACCACTCGGGAGTGGAGGTGCAGGCAGATTCAATGAAGGTGGTATTACTGGTGCAATGGGAAGAGGTAGTAGAGCAGGTGGAGGAACGACAGCCGGAACAATAGGAACAACTGGTTGAGCAGGGAGAGCAGGAATAACAACGGGAAGAAGATCATACGGAGGTGGTGCAGAGGCACCAGGCCTTCGCTCATTTAACAATTTGTCGAGAAACTCGTCAGAAACATGAAGGTCTTTAGAAGGATAGATTTTCTGAATACCGAGTGAGAAAGCCCTATCCATATTCTTAACTGACTCAGACTGTTTGTCCTGATCATACAACAACGCCTTTTCAGCGTTCGTTTTATGACGAGCGCATGTTTTTCCCTAGTCTTAAGCTGCTGCAATGCTTCTTTTTTCCAATTCTGCAGAACATCAAATGCCGCAGGTCTGGCCTTTTTCTTTAACAAGACCGACTTTAAGTATTCAATACGAGGGATCTCAAAAATACCATTGATTGGCCACTGAAGTACGGAGGCATGTCTGGTTTGTCTGCGCCAAATATCATTAAATACTACACTTCCAATGCCATGTTTACAATACATAGTAAACGCCTGAGACCCCTCCTGTGGTGCCGGGCAGCTAAATTCCAAACATTGTCGATCGCTGCGAAAAAAATGCCCTAAAGCAGCTAGACAATTTCCCAGGCATTTCTCAAAAACTTGGTGTTACCTGGTCAATAATTGTGTCTGCAGATACAATGCGCCAAATTCAAATTGTCAGGGTTAAATTAAGAGTCGGGTCACGACTCACCTGACCAAACCTAAGGAGGACCTACGGTTTATCAAAGAACTTACCTAACGAATTTTACCTTGTGTTTGGTGATTTCGGCAAATCTGCCCGCCTTAAAAGTAGACCCTCGTCAAAATGCCGTCTCAGACCGCACGGCTATCGTCCAGGGATCGGATCGTGCAGCGCTGTAGAGGTGTCGCGTCTCGTTCAGTCGGGCCCGTAGTATCACACCGTCCGATCCCAGTCCGATAGTATGCGTCAACCTTCAATGTTCCGGCATCAATCTTGAGGGTCCCTATTCGGGCACCAACTGTGAAAAGAGGAAAATAATATGAGGCCGGGGAACCCAAAGGAAACACACCAAACACTGGTTACAAAGAAACATACAAAGTACTTTATTTTAAGGTCAAGCAATAACAAAGTCAAATGACAGGTCAGATAGCTATCGGCCCTCAGTGCAACACAACGAACTTCAACGGGGTTCGATGTATTCAGTGAGAGACTGTACATTGGGACATTCAGGCTTTTATATATTTCTCCAGCCTGTTGTCCAACCCCTTCATGGGTTAACCATTCCATGAATGTGTAACAGGTCTAGGGTCTCTGCCAGGTCAACTCTAATTTATTCATTTGTATGTGCATAGATCAGTTCCGTTGATACAGGTAATCCATTTACATGCAGGTCAACAGAAGGACAAGGTCTCAGTTCACGACCCTAACAAGCGGCCTGCAGGCAAGTTATACATTAGCTGTACGGCGGTCATGCCAACCAGATTCTGTTCGAAATGGCATCGTCCACCATTTTGATGTTCAGGGTGACTTTTAAACAGCAAGAGAAACAAAAATGGTGGTTTGATTCAAGATGGCGACTTACATCAATTTCTAAGGTTAAGACCTTGCCGTACCATATATTGTGCCAAGGGTTACCAGAACCGGTGCAAAAACAGCTCAAGAAATTGGTAGGAATAGAAGCTAAACCATGGGCCGAAATACAATTGACAATCGCGCACTATTGTAGATTGCTACAGGAAAAGAATCGGAAAAAGGAGGCAACGCGTAAGGGGGAAGGAGGCAAAGCTGGTGCAAAGGAAGCTCTCAAAGTATGCTCTCGAGGGAGCAATGCTCACCAGCCCGGCCGAACCAAGCATACAGCAAGCGACTAACCCATTGCAGAATAATCAAGGTAGCACGGGATTTTACCCGAGGGGAAGAGGTTTTGGAAATAGAGGATGGCAGAGTAATCAGGGAGGGTTTCGAGGTAACCAAGGAGGGTTTCATAATGTTCAAGGTTGCTTCTAGAACCCACAGATGGGCACTCCAACTATGCCATATGGACAGATGGCCCGACCACCGCCAGTATGTTGGCTGTGTGGAATGACTGGACACGTGGTGCGCATGTGCATAATTCATGGCATGTGGCAAAATAACCAAGGGATGGGGGCAGGCATGGTGAATCAACCTGCCATCCCGCAACAGGGCGGTACCCAAAATGACACAGTGCCGCAGCAGGCGGCAGGCTTCCAGCAAGGTGCACAGCAAGTGGTTCAACCACTGATCATGGGGAATCTGCCACAGGGATAACCCCAGCAGGAACCGCCGTAGATGACTCAGGGCAATAATCCCGGAGGGGGAATTAACCCTGGAAATGGGGGAAACCCACAAGTGTACAGTGCACCGAACCTATATATAAAATAGGACAGCTCACAGGAGACTCTGATCTGTTCTATCCTATCAGTGACACCAGACCCTAATAGGGAACCTAGGGTGAATGTCACCATAGGGGCTAAAGAATATTCCTTCCTAGTTGACACATTTGTGCATACGAGAAGGCAAATGTTCCTTGTCCGGCGAGGCCATAGATACCCAGAGTTTCACTGGAGCTCATAGCAGAGTTCCCTTTACAGACACACTCCCAGTCTCAGTGGGAGAGCGTGAAATAAATGTACCACTATTATATTCACGCCAGACCCCAGTAAATATTCTGGGTCGGGACCTGATGACTAAATTAAACATGACCATCTCGTTTACCGAGAATGGTATAGTGTGCCCCACCCCAGGAATGCATTATTCAAACGTGTGCAAAATGATCAGAGCATGCTCAGGACGTGTAGCAATGAGGGCTACACCGTTAGAACCAGAAGTTTTCGCATATGGCGTGCGGGTGTTTATGGCGGGACTGCCAGGCCTTGCAGATAAATCTACGAGGACACCTGATGAGTTTCTATTCAGGCCAAGAATACCCATGCACGAAGAAGAGGGACAAGTATTTCCCTTGGTAATGTGATCTGCCGCAGTGCGAGGAAAAGTGGTATTGGTTGAAGGATATGACGATGAAGGCAGACAATGGTGTGCGATTATTGCTATTGAGAAGGGTATCGAGTGACTGACGTCACCGATGACGATCTGTTCGAAGAACACCCTGACCTAGAAGAGACAAGGGTGGACGTGAGTCTCATACCTTGGGTCAAAATGATCAAACGAGAGGTGCCACAGAGAATGATGTTGGCACTGGTACGCCAAGAATACTTTGAGGACGCCATGGCACAAGTGCCTGCCACAGTATGGACTACTGGGCCCTATGATGTAGGTCTCCTGAAAGGGGCGGGTGAAGTGAAAATCAAACTAAAACCAGGAGCAATTTTACCACGAGCACGACAATATCCCATGTCCAGAGAGGCAGATGAAGGAATAGCGAAGACAATCTCCACCATGATGGAGCAGGGTATCCTAGTGACGTCAGAATCACCTTGCAACACAGTGATTTACCCTGTCAAAAAAATCAAAAGGAGGGTCTTGGCGTTTAATCCAAGATTTATGAGCATTAAACGATATAGTTGAAGCCGAATTCCCTCTAGTCCCTAATCCATCCACAATTCTATGCAACATACTCACTGAGGCAAAATATTTCACGGTGATCGATTTGAAAAATGCGTTCTTCTCAATCCCGTTGCACTGTGACTCTCAAGACCTGACGTCATTTACTTTCAGACAAATGTGCCTGAAAAGTACGAGGTTGCCACAGGGGTACTGTGAGTCTCCATCCATTTTCAACAGAGTCCTGCAGATGGACCTAAGCAATATTGCAGTGGACAGTGTTGATTTGCAGTTTGTAGATGACATTCTGATCTGCAGCACCACTGAAGAGCAATGCAGGCATGTCTCTGTGCAGCTATTGACTATACTGGCTGAGAAGGGATACAAGGTTGATAGAGAAGTTGTAGTACTTTCAGACAGAAGTGTTATACATAGGCCAGCTGATCTCTCATGAAGGGAAAAAGGTAACCCCAGAAAGGGCTGAAGTCATCATGGCCACGGCCAAGCCGCGCACAATAAAACAGATGCAAAGCTTTTTTGGCCTGTGCTATTACGTCAGAGCATGGGTCTTTGACTACAGCTCATACACCAAGCCCTTGCTTCAGGCCCTAAAAAAGGCCCAGACAACGAGGGAAGATATCGAATGGACTGAGGCAATGATAAAGGGGTTTACAGAACGCAAAGGGGGCAATTTGTAAAGCCCCAGTCCTTGGAATTCCTAATTATGCAGATGAATTCTACCTGTTCTCACACTCCGATGGTAATTTTATGACGGCAGTGCTTGCGCAGCGAACCTCGCTGGGGTACAAGCCCCTAGCATATTACAGCGGGAATCTGGACCCAGTCATGAAGGGCCACTTCCCATGCGAACAAAACCTAGCTGCTGCCGCATTCACTATCGAAAAGGCATCGTCCATTGTGATGGGATGCTCCATGACATTGTACATTGAGCAGTCACTGCTTGCCATACTAGAGAAACCAAAGGGCACACTGACATCTCAAAGAGCATCCGCCTGTGAGGTGATTATCTCCAACCCATCGATCAAAATAGTGCGATGTAAAACTGTGAACCCTGCTACATTCATAGCTGAACCAGTCACAGAGGGAGAACCTATACACGACTGTGCGAACTATGAGGAATTCTATGATGAGATCCCCAGGGTAAAAGAGAATGCCCTGGCGAGTGGGGAGATCGTCTTTATTGACGGGTCTTCAAGAATCGACCAAGTAGACGGACAAAGGTATACAGGCGTTGCCGTGATAAAACACCTAGCGAATGGGGAGTTTCGAGTACTCGTTAGTGCACGAATATCATCTCATTATTTGGCACAAGCTGGAGAGCTGTTAGCATTGATACTCGCCATTGAGAATCATGCAGACCAGGAAGTGACGGTGTACAGTGACTCCGCCTATGTGACATCCATAGTGCACGCAGGCTTAGCGCACTGGAAAAGGAGGGGCTACCTCAGAGCAGATGGCACACCAGTGCAACATGCAGCCTTATTGGACAGGCTGATAAAAGCACTACAGCTCCCAGTGGGCATAGCGGTCGTGAAATGCACCGCTCATACCAAGGAGACAGATTTCGTGTCACGCGGAAATCATGAAGCGGACACGGAAGCCAAGCGCATGGCATCCAAAACTGAAACAATCATGAACGTGGAGGTGGCACGTACCCATGAACGAATGATGGTAGCGCGAGCCACACCGGAGGCCTATAGCAATATGGGGCAGACCCAGCTAATGGAGCTCCAGGGGGAGGCACCACAAGAGGATAAGAATTTATGGAAGCATTGAGGGTGTTCTTTAAACCCCTCTGACAGGCTGTGGAGGCAAGACAGCACTGGTAAACCAGTAATGCCTGTCGCCCTCCTAAAGGTAGCATTAGAACAACTGCACTACCCCATCCACATGACAAAAGAAAATCTTGCTGCAACACTTGCAGAAGACTGGTTCACGCCGAATTTAGCAGAGCATGTTGCATTTTTCATGATGAACTGCATTATCTGCCATCAATTCACTGCTGGGCACACATTAAAAGTAGTGAGAGGAATCATTCCCAGACCAAATGGACCATTCCAGCACTTACATATCGACTACGTCGACATGATTCAAGTGTGCAATGGGTACAGGTATTTAATTGTGGTGGTGTGTCCCTTCTTTAGATGGATAGAAGCAGGCCCCTGTACACACCCCGACACTGCCTGTGCTGCTAAGTTCCTGGTGAGGGAAGTGTTCCCTAGATGGGGGGTGTGCAAGGTAATGAGATCAGATAATGGGGCCCACTTTGTAAATTCTGTGTTCGAACAGATTAGTTCATTGCTTGGTATAAAACATAAGTTCTCGTCGGTGTATAATCCAGAGGGTAATGGGATATGTGAACGGATCAACGGCTTGCTTAAAGAGAGGATAGCCAGGTTGAAGCTCACATTAAAAAAGGGGATGGCTGCACTGCCTACCACTGGCATTATATGCACTTCGGAACCAACCAGGCTCCGACCATCACCTCACGCCGCACGAGATAGTTACAGGGAGAAGGATGAGGACCCCTCTAGCCCCCAGAGATAGAGCTAGTTGTTATGCCCAGCCGACGAGGGAGATTTTGGGAACAGAGATGCAAAAGTACCTGAACTGTTTGACATCCAGTGCCTCTGTCATTTCAGGCCAACTGCAGCGACGGCGAAAAGGGGGTGGCGCAGCAGGAAGTGCTGAAGCAGACACCAAACAAGGTGTACATGCGCCCCTCGTCTTCCCTGGTGACAGCGTTTTGGTGAAGAACTTTACCAGGAAAAGATGGGACAAGCCAAGTTTTAATGGCCCTTTCATTGTAGAGGACTACACCCCCTCTGCCTTCAAGCTCCAGGGCAGAAGGGCATGGATCTTCATAAATGACATTAAACCCTACATAGGAGAGAGCACTCCTGCTGCATCCAACTGCAAAGAAACCACAGACAACGGGGAAGAACCTCAGCACGTGCAGACAAGATCCATGGTGAGGAAGAAGGACGCATGAGCAGCAAAAACAGTGGCAAAGGAATCTGAGAAATTGTGGCTTGCAGAACAAGGCATTTCCTCAAACCAAGTGAAAGGTGATAAAAAAAGACAATGATATGGACATTCAGTACAGCCAAAGTTACAGAGCAAGAGAAGAAAGTTGCACATCCAAAGCTGCAGTGACGCTACTCATATGAACATTTAAAGCCGAACGAATTATTCAAAAGACCCCAAGACTCTTTTAAGCAGAGAATAAGACACTCTTGGAAAAGAAAAAAAAAACGATATTTGTTCACCAGACTCATGATATCCCCCAGTAGAAATATTATAAAGGATGTGCTATCCTGTTTTCGGTTAGTATTAGAGACATATCCATCACTTATAGGGAGAGACACCAGCCTCCCAGATTTCATCCAAAATCCAGCTAACAAAAAGGTAACACGGCGACTGCTGACTGTCCTTGCAGAGGCATTTGCTGAAGTACCAGAGTACTGTAAATAAGAACAAATGCTCCCACCTCAAGTGATCATTGATGAACTTACATATACCCTATTTTTTCGCATCATTGAGGAATGCCCAGGACTTGTCGGGAGAACCACAGATACCCTAACCTTCATCAGAGATCCAAGAAACAACGAACTCCTTAACCAAGTGTGGTACAAATTAAATTACGTGGTTGCAATCCACGCAGCAGGAAAGTGTAAAAACTGTTCACGTCGGAAGAAAGGATTGTGATCAGGACCCTGCAAACAAGGCAGATGTCCCTGACTCCCACAGATACCCAGCTAGCCCACAATGTCATGCTCAGACTAGTCACAGAATATCCTGAAATGGGAGGAAGGCCAGCAGATGTTGACGTCATCACCTTCCTCAGAGATCCGGCCAATGCCCCACACATGGGCACACTTCTCCATAGCATAATTCTCCAAGTGGAACTGTCCAACTTCCAGCGAGAATTCCTAAGGAGATTCCAGTGAGACCTTTAGCCGAGGGTTAGATCGAGGAGACAAAGACTGTTCACGCTGCAAGAAAGGCCTCTGATCTAGAGGCTAGAAAATCAGAGCAAATGTCATGAATGCCAGAAGACAGCCAATATGCATACAGTGTTTTCTTCCACCTCATTGAAAACTTTCCAGAACTAGTGGGTAGACCCAGCAATGTTGACATACCCGAATTCCTCAGAGATCCAGCAAAAAACATGCAATTAAACAGGCTCCTGAGGGCTATCATAGCGCAAATAAGAAGCAGTTATGGACATCCACTGCTGAAGAGAGCCTTAGAAGGGCAAAATCCAAAATAGAACTTTGTTGTCATTGTTTCACTGTGGAGCAGATAGAGAAAAGAGACACTGTTCCTCAACTTGTCGTAGAGAGACCGAACGAAAGGAGCAGACACAAGAACTTCGCCATCGTATTTTTCCTGTTCTGCATCCTTCTCATTTTTTCTATTTTTTCATATATTGACTTCTGCTTTTATTTTTGTTCCTGTTGGTATAACATCTTATTTTTACTACTTTTACTTGTTTTCTATTTTTCCATATTTTTTTTTACATTTTTGTTCCTATTTTTACAACTTTATTTTTGTACGATTAGCTCATTGTTTCCTATTTTGCCACACGTTCGCTTTTCTTTTTCTTTTTTCAGCATTCCATTTTTTGTGTAATTTGTAGCAGTCCTTTCAGTTCTTCTTTCACATTGAACTGTCACCAGCATGTCCTCAGGACCAAGGCACATTCGAGGCATCCACTGGGACCTCACCTACTTTAGATACGCATAAACAAATGTGATGTATCAGAACTGCTAGCCTAACCCTTTTCCTTAGTCTAGCACAGGAACTGTACTGAGGACCCAGAGACTACCGTTGTCACTGACGTGAGGGAGGACATTGGAGAAGCACTCGTCCCGCTAATAGTAACAAACTCTCGAAATACGAGACCAGAGCAAAAGAAGGAATAAATAACTGACTATGAACTCATTCGAAATGGGGGCCCAGAACAGTAACTTGGTTTTACCCCCAGCAGAAGGGTGCCCCTGCTTTCCTGGAAGAAAATGCTGGAAACTTTCACTCAGAACGATTATGTGCATATGTACAGTGATCATAATTGTTTTTCTATTATTAACAATCAGAACTGCTTTCTTTATTGGTGCACAAAGTGTCCCCCTATCAGTACACCCACTGGATAGCGAACGTCAGGGGCCTACAAGAGCACCCAGACCCTATGTAGTGATTCCAGTTCCAAGAAAAGCTAATGATGAAGCAAATGATTTAAATTTGAATTTAATTAGCAGCGATACGTATACACATGAGGTGATGAATGAGAGAAAAAACTGGAGACAGGGTCAGCACGGAATGAATGATAATGTAGCACTGGCCACGGCACGCACCCGCACACAGAATGCACACAAACAAGGGCAAGTGTCAATGGCTACAAGGCCTCCAACGACGGCAGCAGAGAAGGAGAAACTGCCTGCCGAACATTCAATTCCAGAGAATAGTGGAGATAACCAAGAAAAGCCAAGTGAAATGCCAAAGAAGGAGGGAATAGCAAAATCCCTCAAAAGAACAGAAGTGGCCACAAAAGAACTCACAGAGAAGACCCACATGCTAATAGAGTATTTGTTCCCATTCATAGTCCAAACAAAGAAACTACACAAGGAGCTGAAAAACAGAACTATAGAAACTATAACTGCAAGCACACCTGCTCCATCGCAAGGAACAAGCCGCAGGCCTACAACACAGCCACAAGTTGGGAGGTTGGTGAACCAATGGTGGTTACGCGAAGTTTATGGCACACTACAAAAGGGAAGTAAAGGAAGCACAAATCCTCCTCCTACCACAGCGATACTGTTGAGGCAGCCTGCTCCATCGAGATACCCGAAGTGGAAAAGCAGCACAGATGCATTCAAAGACGTAGTCATAGCAAACTACAGAAGAACGCTGAGAATCAAGAGAAGCCCTCATGAAGATAACAATGAATTTAATGATTACCTGGACAGCACAGCCCATCTCGGAAACAACATATGGTACCAACACATGAAGGAAGTAGGAAAAAGGCAGTCAGAAGGAGAATGCTTTGTCTGTGCACTCCTACCATACAGCATGGGAAAATCCAAGATCTTCGTGGCTGTAGAAATTGATGTCCCTACAGCACACTGTATGTCACATGTAGCAATGTGCAACACCAGAGGACAATTTATGGGAAGAGACGCCTCGTTGATATGGGCCAACAAAAAATAATTACCCAGATGAAGATGGCTACGTACAGGACATTAAAACAAGAAACCGAGCGCACACCGGAAATCATGTGATCAGGTACGAGAACCCTGGCGTCAAAGGATCAGGGATAAGAGGTGAAATAAACCCAAGACTGAACGTTCAAGAAAAAACTGCAGAAGAGGCTTAAATCTGGAAGAACAGAGGCCAAATGCAGATCTGGGGGTCAGTGGTCTCCCCAGATGGATGGGAAGACGGAGTAGTAATCTGCCGAGCGTGGATGGTCCTTGGAGCCTGCAAGGAAGCAATAGAGAATTCACAGAGGTCATGCAAACCTCTGTGGCCAAAGCTAGTAAAGCTGCTAACATGGGTCGAAGATAGAGGGGGACCCCTGCAGATAGTGCCACTGGAGAGCCCGTAACTATGCTTCAGAAACAATGGCACAAGGAAGATGGGAGAGAATCAAAACTGCAGACGAATCTTTGAAGCTTCAGGAATGACACAAGGAACCGCAGTTATTATGGACCATTTCTGGGCGTGTGGATCCAAGGCATACATAAGGCTGCCGAAAAACTGGGGAGGCATATGCACACTAGTGAACGTCCACGTTCCTGCACTAGTGATTCCTAAGAATGACCTAAAATTGGACAGTTTCCCAAAAGCAGATGCTCATCTAAGATCATCTGTGGAACTGGTATCCAGAATGAAGAGGGAAAATTACTTTTCTCCCAAATCAGAAGAGGCATTCCATGCAATCCCGTATGAATACAGGTTGTTCAGCCTCACTTCAACAGTATTCACAACACTACCCTTGCCCCACTTCCAAGTTGGAGTGAATACAAAATGGTTGCAGATAACCAGGTGGGAGTTATTGCAGACCATCAATACCACTATAAAAGGATTCAACGCGATGAAAGAAGAGCTGAGAGGAATCAGACTGATGACTCTCCAAAACAGATATGTGCTTGACATGATCACAGCAATGGATGGAGGTGTTTGTGCAAAAATCTGAGAATCATGTTGCACATCTGTACCATCACATGATGAAGAAAACGGAACCCTAACAGAGGCCATAAGCATGCTGACAAGCCTGAAAAACCAGATGATCGATGGAAGTGACGAAGTAGATGATGACAGCTGGTTTGGAGACCAATTCTCATGGGTCCCACAATGGATGGCAGATATATTCAAGTTTCTGGGAGCTCTACTAGCAATGGTATTGCTAGGATCCTGTGTTATCAAAATATGGACTCCAAAGGCTCACACATTCACACCATCATGTACCAACGCAGAGGACGATGAGCATGACAGCGAAGAAGCAAAAGAAATGAATGCAAAGGATATTGCAGAAGTGGTTGATGAACCGACCAGAGGGGGGAGTGTAGAGGAGGTCCCAGACATGGCCTGCACCCCTTCCCCTCATTACGAGGTACCAGGAGCGCTAAGGTATGTGATGTATGAAGAGCACATTAAACTACAAAGAGCTGCACTGGGACTCTGCCCAGTATACATCAGAAGATCCATACCAGTTAAAGCACCCATAACCAGACAACCCTGGGCAGCACGGTACCCTATTAGACAGCCATACCAGCCTCTGATACGAAATGAGGAGTACATGCACACGGTCCACGAAGAGACCCCAAAAGCCTTAATGGAAGGCCAGTGGAAATGACACAAGGGCCTGAACAGATCCGTGAATAAACAAAAGCAGCTATCGAAGATAATACGCCAGTGCGAGTAAATACGAAATTGAATGGAATAGGCGCAGAGAGGAGACAATGTTACAACGTGAGGAAACAGTGTTACGAGACAAGATGGAAGCAACTGTCCTGTTAAACGTGTGTAAATAGGCTTGAAACGCAAGATGCTAAGAAATCGATACTGCTTGCAATGGTTAGTAGAAGATATATCTACCTCAATAAGGCACATTATACAAGTGCAACTCCATTTTGTAAAAGCAGAAAGGAACCCAGGCGGCCAGAGGCCTGACAGGCCAAGTTTCGAAACCCAGCCAAAGGCAAGAGAAGGAGCGGAATCGTAACTTAACAAAGAGCGGCTCATACCTAGGAAATCGAGGTCAACAAGAGAAGGGGAGGAGAGCGTCAGCTCACAAGACTCCAACTTCAGAGCATACCAGCCTGCCTCATGAAGGTCAAGATAAGGGGGGCCCATGCAGGTGACCAGACAGGCACGAAGAAGTATCATCGCCTGATATCATCCAGGACCTGAGGATTCCATAACTTTTCCCGATAAGAGACTACAGTTTCGAGGCCATCCTTAGCCAACTAATTGACAAGTCGCCCTAAAACACTGATTGATGGAAGGGAGGCAGGGTGAAACTTGGGACACCAGGCACAGGGGTGACCATTCTGCATGCTGCTAATTAAAAGTGGAAATTTGTTTCTAGGGGTGTAACCTGCCCAATCACAATGGACCAAGTTATCTGGGGTGCTATAGATATTGTAACCAAAAGGACGTCGTAGTTGTAGTGACGTCTATCACGCATGATCTAGAGAGATGGGCGTGGACGCCCACCCGATAAGAGTTATCCAATCCACATGCCCTATTATCATGTACAGTTATAACACCTATACTTAAGTTACCTTTCCTAACCAATTATATTTCATGTTGAGTTTTGTAAAGTTAGACGTCAATGATGACGAACATTGCCTATAAGAATCTCTGTTCAATTGAAGTTCGAGGAAGTCGGAGCGAGACCGGTGATCGCACTACAGCTGATTCCCATTTGTTTCCCTGTTTGATGTATGTATCATTAAACGGACTTCCCTTTGCCAAACTACTGAGTCCTCGTTATTGAGTCGTGTCGGAGTATGTGAATCCTGCACCCCCTGTCCTCACATAGTACACCTATCTTCTCCAGCATGGGGTCTGGCATGGATTCACATGCTCATGAATATTCCCCGTCGTCAGGATGGGAATCCTTGGTAAAAAAAAAATCAGTATCAGTTTCGTTTCTGATCTGTCTTTCGTAGTAGTAACAAATCACTGATCTCTGCGTCATACTGACCACAGCCAATGACTGCCCTCTACCTAAGCCCCGCCTCTGGCAGCCATCTTCAGATTTTTACCGCACGTTCAAGTGTTGGGAGTCCTCGTGCTTAGCTCTCGAGCTTTTACTCCGTGTTTCGCGCTTTTTCAGGTGAATTTTCACATTTTTTTCGGTTAATCGAGCCTCAAGCTCCACCGTTTCTACTCCCGTTAACGGCTACCCGTTGCGGGATTTTCCTACGCCCCTCAAGGGTGAAGATTTCATCAAATCAACTTCTTGGAGGATTCCAGAAGATTCGCGGCCTACTTCGAGATGGCCCAGGATGCAAGTTCGTTGCCCGGACCCAAGCTGTTTCGCAGCTGCCCTGGATGCGGGCTGCAGAATGTGTTTAAGGAAGACGAACATTCGCGATGCCTCTACTGTCTTCATGGGGACAAGACTCATGTAGAGAAGGACTGCCAGTTCTGCAAGAACTTGTCGGAGCGGACCATGAGGGACCGTCGATCCCGTCTCGCAAGCTGGTTGGAGAAGGGCTCGACGGGTGAGAAGAAGAAAGGGTCCGAGCGGGCTTCTAAGTCCTGTGCGGGCGCCTCGGCGACGGGGGCCCAACACCAGGCCAAGCGCCGCGAGTCCGCTGGCTCCGGGAGCGCCGAAAGTTCAGGCTCTTCGGTCGCCAGGCAGGGCGCACCTTCCCCGGCGCCGTCAACCACGAGCCAACGCTCCGGTTCGGGGAAGAGAAAGTCCGAGACCCCGGGTAAGCTTCGGGAGAAGCCCCGTCCGATCTCGGAAAAGGGGGAGCGAGGCGTCACCCCTCCCCTGAAGGAGAAGGCCCGGGACGCACCTAAGGTGGTGAAGGCCCCTACCCAGCAGGCGAAGGCCTCTATCGAGGCTATTGCGGCGACTCTTGCCAAGCCGGCAGAGACACCGCCAGCGGAGACTGCCTCCGGGACTAGAGTTTCCCTGCCGCCAAGGAGGGAATCCTCTTTTCAGCCCATCGTCGTGGCCGCCATGATGGAAGAAGCGAGGGGGGGCACGGTGCCCTCCTCGAGCTCGGAGTCAGCCTCGGAGGAGGAACTGACTGAGGCCGTGAGGAACCTCGAAGTCCAACGGGCGACTTTCGAGAAGGTTCGATCCCGTCAGGAAGATCCTCGGGAGATAACCGAGGAAGACGACAATGGTGAGGAAGAGCGGCCTTCCCTTCCGGCGCAGCCGGATCCTAGGCCTCAGGATGGCTCGGCGGCCATTTTGTCTGCCATCCAGTCCTTATGCTCTGAGATAAGGACGAGATTCCAGCGGCCCAGGCCGGAGGACCCGCAACCTGGCCCGTCGGGAAGTCCTCAGAACAAACGACGGAGGACCCAACCTTCTCCTTGCCCCCGTAAGGCCTACAGTTCCCTCCTCGTCCTCCCACGAGTCGGGAGATGACGGTGCATTGGGCTCGACGACGGGTTCTGAGGGCGACGACGACGGAACGGGTCTCCCGTCGCACGGGCCTCGCCGCCCGACGAGATTGGCTCATTCCACGCCATGATCGCCAGGGCTTACAAATTGTTCCAGCTTTGCCCGGAGGAGCAGGAAAAAGGAAGGTTTCCTCTATCAGCGCCGGGAGGCCAAGAGGAAGATGGTCATCGCGGTGCCCCTAATCGATGACATCTAGGAGGAGGGCCTGTCGGTTCTCAAAAACCCCCCCACGGCACCAGCCAAACGGGACCGGTACGAGAAGAAGTACCGGGTCCCCCGAAACCGCTCCCCTGTGCCTCAGGGCCCAGCCAACGCCAGACTCGGTCGTCTCAGCGGCGAAGAAGAAAGCGGCGGGGTCAGGAGCCTCAACGTCGAATTCCCCGCCAGACGGCAAGGGAAAGAAGTTGGACGCCATGGGGCGGCGGCGGCTCATTTCGTCGGCGGCGACGACGATCAAAGCGGCCAACGCCCTGGCGATCGTGGCCCGTTACGACAGGGAGCTCTGGTTTAAGCTGGCCCCCATATTGGACTTCCTGCCGGACGACAAGAGGTCCGAGGCCCTGGAAATACTGCAAGAGGGCGAGGTGGCGTCGGACCACGCCATAACGGTGGCAACCGATATTGCCGATACCGGGTTCAGCCAGCTGGGCAACGGTGTTTGCCTACGACGCCGGGGTTGGCTCCGGGCGACCGACTTCCGTCAGGACGTCCAGACCAGGGTGTTGGACATGCCGTTCGACGGCAGCAACTTGTTCGGGAAGGCGGTGGACAAATCCCTCCAAGCCATAAAAACGGACACGGAGACGGCCCACGCCCTAGGAGCCTTTCAGCAACGACGGCCCTTTTGGAGCTCCGGAGGCAGACAGGGTGCCTCCAAGGGATCCAGCGGTGGCTCGTCGTCCTACCGCCAGGCGGCACGCTCGTCTCAGGAGGCCTACAGGGGTCGCGGCAAGCAGGGAGCGCCTCGCCGCCTTCGGCAAGGTGGCCAGAGCGGCAAGGCCTTCACCTCCAAGCAGGAATGAACCGGCCGTGGTGTCGGGCCCCCATCGGAGCACCCCGGTGGGAGGCCGGCTGACGAATTTCGTCGGCGTGTGGAAGTCCATCTCCACCAACGTTGGGTGCTGGATACCCTGGCAAGAGGACACTCTATCGAATTCCTGAAGAGGTGCCCTCACGTTCCACCTGTGCCCAGGAAGGAAAATCACGTCCCGCAACTGCTGTTGGAAGTACGGGCGATGCTCAGGAAAGGCGCCATCGAGCTTGTCCTGAAGAGGCTCCGGGGCTCCGGGGTGTACTCAAGGTACTTCCTCGTCAGGAAGAAGACGGGCGGCTGGCGTCCCATCCTGGACCTTTGTCGTTTGAACAAATACATCAGATCACAAAAGTTCAGGATGGTCACCCTCCAGCACGTACTGGGACAGCTGGAGGAAGGCGACTTTCTATCGTCGTTGGACCTGGAGGATGTTTACTTCTACGTTCCCATCCTCAAAAGTCACAGAAAGTTCCTCAGGTTCGTCGTCCAGGGACGCCACTACCAATTCAGAGCACTGCCGTTCGGATTGAAGTCGGCCCCCAGGGTCTTTACCAAGTGCCTAGCACCAGTGGCAGCGCGGCTGCGCCTGCAGGGGATTCATGTCTACCCCTACCTGGACGACTGGCTCATCCGCTCAAGGACGAGGGAACTCGCCGTCGAACACACCGCGAGGACCGTCCAGCTACTCACAGACCTGCGATTCGCCATAAACTACCCGAAGTCCCATCTGGTGCCGTCGCAGGTGGCCCTGTTTCTGGGAGCGAAGCTCGATACAGTGAGGCGCCTGGCGGCCCCGTTGGAAGAACGGACGAAGACCATTCTAGGCAAAGTGCAGCGCCTGCTAGCCACGGACGTGGCCAGGGTGAGGTCCATCAAGTCCCTCCTGGGGATGATGTCCTCTTGTATCTACCTGGTGCGCCTCTGCAGACTACGGATGCGCCCTCTTCAAGAATTTCTCGACGCCCGTTGGATGCAGGCGACGGGCACCTTCGAAGACAGGGTCCCCCTCAACGAGGTGTTCCGGCGGGCGATTCAGTGGTGGGGCGTTTGAGCGCACCTCACGGCGGGCAAGGACTTTCAGACACCGGCGTACCAGGAGACGGTGACAACGGACGCCTCCCTGGAAGATTGGGGTGCCCACACCGGAGATCTCCACGCAAGAGGCCTCTGGCTCCTGGAGGAGAGGCTCCTGCACATCAAAGTCCTGGAACTCTGAGCCGTGTTCTGGGCTCTCAAATAGTTCCTCCCGTTGCTCAAGGGCAAGGTGGTGCGGATCTTCACGGACAACTCCACGACAATGTTTTACATACGGAAGCAGGGAGGCACCAGATCCCCAGCCCTATCCAAGGAGGCACAGGATCTGTGGCACTGGGCGGTCGCCCAGGGGATGTTCCTGGTTCCCTTCCACCTGGCAGGAGAAAGCAACACCATCGCCGACTCGCTCAGCAGGGAGCTCCTCGCGTGTCACGAGTGGGAACTGCGCCAGGATCAGGTGGATCAACTCTTCCAACAATGGGGCAAACCCCAAATCGACCTGTTCGCAACAGCGACGAACTCGAAGTGCAAGAGGTTCACCAGCAGGTTTCCCCAGCCGAGAAGCATGGGCGATGCGTTCTCGTTCCCCTGGGACGGCCTATACCTGTATGCGTTCCCTCCGTTGCCGTTGCTGCTTCCACTCATCAGCCAGCTCAAGAGGTCCCGGTGCAGGATGATCCTCGTCGCACCGGCGTGGCTGAGGCAGATCTGGTTCCCGGACCTTCTGGACTTGTCAACGTCCCCTCCCATCAAGCTGTCGGCGGACGCGGACCTTCTCTCCAGAGAAGGAGGTGCCATCTTCCACCACGACCCGGCGTTGCTGAACCTGCAGGCGTGGCTCCTGCAGCGCTAGAGTTTGGAGGCTACGATATACCGGCCGATTGCAGAGAGGTTCTTGCAAAGGCCAGGGCGTCCTCGACTCTCAAATGCTACGGTCATAAGTGGAAGAGGTTCTCTATCTGTGCCGAGCACAGAAGATCAACCCCCTACGGATTATGGCCCCTCAAGTGCTGCCGTACCTGCTATCGCTGGCGAAGGCTGGGATAGCCCATGCCTCCATTAAGATTCATCTGGCGGCGATCTCCAGATATACCAGAACCACAGGACGGATGTCCCTGTGGTCCCATCGACTGGTAAAAGAGTTTATGAAAGGACTGTTCCGGTCGTTCCCGCCGGTGAAGGCCCCGGCCCCGACGTGGGAACTTAACGTGGTGCTGACCAGGCTCATGGGGCCCCCATTCGAGCCGATGCACTCCGCACCGATGAAGTTTGTGTCGTGGAAGACTGCATTCCTGGTGGCCATTACCTCCGCACGACGAGTGGGAGAGATCCAGGCCCTATCCTGCAAAGCACCGTACTTGACTTTCCATGCCTCGAGGGTGGTGCTTAGGACGCACCCCTCCTTTATGCCCAAGGTGCCGTCGGACTTCCATCTTAGCGAGCCCTTGGTGTTACCTCTTTTCTTCCCGTCTCCTTCGTCGCCGGCCGAGAGGACTTTGCACTCGCTGGATGTGGCTAGAGCGCTGAAGTTGTACGTGGACCGCACGGAGAGTTTCCGGAGGACATCACAGCTGTTCGTGAACTTTGGACCTGTGAATCAAGGGAAGGCTCTCTCGAAGTCTTCTATTTCCAGATGGCTCTCCGGCTGCATCATGCACTGTCACTGATTGGCTAACCGACCGCTGCCAGGCCGTCCGAGAGCCCATTCAACCAGAGCGATCGCTGCTACTACGGCGTTCTTATCTGGTGTGCCCCTGCTGGACATCTGCAGGGCTGCTACGTGGAGGTCGACGCACACCTTCACGAGATTCTACTGCGTCGATCGGGATTCCAGGGAGGAGTCCAGGGTCGGCCAAGCAGTGCTGCGCAACCTGTTCGCTTAAGGTGAGCCTGGTGAGGAGGTAAGAGATGCTTAATGTTGAGTTTTTGTATTGCTTAATGTTGAGCCTTTTACCACCCCCCGTGGTTGTGCATGTGTGTACTGCTATTTATTCTTATATTCATGAGCATGTGAATCCATGCCAGACCCCATGCTGGAGAAGGAACAAGTTACTTACCTGTAACTGTTGTTCTCCAGCATGGGTCTGGCATGGATTCACATGCGAACCGTCCCGCCTACCCCTCTGCGGCTCTTCACTTGGTCATACTGCCTCTTCACATGCTACAAAATCTGAAGATGGCTGCCAGAGGCGGGGCTTAGGTAGAGGGCAGTCATTGGCTGTGGTCAGTATGACGCAGAGATCAGTGATTGGTTACTACTACGAAAGACAGATCAGAAACGAAACTGATACTGATTTTTCTTTACCGAGGATTCCCAGCTTGACGACGGGGAATATTCATGAGCATGTGAATCCATGCCAGACCCATGCTGGAGAACAACAGTTACAGGTAAGTAACTTGTTCCTTGTTTTACAAGTTCTAGAGGGTGAGTGCTGACCAATGGGCCCGTCAGTGAATTCCTCTCCTCGTGAACAGTTCTATTTCCGTCTCATCAGGCATACATTTAGCTGTGCAATCATGCAGATCTCCCAGCCATTGAGCAATTGGGCTCTTTTTATTTTGACCATGTTTTACTTCTACAGGGAATCCCTGCACTGCCAACGTCCAGGAAGTAATCCTAAACTGTGCCAAATTACCTGACCTAATTCTTTTACTTTGCACAAATTGTAGGGGTTGGTGATTTGCTTCAATAATTACCTTTTCTCCTTGAATGATGGGACGGAAGTGCTGCAATGCCCAAACAGTGGTTAGGAGTGCTTTCTCACATTCACTGAATTTAGTTTCAACCTTGTAGATGAAGAGGACGGGCTGGAGGTGGAGGCTTGAGAATGACGGAGCGCGGCTCATAGAATGTGCTCGTAACACAGAGGGAGGTTGTTTCAGAGCCCTGCACACACGGGCTGTATTTTATGGGAGTACTCCAGTGACACAGGTATTCTCTGGGCCTTCTACACCTCAGACTGGGGTAACAGCTTGGCCGCAAGGACTTGGAGAGGTGCGGGTGCCAAATCTGGAGGGGCAGAGTGAAATAAACATGGGATGCTGACACATGCGCAGCGTTGCGCCCAGTTCTTCCACCCTAATACAACGCAGAGGTAGATCAAAAGGCCCTCCACAAGTACTCATACGGTCTTGGGGCGAATGAGTGGGCAATATATGGACATACACATGTGGTTAAGATGATCTGCAGGGAAGGAGGAGCCTGCCTGATACAGACCACAGTTGGGACTGAGCCTGTCCACGGGGTCGCAGGGCTGAAGAAGCCTCTGGGTGGGGGCACAACGACAGCTCTGGTCTAAACTTTCCCCCACAGAATTCAGCCTGGTACACGGGGGGGGGGCCGGAGCCCCATGGACTCAATGGGACGAGGTAGTTTCCCACGGTGGACAGCTTTGGGGCGTGTGCCCACCTCCCTGGCGGAGGCTAGGGACCATCATCCTTTGCCAGAAGAGATTCTGGAACTGTTCCTTGCAGGACATCGGACCACCCCAAAACAGGAAATATTACGCTGGAGTGGGGTGTGAAAAGGTGGAGTTTGTTCGCCGGTCAGCCCAGGGTCCCGCCGGCATGGAGGAGTGGTACATTGGGGCACAGGGTACAGTGAAGTGATATCCCACGGTGTGAAGGGGATTGCAGGCACGTGAGACTGAGCCGTCGACCATTCAGACCAGTACGCTGGGGATAAATTATTGAGGAGCACTCCCCCTGGATTGGTAGCATAAGGTCGGAGAGTGGAGGAGAGCAGATCCCCTCTGATTCGATCCTCAGTGGTGTGGGCCCAAGACTCAGGCTCAGGGGCGTGTGCCCACCACGGGGGATGAGACAGCAGAGCAACAACCCAGGAGGACTGTGTGCCTTTGAGGGGGCAGCCTTGACAGCTACGCCCTGAGTGGTGGTCAGGCAGAGAGAGCGCAGAGGGAGCATGCTGTGGATATTGGGTGGCAGTGCATGGAGGCAAAGGAGAGGTTAGCCGCATATGAATATACACCGTTTCACCATGGACCGGAGACTCCAGGACAGAGCACAATGGCCTCAACATCAGAGGAATCAGCAGCAACCAAAAAGGCCATGGTGGCCCTGATGGAAGAAATAAGGAGTAGGAGGGCAGATATCTGAAGCAGGGTCGATAAGGTTACCCAGAGGATAGATAATATGGCTGGAGGAAGTCGAAAACAATAAAAGCTCCCTGGGCGCCTTTGAGACACAAATGGACATGCGGATGTCAGAGATTGAAAGAAGTGAGGAGGAATTTCAGATGAAGGTGGATGATTTGGAAAACTGTGAAAGACGGAATAACCTTAGGCTCTTCGGAATCCAAGATAGAGAGGGGGAGTTGGAGCACGACTTGGAAAGAACACTCCATGCGGTCACAAAGCTGGTTTTTGATGACAACCTCATTGATGAGGCAAAGATAGAGAGGATACACTGGGTGGGAGGTGGTACTGGGGGCCCCAGATCAGTCCTCACTCAGTTACATAATTACGTAGATAAACTGAAAATTCTGGAGAAAGCAAAACAGAAGGGCCCGATCACCTATGGCTCCGCGAGAGTTACCATTATGCAAGATTTATCCTCACTGACCCTGGGGCAGAGAAGGATGTGTGTGCCCTTGACGAAGTGGCTAGAGGAAAAGGGAGTCCAGGACAGATGGTTTCTGTTTTCCCTCACATTTGAATTGGATGGCTACAGACAGAGGCTGACAACAGAGGTAGACATTCGCAGGACGACGAGCGAGGTGTTGGGTGGATCTGACGGCGATAGGAACCAAGATAAAAGATCGGATGACGATAGACAGTGACGCATCAAAGGGCCGAGAAGGAGGCATGTGCCAGGATCTAGGAAGTACAGAAAGCTGAACGCGTCGCCTGTGGTGGACACTTGAAGCTCATCATGTATATAGTACCGCTGATAAATGTGCAGGATGTGGTCTGGAAAGGTTTCCATGCGAGAGAAGGGGGCCTGGGAGTGCCAAGACTGGTTTAAGGTCTTGTAAAATATTAGAGAGGGGGTGTGGATAGATTAAAACAGTTATGGCCCAATCTGAGAGGGGCTCAATGGTTAAGAGGATGAGTAAGCGACGGACCGGGAGGGAAACGGTTCCGACTGGTGGTGTGACCTCAGCCCTGGGATGAAAACCCGGGAGGTGTTGGGGGCCTTTGAAGGGAGCAGTGGGTGCGGGGTGGGTGGTCGGGAATGGGGTAGGTCAAGGGTCATCTTGATCTTGATGTTGATTTCTATCAGTTGTGGGAAGGTGGAGATTTTGACTTGGCCGTAAAACTAGGATGGGTGGTCTCCTTAGGGTGGGAACCTTGAATGTCAAAGGGATTAACTCATCCACGAAAAGGTAGTTAGTGGCCAGGGAGTTTCGTGGATCGGGCCTTGAAGTGATGTTCCTTCAGGAGACTAAATATGCCAGGGGAGAGGAGCGAAGGGTCCCGGGTGGAGTGCTGGGACAGGAATTCTGGGGCTCTGGTCCCTTGAGGAAAGCTGGGGTGGGTATTCTCATCGGCAAAGGTCTTAGAATGGAGGTGACCAAGATATGGGCAGATGAAGAAGGTAGGGCCCTCTTAGTTGTTGGCACGGTACAGAAGGTGTATTTTACATTTGCTACATTACTGCCCCAATCAGGGCCAGCTGATAAACTCTCCCGAAATTGATGCTTGAGGCCACGGGCCATATAATATTGGGAGGAGACTTCAACATGTGAGCCAATGTTAAACTGGATAGACAAGTGGGGGGCATTGGGATGGAGGACCCGCACGGTAGGGGGTGTGAGGAGGTTTTGGAAATGTTGGGAGTTTATGAGCTCAGGGATGAATGGCGGCATCGTCTCCCGAATGAAAAGGGATATCCCTTCTACTCGGCCCCACATAGCACTTTTACCAGAATAGACTATTTGTACATCTCAAGGGGGCTGTGGGAGGAGGCGTTGGTGTCGGAGATCTCGCCAATCACATGGTTACACCATGATATGGTGACGGTGGAACTTAACAGGCTCGACCTGGTACATAGGGGGTCCAAGTTGAGATGCAATGTGTCATTGTGGAATGATCCTGTGTCGTGCGGAAATGGGAGAAGACATTGGGGAATATTTTAAAACAAATAATATGGGAGAGGTTCCAAAGAAGAGGCAGGGAAGGCGAAATGGAGGGGGCTAGGAAGAAGAGAGAGTGGACGTTAATTGAGAGCAGACTGAGAGATGAGATCATTTGCCTAGATAGCAGGGCAAGGGTCGCCACCAAAGAGAGGGAGGACAGAGTCCTGGAGGCGAGGAAGAAACGGGAAGAGCTCAGGCTAATTGAAAAAAAAGCAAATAGTCAGGAAGTTGCAGTTCCTGAAACAGAGGTTCTACGAAAAGGGAGATAAGGCGGATGTGCTACTGGCGGCCAGGCTGCGGGAACAGAGTTCGAGAGATGGGTGGCGGCCATAGAGGGAGGGGAGGGGATGCGGGTCCCGGGGGTGGAAGGGACCCAAGAAGCATTTGCGGCATTCTATGAAAACCTATACAAATCGGAAGCCAACCTGGGAGGGGAGACATATCTGTATGAAACACAGATGCAGAGGCTTTCCTGCGAGGAGACTGAGGCACTCAAAGCCCCAATTACGGCAGAGAAAATCGAGAGGGCGATGGCGAGACTGCTATTGGGTAAGGTGAAGGCGGCCATTCCCAAAACACGGATCCCAAACTCTGAATAAATGGACACACCCCAGTAGGGAATGAGACCAGGAGATAGATTGCAAGTTGAACAAAGTTTATATCAGGTAATAAATGCACGCAGAGAACTCTGCTGCCCGAGAGTGCTCTGCTACACAGTACAAAAACAGCACATTATAAGACCAATTTTCATCATCAGTGACTAACAGTATAGGTGATGAATACTAAATGGTTATTGGTCCACTATATGGTTACATTATAGACTATACTGGCTTTATTGGCTGGTGCTGGGCAGTCGCTTCTCACAGCACGTGGGTCAGCTGGGCTCATCTGGGAGGGGTGAAGGTCAGAGGCGTCAGGCACAGATCGGCTAACTAATCTCTTTATTCTGACAACATAGAAAAAGGCTAGAAACAACTAATCAACATTCAACTCTGACATTTAGTGAAGGTGCTATAAAGTTCAACTAACAACTATATATCAGCTTATACTTTGCCCTCAAGGACAATAAAACATAGTGCCTTAATCCCAGCGCCCACCACAAAAGGGTTTGATCTACTTAGTGCCTTATGATACAGATTCATAGGTGTTGTTTCTTCATTTGATGTATGGTACAGGGGGACGTAGGGCCGTGGTGGGGGGGGGGGGGGGTGCTCTGGTCTCTTCAGCGGGTTAGATGTGTATCAGCATCAAAGGGACACAGGGGTCTAGGGTTCGTGAGCGGTTGGTGCGAAGGTGGGGGTTGAGAGGGCACATGCGGGTTTGCGGAGATGGATGAGTACACAAGTCAAGATCCACCACAGTCACACACAGGGCAATGAGCCCAAAGGAAGAGAAAGATACAGGCGAGTTGCAACACTACATGGCTGTACTTCTGTGAGAAAAGAGCTTGTGCGGCGCCGACAGGGGAGGATTTGGAGGGGGTGTCTGGGCTGGCTGTGCGCCGTGCTGGACAATGGGAGAGATGGCTTTTTAGAAATCATTGTGCGGCCTAGTAAAAAGATGGAGTTCTGGGGTGGCATAAAATGGAGTCTGTATGTGTCATCCAATGGCTTCCTTCCCCTGTCGTCAGAGGAAGGACAAGGGGACGTCTCCCTGCGATGGGATGAGCAATCGATCCATTCCATGCAGAATGTACAGGGGGGGGCAAAAAGACCCTTCCTCCCTTACAAACACCCCGAGGGAAGATGGGTTCACGGGAGGGTTTTATAAGTCATTTATCACCCCCTCCTCCCCTTTATGGTGGAACTCTTTAATGATATTCTGGAGACGGGGGGAAGCCCAGGAATCATTTTCCTGTGCACTAATAATGGTGATCCATAAGGAAGGATGGTCTTATCGCCCCATCTCCCTTCTGAATATTGATGCCAAGATCTATACGAGGGTGCTGGCGGCAAGATTGGAAGCATACATGTCCCGCATGATACACTCGGATCAAGTGGATTTTATAATGGGTCGGCAAGGAGCGTACACGATGAGTAAAACCCTGCATTTGATCCATGAATCGCGGGAGATGAAGGGGGAACCCACGCTTCTCTCAGTAGATGCTGAAAAAGCATTTGATCGGGTGGAGTGGGGCTTTCTCGAGGCAGTACTGGGCAGGGTGGATTTGGGGTTGAGGTTCAGAAGGGGCATGATGGTGGTGTACAAGTCTCCTAGGGCGTCCGTGGCAGTCAATGGCGCTACTCCAAAGTATCAGAAGGTACCCAGAGTAGAAGGATTCACGGTCGGGGGATGGACTACAAAATGGCTTTATATGCGAATCATATGCTTTTACATATTAGGAACCCCCCCCAACATCGATACCTAGGGTAATTCAACTGATTGAACAATATGGGGAGCTATCTGGCTTTAAGATTAACAAGGCCAAGTCTGTCCTGCTTCTGCTGAAGGGGGCTGGGTATGAAGACAGGAATAGATTTGCGCCACTGGGACTAACAGTTAAATGGGACACATTGAGATACCTGGGGATTAATCTTTTTTTTTTTAAAAAAATATATTTATTGTTTTCTCCAAAATACAATACAACCAGCATCATCAATATAGTAATCGGTTATGTGTCAATAGTAACTCCCCCCCAATGCAAACCCAGACCGGGACGTTGAGCAGTCTACTGCCTACGCTAAGGCGGGCCTGGGCTGTCCAGGTCCTCGCCTGAGGAGCTGTCCTCTTTGGGACGGAACAGAGCTGCTGTGAGGGCTATCCATTGCAAAAGGTCCTCAGAGTCGCCAATTTTTTGTTGTCGGTGCGCCAGCTCCCAGGCCCCTGTTTCGGCCACAGTCCATCTATGGAGGTCTTCCCACCATGTTGTGAGGCTAGGGGCTCTGGGGTGCTTCCAGGCCATGGCAATACGCCTTTTTGCCACGATGTACATTAAATCCTTGAGTTTGTTAAGGGGCTTGTTCTTTTTTCCTCGTGGGTATGAGCCCAATAGGCAGGCCTTGGGGGACTGCACGTCCAGTGTTATGCCCTCTTCTGCTACCCTAGCTTGAATTTGGAACCAGAAGGTCAATGAGGCTGCGGGTTCTTGGCACTTGGGGCACGTCACTACTCCGGTGCCGCTGAATCTTGAGATGACAGCTGGGGGGAGGTAGGCTCTGTGGATGATATAGAATTGGATAAGCTGGAAATCGGGCATTCCTGGAGACTCTTTTGTGGTATTGTGTTATGGTTTCCCATTCCGTGTCTCCAAACTGCGTGTTGAGTTCAGATTCCCATTTGCCTTTACATTTGAGTTCGTTATGTGTGGTGTTGTCAATTAGGATTTCATAGAGCCTCGATGTTTCGTGCCCTCCTTCTGCAACGCTCAGCAAGTTTTCGATGGCCTCGTGTCCGGCGCAGAGGGATTCTGCGTCTGGCCATCGCTTCTTGAGCTTTTCCAACACCGCCCCGTGTAGGAGAAACTGACCCAGCGGGACACCCGTCAGCTCGTGCAGCTCAGAAAATGTGTGGATGCCCTGGTCGTCCACCAGGTCACCCAGGGTGGCGACACCGGAGGGTTCCCATATGTTCCGGATCGCCTTTCGGTCCTCTGGTCTGGTGGACATGATGGCGGCTATTGGGATTTGTGGGGTGTAAGGGTCGGTCAGCTCGACCGATTTGCAGGCCCGATTCCAGATCTGGGTGCCCAGGCGGATTAGGTGTGTATTATGCGTTTTTGGCGCTGGTTTGATCCAGAGGAGGTCCCTGAGCAACCAGGGTGCGTCTGGGGGCTGTAAGAGGCGTGTGTCCGTTGAGGCGTCATCAGCCATCCACTGAATCACGTGCTTGAGCTGGGCTGCTTTATAGTAGAGCTCAAAATTGGGGGTTTTTAGGCCTCCTTTGTCGTACGGTCTCTGTGTTATGTCCAGGGCGACTCTGTGCCTACTTTCCCGCCATAGGAGTTCCTACTAAGTTTATTCAAGTCCCTGAAGAAATGTTGCGGGATATTGTAAGGGACATTGGTGAAGAAGTGTAGAAGGCGCGGGAGTGCCACCATTTTAAGGAGTCCCACCCTACCAGCCATCGAGAGGGGCAGCTTGCAACAGAAGTCAATTGATTTAGCCAAGCCTTCCTTTGCCCTGCCGGTGTTTAGTGCGTGTTCGGCTACGGGGTCGCGGTGGATCATGACACTCAGGTATTTGAATGTGGTGGGTTCCCATTTGAGGGCTAGAGGGGGGAGGTGTTCTATCTCTGTCTCGCTAAGGGCAGCCAGGGGATATAGGCAAGACTTACTGTGGTTGATCTGGATCCCGGTGCATCTGTGGAACCCGTCTAGGGTTTCAAGAATGTAGGGGAGGATGTGTTCGGGATCTTTTAGGTAGAGGAGCATGTCGTCTGCGTACATGGAAACGAGGTGGTTCACCCCGTTTATCATTATACCCCAGTCTCTGTACTCCTGCCTGAGGTATGCCGCCACTGGTACGATCGCTAAGATGTAGAGCAAAAGGGATAGGGGGCACCCCTGCCGGGTGCCTCTGGCCAGGCTCCATTTTTCTGAAAAGGTGTTCTTGGTTCGCACTCTGGCGGTGTAGATGAGTTTGACCCAATTTATGAAAGCCGGTCCGATCCCCATCTTAGATAGGGCGGCGTAGAGCCATTTCCATCGGACCAAATCAAAGGCCTTAGAGGCGTCGAGGGACACAACTGCGTATTTGCCGGGTATGCCGTTTGTGCTGTGTATGACGTGATGCAGCCTGCGCAGGTTCTCTGAGATGGAACGGCCCTGCACGTAACCCGTTTGGTCCTGGTGTATGAGGTGTGGGATGGCTGCTTGAAGCCTTCTGGCCAGTAGTGCTGTAAGGATTTTGTTATCTACGTTTAGCATGGACAAGGGACGGTACGAGCCGCAGTCAGTGCTATCTTTGTCGGGTTTGAGTAAAGGGATGATGGTGGCTTCAGCCATGGAATCGGGGAGGTGGCCTTTTCCGTACGCCTCGTTGTATACTTTGGACAATAGGGGGGCTAGTATGTCCTCGTAGGCTTTATAAAATTCACCCGGGAGACCGTCCGGTCCCGGCGTTTTCCCAGAGGGCAGTGACCTGATGGTGGCCGTGACCTCGTCTGGGGTGACAGGGCCTCCGAGGGGGTCTGCCAGGTGATCTTCCAGGCAAGGGAGCATGATGATGTCCAGGACATCTTCAATTGCGGAGTCTGGGGGCGGGACGGGGTCGGAATAGAGGGTTTGATAATATTCCTTGAACGCTGCATTGATTCCCACTTGTGTGTGGAGGGTCAGGCCATCTATGTTACGGATAGAGCAGATGGGGTGCCTGGGGGTTTCCCGTTTGTAAAGCCACGCGAGTAGTTTCCCGGGTTTATCGCCAAGGGCGTGGTTCCTTTCAGTGTATTTGGTATAGCTTAGTTTCCCCAGTGTCTCCCAGTGTGTCAGGCATGTTTGTTTGAGCTCGATCAATTTGTGCGTATGGGCAGGGTCAGGGGATGGTGTTGCTTCGAGGGCTTGGAGTTCGGCCTCGGTGTGCGCTAGTTGGGACGTGATAAGTTTTAGGGCCCCTCCCGCGGCGGCTATCATTTCCCCCCTTGTTACCACTTTATAGGCTTCCCATGCTGTACTTATGTGTTGGACACTATCAATGTTGGTTTGCCAGTAGTGTGTGGTGCCCTCCCTGATTTGTTCGTTAAAGGCTTTGTCTAACAGCGCTTCGCTTCATAGTTTCCATGTCGGGATGGGGGGTCTAGGGGCTGTGGTCGCCCATGAGGTCATCAGGGGGGAGTGGTCCGATAGCACTCTGGCCAGGTACTGCGTGTCCTCAAAACTGGCCGCGTGCTCTTCACTAACGAACAAACAGTCTATTCTGGTGTGAACCTTGTGTGGGGGGGAGTAGAAGGAATAGCCTCTGGTTTCAGGGTTTTGTGCTCTCCACAGGTCTTTCAGGGCGTATTGCTGCGTGAGGGTGTTCAGTATTCTGGCGGGTGGGGAGGGGTCACCATGCTTACCATCCGATCTGTCTATGCGAGGATCTAAGGTGCAATTGTTATCGCCTCCCCATATTGTTATGCATTTGTTACTCGGGGACAGCCGGGTGTACAGAGAGCGAAAGAAGACAGTTGCATCATGATTCGGGGCGTATGTGCAGATCGGGCGCATATCGCGCCCTTCTATGGTGCCCTGTACAAGGGCCATTCTGCCTTTGTTGTCCGTTTTGGTGTGGGTCAGCGAGACAGGGACGGAGGGTGCAATCCATATCAAGACTCCTCTGGAGTATGTGGAGTACGGGGAGCCCACCAGGGTACCTCTCCAGACTTTGGCCAGCGCCTCTAGCTTGGGGGCGCTTAGGTGGGTCTCCTGAAGGAGGGCGATTCCGACTCTGTGGCGTTTCATGTAGGCGTGGATGCGGCGCTGTTTGATGTAGCTGTTTAGTCCCCTGACGTTCCAGGACATGACTCTGATCTTCTCAGCCATAGTCTGGATGTGGTCGTGGGGCTGTGGACAGTCTGAGGTTGAGGTATTTAACAAACTTGGCTAGCCTGGTGGCGATTCCGTTGCGCGTGGTCCCGGTCTGGCGTGTAGAGGACTTAAACTGAAATCCCAACTTGGGGTTCCCTCCGTGAATAATAACGTCTAACATAACTTTAAACACAACACGTCTAGCGAGGTTACCCTTGCTCTGACTTTCCCGTTTCTGCCCTGTCGGACCTGGGTCTTCCGGTGCCCTACGGGTGGGTGAACTCACCCAAACTAGCCTGGGGGTAGGGGAGGGGTTGCCTCCGGGGATGTTATCGAGAGGTGCCTCGTGTCCGGCGCTGCTCCGGTACCATCAGTGTCACCGCCATAGCTGGCGAATTGCTGCTTGATTGCTGGGTGTTGTCCATGAGAAGTGAGGAGGGGACCATCGCTGCAGGCGGCTAGGGTCTGCGTTGCTTCAGTTCAATGTCTGGGATCTGTTCCCTGTCCATCCATTCGCAGGCCTCTGCGGGGGTGTCGAATAAGTGTGCCTTATTGTTGCGCAGGACTTTCAGTCTAGCCGGGTAGAGGAGTAGGTAGCGCAGGCCTGCGTTCTTGAGTCTAGCTTTGGTATGGCGGAACTGGGCCCTACTCCTTTGGACCTGCAGGGTGTAATCGGGGTATATTGCGATCTTTGCAGCGTCCCTCTGTATGGAGCCACCCATTCTGGAGAAGGCCAAGATGGTTTCCCTGTCCTTGTAGTTGAGGACTTTGGCTATTATAGGTCTGGGTGGGTTCCCCGGAGGGGGCCGCCTGGCTAGGGAGCGGTGGGCTCTTTCTATAGTGAAGCCCTGCGACAGTTTTCCGGCTCCGATTTAGTGTATGAGGATGTCCTCGATGTAATTAGTGGGGTCGTTGCCCTCAATGCCCTCAGGCAGGCCGATGATTCTAATGTTATTTCTGCGGGCCCTTCCTTCAGCCTCGTCAGCCCTGTCTTCCAGGTTCTTCACCTTTTGCGCCAAAATGTCCACTTCCTTTAAAAGCTGTGTTTTGGATTCAGTGTTGTCTCGAACTTGGATCTCCAGGGCGTCCGTTCTGTTGGCGATGGAGCGCACATCCTGCCGCAGTAAGTTCAGGTCGATGGCGACCCCGTCTATTTTATTCTCCATGGTCTTCTGAAGTGTCCTGATGGCCTCTAATAGCTGGGAGTTGGCTGGCTCAGGCGTCTCGGTGCCCGGCGCCTCCCCAGGGGCAGGGGCCGCCTCGGGCCCAGTCGCCCCGGCGGCCGCGAAGGACTCCATGGTGGTTTGGCGGTGTTTGCTTCGGGCGCCCTTGGTGGACATGTCCCCGCCGCGAGGCCCCCCAGCCCGCGGCAGGCACCGCGCGGTCCGCCGCCTCTGGTTGTACTGATGGTCCGCTGTCGTGCGAGGGATGCCCGGAGCGGGTAGTCCTGCGCGTGTCGTCGGAGCCGGTACTGCCGGCTAGTGTGGGGGGAAGCTTTCGCGCTCCGAGGGGCCTGTCTCCCGGTGGACGTGTTCGTGCGCTGGCTGTCCTCAGGCCTTGCTCAGGGTGCCGATGGGACGTGGGTCATCGGCCCGCCGGGCAATGTCAGCGGGGTGTGGGCGCCTCAGCTGCTTGGCAGGGTGGCTGGGTGCAGATAGGCTTCGAGGCCCCTGCCACGGGTACAGTGGGGGTGTAGTGAAAGGCCGCGCCAGGCGCTCCCCCCCTCCGACTCCTTACCGCTTTCCCTCGCGGCCGAGCAGGTCCGGGCCCCGCAGGTGCAGGCAGCCCTCTTCGGGTCACCGTTGGTCGGGCGCCCAGGTCGCCAGCGAGCTCCCTCGAGGTCGGTCGCTGCGTTAAGCTTACAGCATCGGGCTGGGACTCGCGGCGGCCGCCATTTTCCGTGTCCGCCTGGCGTTCTTTTCTTTTCGACGTTGCGGGCCAACGGAGGGACGTAGGGCTTCCAAACTTCGACAGCGGGCGGATCAGGCTTTCGCACGGCTTGTGTGCGATTTTCAGGTGTTTGTAGTCGTATAAAGCAATAGTTGGCGGCGGATCGTTAAACGTATCGCGCGGAGCTGCACCAAACGTGTCTCTCCTACATGGCGGTTAGCAACGCCCCCCCCGGGGATTAATCTTACACAGGAAGTGGGAGACTTGTTTGAAGCTAATTTCCCCCACCCTCATTTCTGGATTCCATGGTGATCTTGAAAGATGGGGAAAATGGACCGTATCTTGGCTTGGGCACCTAAATGTCCTGAAGATGGTTTGCTTGCCAAGGTTCTTGTATGCATTCCAGATGCTCCCGATTCGGGTCCCTGAGTCTCCTTTTTCCGGGAAATAAAGGAGAGGATGCTTACGTTTTTTTTGCAGCATGGGAAGAAAGTGAGAGTTGCGGATGATGTTCTCACCTTGCCAAAAGTCAGGGTGGGGGTTCCCCCAAATTTAAAACGGTACTACTCTGCGGTACAACTAAGGATCTTCATACCCCACCTTTGGATGCAGAAGGAATTCCAGTGGGTAGAGCTGGAAAATCCTAATTTAGCTCGTGCCACAGTTGCAGAGTGGCTGTGGGTACCCAGAGGTAAACTTCAGCGCAAGATCAGGGATCACCCGATTCTGGGAACCATTTGGGAGGTCTGGGGCGATAATGGGCAAATGCATGGTGTAACAACGTGGCCATCTCCCTTGAGTACCATCTGGGCGCCTGTTGTTCGGGACGCGATCCCAAACCCAGAAAGATTCCAAACATGGTTTGAGGCGGGCCTGGAGAGGGTGGGCCAACTTTGAAAAGAGGGCTCATTTATTACGATCACGGACCTGGAAAGGGAACTGGGCATAGGCGCTCTTTCTGTCTTCTCGTACCATCAATTAATGGGAGTCCTAACGAGCGAAAAATGGAAAGAAGGGATACAGAGAGACCTGACACCCTTTGAAAATCTCCCAGATAAAATAACTGGAACGGAGGGCTTGATTTCCACTATGTATAGTATACTGTTGATGGCAGGGCAGGGGCCCACAGAGAACCTGAGGCACAGTTGTGAAAGAGATATGGCAAGGGAAATAGATACAGGACTCTGGTTGATACTATGTAAAGGAGCTTCCCGCTACTCGATCTCTAGTCAGTATAAACTGCATGCTACTAAACCTCTCCATAGATGGCAATATGACCCAGTTCGGCTCTCGAAGATGTTTCAGTCGGCAAGTCCCATGTGCTGGCGCCTGTGTGGGGAAAGGGCTGACTACTGGCATATGTGGTGGGGATGCCTGCGGATAAAGGTGTTTTGGGATGAAGTGCTGGGGTGGGTTAAAGACTTAGATGGGATCCTCCAGAATAAAACGCTGTTTCTGATATTATTTGGGATGGAGGAAGTAGAGGGAGAACTCAAAAGGCTGATTGAGCTGACAGCTCCCCTGCTGCTTGCAGCCTGGGCCTGCCTAGACATGAAGTGGAAATGTGTCAGGACTCCAGGCAAGAAGGAATGGATCAATTTTGCTATGAACATATGTATAATGGAAAGGATAACCACAGCGCTTCATGGGAGGGCAGTAGCATATAAGCTGATATGGGGTGAATATTTGACAAGGTACATGGATAATTAAGGGAGGGGCTGCTATGGATAAGAGGCGGGTTAGGAAATGTGATACAGAGAGATTGATATGGTAAGAGGGAAGACCCTCATCCATTGAAGAGACTGCCCCATTTGGACAATGTCCCAGCAAGGGGTACACCTATCACGAGGCAGACAAAGTCACTAGTTAGAATCATGAGATAAGACTCCTTACACGGACACAACTGAAAGCTTACATGTTTGTTTACATGGTGTTGAAGACTACTTTCAAGGGTGGGACGGGGTTGGAAGGGAGGAAGGGTGTAACATTTTTTCGTATTAAGGGATAGCTTTTGGGGGAGGGCGTCAAATGTGGATGTGTTTTTCTTTGCTTTGTTCAAATGTCCTATTCCCTCTGTTGATGGTTGTTGATGTACAAAAATTCCAATAAAACAAAATATATATATTTTTAATTATTTCTTAGAATATATCAGGATTAAACAGAGTAATCTCTGATCCGGAATGGTGTCACTATGTTAGGAGAGATCAGATCATTCCCTTCCAAGAGACCTGGGCCCTTGAATCCACTGAGTTTCAATGCTATAGTATCTATTCGATCTGAGCCACAAAAGTGCTAAAGGGAAGACCAATGGGTGGTCTCCAGATTTGGTTGGATGTATGTTTGGGATGGAAGCTGGCTAATACTGAGACACATACATCAGACCTTCAGTTGCTATCTGTGATAATAAATGGGGGCGAACGGTTTCTACTGCTTAATCTGTATAGCAGGCCAAATATGGCATATGGTTTGAACACATAACTAACGCTGCACGGGTTGATCAACTCAAATGAGGTGTCAATTTAGCTTAGTGGCATGAGATCTGCATCTTCAGATTGAGCCTTTGGAAGCAATTGAGAAGCTCTGCGATGACCAGGACATTGACTGGTCTATCCCAACTCTATCAGTCCAACCCCCAAAAAGGACACACAAAGTGGCAGTGGACTTGGCTTGTATCCTCTTTAATTTAAATCCAAGGGCATGCAATGGCAGGTCCTCAGGAGATCATCCAGCAACAACTACATTCAACGGCAATAATGGGTCCTCCCATATAGATTATATTTTGTCTTAGCTAACAGCTGGAGCAATATTCTTTTCTTTAAAGTTGTTGAGAGACGAGAGCGCGATCATAAACCTCTTTCAGACGATTGCTTGAGGCATTGCCAAATATCTTGCTGTGCATAGAAATCTGTAAAGTGGGCTAATTAAGATGAAAGGAACATCAAACCAGAAGCATATGTAGCAATTGTAAATAACATGGAAAAAATATGTAGCAATAGTATGGCAGATAAGTGTAATAGCAGAATTTGAGTTGCTGGGCAAGGATATAATTCCCTACTTGACTTATACTGTTGGAAAGATAAAACCGAGGGCTCTGGTGATTAATGCCTGGTACGACGAGGACTGCATTAAGGCAAAGAAAGATATCAATCTATATGCAAGATCAGATGAAACCTTAGATAAGCGTAAGCTCCGGTCCCTTACGGCTGATTATAAAAATCTAATCACTAGAAAAACTAAAAGTATGCAAAAATGCGATGGGGTGCTCTGAAGACTGCCATGGCTGAGTGGGATACTACTCCCTTCAGGAAGCTGGTTACTGCGAAAGAGCTGTGTGGTGACCAGCATTTGCAATGCAGTATCCCTGGAGATGTCAGGCGGGGGCATTTTGCTAGATTGTGTGACAGCACTGAATCACCAACTGGAGAGGTATATACTAGCAATTTCGAAGGGTCGATCCGGCAAGGTGACTGGCAAATCTCTATAAATGAAGTGGCATTAGCCCTATGTTCCTAAAAAATCAGGAAGGATGCTGGCCTTGATTATGTGCCATTAGATTTTTATGGAGACAAAATGGCGGTTTGGGTTCTAATTCTCTGTAGGGTTTTTAATGCAGTTATAAGAGGATATGGGTTGTTTGACTTTGACCGAAGTCAAACAGTTTGCGACGGAATGGATCGTCGTAATCTATTCCGCCACAACTCTGTTTGACTTTCAGTCAAACAACCCCAATCACCTGACCCCGAAGAAGCCCTATATTAATCCCTCCTACTTAATTTCTACCCGGCCACCGGTACAGCTTTTACTGCCCCGCAGCATCAGGTCCATCCCTCAAACGTGGAGCCGGTGCTGACACTGCATGGTCCCTTTTTGTCTGTGCCCCCTGCTTCCCCTGTCAAGGATACAGGGGATACCCCTGCAAACCCCAAAGCCTAATATACCGAACATGGGTAGCGGGGGACTTCCCCGCAGCCTCGTTCCTCATGTTCGGTATATTAGGCTGCTGACAAACTGTACTTTCCAAGTTCGAACAAAACATCCATACAGACAGTTTTTTTTGTAATAAATTGGATGGTACCATTATAAGATCAGGGGAAGTTCCAAAATCTTGGAGGGAGATTTCCCAGGGAACTATGCCCGATATCACTGCTAGACAGCACCGGGAAAACCTTTGGAAAGGTAATTGTGACACAACTTCAGAATTGGGCAGAGGAAAATTATATGATTACTGACGCTCAAGCTGGTTTTTGTGCAGGTAGAGGAACTGTGGATCACTACTTCCTGTTGTTTTTACTGATCCAAAAGTACACCGTTTTGGTAAGGTTAAGTTGTATGCCATATTTTTGGACCTGAAGACCGTCTTCCACACTGTCTCAAGGAACACCATGTGGCAAAGTTTGTCTGACCTGAATGCATGGATGCAATTGGTGGAAGCAATTAAATCATTGTACTCAGAAACCCAGGCTTCTGTTCGCTATGGGTTGGGTTCGAACAGTCAGTGCCTTTTGCAGTGAACAAGGGGGTACCTCAAGGATGGATTGTGGCACCCCTCCTCTTTTGCATCTATATCCAGGGTATGGTGGATGCACTGGAGGGGGGCTGTCTTGATGCACCTAGAATGGCATCCAGGAAATGGCCAGTGCTTTTTTTTCGCGCAGACGCAGTGATTTTGAGAATAGTAATAGATGGGACAAGGCTGGAACAAGTCAAATGTTTTTACTGTTTAGGGACCAGGCTCTACGAATCTGGTGGGTGGACCCAACAATTGCTTAAGGCCGAGGTCAGTTTGAGGAAGTATAGTGGAGGAATACAAAATGTTGTTTCTCCCGCCATGGCAGTGGGGCAATCTCCCTGGCCCTTGACTTGTACGAAAAGCAATCTTTACCAGCTGCCCTGTATAGGTCGGAGCTCTGGAGTTCCGCCAATCTGGACTCTGAAAGATTTTTAAATCTTGAGTTCAAGAGGGCTTCACTTAGAAGCTTTCCAGAGTTTTTGCCCAACAGTATGATGTCTGAATCGAGTATGATTGAGCGATTCAGTAAATCCATATGGCAATAATGGAAACCGTGTTCCTATCAATGGTTATCAAAGAAATATGGATTTGAGTCAAAACAATCGAACAGATAGGATGGACTTATTAAATCACTGGGTGTTTACTCTGGGTGTGTTGAATTCTTTAGAGAACCAATGGAAGGCCAAATACAACCAAACAAAATATGTAAGGTGACATGGTGTGGGAAAATGAAGACTCTATTTAAGCTCAAACCCATAGAAAGTAGAGAAAGCTCATGGGGTTTGGAAGGTCTGCAGACGGCATATCTGCCTGAATGCATGAGTGCTGAAGTGGGATAATACCTTGCATTGATGGGAGGGGCTCCCCTCAGGTCTCATTCAAAGGGAGGCTGGCATGAAGCAAGCTTTGGCTCGAGTAGACCCAATTCCATGGGACTGATTGCAAGCAGAGACTGATGAGCCCGGGCTGACTGGGTGAGAGTAGTCGGAATCTGTGAGACTCAATGTCAGTTTTGTGCCTTTAAAGAAAAACCCAGAAGTGAGTGCACATGCCGTAAGGCCATTGGATATATCTCCAAGAATCCTTTATCAGTAGACCCACGGAAAGAGGTGGGTGGAGTACTGGAAAGAAAGTGAAATAGTGGAACTGATTTATAATGGAATACTGTGGTATTTTGCAGTGTGAAATGCACTTGCTTTCTGACTGTATTGAAAACTGGTGGAAAACTGATTTAAACTAGACGAATGGCTTTAATGCGCAAAAATGCACATTGCCTTTTGACAGTAGTGAAGTGAAATTAACCATGTGTTTTCACAGGTGTATTTCGAAACTGGAATTGTGAACTGGTGTATAACACGTCATAATTTTACAGTGATGTATTACATTGTTCAATTGCGGAAGCCATAATTATAAAAAATAAATATTTGGGATATTTAAAAGGGTTGGGGGGATGCGCTTCTACACTTCCATTCCAGAATGATGGAATTTAAAATGACTATAAAAATCATTATAATGACATTGCTCTGAAGGGAGAGGACCCTTTATTAGAAAGAATGGGGGGATAATTCCTATACTTTCACAAAATCATAATTTCATATTCCTGTGTTGAGTAAGTGAACGAGTATCCTGTGCACTATGACAAATCCCTTGATGTCGTCACTTCTCCCCTAGGGGGAGCCCCTTCCCATGAGTCCAGGCCGCTATCCGAGAGTTCCACTGGGGGTGGTACTCAGTGGGAGGATCTCATCTGGAGAGAACATGGTATCCCCATAGCCCACCTAACCCTAACACACCTTCCTACCCCTCCTCCAACAACACTTTCCCTAGTGTTACTATATGTCTCTGTCATGCCACCACTATAGGAAGTACTGGGATGAGGAAGAGTGTGGACTCCTCAAGGAGCATGTATCCCTTAAGTACTGGGATGAAAAAGAAGTGCAGAGAAATAGAGAGCACTCATGAGAACCTGAATGTCTAGGTCTAGTTGGCCCTGAAAGCTAATTGGGAAAGACCCATTCCAAGCTGAAGTGGGAAACCAGGAAGGAGAGAGAGGCCCTCCCTAGAAGGGCCGTGCGGTTGCAGGAAGGTGCACCCACTGAGAATCTACGACTGCTACGGAGACGCTGTAGCACGCCAGAAGAGCGGAGAAGCCTAGAGAAGCCTGAAGCAGAGGGCGGAGTACCCAGAGACCGATCAGGCCGAGACAGTAGTGCCCCTAAAGGTATGAGTATAAGGGCTACTGGGGCGGTTGAAGGGGTACCAGAAGGTACTGACAGATGCTGGAGCTACTATGTTGGGCCTAAACAAAGCCCCTGAGGTATGAGCTAAGACACCTAGCAAAAAGGAACGGCAGCACCAAGGGGTGGAGGTGAGAGAATCCCACGGGTCTGGGACCTGCATCGTTCTATGAAAAGTAACCTAAGTCATCTTCATAGTCGCAGTGCCTGGCAGGAAGGATAGTGAACTATGTCTGCTGCATCAAAAGGGACAAATCCCACGTGTCTCGGACCTGCATTCTCTTATGAAGATCAACCCCAGTTATCTTCATAGTCACAGTATCTGGCAGGAGGTATCCAGTGATTGTAATGAATACAAAGCAGAGAAGTATTTTTTTAATTAAAATAATTACAATGCAAAACCATTGAATGTTTTTTAATTTTACATGTGGGGTAAGGGGTTACAACGGGTGGGGAGGGGGTTAGGCTGGGGTTAGGCTGGGGTTAAAAGCATAGGCAAAACAGGGGTTTGCTGTGGGGGGCCTCCCCAAAATAAAAAAAATAAAAATGTGATGGTTTTTTTGTTATAAATGTTTAGTTAAAAAAGCATTCTCTGAAAATGTTTTTGAAATAATCACATAGAACCCTGCCAGGATAGTGAACCAGGATTGCCGCACCCAGTCTGGAGAAACGCGGAGGTCTGGGACCCGCATCCATAAGAATGGGAACTCATGTGAAATAAGAGCTTTTGAAGTGCTAAACTAGACAGGGTAAGGAGCATATTCCTCCCTGAAGATTGTGTATGAACTGTGAATTGGGAAAGTCTGAGAAGGGGGTGGGGAAAGGAGTCATTCTGCTGAGCTCCTTTAAACTGGAAAGCAAGGAGACCTCAGGAGAAGGAGACAATACCTCCTGCGGTCTTCCAAGAAAATTGGGTATTGTGTCAAAAGAAGGTGCGCTGAAGGGAGTCATGACCCAGGCTCTGTGAGGACATTGAGAACCATATATCTGGAGAAGGGAGGCGTTCTCCAGGAACCCAATACTGAAGTACAACAATGTTCAAGAAGGAATAATGTTTAAGTTGGGACTTTTTCTTTTGCATTGGAACTGAACCGTTAAGATGCTACAAGCTGCAACTTTGTTTCCTGATAAAGGAACTGAGACCTGGAGAAGGCAGTCATTTTCACAAGTGAAATTCCCCCTATGGTTGGAACTGTGACTCATCACCCAGAAGAAGGGAGTCATTCTTCTGGACCAAGAAGACCCACTGCCCTTTTTCTTATTTGTTATAAATGTAAGGGATAGAAGTAGGGATTTTGACATGACGGTGGACTCTTTTTATTCACTTGCACATTCTGACTGACTCATTTGTTCTTTATTAGAAGCAGGGAAACCCCTTTCAGAGTTAATGAGAGGTAGGCTTCCTCTTTATTCTTTGCCTGAATTAAAGTCTTTGCCAATCTTGTATCAGACTCTGGGCCTCATTACGACCCTGGCGGAGGACCATGGTGCAATTTGCACCATGGTCCATGGCGCAAAGCTGCCAACTCCGCCATGGGGGTTGGCGGACTTACCGGCCCATTCCGACCTTGGCGGGGCGGTAAGTCCCCAATCCCCATTTACCCTTCCCCATTCCCATTTTTGCCCCATAGGGTATAATGGGAGTGGGGAAGGTGTTAATTACGCCACCGTAAATTACGATGGCGTAATTAACAACAAGTCCCGTAGCGCCATGGATTTTTCCGCCTGCAAAAAGCAGGCGTAAAAATCACCATGGCGCTACGGGAACTCGTAGTCTGGCGGAAAGGTACGCCATGCTTTACGCCGGCGTAAACCCCTTTCCGCCAGGGTCCTAATGAGGGCCTCTGATTTTTGCAGCCATAAGCGCTCTAAAATGAAAGCACGGATTCCCTGAACCCACGCCTATAGATTATTGATGTAACCGACAATAATTTGTATTTTACATGCATGCATAAAGTGGAGGCCAACAGCACCATATACATCTGTGATGATTCTATACAGATGTGGACATGTGTTTTGAAGATTATGGGCATGTGCTATATTGAAACATGCTCTTAACACTTGTCACTGAAGTTAGAGAAAATAAAGTGCACTAAATTGTCTGTGGTCAATTAGAATAATAAGTTATGCGAGCCCACAAGTGGCGACATTAAATGTGCATTGATCTTGCAATCTAGAAAATAATACATAGAGTTGATTTATATGTGTAGTGGAAAGCAGCAAGATTTTTACAGGCAGGTTATATATTCGTAGATAAACTGCCTGTGATTATTTAACATTGTTGGTGATTTTCCGAGCGTAAAGTTAGGGGACCACCTTGGTTTGATATCTTTTAATTAAATAGTCGAATATTAATCGGAAAATAGCTTCGATTCTTGTCTCAGAATTTTGGGGTAGGACTGTGTACTAGAGGAAAATGGATAAGAGGTCTTATATCTCTGGAAGTTTAAGCGTATAGGAACCCACATATCACCATTTGCCTGGAAGGGCACAGCTTCCAATTCTATACTATTCTATACTATTGATTGGAATATGGGGATATCACGGGTGGTATATGTAGTGCACATATACCATCATACATATAACATATACATCTGTCTGACTTTGGAATAGATCTCTAGATATGCAATCCCACAGCTGGTGTGTACAACTTAACTGATATGTGTTTGTCTTTCTGTTTTGTACCAGATCGTTCATTCTTTCTAAATATCTTCCTTTACTTTGTTCTGGATTTTTGTGTGGTTCAATATAAGTTCTTGGGATCCATTCCTGTGCTCTTTTGTTGATGATTTCCCATACCAGATCTGATATGTTACGATGATGTTGTGGTTGATTGTTTTTTCAGTAATAATAATAATAATAATAATAATAATAATAATTTGGCATTTATATAGCGCTACGAACCCTTAGGTATCTGAGCGCTGCTTATACCCACGGTGTGTGGTGCTCATTTATCGACCTCGGAAGGATGAAACGCTGCCGGGATTCGAACCTGCGTTCGCAGGCTCTGCACTAATGTCAAAGCGAGCGCTCTACTCGCTGTGCCACTTGACCGGCTAAATACCCCTTGTATTTTGTGTTGCTACAAATTGGTGATTTCAACCCCTGGATATTCCAGTTTCTTATTCTTACACGCCATTTTGTGCAATATTTTGGTTTGGTTACTTTGGCTGTGGAATAACCTTCTTCTTCTTCAAGTAGGACTTTATTGGTTTTCTGACATTCTTAGCATAAACCGGGACAGCCCGGTATACAATATCAAAATCTCATGCTATATGTTCAACTCCTCCCCCTTTCTCTCCCCCCGCCCCTCCCAAAAGTACAATCAAACAACAAACTTATTTAAACAGGGTATCGAGAAGGATCATAGAGCGACAACAGTAACAGTGCAAAGTGTAATTTAGGGCTTTTCCACCAGGTTAAGGGCTCTCAAATGAATTGAGCAAAGGAGGGCATTAGAACCCTCTTGGGCGTGTTGCAGAAAAGGTGTCCAGGTAGCCGTGAAGGGGAGAAAAGAGTTCCTCGTGTTAGCGCTGCGTTTCTCCATTCCAAGCATGGACCACACTTTGTCCAACCATAGTGTGACAGAGGGGAGCACAGTCTTCCTTCAGAGGTGGAGGATTGACAGCCTGGCTGCCAGCAGTAGGTGCGCCAGCAGCTTGCATTCTGGGCTCATGAAGCGCTGTTCCAGTGGGGTGTCTAATCCCAGAATACAAAGCTTGTGGTCCCTTGCTATATAAACCCCTAGAATTTCCTTCAGCTTTGACCTGGCCTCGAGCCACAAATCCTGTATTCCTGGGCACTCCCAAATTGTATGAAGCAGGGTTCTCTCCATCCCGCACTGCCTCCAGCACGTACTGGAACCAGTTAAGTGAGAATGCTGCAACCGGGAAAGGGCTCTGCACCACCTCGTCAATATCTTTGATTGTGTTTCTGCCAGCCGAGGAGAGAAAGAATGCAGAAGAGGCCCCTATACACCCTTTCCCAGCTCCTCTTTCAGCTCCCTCTCCCACCACAGTAAGACCTTTAGGTTGGGACTGTCAGCGTGTTGATAGCCTTATACATTTTGGAAATCAGCCCCTTGGAATCAGCTGGTTCCTGGAAGACCAGTTCCAACGGGGTGAGCTGCCTAATCGCCAGCCCCTGAATGTTAGAGTGAAGGACCTAGTGCCTAGCCTGAAGATCGCGGAAGCGGTCTACCTCAGAGAGTCCGTTTTCCACTTTGCAGAGCCCAAATGGCCTAGTCTTCCCTCCAGCAAAAAGGTCCCCCACATTTTCCAAGCCCCTGACTGCCCATTGCATGAATTCTTTATCGTTTCTACCAGGGGTGAAGTCCTCAATGTGAGTCAGAGGAGTGAACGGTGACCGGAAGGAGCATGCCTCAGCTGGCCTACTCAAGGTGTCCCATACCTCCATCTCAGCCCTCGTAATAGGGTTTATATATAGACCCATCACCCTCCTATGTTTGGGAAGCCACGGTTGGGTCCACAGGTGGCTACCCACCACCGCCTGCTTCATGCCCACCCATATTTTCCCTGAGTCCCTCTGCACCCAGTCAATCAGCGGTCTAATTTGCACAGCCTGATAATAATTCCCAGAGCCTGGGGAAGGAGAGCCCCCCCCCAGGTCTTGGGGGCATACAATGTATGCTTATTTACTCTGGGCGAGCACTCCTCCCACCCCCCATGGGACCTACAATAGCATGGCTTCCCAGCCCCCCAATGGTACACCTAGGATCCGGAATGGGGACAGATTGAAAAAGGTACAAGAATCTTGGGAGTATGTACATCTTTATTATGGCCATTTTGCCAAACCAGGATAGCTGTAAGGCATCCCATCATTCCAAGTCATTCTTAATAGTGCGCACTAAGGTCGGTTAATTATCTTTAAACATGTGGGACAGGTTTCCCGGTATGTTTATTCCCAAGTAACCCAGTGGTTTAGTCGCCCAGGAGTAGGGACATTTCTGCTGCAGCTCAGACTTCAACATGGGGAGGAGGTATTAAGCCCAAGTATTTACGAATTGGAGCCATTGACTTTGAATCCCGAGACCACCCCATACCTATATATTTCCTCCTCAAGCTGGGCTAAAGACTGGATTGGATCAGTAAGGGACAGGATGACGCCAGCAAATAGGTTTATTTTATGCTGGACGCCCACCGAATTATACTTCTGATATGAGTGTTGGCCCTTATACTCAATGCAAGGGGCACCCTTGTCGTGTGCCTCTACACAACCTAATTGGTTGTGTGCATGATCCATTTACCATCAGATGAGCTGTCGGGTCGACATAGTTGACAAGAATCATATGTTGCATTTTGGAGCCTGTGGACCTCCTTCAGAAATCCCCACTCAACCCTGTGGACAGCTTTTTCGGCGTCCAGCTCCAGCAATAGTGAGTCCGCCTGATTCCTGCTCGACATGTCCACTAGGTGCAAGACCCTCCTGATGTTGTCCGCTGTGCCTCTTCCCCATATGAACCCGGATTGACCCAGGCCCATGATTGCCGTCATCAGATTTTCAAACCTTCCCGTTAAAATGTTAGTGAAGATTATTTTATCTACATTTGCGAGGGCTATCGGTCTACAAGAGGAGTATTGTTTGGGGTCCTTGCCCAGTTTGGGTCTGAGCACCACGTGGGCCTCCTTTATGGATTCTGGGAGGCCTCCCCCCTCCCGAATGACATTAAAAACATCTACCAATGGCGTTGCCAATAGTTGGGCGAGTGTTCTATAAAAGTCAGCAATTAAACCATCTGGGCCAGGGAATTGATTTGGTTTCAATGTTTTTATGGCTTGGATCACTTCTAGTGGGTTGATTGGGGAGTCCAAAAGATCCCTGTCCGACAGCGTTCTTTGCTTCAGTTTGATCCTGTTAAGGTAGGCAATCTGGTCTTGATGATTAGGCCCACTCGAAGTGTACAGTGAGCAATAAAAGTCAGAAAACAACTCCCTCTTCTTGGCTTCATCACCCCATTCTTTGCTCTGAGTATCTGCCAGGACTTGAATGAATGAGCGATTAGCCGGCTGCCTAAGGAGGTGAGCGACCATCCTCTCTGGCACATTATCCTTCTCATAGTATCTATGCCTCAGGTGATGCCAAGTACATTCCACTCGTTGTGTCCTAAGGAGCTTTATATGGCTCTTTGTGGTGTGCAGTAATTTGAAATTCTGCCAAGTTGGGGTATTCTTATACTTCTTGTCTGCATCATTTAGTTCCTGTAGGAGACACGGTTCTTCCAGTCCCCGCAGACGCTTCATTGCAATTGCGTTTAAAATCATATTATCCCAAGCAACCGCCTTAAGAGCATCCCAATGGTTAACATAGGATCTGTCAGCTGGGTTGTTGTTTTTTAAATAATCCCTGATCCCTTTTTTTTACTCAGTTAAGCAGGTCTGATCCCGTAAGAGCCCGAGGGCATTTTCCATTGGAATTGTTTGTGGTGACCTTCCCAGTCCCCAAGATGCGCTGTGACCGCACTATGGTCCACTAGAGTCATTGGTTCTATCTCTGTGTACATATCTAGTCTGTTCAATTCAGTGGACATGAACATAGTTTATTCTCGAAGCGGACACGTGCACTTGAGTGGTCTAAGTGTAGGTTCTATCTGCAGGTTGGTGCATGCGCCATATGTCGACCAGATTCAGGTCCTGAAAACGGGTTCTTAATTTCTGGGAAGCAGCCCCTATCACTTAATAGGTGGACTGAACAGACTATCTTGGGCCCCATCCCATAACCAAGTTCATGTCTTCTAGAATAAGTAGGTCCCCTGGGCCCTATTTCACTACTGCGTCAAGCATTTGCAACATTAACGTTCCCTGAGTGGCGTTCGGGGCATAGAACACGACTATAGTCAACAACTACCCTCGTAGAGACCCAATCACTATTACATACCTCCCTTCCTGCCCCTTCTTAGTACTAATATGCATGTAGCACAGGTCTTGGTGAATCATCAGGGCCACCCCTGCACATTTCCCATCTGCTGATGCTTGAAATTGATGCTGGTACAGTCTATTACGCAGCCTGCCTTGGTCCCCACCCAGCAAGTGCATCTCCTGAAGGGCAACTAAGTGTTGGTCTAGCCGCCTCAGCTCACTAAATAGCAGGATGCATTTATTAGGGGTATTAATCCCTCTGGTATTTAATGTGGCTACATTAATCACCATCTTGGATGTTGTGGGTGTCCCTTATCTCCGGGGGGGTTTACTAGAAATTCTACTCAGAGTTTTTAAGCCCCCCCAAACCGCCCTGCTTCAACAAGTACACACATCATCTCCTGCAAACGATATAACCAAATAACATATCCAATACCATAAAATCCCTGTACTCCACAAAATATCCCCTGATAGCCTTCATCCATCCTAGTGATTACTGTGGAGATAGTCCCCCTCACCACTCCTCAAACCACAACACTATTACAGATTTTTCAAGTAACAATAGACTTTGGCAGTAGACCAGAGCTAGGCTCTGCAAACCATCAACTAGCCACCCCACACCAGGGTTCACCACCCACCAAATGCTCTCCTCACCCAACCACCCTGAGCTCAATGGCCTTTCAATAGAAAAACACACATAGAGGCGAAAGTCACTGGTCGGGACGCTTTTTACCCCGGTGCACCATTTTCCACAAAGCCCTGGTGGTGTCCGGCAATCTCGAAGATGTTGGCCCAGAGAAGGCATTGTCCGGGATCTGGCGGTCAAGTAACTGAGCCCCATCTGCCACCAAGTAGATCGTGTGGTCCTTGTCTTCCAATTTGAACTGCAGACCAAAAGGGTAGGTCCAGCGCTATCTTATTTCCTGATGCCTCAATTCCTCTGTAATCAGCTTCATATTCCTCCTCTTCTGCAGCGTGGGTTGGGACACGTCCTGGAAAATCTGTACCGCGGAGTCAAGAAACTGGATTCGGTCAGCCTTCCTCGCCTCTGCCAGTATTGCCTCTTTGGTTTTATAATCATGGAACTTAATGACGACATCCCCAGGTGGCGGTCCGGCAAGTTCCTTTTGGGACCAACTCCGTCGGCTCTATCGATTTTGTTGGTAACCCAGGCGGTGTCCGACAGTAGCTGCCGAAAGTAGCTGCTGAACACAACCCTCTGTCATTAACTTCTGACCCTTCCTTCAGATATTTAATGCACAGGTTCTCTCTCCATGCCGTGTTCTCTAAGGCATCACATTTGGCCCTCCATGCCTCTGTATCCCCTCTAAGGGAAGCGACCGCCCCCCCGAACCTCTTGCAGCTCTGCTTCCACCTCTGCCGTCAGATGTTCGGTATGGTCAACCCTAACCTTGAGTGCTCCACGATCCTTAAGTCGTGGGTTGAGTCTACCATTTCCTTACCGAGGTCCTGGATCTCAAACTGCATGGACTTTTTGATTTCTCTTTTCAGGGCTGCCAGTGAGCGGGTCAGGAAGTCTGGCATAAGTTGCGGCATGGTTGGCGTCGGCTGCTGCCCCCCCCCCCACGCTTTCCTCATGTTGTCGGCTTGCATGAGCCTTTTGCTCGGGAGAGCCATATCTGTGTGACTATCGCTACTCTTGCCCTTCTTGCTATGTTGGGGCATCCCCCCTGTGGGGCTGTGTGAAACAGAGGAAGACTCGTCCCCCTGCAGTGCTCCACGACCAGCCCCTGGAGACTTCACGCAATAGGGATATATGCTGCAGACACGTCTAAGTCGCCCCTCGCAGCCCAGAGCCACAGATGTTTGGAAACTTAGTCCTTATCCAGTGTCCACCATGCACCAGGTTCTCAGGCAACAAGGGTAACCCTCCTCTCGCCACTTGCTGTAAGCAGGCTCACAATTCAAAGCCGCTGCAGCTCCATGGGTGTCCCTCGGGCAACCAGCTGGATCTTCAATGAAAGGCATTCATAGCACACAGCAGGCCCTCTCTTCCACAAAGCCAGATGACGGCTTCCCTCCAGCTCTGACAAGATGATTGCCGTTGTGGGGACCCCCGCAGTGCGAGGTATGCTTTATTGCAAACCTGGCCCAGGGCCGCTTAAGTAGGAGCCGGGGAGACCATGCTCCACCAGGAGACTCCCACAGCAGATGGCCGGCTCTGCGCGACCATTCACCCGCAAGTTCTTAGCGCCGACACCCTCAGTGGGGTGGCACGGTGGCAGCCCTTGTCGACCCAAAATGCCCCCCCCCCACCCCCCCTCTCTCATTCCCCATTCCAACTCTCATTCTCCTGCCCGGCTACCCCCCTCCCAAGGCATCCCAAGCCCCTTCAATCCTAAAAATAGGCAGGGACCAGTGGTATGAGTGGGAGATAAATTGCCACAGCAAACTTTATTACACATAAAGTCAGGAGTTAGCTTACAGGTGTTCCGTTTACACTCGGGATTCTGCGCTGAGAGCAAGCACCTTCCCCCCCGCCCCTTCGGGTCCTGGGGGGACCCGACGCGGGCGCCCAGTCCCTTCCTCACCAGTCCCTCTCTACCCTTTGGCCATTTCTTTATTTTGCAATTTTCTTTTCATTTTCTTTCCCCAACGCTATTTAAGTGCAATTTTTTCCGTGCTTTACTTTCTTTCCATTCTCCATTTCCGCTTAGGCTCCTTCTAAAGGATGCGTTCCGGTCTCCTTTTCCTCCTTTTTCTCCCTTTCCCCTGTATTCCCTCTTCCCGTTTCCCCGGGTTGAATTATTAATCATTGTTGGTTTTCTCTCCCCAAACAGGTCTAGCTTCAGCCCATCCTGCCAGGGAGCCCCTCTCCCCCCTTCCACCAAGACCCCGATCTGCCCTAGTTCTCCTCGCCTTAGTTGTCCCATCCCCTCCGGCCCCCATCGCGCCCTCCTGCTCTAGAGAGCCCCATAGCCCCATCCATCAAGCGCTACCTATCCCCCAGAGCCCAGCATCCTTCTTATCCCCATCCTCTTCCCCTGCCTTTCGCTACAGAGGGGTCCTCCCCCACTTTCCCCCCTGCTCCCCCTGGCCCCTACCCCCCGCACTCCAAGGCCCTCCCCCAAGTTTCTTTGGATCTCCTAAGCTGCCAATCCCAGAGTGCCCCCTCCTCTGGAACCCCCCCCTTATCCTCCCCTAATCTCTCAGGGGCCCTCCTTCCCCTCTGTTACCAACGTACTTGCCGGATCCCTGTTTCCAGTGCAAACTTTCAATTCACCCCCCCTTGCTGACTTCATTGTTACTTCCCAATTTCCAGTTTCCACATGCAGTCTCGTGGCTGCTCAAGTATTTACATGTTGGGTGCCCCTCCCTCTTTGTGAGGCCATGTGTTAGGGCCAGTTCCCGGTGACCTGCAAAATTTTGCCGCGTGAGCCATGCTGCCACAAATCGAGCACTCGTGCCTGAAACGGCAGTTTGGCAACCAATTGCAGTGCCCTTCATTAAAGTTTCTGCACGGGTGAGGGGGGCGCCCCAGCCCCTGCGTGCCCGCGCCCCCTCTTCCTACTCTGAAACTCCCTGGCTGTGGGTTCTGCATCCCCTTCCCCCCACCGTTCCCTTGGGGGTGTTCCATCTGTGTAAACTCCTTGCGCTCTGTCCTTGTTGTGGCTGGCAACGCCTGCTGAACTGAGCGTGGGACATCCAAAACCTGCCCTGAAATGCTGGGACCCTTTGTGATAAGGCTGTCTGCTGAAACCGGCCTTGGATCCAGCCAATCCTCCACCAGTTTGTGTTCCCATTTTAGCTTGGGGTCGATCTCCATTCTCTTCCTAAACCTCTGGTCCCTTAAAAGCCATGCTGTACCACCCCACTTCCTGTGCTCCTCAATTACGCACTGGCTATAATTGTAAAGCGCTGGCCCTTGTTCAGGCTTGGATTGTACTATGATTTGTGCCAAGATTCTGAAACCCGCCACCCAATTCTGCAAATTCTCCTCGGGCCTCACCCTCTTCCTAGCTTTCACCACCTCTCTGCTCCCACTGGCCTGTAGGGTGGCGTAACCTTTGGTTTCGTGTTCTAACAATGAAAAGGTGTCTATGAACCTTCCTTTCGCAATCTCCTTCTGCACACAGTCCGGTATGTGCCAACACAGATAATTGTTTTCTGTGATTGCAGGGAGCCCTTCCGCTGCTTTACCTGGAGATGCTGTGTTCTCACCCGGTTGCTCGCCCCTCGCTGATCCCCCTAGCCTGTTGCCTTTGCTCTGCGCCGCCCCATCCCCAACGTTTCTTGCTGTGGTTTTCTCCCCGGCTGCCCAAACCTTGCTGGGGCCCGTTACCCCTACCTCCCTGGTTGTCTCCTTCCCCTGTGCCAAGGCATTTCCCCCGCGCAGCACATCCATTATAATGTCCATTTTTGCTCCCCAGTCCAACTCACCCTCAAAGGTGCGTCCCCTTGGAGGAGGCCCAAACCGCCTGCTCGGCCCAGCATCCTCCTGAGCCTCGCAAATAGGGGCAGGGAGCCCCGCTCTGTTGAGGCGATCCCCCGCCGGTGACGTTGATGCCCCCCTGTCCCTTCCTTCAGCCACTAGGGCAGTCAGCTCTGCCAAGTCCTCCTCTAGTTCCTTCTTGGTCTTCCTACCCCTGGGGCACCCGCTCATTTTCGCTTGTCTCTTGCGTGAGGTTATAGACTCCCCCAGTCCAGATGAAGACTGAGAGTCGGAGCTGTTATGGGGGGACGGGGAGATGCTTGCTTGCGTGGTAATCGCGTCGCCGGACGGCTGGGGGGCCCCCATCTTGATCATCGCCGCTTCCCACCCTACGGATTTTGCGAGCACAGAGAATGTGGCCCAAGCTTCGGCGTTCATGGTCTGTCCCTGTGCGGGAGAAAGGGCTGTCTCCACCTCGACTGTCCCTCCATCTAGTTGCGTGTCTGCGATTATATCCATGTCGGGGCCGTCTTGTGAATGGAACATCTCGACCTTTGATTCCGTGCCACCTGGTGCGCAAAATACGATGGCTCCAGTCCCTGCGTGGTGCGTGAACTGTCTGGTGGACCCTGAAGGATGAAAGAAACACGGTGCGTGAGTCGGCAAATCCGTCGTTGACCCCCCAAAAACACCATACTCCCGGGCTATGTATTGTCCTTTCGGTGTGCTGAGAGACCTGCCTATTCTACCATCCTCCCATCCTGTGAACACTACCATCGCCCACTCCCCCTTCCTTGCAACCCCCTGTCAATGTGCGCGTGCTCCGGCCCTCGTAGCGACCCCCTCCATTCTGCCCCCCTTCACCCGCCACCCGAGGACCCCTCTCCTGTCAGAGAGAGAGGGGGAGTCAGGCTTGCGCACCCTACCTTACCCATACCTTACCCCGCGCCATTGTCCATCCCCCACGAAAGCCTGTGGCGGAGATTGCACCCGTGCCGTTCCATCGCTTCCCCTACCAGAGCGGGTGTGTTTGCCCCTGCACTCAGCCCAAAATGCTCTGTTTAATCTTTTGCTAATCATGCATGACCTTGGCTTATGTCGTTTGACGCTGCTACCCTCTCAAGGCCATCAGTAGGCATACCCTATGCCGTCAATTGTTCTACCAGAATGCTCTCTTCCTGTAACTATTGTTGGTTCATCTTACCCTTGAACTCTTAGCTCAAGTTTATACCCTCGTCAACACATGCATTATTTCTCATGCCCACCATGTCCCCTCTACGCAAACAATGTCAGGCGTCCTATTCCTAAACCTGACCCCCTCCCCCCGTAGAAAAGACCACGCCCCCATTTGAGCTCGGGTTGCAACCCGCCCAACCCTTCGCCCCTTGATGGACCCCCCAAGTGAACCTCCCCTCCATTCCCAAAGTGGACCACGCTGCCCGGCAACCGACTGTGAACATCAGTGGGCCCTGCCTGATACCAAGAGCACCCCCCCAAATGGTAACAACAACAAGCATTTGTAACAACCAGCTGTCCCTATAAGCATGCAAGTATTACATAAACCGTGCCTTGCACCCTTTCTCCCCAGCGAGATCCTAAATGTTACACTTTCCTCCTTTTGCCAATAAAACACTAGACCCTCTCCCCAGCTCCAAGGCAAGGGAGGGACAAGGGAAAATTACAATGACATTCTTCCAGGCCATGAACAGTAAGGATGCGAAATAACTATCGTATTCGGCCTGACGACACTTCCTATAGTGCCAGAGGGGGGGGGGGGGGGGGGGGGAGAGTCGAAAGGAATGGAAACAGACCCTGGCTGCCCAAAATTGAGCTGCCCCGCCCCTCCACCAGGTGCAACCCCGCTCCCCCCTGTCTAGCTACCTTCTCCTACCTGGTTTTCCCATACCCCACCATCACATGCTGCCAGGGCATTTGATAAAACGGCAGAGGTGCGTGTTGACCTTACTGAACTCGAGCTGCAACCCCTTGTTTCCCAAGCAGAACCGTTAGTGTCGCATACATCCTGGCAGGCGGATGATAGTGTCACCTGGCACCCTAGTAGCTAGGTGGCTCGCGCTAGGGATGGCGTGGGCATCCCATGCACCCAAGCTTCCTTGCCCCTGAAGCCGTCAAGCCCTGACCCATACTATGCAATGAACCCCCTCCCCCCATTCACCTGTGCGCATTGAAGGCCAGTAATTAACCCTCTTCAGACCTCCCCCCTGCACCCTTCGCTGCCCGCGAACGATCCTCCTCACAGTTTGCCTTCAAACATTGCCATCCACTTTTTTTTTTTTTTTTTTTTGCGACCAACCTGCTCCCGTGGTTGCGTCGGCAGATTCACATTGCAGGACGGCGTCGTGGCAAAGTTGCACCCCCTCCCCGCCATGTTTAAATAACTTTAAAACGACCTGCACTCTCCTTTGCCCCTTCCTTGTTTGGCCCCTCTGCTGGTTCAGACAACTCATAACCCACTAATCCACTTTCCTGCCTTGTTGCCTGGCTAATTGCTTTATTTTTGCAAATCCCCTCCCTATGAGAAACCTGCCGTCGTGTGCAGACCTCCTATTCCGCCCCTCCCCTCCCCCAACCATGCACACACCGTTCGCCAATGTCGGGGGCGACCAACTCACAGCTCGAGTCGCATCTCCAGGGTTCGAACACGGTGGGCCATAAATGATGAACCAATGACCAACCCCCAAAGCAATGGTCCCGCCCCCCTGTCACAAAAGAGACGACCCTACGCGTGCCACTATACAATAATTTTTTTTTTTCCCCGATCCTTATCCCCATGAGATCCCACCTGTACCGACCTCTCCCACCCCCCCCCCTTGCAATTGCACCATAGGCGCTAACCTTCAACTCCTGCAGGCCACGAGAAAGTCTAATTTCCAAGTACACAGAACAACATGCAGAACATGTGCATCCCCCGGGTTCAAAGTCATACTTAACATAAACATACCCTTGGCACTGTATGCGCGTCTCCTCTTGTGGGTGTTAACCACGACTCTTAAAAGTCCGATTCGTGCTACTAACAAAGAACGCTCTTTTTAAACATTTACTTCATACATCTGCCTGTGTCTTATCTTCAGAACTTTGTGCGATGTTATTTATAAAGGTGAAAAGTACAAGCTTGTGTTTCCTTCGGGTATTGCCTTGGCATTCCAAAGTTTCCACCTTCCCCAAACCCCGCGGGATACGCATAGAACCTCGTGTGGCCCATATGCGCGTGATAATCCACCAGCAAGGAATCCACCCCATCCCTCTGGAGTGCGCCAAGTGTTACCCCCCGCCCGCACTTGAAATAAAACTTTCATGACACATCTTGTGCGCTCCTTATCCTCCATTTCCCCCCCCCTACACGTGGCAAAACAAACGACTCCACCACCCACCGCATGTAACCGCACTCAAAGCATCAACCCACCCTCCCAGCACTGCACCCGTCGCACCAACCTCCCGCGCTTGACCCTAAAACAATAAAACATGCGACCCCTTCGTCGTTCAACTACAACCAAACAAAGTATCCCCCATAAATAAAGCCCTCCGCCTCCAACCATCGCCCCAAATGCAAACCACACGCGCCATAAAATTTACATCTCATGGACCCGCCTGGACCTTAAAACAATAAAAAACATGCGACCCCTTAGTCGTTCAAATCCAAACCAACAAGGTATCCCCCATAATTAAAACCCACCGCGTCCAACCATCGCCCAAATGCAAAACCCCACGCACCATAGAATTTACCTCCTCACTTCCCCCTCGAACTCGACACTCCTTCACTGGAACCACTGGAACTACTCGAACTGGACCGCTTCCTTCTTCCCACAGGCACGGGCACAGCTGCAACGTTCTCTGAAAGCCGTAAAGGAGAGACCCTGCGACCCATGTCCAGGTGTATTTATGGCGAGGATGGTCGCGGGGGGGGATGATGTCACCCACCCCTCCCCGCATGGGCGCACGGGAGGTGACGACACCAACCCCCCCCCCCCCTCCAGGGTGGGGTCCCTCCTTGCTGGCGGGGGGGGGGGTCCCTCCTTGCTACCAGAGAATATTGCTGACTTCTTCCCATGGGGCATGCAGTCCGGCCTCAGAACTATAGGAACTCCAGCAGCCGGAGCCTTAGTTCTCCCTTCGCCGCCAATTTTCACTCCACTGAGCTTCACACAGTCCTCCGGAGTCTCCCCTTCGGCTGCGCTCTCATGCGGACTCCGTAAGCACGGTGTCACCAACCACATGGAGAACCCGCGGCGGGCCGCCATATTTAGCATCACGGGCCTCCTCGCTTGACACCCCTCTTCCATATATGAGGGTCACCGAGGGGCCAGCCATGCAGTGCAGATGCCCCCCGCTCTGGGTGCGCCACCATGGACATCAGTCGCCTCAGTGAGCACACTGCGGTCTGGTGGACGGAGATGGTAGGGGGCTCACGTCGCACCTCTCTGCCATCTTGGTCACGACCGCCTCTGCCGAATAAAGTATTTTTTATTGAATTATATTTGCTGTTTCAATGATTTTTCTATTGATGATTATTTGTATTTATTTTTTCAGTGACTATCTGTAGTATTAACAGTTTAATTTCTTGTAGTCCACTCTCCATAAACATTTGGGCTGTCGTCTTTTCTGCTTCTCAGTAATCTATTCAAGGATGGATTCTATTCTATTTTCATGTGGTGTGCACATGTGTTTTCCATTCGATCTCTCAATATCACATACTGTTATTCCTTGTTTTGTTGGGTACTTAGTCTTGATGTGACATTGCGCTTGTCAGTGGCGGCCATGTGTAGGGATAGTTCATATATCCTGGCAATGTTCCTCACCTGGATTTACCTTTTCAGAATGTTTTCTCCTTCGATTTTCTCCTAGTATTCTCATGTATGTGGCCAGGTGATGAGTGACAGTTGTGTCCTTGAGTTTCTTGACCATGTGTATCCTTGATGGTTGTGGCAGATTGAATCATGCAGAAGATGATCTGGCTTGATGTTTGGATATTGTGTCATTTGCACCCACAGGTATCAGGAACAGGTCTGTTTTGAAGTTATCATCAAGTGGGTCATATTGGTGCATTTCTGATCTTGGCAGTACCCTAGATTGCATTTTCGTGGGATTTATTTGGTTGTTAGTCACAAGGTTTTCCTGTACCTGCAATGATGTAGCTTCCTGGATTTAGTAGTGTGTGTGCTCCTGTATAAAATATAGTGTGGTTGGGTTGCTGAACCTGGGATGTATAGGACATTATGTCCCTTGCTCATTGTGTCTGGGCAGGGAATCTGCTGCACTCCTTTACCTGGAAATAAGCCTGCCTATATAGGAATCTCACATTTGAGTCCATTAGGAGGACACCAAGACCAACAACAACCTGATCTAGACAAAGTTCTAGGTGGGTGTTTCTTCTGCTGTGTTGTGGTTATCCATTTTCTGGGGGTTGTGTTTGTTTTGTGTTTCAAGGTTGGTGTTTCTTTTTATTTTTGTGCTCGGCAGTATTCTCTTTCAGAAGTTCTTTTTTCTCAAACATTCTATACCTTTTGGATTGTGAGTTAGGAACATCACAAAACGTGTTGCTACACACTTCCATTTGACATTATTTCCAGTTCAACCAATAATCAAATCTGGAGTTAGGAAAGTAAAAGAAGAAAACAAATGAATAGAGTGAACCATCGTATTTGTTCTATCCCCATAATGGGTAAACCAGCCTCCCGTCCAAACCCCCTATGTGCAGCCCCAAGTATATTAAAATGCATCCAATTGAAGCAGAACAATCCCTGGTACGCATAAGTACTCATAAAGAGGCCATCCAAACGTGTGTCAATGTAAAGCCCTCATGAAAGGTTTCAGAGCAGCCTCGGTTTGTGAAACAATTGTTCCTTATGAGCTCACATGATGACTTCTGGGAGACCAGATCCTAGTGACGGTGGCTAATTTATTATTAATCAAGTGGGTAACCTTTTCCATCATCTTAACCTTCTGAATCTTGACCCAACAGCATGCCACCATCGGCCCTTCTAGAGTCTTCCAAGATTGTGCAAGCATTAATCGATCACCATTCAACAGGTGTGTGATTAGTATGGCTGGAATTCAGGGCATGGAATAAAGCACATCCTAATGGGAGTCCAGAAGTTCTACCCCCTTCTTTAAAGTTACTCCTCTGATCAGGCCCAGTGAATCGAGGGATAAAGTTGCACTTCTTCTGTTTCTGCTGTTTAGCCGCAACAAAGTGGTTTACTTCATTCCCTCTACAGAAATATGATCGTCTAGTTTTCAGAATGGCTTGTGCATGAAGGTCAGCTACATGAGATTCATGTATATGAACACATACATATTCATACATAGATACACAGATACATGAGAAAGGCTCTAAGCCATTCCAAGAGGTTTCAGGGCCTTTCGGGAACCGGTTTCTGTAGGACATAACTCGTATGCATGAACGTAGTCCTCCAGGATCCCTCTTTCAACTTCAAGTACTAATGATCAAGATGGCTTTCCCTTCATCTCAAGATATTTCTTGAGTCGGTCAGGTAATTAATTCTCCTGAAAGTAGTTTCCCAAAATGTCAGCGATATTGGAGTATACCGCCAAGTCCCTAACACCATGTAGTATAGTTCCATGGCTTTCATACTGAAGTAGGGGTGGATAAATCCCTGAACCAAAGGAAAACCAGAACATGTTCCGTCCAGTAACCTGGGCCAATAGCAGTCTTAGTAAAACAGAGGACCCAGGAGAAGAGTGCTAACAATATGTATATTCTCTGGAAACCTTTGTGAACATGGGAATAATATGTAAAGTCCCCTTTTACCTAGCAGAAAAACTTCCAAACCTCAATGAAAGATAGATCTCTCAATATTGAACCAAATGCCTGTGAGTTCTATCGGCTGCTTCCATCGCAAGTAGTGTCTTGTCAACCTTTGTGTCCAGTATTGTTAATTACCACCTATTACTGTCTCATCCATTCTAAAGGCCATTATAATTGGAGGAATGGCAGCAATGGAGATGAGGTCGCTAACCAATAGTCCCCATATGGGTGGTAACATGTGGGAGGATCTCATGGGGAAGAGACTCCTCTCCTGGGGACAAGGACGTGAGTCCGGAACACTGCCCCTTTATCTCCCAACCCCACAGGGTAATAACACCCAACCCTTCCTTACATATGATAAAGTCTGTGTTAGTGTAATGTGTCAGAAGCAATGGGACGAAGAAGAAGCCAAGAATTCTACAGTCAAGCATGATGAAGGTTCGACCAGCTGTTCTTAATCGAACTGTCATTATGTTGGGGCAGTCCCAGCTACTTAAGCTAAACAGTAAAAAAGGATAGAAAAATAACATCTGGAAGTACTAGTCGGAAAGCTAGGAGGCTGCCAGAAAGCCCATGAGTTTGAAATGGGGCATTCAAAGGCTGTGTAGAAGCAGTGGTGTGAAGTGACGGAACGAACCAAAGGGAAGTTGAGTCCGTGTGCTGGGTGGAGCGTGCGGTCCAAGACCTACAATGAGACCACCAACACTAGCCTGCTGCGGAGACACTTAGGCAATTGCATCAGAAGTATGAGAACTGTGGTGGTTGCGCGACCTGTAACAGGTGGACGGCTGGCCCAGATCACCAACAGTAACGGGCCGCGAAGTCAAGCTGGCCAAAGAAGAGCGGAAGAAGAAAGAGAGAACAAACCTGCAAAACCGGTAAAGAGTTTGCAAAGAGAAGGCAGTGGAACAGTAATAAGTTCAGGAGAGGGCCGGGAAAACTTGAGAACGTGAAACAAAAAGACAAGAGAGAAGTAGATCATTTTGTGAGGTAACTCTCTGGTCAGTCCCATAAGACTGTTTTATTGAAGAGATAAAATGGACTCAGAGAGCCTCTTCCTCGTCCCAGTGGGGGCCATTTGAAGAGTATCAGTAAAACGTTGAAGAGTCAAGGAGAGCTCTGGAAGTCTCTCCCTCATTCTGGTGGGGGCAAGTTAAAGAACAATGTTCAAGTTGAGGGAATACAAAATCTGTGGAGACAACCTAAAGAAATGAGGAAGAATCTAGACTTGAAGTAACTCAAGAAAAGCCTGCTAAAGTACTGAATGTAAACTATGAGAAGGAAACCATTCTTCTAGTCCAGTGATATTTGTCAAACATTGAGAAATCCGAACTTTGACAGACTGTTACCCATGAGAAGGCAGTCAATCTCCTGGCTTGGAATAAGAACTCTTCCATTAGCTAAGTGTGAGACAGGCATGGTATCAAGAGAGATAGTTTCAAAACCTTTATTTATTAAGCTCCTGGGTTGGTGTAATGCCTAACTGGCCCTAACTCTAAAGGGATGGTTCCCTTAACTGATGTTTCTAAGGTCCGTCGATATCTGAAAGTCCAAAATAAAGATCCGCCTGTGTCTAAACCTATGCTTGCCCTCACTCTTTGCCAAAACATGTTAGGAAGTCTTTTTAAAGGAAACATAGTGGTTCAACAAAAAATAGAAAACCAAGGTTGGTTTTCAGGTGGTCTTCTCACCAGGTGTAGTTTGATCAATGTCACAAAAATGAGTTCAATCAAAAAGGGTTGTTTGTGAGACCTTCTCAACAGGGCTCTTTGGGTTCCTTGGAATTGCCTTCCCCAAGCTTTAACTCTTCCAAGTTTCAGACACCACAAAAGAAATATGACACAGTTCCTCTTTAAGCTTCTCAGGGTTCCATTCCGGAAGCTTCAATTCCTTCAGCATCACAAACGGTATACAATGTTTATAACGAAAACATTATATCAAATAGCCTTTTCAGTGAAATACAAATGACAAAGAAATTTCAGATTTTTGGTAAAAGTATATATGTGGGTAGGGTAAGGGATTAATAAGGGTGTGGGGGTTGAGTGGTAATGCTGGGTAATAGGGGACTTAGGGGAGGGAAGGTTGCAGTATCCCCCACATTAAAAAGGAGAAATACATTTGAAATGTGTTCGTTATTTTAGTTTCACTGAAAATGTTTTTGTTACTTATAAAGACATGGAACCATCACAAACTAATAGATATTATACCTTGTTAAGCCTCTTAGGGTTGCCTTGCCCAAGCTCAGGCCCCTTTTCTGTTTCAAACACAAGTTCAGCTTGTCAGGATCTACCGTACTGTCATATGCTGTTCTTTCACATGTGATTCATTCACGGGGTAACCTCAGAGACTTTCAAAAACACCAGGCTGTTTGCTCCTCTTAAGCGCAACCATTCTGATCTTTAGCCCCTCCCTTTATTCCTTGCTCTTTCTTTTCAACCTTTCACCTTCCGGTGCTTCTGGCACCCCTTCTTGCTCTCCTTTGTCTTCTTTGGCTTTCTCGTGCACACTTGCACCTTCTGTATTGTGCGTCTTGATATGATATGGCATTTATAACGCGCCTATACCCAAGTGTTTCAAGGCACGACGAGGCAAGGGAGGGGGGGGCAAGGGAAGACAGACAACGGTTTTACTAGGCCCAGTGTCATTCAGATCGCGCAGGTGCCTGGGAAGGGGGAAAGGGAAAAGTGCGAGGGGGAAGCGAGGGGGGGAAAGTGCAGTACATGGGATAGTAGAATAAATAAGAGTAAAAAGGTCAGAGGTGGCAAGTGCAAGGTAAGTGCATACGTAAGTGCTGGTAGGGGGACTGTAGGGATACAGAGAAACAGTCCCCATGTGCAAGGGTTGCTGGGGAGGCAGTGCAGGTGTGCAACTGGCGGGTCCTGGTCCCGAGATCAGAAGAGTGGCCAGGTAACCAGTGCAGTAACAGCCAGGACTTCAACAGGGGAAGGGGGAGAGAAAGCAGAAGCAAAGAGGAAGGTTTTGAGGTGCTTCCGGAACCGAAGATGGTTCTCCTCAAGTTTAAGGGAGGCAGGAAGGCTGTTCCAGAGGGAGGCCCCTGCCGATGAGAGAGATCTACCACCAACTCGTTGCTTGGAGAAACGACTGACCCTGAGGGAGTTGGAGGCGGATGAGCAAAAAGCTCGAGAAGGAAGATATTTAGGAAGAGAGAGCTGAAGGTATTGCGGCCCCAGGCCCAAGAAGACCTTGTGGACAATGCAGAGGGTTTTGAACTTAATCCTCGCAACCACTGGGAGCCAGTGCAGAGATTTCAGTCCTGGAGAGATGCGATCCATGGGCTTGAGGCCAAGGACAAGTCTCGCAGTCCTGTTCTGGATAAGTTGCAGAGGGTGGAGGGTAGAGGCAGGCAGTTTTAGATAGAGGCTGTTACAGTAGTCCAGCCTGGAGAGAACCAGAGCTCTGGAGACAGTGAGCTTCTGGGGGAAGGAGAGGAAAGGAAGAATACCTCTGAGGAGGTGCAGCTGGTAGTGTGACTTCTTAGAGACGTCAGTAATGTGAGGAGAGAAGGAGAGTGTGGAGTCGAAGGTGACCCCAAGGTTTTTAGCCTTGCAGGTGTGAGTAGGAAGAGGGCCAAGAGAGGCTGGCTAGAGAGCTGCAGGGAAGGAGGGATTGGGTGTGCGGATGAGTAGAATTTCAGTCTTACTGGCATTAAGGCAGAGGTCATTGGAGGCACACCACGCCTGGATAGCAGACAGACAGTCAGAGACGAGAGAGGGAGAGGAGGAGGCCGGGGATAGCCTGAAGATGTGCCGGGTATCATCCGCATAGCACTGAAAATTGGGACAGAGAGCGGCGATGCGGTCGGCAAGAAGTGCCAGGTATTGGTTGAACAGCCAGGGAGAGAGGTTAGATCCATAGGGGACACCACAGGTAGAGAAAAAGATATCGGAGAGGAAGGACCCAAGTTGGACCTGGGAGGGTCAGTCGGAGAGGAAAGAAGTCAGCCACGCCAGAGCCTGACCAGTGATACCCAGGTTATCATGGAGATGGTTGAGCAGGATGGCATGGTTGACAGTGTCAAAGGCAGAAGAGAGATCAAGCAAGATGAGGACGCGCAGGGTGTTAGAGTCAAGGTTGGAGAGCAGGTTTTCACGGATGTTCAGGCGAGCAGTTTCCATGCTTCTGGCCGCTCTGAAGCCAGATTGATGGTCGTGAAGACTACCAACAGATTCAGTGTGGAGATTAAGCTGGGAGATGGCCAGTTACTCCAGGAACTTGCCCAGGAAGGGAGTGATGGTGATTGGACGATAGTTAGCTGGGCAGGAGGGGTCGGCAGAGGGTTTCTTAAGAAGAGGGTGCACAAGAGAATTCTTCAGAGGGGATGGGAAGACTCCGGTGGCGAAAGAATGATTGCAGAAATCAGCCAGGGCAGGAGCCAGAGAGTCGATGTGGTCCTTGATAGTTTTGGAAGAACAGGGATGAACCTGTTTCAACAAGACTTCCATAGATTGGACTTGTCTAGAAATTTCATCTGCTGAGAAAAAGGGAAAGGGCGATAAGGAGGGAGGGGGTGGCTGCAGAAGGGGCAGAGGAAGAGCAGGGAATAGAGGGAGGGAGGTGATAGGGGGGAGAGTGAGGACAGGATGTCCTGAGTTTTAGAAATGAAATGGTATTAGGCAGAAACCTGTGCAGTTCCCTTACGGACCACTGCAAAAGATTTAGGACTACAGATGGTTGGCAGTAAACACAATTGGTAGCAGTCTGTACCACCCAGATTTACCTGGTAGCTGTGGCTGAGCAGTCAGACTTCTCTCAAGATGAGTTAGGCAGTATGCAGAGTATACACAATAGGTACAGAGACACAGTAGTACAAGCAAACACTGACCAGAGCTTTGGTGTAAAAGTATATAATTATTTATTTAAAGACACACTTGTAAATTACACTAGCACAAAAAGAGGTAAGTAAATTCAACACACAGTCACTATTACTAGATGTACATCCCCTATTCCTTATTAGACAAGTCTTAGCTAACACCACTTATTTCCAGACAGAGGTGAGCGCTTAACTAAAGATGGCACTCCAATAAGTTAAGAAAAAGGGAGGGAAAAGGCAGAAATTAGGAAAAGCACACAACACAATACTTTAGAAGCACCCAGCAAGGCAGGAAAGTCAAGTCTACTTGTGAGCAAAAAGTTCAGAGGCCAGGCTCCCTCTTAGAGAGAACAGAGTACCAATGCGCCCAAGATCACACAGCTTAAAAGTCTTGAAAAGTCTTGCAGGGAGTTCAGAAAAGAATTAAGTCAGCTCAGAAAAGTTCAGTTAGCCAGCCTAGGGCCAACCCAAGTGGTAAGTGGAGGCTTTAAGAGTCACCTCACACAGACCGTTGCGAGGGAGGCCAGGCGAACACAGTACCTTCAAAGTGGAGAGGATCCTCCAGCGGGAGCAGTTGTTCCTGGCAGCAGGTGCAAGTCACGGCGTCGTCCAGAGGAAGAGATGGTCTCGACGTGGAGGAAAGCTGAAGGTCGTTGCACTGCCAGGGAAGAAACCAGCCACAGAGTTCTCTGGTTAAAAGGTATGACCCTTTTATTCGCGGTAGTGGAAAAACCGTGGTGTCCCGGTTGCCGGGGTGCTTGGCACAGGCAAGGCGGCCACGAGAGGATCCGGGAAGGCGAAAAGACGGGCAAACTGGTTATCCCCACCAGTCAAAGGAAGAAGACTCTCCGGGCTGGAGATCTCCTCTGTCGTCGGGAAAAGTGGTGAGACGGTTCAGCAGGGCTCCACCGGTGGTGTCGTCATTGCAGGTCGGCTCAGCTTCTCCCTCTTTGGATTCTTCAGGTCCTGTGGCGACTTCTGAAGTTTCAGTCCCCAAAGCCCTGCTTTTATGCAGCAAACCCCCATTCATTCAGCCTAGCTGTCAATCAAACATGCTAAGTGGTGAGCCGGGTGGCTCACCACTTGGGCCAATCACACAAGAGTGCGACTTGAGTTGCCAAGGCAACTCAGTCCAGGGTGCCTAAACCCCCTCCCAAACCCCCTGTGGTACCCAGACAGAGTGGCACCACTTTTGGAGGCTTCTGTGGAGAAGCCCGCCAAAAAGTGGAACAAAGGGCCCGACTTGGGTTGGAGTCACAGGAGCGAACACAAATGCCATTTTGGAACCGAGTTTCGGCAAAAAATACCAACCAGTGATTTTATATTAATTTAATAAACCGGCGGTATGTTTGAGGCTATATTAAAAAGTGGTAGCCTCGAACAATGGGAAAATCCCATAGGAAAATATTTGCGGTCGAATATACAAAGTAGTATCCACTGCCACCAGCCAAAACTCGATCTGGGGGGACGGAGACGTGCCCCCTCGAACAACAGACCCCGGGGCAATCGAATTGCCCCGACCAGTATGTCCACAATATGATGGTTTGTACTGGTTTCTGTTCATAATTTGGGACTAGTAAAGCCAATGGTGACTTTACATGCCCTGGGAGACAGTAGTCAGTCCCAGGGTATCGAGTCTATGTTTGGGGGTCACTATGACACCCCTGGGTTACTGCACTGAGGGTGCTGTGTAACCCACATACCAAAAACACATGAAGCCCTATGGGGTAAAGGACCCCATAGCCCATAAAACACATTCAAAGTCAAAGGAACACCTCAAATCATGTCTAAGAGTGGGAGAAAAAGAGTCTCACTCTTAGCAGGAGAGAAAAAAATAAGCCCCAAAAATCCAGCAAAGCTGCTGGGGGACTCACTAGGTTTGGGAAATTAGCCCTAACAGAGAATTCTCCCTAACAAATGGGATGCCAGTGCCGAGCAGAGGCTTAACTTTAACTGCACACTTAACTTTTTTTAACGTGCACCCTTACCCCTGTTCACTTCCTTATTGTGCCTCAGCACGCTTTACACGCTTTCCTCTCTTTGATGTGCACACTTGCACTCTGTCTATTTCCATATCGTGCCTCTGCACACATTACTTTGCTTTCCTTCAGTGCCGTTAGTGCCTTTTCATTCTTTTTGCTTTCTTTATTTCTTATATATCATGTGTTTTCTGTCCTTACACTTTCTCGCTTTCCGTTCCGTGCTGCTTTTCAAACAGTGCCTTTTTTCTGTTCTGCTCCAGTCAACTGCATGCTCCCGACCTTCTCGCTCACTTGCATGAAACTCACTGGGACAGGCACGCATCCCAAGGGAATGAGCACTTCACCGACCGCCACGAGCAGGATGCAGGCTGCAGTGCCGATCCCTGGAGACACGGCTCCCTAGCCACACTGCAGACCCTCACAAACACTGGCCCAGCGTTTTGGCATGCCAGGTCCCTACTGCTCTCTGCTCCTTGGCCTCATCCCCATCCCCAGCTCGCTCATTCTTCTTTGTGAAATCACACCTTTTATAGTTGAACAAATAGTCAAGTGGAGTCAGGTGTGACTGGTCATTACTAGATTGCTGACCCTGCCTGACTCCATTAGTGGAACACCTTGAGGAGTTTCTACAGTAGGTTTCCCTTACTTTCCCCATGTTGTTTCTATGGGTAATCTTCATTGCTCCCAGTTGCCTCTTCCCCGTCTCAGTATTAGTTGGAAAGGGAGAATTGGAATGGGTTTGCAGGGTATAGTCATTTCCTGTTACTTTATTAGTGAATTGAACATGTATATATTAAAATCCTCTCACCTGGCTTTCACTTAAGGGGCTGGTTACCTCTTTCCGTATTCCTGGTGGTTGATTAAACAAACATGGGTCTGGATGGAATTCCCTGTGATCTAGATTAGTAGATGTCGACTGGATATTACTATCAACATTCTGTCTTTGTCTTATTCGTTTTTTTATTCCCCCCCCCTCTTGGGCAACTGACTCTTTTCTTCCTCCCTCTTGGGTCATGGAGGCTGGGATTGGAATTGGGGACAATGATACCCGGATTAGGGTCACGGGAATCTGTGTATCCCATGAATGCGTCTGGGATTTCCTCTTCTATTGCCCCGTTAGAATACCACGTCTTGCCTGGGGTATTCCCATAAAGACAACCCCGGGCTCCCCTACCTAGGTGATCCTCCCTGCTTCTCCAGCCCCAGGGGTGGGATCCAAGAGCGATGGCCCTGCCCTGGCCACCTGAATAGAGAATTCTCGGGGTCTAGATGGTAGAATACCCATACGTTTCTCACATTAGTGATTTGTGTTTAACTGACAGGGATAGAAGAGGAGTTTTTGACTAGGACGGTACTCTTTCTGTTGGACATAACAGACGTCCTGACCGGCCCAAGTTTTAGTTTTGTTAAGGTAGGGAAACCCGCTATAGTTGGGGATAGAGAGGATTACATTTTATTTGTTGAATAATAGTTTATAACCACAAACATGCCTTCACTTGGTCGGACTCCTCATTCCAGGTCGCCACAGTGCATACAAATCTATCAAATTTAGGTGGTCATTTAGCAGCCCCTAAACATCCGATATCTGCTTTTCAGATCCCTTTTGACAGTGTGTTTAACAAATTGAACTGACAGTACTGCCATGAGGGAGGCGTGCAGAGAGGCTCCTTCAAGGGCACTGACAAGCACAGCAGACACTGCAGGCTTGAGGGAGGCACTGCAGCAGACCAAGGATATTGGTAGATGCTGGCGGTTTCCTCTCAGCCTTACACACGGTAGGCCTTCCTATGCTGGCGGCGTGTGGGTGCCTGGCCGACTTGCCCAGGAAGACTGCTTGGGCTAAGGGTAGTACGTCAGGGGGGTAGAGGGGAATGGCAATGGGGAAGAACAAGAAAAAGGAGCAACAAGCAGATCTGGATTTCTTTCCACCATGCAGCAGGCACTATAGCCGGGGGCTTCTCGTACTACCTCACCTTCACGGGATCATGTATTGGTGGCGCTGGGATGAATCGAGAAATCAAACTCTTGACTGGAGAAGACGTTTGGCAAATTGAATGATAAAGTGGCCCAACGCGATATAGGAACTTCTACCCTGGAGCAGAGAACCTCTGAATGAGACCAACAGTGTGCGCAAATGGTCCCAGTACCGAAACAAGTGGGAAAGAAATTGGAGGCTGTGATCAAGGATAATAGAGCCATGGAAAACAGACTCGAAGACCTTGAAAATACAGTGCGAGCAAAACAAATTAGGGTCAATGCTCTGCTTTCTGGTGTAGAGGGGGGTGATCCCATCGCCTTTGCTTCTAATTGGCCTCCAGAAAGGTTTGATCTGGGGGTGGATGATGTTCCTATATTTGTAGACAAATGCTACAGAATCAAAGATCGCAACCCTGGCAAACCCAATTCTCCAGCAGTAGGTTCAACACCTCATTAAGCTGTCAGACATCAGGGATAAGGATAGAATCCTGAGAGCTGCGGCCGCGAAGGGGACTACCAACAGTACAACAGCACACGATTTTCCTCTTCCTGGACCTGGAACCAGCGACTGAAAAGAGAAGGAGGAAACTATGCTTAAAAAATCCTTTCTCGACCGAGGTGTGGAAAGCAGGATGTTTCGCCAGGTCAAGTTGAGGGTCACTTGGAAGGACAAGGAGTACATTTTCTGGGATGTTGGAAGGGCTGAGGGGTTGTTAGAATCGATCCCTGAGAAATCCAAAGCCGATACTGATGAGGGGTGAAGACTCTGGACCCTGGTAGACGGCTAGCTTAAAAGGGTTTTATCCGTTTGCAAAGTGAATCCTGTTGTGTTGACATATTGTACTAACAGTTATGGGGAGGGGTGTTGTTTAAGACTGTGTTTTAGCTTCTGAGTGAATAGTAAGTGAGTGCGAGGAAGGAATATCCAGGGTTGGCATTATTAGTACTGGCCCAGGGGGGTTGTTTAGCGTCCATGGTATTTGTATCTGAAACAATTGAGGGAATCAGGTTACCTAGTTACGACACAGGGGAGGGGGTGACCCATCCGTCATATATTTATGTCCACTGGGCGGGAGACCCTCCTAGGGGGCCCTCGGAGATTACTGGCTTTTTTGCGGAACTGCAACTAAAAGGGTCACCAAGTTCGGGTTTACCTGGAGCTTAGGCACCCGGGCATAGTATTGTACTGGATATGGCAATATAGAACATGGAATAATTTTGATATGTTTCTCCCTTTTCATGTAAATCATTTGTGGTTGTGAGGGGGACAAGAGGAACCTACACAGTCTTGATTTAATGTATCTATATCTTTATTCCACTCACGATAAGGAGAACGATCAGAAATGCCCCAAGAAATGTTTGTATTTTGAGTATCTTGGTTAATGCAGGTAATGCTGAGGCCTTCCACTTTGAGGGCATTGCTCTTGTTTCCTTTACAATTAAAACTGCAATAAAAAGACATTAAAAAAACAAATTGAACAAGTCCAGCAAGATTGCATCCTCTCTCTAGCCACTTGTGTTGAAGAATTGCTCTGGGAACTGCTTATTTGTGATGTGATTTTTACCCTGCTTTAAGATCTGCTGTACGCGATGTCACCTGGAGAATGGCCACCGACACCTATTGTATGTTCTGTGTAAAATAGATTTTCTCCTGATTGGACAATTAAGACTGTATATGCAGAGTTGCTATTCGGTTGCCAGCCATTCCGCTGGGCTCATTACCCACCAGTGGAACAAACATGGGGAAACAAAATCCATATACGCAACAACCTTGAGTATATTAAAATAATTTGAAGGCTAGACACCCAGTTCAAATGAAAGTTTCAGGTGCAGTTACCGAGGACTCTTATCAGCCATTTGCCTTCCTCTACCCGCCCCTCCCCCCTCTACTTGGTGACACCCTGAATCCCCAGAACCACACCCCAACTACTCACAATCATGATCAGCCACCAGACCTATAAATCCAAAGATACTAAGGACAGATCAAAATCCAAAAATAACTCTCTAACCTCATTCTCAGGAAATTGTAAGGAATCTGAAACCAGAGGTTGAGATATATATAAGTTACCCAACTTGATTCAAGTATCATCTGGGATTTTGGGTTCACTATGATGGCATTCCTGGGAAATCCTTCCCCGACCACATATCCGTTCAGAGCACAATCACTTTCTCAGATTCAATTACATGTGTAACTGCTCAGATGTGTGACAACCTGTGGGAGCGCCATCAGTGTCTAAATTCATAAGTCCTGCATCCTCCTTTCCTTGAATATTACATGGTTTCAGCCATCCATGGTGAACAGTCGGCAATGGCCAGGGAAGCCCCCAGTGGTAGCTAGTACTCACGCCACCAGCCAACTCGTCACTACCCTCAAACCGCTTGCTACCTTCTGCCAGGGTGGTCTGGGCTACATCTTGATACAGCTGAAGCTTCGCATCTCTGAATAGGGTGGCTTTGAATTGCCTACCTGTGGCCATGGGTTAATTCTTCATTTTTTTCACCTGGTAAGAGTGCAAGCCTTTTTCCCACTCTTACATGTGTTTTGCTGTGTGTGTTTAACATTTTTGTGTTTATAGACTGTGGAGTCTCACCTACTCCATAGGCATCATCTTTTTACTGTGTTTTACACAGCACCTTCAGTGCAGTGACACAGGGTTGTCTTTTTCAGACTTCCCACTTTAAACTCCATTTTCTGGGACTGACTACTGTCTCCCAGAACAGGTAAAGTTGCCATTGACTTTATTAGTCTGTTTAAATTCACAGACCCAGTACAAACTATCTTCCATAGAGTACTGGAAAGGGTTAATAGATATCCCTTTTTGTCTGTCTCTCATGGAACAGTATTTCGTTCCCCTTTCTTTAAGATTTGGCTGGTGGCAGTGGTATCTAGCCTATTCTTTCTACCGCTGTCTATTTAAATAGCCCTGGTACTGTTTTAGGCTAAGTTAAAAGCCTGGAACTTAAATCCACTGGACCCCATTTACTTTTATTTGGTTCCGGCTGGGTTTATTCACCATTTCTTTTTGTAAAGGTCTTTCTCGTGTTTTACTCTGCGCGCCAAACCAGGTTTGGTTCCTTTGTTCGCCGTCCTTTGGCAGGCTTCTGCACTCCTTAGGTGCCTGAATGTCTGAGGGGGACAGGATTTGAGTGAGGGGTTTGAGACTCCCTGCACAGGGTCTCCTTGGAGACCCATGTCACACTCTGTATGATTGGCTGTGGTGACTGCCCTGCCAGGACAGCCACCTTGATGTGTGATTGACAGCCAGGCTGTGTGAATGGGTGAAAACTGCATAAAAAGCAGGTCTCTGGGACTAGGAAGGCAGAGTCGCCACTGGATCAAGAGAACCGAGGAGAAGCTGACAGAAGAGGACCTCTACCACGACTGAACCTCCCGGTGAAGCCCTGCTGCGGGTCCAAATCTCCAAACTTTGACCACAGGGAACATCTGCAAGGAATCTTCTCCCCTTGAGCTGGTGGGACCAATCAGTTCACCAAACTGCAAGCCAGGCCTCCCTCCTCTGGTCAAATTTGCTGTGAACCGGATAGCCAGGAGGAGCAGGGAGCGCACCTTTTATTCATCGCTTTGCTCCGCTGCTGTTTTCTTCCCTGGGCAGTGCAGCACCCTCCAGTCTTCCTCCTCCTTGTCAGTCCAACAGTCGCTTCAGGAACCCTGAGCCTGCAGAACCTGCCAGGAACGTCTGCCTCAGCTACAGAATTCTTCTGCTCTAAAGGTACTGTGCTAACCCGGTTGTGCGCGTTCCATCCAACCGTGGTGAAAGTGTTTGAAATCTTTCGCCAATCCGAGGGCTTGTCCTTCTCTATTCTTTAAAGTAACTTTTCTACCGACCAACTTCGTTTCGAACTCTTGGCAAAGACTTAACCGCAAACTACTCTGCACTGTGTGATCCTCTGCAAAGACTCTGAACCATTAACTTTGGCCCAGGCCTCTTCATTTGATTTCCTGACTGTAGTAGTCTTTTCTAGATTATCCTGCTTACTTACTTGTGGGTGCTGCTTAATTTTGTCTTTCCCTCCCTTTTAAATTGCTGGAGTGCCATTTTGCTCACACTTCATTTTGAGTTTAACTTGTCCAGAATCTATTGGGTGGTGTTTAGTATATTAAGAGTGTGATTTTTCTACTGCTTTACTTTAGTGAATTGTTTTACAACTGATGTGTAAATAAATATATATTCTTTTACTCAGAAACCTTGAGTCAGTGTTTTGTTTGTATTGTTTATTTATTTATAGAGCGCACCTGGCCGTTAAGCAACTGGGCGCTTGCAGAAAATAAATCTTGGGTTACAGGTACATGAGTACGTTACATTTCTTAAGTTACAGGATCATATATTACAGGTTCATACATCAACAGTTATTACTTACAAAAGAGATATGTTACATATATCAAAATCTTAATGTGTTGCACTGTCGGATGATTTACAATAAGGATAAGTTACAGTTGCAGTGTTTACAGTAAATGTACATAGTATTTGGTATAGTTGGGGCATTTAGTGGTCGTTATTTTTAAGCCAGAGTTTAGCGTTGGCTTTGAACACATGGAAGGAGGGGGTGGCTCCAAGTGCATCTGGGATGGAGTTCCAGAGCTGCGCTGCTTGAACCGGGAAGCTAGACCCACCAGTTCTTTTCAGTTTAAAGTTAGAGACTTTGATGCTATTTGAGAGGGCTTTTCTGATGGGACGTTCAGAAGTATGCTTTGTGAATTTTTCTGACAGGTATGCAGGAGCTTTGTTGTTCAGACAGTTATGTGTAATGTTCAGGGTTTTGAGTTTGATACAGTCATTGATGGCCAGCCAGTTGGCGGCTCTTCTGTGGGTAGAAATGTGTTGTCCTTTGGGGATACCTAGGGCTGTTCTGAGGGCATTGTTCTGTAGGGTTTGGAGTTTGTTAATATTATGCTTACTGGTGCCTAAGTACAGTGCATTGCAGTAGTCTAATTTGGAGAGGATGAGGACTCTCGCTATGGTGGTGCAGCTGTCTGAGGAAAGGTATGGTTTGCAGGCGTGGATGAGTTTGCAAGTATAACTGGTTGCTGAGGCTGTAGCATTTACTTGCTTGTCGAGGGTGAGAGCATAGTCTAAGTAGAAACCTAAGGTTTTAACTTCCTTAGCTACCTTGATTTTAATGCCATCGATCATGATGGAATTGTAAAGCTGGGGTAGTTTGTTCAGTTTATTGGTGGAGCCAATGATTAAGAGCTCAGTCTTATCGTCGTTAAGACATAGGCCATGTGTGGCCATGCAGGTTTGGATGATTTGGTAAATTTTGTTTATGAGTCTGGTGTCCTTTTCATAATCCCCTTGAATTGGGATCAGGATCTGGGTATCATCGGCGTAGTTGGTATATGAGACCCCTAGGTTGTCCAATATATCAAAGAGAGGCTTTGTAAATATATTGTATAACGTGGGGGAAACACATGACCCTTGAGGGACTCCACAAGTGATAGGGACTGGATCTGCTGCTGATGAGGGTGAGAAGACCCTTATGGTTCTCTGGTCCAGGAATGAGTTTATCCATGCCGTGGCTTTTGTAGAGAAGTTGGCTGCCGATTTAAGGTGATTGCACAGTACCTTGTGATCTACCAGGTCGAAGGTCGATGGTTTGTTTGAACCATAGTAATTGTTGTCCTTTGTGTAACTATTGATACTGCTCACTTTACTCTTGAGCTAAGTCTTGCTGCTCAGCCATCGCTACCACTTTACTGTGTAGTACAGGCTTGTACCAAAGATTAATTTGTACTGTCACTTGTAGTCTTAATTGTTTGTGGTGTTCCCAAAGGGTACTGTATATGATTCTGCCTAACACTGGTGTACAGCGGTGAGGATCAAATATAGTGATTACCCTTAGAGTGCTGCTATTACCTTGGATCAACTAACCACAAGGCTAAACATCACTAAAAAGCAATATTAATCATGTCTGATATGGAAAGCTACAGTAAGGAGACCCTCCTTAGTTACACTGTTGATTATCTGAAAACTCTGTGTAGAGATAGGAACCTCTATGTTAAAGGCAAAAAGTCAGAATTGATGAAAGGTTGTTAGAGAAACAAAAGTCTGGAGGGTGGGTCTGAAATACCTAACCCCTCAGCAACTGTGGAAAATAATGAGGATGATAATGTATCAATTGATGAGTTAGATGAGGCAGATGTGTCTCACAATGTAGGCCTCACTGCTCCTCTGCCTGTTCAGCAACCTCAACCTTTGTCAACTGGGACCCCTAAAGGGTCCAACACTCAGTCCTGAATTCATTGCTCTAGAAAAGATGAGGCTTGAATTGGAATTTAAACGTAAAAATGCTCAAACTGAACAAAAGCATTAAGAACTTAGGCTCAGAGAAATGGAGTTGAACCATGCCTTAGAAATGAAAAAGTTGTCTTTGGAAAATGCTTCCCTCCCAGATTCTTCTAGGTCTTCCAGTCCTAAGAGACCCTGAATGCCTAAAGACATTGTTGGTATGTATGAGGCTAAACTTGATATTTTGGATTGGTTGGCAATGTTTGAATATAACCATGGGATTCAAGACATTACAGGGAATCAGTTGCTTCCTTGGCTCCTCTCTAGGCTACCCACTGTTGCATCTGATGTTGTGATGGAGTTGGGTGAGGTGGACAGGATGGATTATGAGTGTGTGAAGCTAGCTTTAATTGCTAGATTTGGGAAGACCCCTTCCCAGTACCTTAATAGGTTTAGGACCCTCAAAAAGCATGATGGTACCCCTTGGGCTACCTGGGTATGTGAGTGTTTGAAAAACTTAGATGGTTGGTGTAAAGACCAGAGGGGGGTGTCTGTACTCCTGCTCTCTATATGGCAGAGGAGAGGCACAGAGGACCCCAGCCAAGATTCTCTATTATTGGTACATGGTCGAGCAATCAAGGCCTAGCTTCTCAGGCGGTGATGCGGGCTGGTTCTTAAGTACAGTGTAGTCCCCAAGCACCCACAAAGGAATGTCCGCACACTGTTTTACTTAAAACACAGTCTTTGTATAATTAATATTCAAAGTTATGTACAATATCACAACAACTCACTTTGTACTCAGTTATCTATAATGGCAAATCTATACAGTTCTATGTGGTACCACAATTACTATTCGATCTCTTTAAAGTGCATCAACTGTACAGTTAAAGATCACACAAATCAGTTTGTAAAGGAAACCAACAATAGATAAGAGGAAAGCAGTTGGTTAGAACAATTGGCAGAATACTGGCCCCGTTTACCTAGACACAGTTCTGTGTGGAAATCCCCCAACCTGGGCAACCTGTAGAATAAAGATATATCACAAGCCCAGTCCATATATTGTTCACAAGAGTCTTTCCAATAGTTCAGCAACACCAAAGTACCTGGCGTTGTAGCATTCCTCGTCGGGAAATCGACAGCCCTTCTTGAGTGCCTTGCCTTTAAGGCAGGAGTCACGTGTCGAACATCCGGTGAAGAACAGGGTGAACTACGGCGGTGAAGTGGCAGCTTCTTTCCTAGCGGTGCTCGTCGCCGGGGAAGCGCAAACGTCCTGCAAGGAAGAGGCGTACGGGGCACCTCGATGTCGATAGTTCTGGACCGCAAAGAGTTTGAAGAACTGTGGCCCAGCAAGGGCATCGAGTCGTCGGCGTCTCTGTGGTCTTTGGGTGGCGGAAAACCCACCGGCGGATACTCCTCGGCACGTCGACGGCCTGGACTTCTCCAAGCGGGTCAGTGAATGAATCAAAGGTTCTTAGGCAACAGGAGCACGGTGGCTCCGGTAAGCGACGGCAGTCATCGACGGTGGCGGACAATAGTCCGGGCGCTTCTCTTTGGGATTCCGCGGCAGTCCCCGTCTCCGGTCGGCAGCCTGTCATAGGTCTGTCTACCAGGGAGCTTTGGCAAAGATCAGCTGGTGCACGATGGTCCCTCGTAGCTCCAGAAGAGGGTGCCTTACCAGGTCCTCTCTGGGTCAGTCCTTGGAGACACAGCAGATTTCAAATTGATGAAGAAGAGCAACGACAATTCTTCTCTTCTAGCAGGGCTTCAGTTTCACTCCAGTTACTCTTCGTAGTTTGGACTTCAGCTTCTGAACACGATTCCTAGCAGTGAGAGGTCCCCAGATATACTGTTCATCTCCCATTCATTCTGCTGGGTCATACTCAGGCATCCAATCACTGCGAAGGGCATTAAGCAGTCAGTCATCCAATCAGGCACACAGTGATTTCAGACCATTCATCTCCATCCAGACACTCACAACACAGAATGTGGATTCGGACAAGTACCACGTCATTCAACACTACATACTGCATTCATTCCAGTTTCGGGCAGGGCTGTCTCAGTCATTGTGTCAAGCACCAGATACCAGACATCCACTACAGGTGTACCCACAACATACGGTCGTTGGGAAGGCTCCAGCCAGTCTGGTCGGCACTTCCCCACACTACCATATTTGGAACCTCCACTCAACAGCCAGCCAGGGGGAAGGGACAGAGTCAGGGCTTCCCAGGATTTAGGGAAGATCAAGGTAACAGGCGATGGAAGGCAAGAGGCCACAGGCGCCATCTTGTTTCCATCAGGAATCTACCAATTCCAAATGACAGGGCCTGGGCATCCCAAAATGGAAGACGCTCAGGGCACCTGTCAATTCAGCACGGAGCTGCCACCAGCCCATACCGTGCTCTGTGGGCAACCCACAGGTGTCCAAAAACAAACTAGGGGCGCAGGGTTGTACCCCCACCCATGGGTGCCATAAGGGTATCCGATGGGTCTGTACACCAAACCAAAAGAGAGAGCTGCATCGCCAGGAGTCCCACATGAACTCCTGCGCAGAAAACACGACAGAACACATGATAAAAAACAGTAAATGACAAGGATACGGAGGCCCTGTCCCTCCGATACATTTCCAGCATCACAGACTGAGGTTAGGGTGCCTAATCTCCCACGAGATAGACACCCTCATCCAGATGGTCAACATACCTTCTGGAAAGGCCATCTGCATTATTGTGACTCTTCTCTGGTCTGTGCTCTATGGTGAAGTCTAGCCCTTGCAGGCTAATGGACCACCGGAGCAACTTTGGTTTTTAACCCTTCATCTGCATAAGCCACTTCAGGGGTTTATGATCTGTTTGGACCTTGAAGGTAGACCCTGTAAGGTAGGGCCTAAAATGACTAAGGCTCCAAACTATGCTAAAATATTCCTTTTCATCCGTAGCCCACCTAAGTTCTCTACCCTTGAGTTGTCTACTGATGAATATGATCGGATGTTCTCTTCCTTTGTCATTTAACTGGGACAAGACAGCTCCAATTCCGGAGTCGCAGGCGTCAGTTTGAACGATAAAGAGCTTGCTGTAATCAGGCGCACGCAACAAGGGCGCCATACATAGACTTTCTTTCAAGCCATCAAAGGCCCTCTGACAGTCTTCAGTTCAATTAACCTTCCTAGGTTGTTTGGGTGAAGTCAGAGCTGCCAGGGGGCGGAGCTATGGTTCCATAGTCCGCCATGAAATTGCAATAATACCCAGTGAGGCCCAAAAAGGCTCTCACCTGGGTTTGAGTAGTGGGAGTCTCCCAGTCATGTACATGCTGTACCTTACTGGGGAGAGGTTGGATTTGATCCCCTCCTACCTCATGACCAAGATACGTGACTTTCCCCTGAGCTATCTGGCACTTGGTGGCCTTGATATTGAGGTTAGCCCTTTTCAAGGCCTGCAACATCTTATCCAGATGTGTCAAATGCTCTTCCCAGGTGGAACTGTAGACAGCAATGTCGTCTAAGTAGACCACACAAAAGGCTTCCAGCCCACTGAGCGCATGATTGACCAATCTCTGGAAGGTGGCAGGGGCATTCTATAACTCAAAAGGCATGACCCTAAACTGGTAGAGTCCCTCAGGTGTTGAGAACGCCGTCTTTTCCTTGGTATGGTCCATCAGAGCTATTTGCCAATAGCCTGAGTTAAGGTCAAAGGTGCTCACAAATTTGGCAGCACCTATGGTGTCCACGAGCTCATCAGCCCTTGGTAATGGGTGCGTGTCAGTTTTGGTGACGGCATTGACTTCTCGGTAGTCCACACAGAACCTCCAATCCTTGGTACCTGCTTGGGAACTTGCCTTGGGGACAAGGACCACGGGACTGGTTGAGGGTTCAATAACACCCAGATCCAACATCTTGGCGACCTCAGCCTGGATGTGGTGCTTAACTGTATCTGACATACGGTAGTACCTGCTTTTGACAGGTACACTGTCACCAGTGTCAATCTCGTGCCTACAACACGGTGTGAGGCCTGGTGTCAGTGAAAACAGAGAGGCATACTGCCGGAGCAAAGCCCTGCAGGCCCTCTGCTGCTCTGTCGTCAGATCGGGAGAGAGATGCACTCCCTCCACTGAGCCATCCTGAGGGTTGCTATGCAGCAAATCAGGAAGGGGCCCACTCTCCTCTTCTTGCTCTGAAGCTAGCAAGAGACATGAGACCTCGGCTCGCCTGTGGAAAGGCTTGAGCCTGTTAACATGGAATAATTGAGGGGCTACCTCAGAGACTCCCATGTCAACCAGATAATTGACTTCACCCATCTTGGAGATTATCCTGAAGGGTCCAGCCCATTTACCTGCCAAGGCTCGAGGCTTGGTAGGCTCCATCACGAGGACCTCCTGTCCCGGAGTCCAATCCACTTGCGATGCTTTAAGGTCATGCCAGTACTTATTCAATTCCTGGTTGGCCTTCATATTTGCTGTCGCCTGACCCATCATCTGTGTCATCCTCCGACTGAGGCCTAACACATAGTCCCCCACTTACTTGGTGGGACCTGGAGGGGTGGCCTCCCATTCTTCTCTGATCAAGGCAAGGCCCCCCCCCCCCACGGGATGTCCAAAGAGTAACTCAAAGGGGCTGAAACCAACAACCTCTTGAGGTACCTCTCTGGAAGCGAACAGCAGGCATGGCAGGAGGAGATCCCATTTCCTCCTTAGGGGCTCTTCCAAAGCGCCTAGCATGCCCTTGAGAGTTTTATTAAATCTCTCAACCAGACCATTGGTCTAGGGATGGTTAGAGGTGGAGAACTTATAGGTTACCCCACACTCTTTCCACATGGTTTTCATGTAACTAGACATGAAGTTGGATCCTCTGTCAGAGACAACCTCCTTAGGGAATCCAACACGGGTGAAAATGCCGGAGAGCCATGGCAACCACCTTGGCAGTAACAGTCCGAAGGGGTATAGCCTCAGGGTACCTGGTAGCATGATCAACCAAGACCAGGATGAACCGATGTCCACCTGAAGTGAGAGGGTCAAGGGGACCGACAATGTTGATGCCCACCCTTTGAAATGGTGTGCCAACCACTGACAATGGCTGCAGTGGGATAATAACACTGCCTCCGGTCTTGCCAGATAACTGATAAGTGGGGCAGGTCTTGCAGTGGGACTCCACTTCTGCTCCAATCCGGGGCCAGTAGAAATGGGCAGAGAGCCTCTGCTTAGTCTTCTTGGTACCAGGATGACCAGCTACAGGCACTTCATTCACCAACTGCAGTAGGAAGGGCCTGTAAACCTGGGGTACCATCAACCTCTTGAGAGCACCAGGTTCAGGCTTAGTGGGCTCACTAACAAGGAGCTCACCCTCCCAATAGATCCGGAATGTCCTTGGCACTTCTCCTTGTGCCTGGGACAGGGCCTGTTTTTTTAGACCCTCGAGAGAGGGGTTCTCTAACCCTTACAGAAGTCCGCCCAGGTGGGTCCCCGTTCAGCTAACAAACATTGAAGGTCAGGGTGGTCCTCCAGGTTGAGTACCTCTCCCACAGGAAAGTCTTCTGGCTCTTCTCCCACAGGAGTTGAGACAGGGTTCACCACTGGACCCAGCCCGTCCGGAGCATGGATCCCAATGGGTGCTGTTGGAACAGCAGAAAGGGCAGGAGTCCCCTCCACAGAGGTGGCCTTCTTACTCTTCAGTTTCCTTCATGCCTTGTGTTTCCCTGCCGGCGAGAGTACCGGGCTCGCAGCAGGACCCTGTGTGACCTGCGATCAGGTGACCGCCACAGAAGCCATGGGTAAACCATCCGTGGTTATCCCCAACTCGACCAAATCGTTGCCTAACAAAATGTTCGCAGTCACGTTGTCCTGAACCAAGACCGGAAACTTTGATGTCTTGTCTCCAATTGTGATGTGGACTAAGGCTACAGGCGATAATTTGAGAGGCCCACCAGCTAACCTGGTGGTTCTCAGAGGAGCACCTACATAGTCCTCTGGCTTCAGTAGGGTTCTGTCCACCACTGTCATGCTTGCCCCAGTGTCTCTCAAGCCAGTAAAAGGCTGGCCATTCAAGAGGACACTTCTCAAAAACCTATGGGTGTTCTGTGGGATAGTTGCCAGTACTTCTGCGTACTGGTCCCTACCCCAAGGGACACTAAGGAAATCTCTACGGGAGCATCGAATGTGATCCCGGTAGAGGAGGGGGAGGACAGTGGCCTCCACCTCAGGTATGCAGTAGGGGTTGGTCAGACTGACAGCCTGGACTCCAAGTACCTTACCCTTACACTTGGGGTCACCCCTTCGGTGATCCAGAGCCCCACAATCCCAACAAGTGTCGGGAGTGTGGGGTACGGTACTGGAACCACTGGGACCCTGCTTTGCAGCAGGCGGACCACTATTCTAACTTCCACCCACAACAGACTTATGTATTTGGGTCTTAGGAGGGGAAGGTTTTGGTTTACCTGACTGTGATTGCTTCTGGGACTCCTCAGCTTTTCTTTGTCCTTGTCCTTCCCACTGGAGTCCTTAGGGGACACCCGATGGGAGACCCACTTGTCAGCCAACCTAGCCAGCTTAAAGGGATCCAAAATGTTCTGGTCAGCAAAATACCGACGCAACTCTGGTGAACAGGATTTGGAAAAATGCTCAAAAAACAAAAGGTAGGACAATTCAACAAACGTTTTCACTTTGTAACCATCAATCCACCCCTTCATGTTCATGTGCGCGGCACTCACCCAGTCAACCCACGACACATTCTCTGTTTTCTTAAAATCCCTGAACATTTTAAGGTATTGGGTAGGTGTCTTGCCAACCTTGGCAATCAAAGCAGACTTCATGCACTCATACTGACCCCTTTCATCCACACTCAGTTTCAGAATACAGTCATATCCAGTCTGAGGCAATCTGCTTAACAAACACTTAGCCCAATCTCTTTCATCCACATCATGAATTGCACAAGCCATCTCAAACGCTTCAATCCATTGGAGGATATCAGAACCCTCCGCATACACACCAACCAAATCTTTCATAAATTTGGTTGCTGGGGACCTGACACTCTCAACTGGTTTAGCTGAAGTCTCCACTCAAGCTTTCTCTAACTGGATTCGCTGACATTCAGTGTCTTGATTCTTGAGTTCAAGGTCCTTATCTTTGAGTTCAAGATCCCTATTCTTGAGCTCCACTAGGTGTGCCAACTCCTCTTTCTTAAACTCAGCATCTATTTCCAACTTGCAATATTCAAAGGCCAATTTCATCCTTAATAACTCAATTCCAAGGAATATCTGGGGTCGGAACAGCGGCAGCAGGAATGGTGGCATTCCCAGAAACAGATTCAGGAACAACCCTCGGGGCAGAGTCCTCATAGGTTGCATCCCCCCTTGAAGAGTTTCACCATCAGCATGGTAGTCCACCAGGGCAGATATCAGCTCAGCCCTAGACTTATCCACAAAGTCTACCTCCCTGGCTTCACAAGCACTCTGGAGAGCCTACAAACTCATCCAAGTCAATTTACCATTCGCAATGGATTCCATTGCTTGTAATGCTGTTATCTTGTACACAACTTAACCTCAATTTAACAAAGTGCAGATATTTTGTAAGTGGCACGGTTATACACTGATTCTTAAAACCATAAGCATCCCACTTCTGCCAACAGTTATAAAGACCGGAGGGGCTGTCTGTACTCCTGCTCTTGGCTGGGGGCACAGAGGACCCCAGCCAAGATTCTCTATTATTGGTACGTGGTCGACTAATCAAGGCCTAGCTTCTCAGGAGGTGATGCGGGCTGGTTCTTAAGTACAGTGTAGTCCCAAGCACCCACAAAGGAATGTCCGCACACTGTATTAGTTAAAACACAGTATTTATATAGTTAATATTCAAAGTTATGTACAATAATCACGATGACTCACTTTGTACTTGGTTATCTATAATGGCAAATCTATGCAGTTCTACGTGGTAGCACAATTACTATTCGATCTCTTTAAAGTGCATCAACTGTATGGTTAAATGTCACACAAATCAGTTTGTAAAGGAAACCAACAACAGATAAGAGGAAAACAGTTGGTTAGAACAATTGGCAGAATACTGGTCCCGTTTACCTAGGCACAGTTCTCTGTGGAGATCCCCCCCACATGGGCAACCTGTAGAATAAAGATATATCACAGCCCAGTCCAAATATTTCTCACAAGAGTATTTCCAATAGTTCAGCAACCTCAAAGTACCTGGGTTGTAGCGTTCCTCGTCTGGAAATCGACAGCCCTTCTTGAGTGCCCTCTCTTTAAGGCAGGAGTCACGGGCCAAACGTCCGGCGAAGAACAGGGTGAACTATGGCAGTGAAGTGGCAGCTTCTTTCCTAGCAGTGCTCGTCGACGGGGAAGCATAAATGTCCTGCAAGGAAGAGGCGTACAGGGCACCTCGATGTCGATAGTTCTGGACCGCAAATAGAGTTTGAAGAACTGTGGCCCAGCAAGGCCGTCGAGTCATCGGCGTCTCTGTGGTGTTTGGGTGGCGGGAAACCCAGCAGCGGATACTCCTCGGCTGGTCGACGGCCTGGCCTTCTCCAGCGGGATAAGGCGGGCGACGGCAGTCATCGACGTGGCGGACAATAGTCTGGGCGCTTCTCTTTGGGATTCCGCAGCAGTCCCCGTCTCCGGTCGGCAGCCTGTCGTAGATTTGTCTACCAGGGAGTTTTGGCAAAGATCAGCTGCTGGACGATGGTCCCTCGTAGCTCGGAAAGAGGGCGCCTTACCAGGTCCTCTCTGGGTCAGTCCTTGGAGTCACAGCAGCTTTCAGATTGATGAAGAAGAGCAACGGCAATTCTTCTCTTCCAGCAGGGCTTCAAGGTCCAGCTTCAGTTTCACTCCAGTTGCTCTTTGTAGTTTGGACTTCAGCTTCTGAACATGATTCCTAGCAGTGAGAGGTCCCCAGATATACTGTTGATCTCCCATTCATTCTGCTGGGTCACACTCCGACATCCAATCACTGCGAAGGGCATTCACCAGTCAATCAGCCAATCAGGCACACAGTGCATTCAGACCATTCTTCTCCATCCAGACACTCACAACACAGAATATGGATTCAGACAAGTACCACACCATTCAACACTACATACTGCATTCATTCCAGTTTCGGGCAGGGCTGTCTCAGTCATTGTGTCAAGCACCAGATACCAGACATCCACAACAAGAAGTGTAGATTCGTCACACACTCCATTCACCCAGGTCTCACCCGCAGGGGTACCCACAACATACGGTCGTTTGGAAGGCTCAAGCCAGTCTGGTCGGCACTTCCCCACACTACCATATATGCATACTTGCCAACCCTACTGATTTAGGCAGTAGGCTACTGCTTTTGAAGCATTTCTACCACCTACAGATTTGTGTGACAGATTCTACTGCTTTTTACAGTGGAAGGTAATTTATGTGGCTCTAAGGCAATTAATCTGTCTGTGCGGTGGGCGGGTCAGTGATACATTTGAGTGGTTGTCTCAGATCAATCCACTGACCTGACAGCTGCGTGACTCAGTCCTGCACTCTTGCCGGTACAACCCATAGGTGAACCACCAGTGAAGGCTAGTGGCAGAGCGTACCACCATCATACAGCCTCTGCCTATTAGACTGAGGAGACGATCAGTCTCCATGTTGTTCGATGTTCAAACTGCACTACAGGAATAAATATGTACTGCCCAGGCTGCTGCTACAGAGCAGTGGCAAACGTTGTCTACCAGCTCTGTGTGATTATTTTCTCTTGGTGTTAACTTACCATTCAGAATTATATATTTTAAACATTTGAGCATCTTTTCACGTTGTGCTGTTTGGGTTGTGTATTTGAAAATGCTCCAGTGGTGCCAACAATGAATGTTTTGTAATTTCTTGTGATGTCATTGTTATACTAAGTATTATTTTTGAAACTTGAAAATCCTACATCTTTTTGGTCACAGAATGTTGGCAAGTAAGTATATGGAACTTCCACCCAACAGCCAGTCAGGGGGAAGGGACAGAGTCAGGGCTTCCCGGGACTTTGGGAATATCAAGGTAACAGGCGATGGAAGGCAAGAGGCCACGGGGGCCATCTTGTCTCCATCAGGAATCTACCGATTCCAATGACAGGGCCTGGGCATCCCAAAATGGAGGACGGTCAGGGCACCTGTCAATTCAGCACCGAGTTGCCACCAGCCCATACCCTGCTCTGTGGGCCACTCACAGGAGCCCCAAAAACATACACTAGGGGCACAGGGTTGTACCCCCACCCATGGGTGCCATAAGGGTATCCCATGGGTCTGTACACCAAACCAAAAGAAAGAGCTGGACCGTCAGGAGTCCCACATGAACTCCTGCGCAGAAAACACAACAGAATACATCATATAAAACAGTAAAGGACAAGGATACGGAGGCCCTGTCCCTCCGATGCATTTCCAGCATCACATTTGGGTTAAGGGTTACAGAGTAAACACGTATGAAGGTATGAGAAATCTTGTTATGTTGGAGTCAATTTATGAGTCCTGCTCTCCTGAGCTCAGACAGCACTTGGCTGATTCTAAGGAGATAGATCCAAAGAGGTTAGCTAAGGCTGCTGACTTGTGGGTTGCCAACAGGGCACTCACAAGGATTCTGGGGCAACTCAGAAGAAAGATGAGGGAAAGCTGCCAAAGAAAGATAACAAGGAGAATTTTAATACCTCCAATCCAAAAGAGAGCCCCAAAGAGCAACATAAGGGTAAACCACAAGGCAAACTGAATCAGGCTAGTGTACCATCTGGACCCAAAACAGATGGAGGTCAGAACAAACCCCCATTCATCAAAACATTTGGGAAATGTTATGTTTGTGGGTCAACTGACCATGTGAAAGGGGATCCCAGATGTAAGGATAAACCTTGAGGGGTCCACACTGTCTCCTTAGCCTTCTCCCCAGAGGAAGAAGTACCTATGGCAAGTGGAAACTTTCACCTACTGGCTAATGAATCCATGAGAGTCTCAGCTCGTGTTTCTTTAGTGTCCCTGGGCTTGGGGGAACAACAGAATTTAGATGTCTATAATTCCATCCCAGATAATACTAAAGAGTATTATAAAGATGGTGTTCTTGTGAAAGGCCAGGAGACCCCTGCTATCAGAGACACTGGAGCCACCATAACTGTGGTTGCTGAAACATTTTTCAAGGTGGAGGATGTTTCTAAGGCACCCAAATTCCTAACCAGGTTAGCTGGAGGCCCTGTGCAAATGCTTCCCCAGTTACCAGCTCTCATCCAGTCTAATGATATGGCTGTCGAAATAACTGTTAGTGTGCAGAGTGAAGTGCCTGGGAGAGTCCTGTAGGGTAATGACCTGAGAACTCTTGGAGGTGTGTCTAGCACCCCCAGGCCTCCCAGTAAAAGGAAACAGGAGTTCACTAGGCCTGCAAGGGAGAGGACCTTGAGAGGCTCTCCAGGGGAAAAGATAGAGGAAACTATCACTCCCACTCCACAGTAGTTGCTCACTGCTATTTCTGGAAAGAAAGAGGAAAAAAGGGGAAACCCAAGACCTCCAAGAAAAGGACAGATAGCACCCCTGTGCTACCAACATGGACATCCCCATGATTTTCCAAAGTCACACCCGTGACTCCTCCAGCTGCCGAGTCAGAGTGTGAGGTACAACCCTGTGTGGTTGATCCAGTTTCTGAAGAATCAGATCTGGAAGAAGACATTGTTTTAGTTGGAGATCTGAACCCTGTTGACTATCCTGAGCTGCAGTCTTTACTGACAGAAGGTGGACCCAACAGGGCAGACTTCAGCAGAGGACCAAGAGAGTGTCCTACTCTTGAAGGTGTTCGCCTACAGGCAGCTTCTCAGCTCAATGGGCAAGATCCTGGGAAGCATAGGTTGCACTGGGAAGGTGGCTTCTTCTACAGTGAACCAACTGAGTCTGTCCCTGGGGACTGCAAAAGACTTGTAGTGCCCCCCAGAAAACAGACTCCAGTTCCTACAGTTGGCCCATGAGATACCTTTGGCTGGTCATTTGAGTTTCAAAAAGACTAAGGAAAGGTTCTCTTTATACTTCTACTGGCCTAAAATGGGTTCAGAAGTTGACAAATTCTGTAGGAGCTGTCACACTTGGCAAATATCTGGCAAGAGTGAGGCCAAGAATGTGGTCCCTTGGTGCCTCTCCCAGTGGTGGGAGTTCCTTTTGAGAGGGTGGACATCAACATTGTTGGTCCCCTTGACCCTCCCACATCTTCAGGGAATAGGTTTATGCTGGTTGTAGTAGACCATGCTACTAGGTATCTTGAAGCCATACCTATGAGGACTGTTATGGCTCAGGCTGTGGCTAAGGCTCTACTTGGTATTTTTACCAGAGTAGGGTTTCCTAAGGAAGTGATATCCGACATGGGATCCAATTTTATGTCCCACTACATGCAAGCCATGTGGAAAAACTGTGGTGTCACTTACAAGCTCTCTACAGCCTACCATCCACAGACAAATGGACTGGTAGAGAGGTTTAATCGTACTATTAAGAGCATGAACCATTGTGAAGGAGAGTGAAGGAGTAGTCTGTGTTCTGTGCCGGAGTCTGTTTACACCGAAACTGAATTGGGACTAGCCTTTAAAAACATTGAAACTCCACAGAGCGAAGCAGAGTGAAGGAGAGTGAAGGAGTAGTTTGTGTTCTGTGCCGGAGTCTGTTTACACTGGAACTGAATTGGGAGGAGCCTTTAAAAACATTGAAACTCCGCGGGGTGAAGGAGTAGTCTGTGTAGTGCGTGTACGTCAGGGGACGCCGGGCCGTGGTCCGAACAGGCACTGACTCACTGATTAACTCCTTGCGAACCGAGCTGAATCGAGCTTAAAACTGTTCACCCGGCAGTCAGTGAAGTCCAATGAAAATCAGGAAGAGTAATAAGCGAAATAAGGTACTGTGAATTCAGTTGATATCTGGACTTGTATATTGTTGTGATTAATTGTTGAAAAACTGGAATTTATTACTCAGTATCCATAAGCTCCCGGCTGAGTGCTCGAACCAAACAAATCATTAATTTACTAAACCCAAACCCCATCTGGAATGTCAGCACCCGCACGGAGAGTGTTTGGCTACTTGGCGGAGGGGGCGCCGTAATCAAATTACAAAGTCTATTGTGTGGCGGTTAGGAGTAACGATTTCCCTCTAATTAATCGATCAGCAAATTGTTTGACTGTGCAGGGGCGAGTGATACAATTATCTTCTCGCTCTTGTGAAACAGGGTAATAGCTTTCCTTGGACTAGTAACATCAACTGTGTTTACAGGTGACGGGCAACTTTGACTTAAATGCCCTGGTGATTTTTCATTTAAACCGTGCTCAAAGTACAGTACTTAAGTTTCCTGGTCTGACTCGGGGACTGCAGGCCTCGTGCCTTTGACCCGAGATCAATGTTTTAAGCTGACTAGCAGCTGTGAATTAACTCCCTCTTTCAACATCAAGGCCACCTCCATTGACTTGTATACTTGGGTACTGTGGGCCAGTGGCCTTTGACCCAAGTGAAGCGGCAACATACATCCTCCTCCATAATGTATGATCTATGCAGCTCTGTCCAGGGAACTTTAAACAGCCAGAATAATCAGAACAATATTAATGAAGCCGACAGGAAGACACAATGCCCCGAGAGTGGGGTGGGCAAGTTCAAGTTTCTTTAAGCCCTATAAGTCGGGTGGTGGTATTTTTATTCCTCCACCGAGTGTCTATTCTTCTGACAACAAGTCTCCAACTGGGTCAGGCATCCGGAAAAGGCCAGAGGAATCGAGGCATAAAGGAGGTGAGTCAACTCCACTAAATCATCCTATTCGGTCACTTTTCCAAGGTAACCTGGATTATACCCTAAGTACGACCACTATGAAAAATGTAATTTCTAATCACCTAGTGGCATCGACAAAGTTACCAATGAATTGCACTACTGAAGACCTACTAAATCAAGGGACGGGTCCAGTGCAGTTAGAGGACCCTCAAATTCAATCTACCTTTAACCTCAGTGAGCCGAGAGATGAAGATCTGCTGGAACTGGAAATGGATATACCAGGCAGTGTACCCCAGGAACAAATGAGCACAGGTGAAGGAAAAGAGCCTGAACAAGGAAAAGACCCCTGTCCACAAAAATCCATAAATTTGTCAGCCACCACAATGATGCAACCAGTAAATACATCTCAGGAATTGGCAGTGCCAACAATAACAGCTCTAAACTTTGTCCTAACATCCTTGGTCAAAGTTTTTGAAAACTTAAAAATGGAGGTCCAACAGCATACGGGTATACTACTGGAGGTCACAAAAGATCTTGAGATAAATGAAATAACTATGGTGGCTTTGACATCTGCCATCAATGAGTCGATGGGGGAAGCCATAAGAGATCTCCAAAATGTGGTTAAAGAACAATCATCAAAAATGGATCACCTGACAGTACTCTCGAGCTCTCCAATCGAATGACTGAGGAACGAGGGATTGGTACCCCTCAGAAAATAACTTCAGAGTCATTTGTACATGATACTCCACTGTCAGCTTCGGTAATGGAGGAGTTCTTAAGATTGGCCCACATGGTCGATAGTGAATTCCCACAGGAAGATCTGGAACAGGGGGTGCCAATAAATATATCATCTGCAATTTTCCAATTGAATGGAAAATTGAAAAGAAAAGAAAAAGAAGGGCAAGAGCAATAAGCAAAGTCCCCAGTCCCCCAAATATTCAAGGAAAATGAAAAAAGAAGCATCTGGCATCAGAGGCCAACCAATTTCTGCAAAAGCTGAAAGAAGACTTGAAAAAGGATGAAAAACTGCAGAAAGAAAAGGTACTTAAAAGGGAAAAAGTGGAAGAAAGCATCCAAATCAAAAGGTCAAAATAATCAGGATTCAGATGAAAAAGAAGAAACAGTGGGAAAACTAACTGTGGGAAGCCAAACGGAGGTAATTGAGCCACCAAAGAAAATTGCCCCTATATTTTTATTGGCTAAACGAAAAAGCAAATCTGTTAACTCCATGGTAAAAATTGCTCTGATATTTCTGAAAAAGTCCAAAAGTGAAGCCTCTGGAGATCGGGGGGAGGCCCTTAGTGCTAATAAGAAAGGGGCCCAAGCAAATAGAGGAGTGGTGATCAATATAGGGGGCGAAGGTTCTCTTTCCATAAGTAATGAAAGAAAGTCACAGGAGCTACAAGTGTGTGTGCATCCTGTAAATGGAAATGGAGCAAGCAATAATACAGGAAGCACGTCCGTAGTAATATGGCAATGGGGACCCAGAGAGAATTTAAACGACATAAACAAACTATGGATTGCAGAGTTTTTCTCTCGAGAAAATTGCCGGTAACGCAAAACAAAATGCCTTTGAATCGCTCTACAATCCTGCTGGAAAATGAAGGCAATTCCCTCTTTAAAGTACTTAACAACAGCAGATATTGATGGAGTGAGATTCCCTTTTGGGTCTGATACGAACACTGCTGAAATAATCCTGAAATCAAGATTTGGTTTGGACTTGATTTTGGGTGAGGCAGTGGCGTGGGACCAAAGAGGATTGAGGATATCCCAGGTTTTCCCTGTACCAATAACTGCTCATCGGGTGTATCCTGAGAGGCAAGAACAGTCAGCAGGGACCAAAAACAAGGAGGGCAACCCATTAAATCCTTTGACATGTGGGAAATGGTTCCCGAGATAATCTCACAATGGGCATGACCCAGCAGAAGCTCTAGGGAAGGAGCAGATAAATGTATTGTCATGGAATACTAGAGGTTTTACCTCCTTCTCCCAAGAACCAAGGAAAACGCAAATCTTTAATACATATTATTCCAAGAGACTTGGTTAACAAGCTTGGTGGGGATTGAAGGTTTCTTTATCTATCAACAGTTGGCATTGGGATCAGAGGGGGGTAGATCGATGGGGGGTCTGCTAGTTGCCTGTAGTAATGAGGTGTTTAAGACATTAATAATATTATTGAATGTAAAACAAGGTATCCTTATGGTGAGAGTGACAAGAGGTGTCAAGGTGGGTTCGAGCCGGATAATTGTAAATGTGTATTGGAATCCTAGTGTCCGCTCTTTGTCTGACTTTCTGTGTGACCTTTCAGATGGTTTAGTGGACTGTTTAGTACAATTTCCGGCAGATGATCTTATTATTGCTGGAGATATAAATTCACAATGTATCCCCACGTATGACCCAAAGTCGGGTAATGCTCGACAGAAGACCAGTGATGGAAAAATATGGGTAGAGTTCATGCAGGAGTGGGGTCTCCAAATGGTCAATGGTAACATCAGGGGGAACATTCCAAATTCTCCCTCCTGGCACAGGGGAACATCATTTTCAACGATTGACTTTTTTTGCATCAAGAAGTATTTTTGAAAGTTACCCTGGTTTTCAGTTGGGGGACAGAAATAGTGACGATCATGGAATGCTAAAGGAAACGTTGTGCTATGATGGTGATCCAGGGGCATTGATCTATGATAATGAGTTGTCTACTAACGGTGCAGGTGATGCTGTAAGGAGATTTGATAAGGGGGATAAGCTGCTCAATTATGAATTGAGGAAACTGGTGACCCAACTGACTGACCAACAACTGTCGAAATGCTGTGATCCTGGGGGATTCTCTCTCTTTTTGTCTAATCTGGCCCCTTTAGAATCCTACCCTCAGAAATTACATAGGATCTTTAAACCTACATTTAATGTTCAAATAGTAGCACAAAAGAAAGAACTTAGACAACAAAGAGCAAAGCTAAAGAGATCCCGTCAAGACGCTGAATCGTATAAAGAAGGTGTCAAGACACCTCAATAACAACTACAGAAACTGGCCTAGAGCTCATAGGCACCTTGTTCTTCAGCAAGATGGACAGAGAATGCTTTACGCACTCTCCCTCAGAAATTCTAGACATTTCTGGCCAACGGTGGGGATGAATGAACTAACTCGGGACCAGAAACAGGATTCTGGTATACAAGAACAGGTCTGGATTGAGCACTTTACTATGGTTTATGGTTCTACGAAATCAATAGCTAGTGAGCGGAACACAATGATTGTGTGGTCACTTGAATTTACTGACTAAGATCTTGAAGTGCAAATAAGGAAATCATTAGTTTCAAGAGCGGTGGGACCCAATGGTCTTAGTAATTCAATTCTTAAAAAGGACCCACCTATTTGGGCAAGGGTACTAAAACAACTATTCGATAAAATCATCTCTCTGAAAAGACTTCCATACTCATGGAAACACTCCATAGTTATACCCATCTATGAGAAGGGGGATAGATTATTAGCATCAAATTACTGCCCGATTTCTCTCCTAGATGCTGAGAGCAAAATCTTTACAGGCCTTATTCTAGAGGAATTGGAAGCCTGGGCGAAAGTCAAGGGAATCATACCTAGGCAACAATCTGGCTTCAGGAAGGGTTTATCTACATCCGTCAAGGGGCTAGTTTTGAGTTGTCTTGTTGCGACTTTGTTCCAGAGGGGTGGTCCCCCCCTTTTTGGAGCGTGGATCCACCTCTCTCAGACATTTGATACAATTGATAGGAATCTTTTATGGAAAAAATTGGATGCCTGGGAAATTCCTCCTAGTTTATTATCGATCCTGAGAGAGTTACACTATAACAATCTTATGCGCGTGAGGCTGTGTAGATCAGGCCTTCTGTCAAACCCGATCAGGATCGAGAGAGGTGTTCATCAGGGCTGTCTACTAGCTCCCCTCCTGTTCATTCTTTTTATGGCAGATCTATCCAGGTGGCTGCAGGGAATAGGGTTAATATCACCTTCCATTGGAAACACAAAAGTTAATTGGTTAGCTTATGCAGATTATGTTGTAGTCCTGGATTACTCTCAAGCTGGGCTTCAGCGTCTCTTGACCGCATTAGAAAACTATGCGCGAATCAATAACCTAACCATTAATCCCGCGAAGTCCAAGATATTAATATTTAAACATCCGAGAAAGGCAATTAGGAACTATGCCTGGAACTTGGACCAGCTATCGATAGAGACTGTTTCGGAATTAACCTACTTGGGAGGCACACTCAGATCTTTTCCAAAGAAGAGCAATCTATTGCTATCAATTGATCTAAAAATGGTGTAGTTGGGAGCTCAAATGAAAAAATTCAAATTCTGTAAATTCTCTATACTACCACTCCTAAGATTTTACATAGGTAAAGTAGTTCTGATAGTTCTATTTGGCTTGGAATACAACTCAATAGCCATGGATATAGAATGGGACACAATTGAAGCCAAGTTGTGGAAATTAACCTTGGGTTTACCGGACTGTGTGCCAATTGGTTCCCTCCGATGCAAACTAGGCCTTTCATCACTTAGATCATGGTTGGAATGGAAGTGGATGGCACTTTATAGATTAATCCTAGATCCATCTAAGAACTCCCTCTTTCTCGTGTTCCCTCTTTGAGGAAGTGGCTGTTGAGTTGCATTCTGGTAAAAATTGATTTCCGGTCAAATTTAAGCAAAGATGCTGGGAAATACTGGCCAGATGTGAGTGTGGTGTTGACCTCCTCCTTCAGAACCCACTAAAGGTGAAAGAAAAAATGAAGCAGTATGACTGGATAGACACTATAGGAGTCAATCTCTCTTCTAATCTGACATCTGAACAACAGGAGGAGTGCAAGGTTCTGTTAAATCAGTTTACCTCCCTGTTTTCACTTTCACCAGGCTTGACCCCTTGGGGCCAGCATGATATTCTCACTGGTGACTGTTTACCTGTGAAAAGCAGAGGTTACAGAATGTCAGAACATGTGAGATCCCACATCAAAGGAGAGGTCAACAAGATTCTTGATCTCGGGGTTATAGAGCCCTCCACAAGTCCATGGTCTAGTCCAGTTGTTCTAGTACCAAAGGCAGGATCCAAGGAGTTGAGATTCTGTGTGGACTATAGAGCTCTAAATGCAGTCACTAAGACTGATGCCCATCCTTTGCCAAGGACAGATGAACTGGTGGATGAACGTGGTGCAGCCAACTACCTCAGTACATTTGATCTGACATCAGGCTATTGGCAAATAGCCCTGACAGACTATGCCAAGGAGAAAACTGCATTCTCAACCCCAGCAGGCTACCAGTTTAAGGTTATGCCTTTTGGATTAAAGAATGCACCCGCTACATTCCAAAGAATGGTCGATCAAGTTCTGAATGGGATGGAGGACTTCTGCATGGCATACTTGGATGACATTGCAGTGTTCAGCCCTACTTAGAATGAAAACGTTGATCACTTAGGATATGTTTTGTAGGCTCTTGAGCAGGCCCATCTGGCCATAAAGGCAAGCAAGTGTCAAATTGCTCAGTGCAAAGTGGTCCACCTTGGTCATGAGGTAAGAGGAGGTGAAATAAGGCCATTGCCTATCAAAGTACAAGCTGTACAAAACTGGGCCACCCCTACTACTCAAACCCAAGTGACAGCCTTCCTAGGTCTCACTGGGTACTACAGGAATTTCATTGAGAACTATGGGTCCATAGCTTCTCTTTTGAATGTAATCTCCTCTCCAAAATTCCCTAAAAAGGTTAGATGGAATGAGGAGTGCACTCAAGCCATTGAAAACCTGAAGAAAGCCCTTTGTCAAGCTCGAGTCCTAAGAGCTCCTGATTACCACCAACACTTCATCGTGTTTATAACCGACTAGAGTGAAGAGATTCATCCAGGAGTGGATTAAATCCTCCAGTCCCTTAGTCTGGGGGAGGTTGGGGGGCGAGTGTTAGGGAGAATTCTCCAGAATGGCTAATTTCCCTTAACTACTGAGTCCCTCATTAGCTTTGCTGGATTTCTAGGATTTATTTTTTTCACCTTGTAAGAGTGTGAGCCTTTTTTCCTTAATCTTACATGTGTTTTGCTGTGTGTGTTTAACATTTTTGTGTTCATAGACTGTGGAGCCTCACCTACTCCATAGGCATCATTGTTTTACTGTGCGTTACGCAGGACCTTTATTGCAGTGACACAGGGTTGTCTTTTTCAGACTTCCCACTTTAAACTCCATTTTCTGGGACTGACTACTGTCTCCCAGAATATGTAAAGTTGCCATTGACTTTATCTAAATTCACAGACCCATTACAAACTATCTTCCATAGAGTACTGGAAAGGGTTAATAGTTATCCCTTTTTGTCTGTCTTTCATGGAACAGTATTTCGTTCCCCTTTCTTTAAGATTTGGCTGGTCGCAGTGGTATCTACTCTATTTTTTCTACCGCGGTCTATTTAAATAGCCTTGGTACTGTTTTAGGCTAAGTTAGTTGCCTCAAACTTAAATCTGCTGGACCCCATTTACTTTTATTTGGTTCTGGCTGGGTTTATTCACCATTTCTTTTTGTAAAGTCTTTCTCGTGTTTTACTCTGCGCGCCAAACCAGGTTTGGCCCCTTTGTTCGCCGTCCTTTGGCGGGCTTCTGCACAGAAGCCCTCCTTAGGTGCCTGAATGTCTGAGGGGGACAGGATGTGAGGGAGGGGTTTGAGACTCCCTGCACAGGGTCTCCTTGGAGACCCATGTCGCCCTCTGTATGATTGGCTGTGTTGACCCGCCAGGACAGCCACCCTGCTGTGTGATTGACAGCCAGGCTGTGTGAATGGGGGAAAACTGCATAAAAAGCAGGTCTCTGGGACTAGGAAGGCAGAGTCGCCACTGGATTGAGAGAACCGAGGAGAAGCTGACAGAAGAGGACCTCTATCACGTCTGAACCTCCTGGTGAAGCCCTGCTGCGGGTCCGAATCTCCAAACTTCGATGACAGGGAACATCTGCAAGGAATCTTCTCCCCTTGAGCTAGTGGGACCAACCAGTTCACCAAATTGCAAGCCAGACCTACCTCCTCTGGTTGTGTGCACAGCTACAGCGAACCGGATAGCCAGGAGGATCGGACCCTGCTTGGGTTTTAAGAAGCGCACCTTTTATTCATCGCTTTGTTCCGCTGCTGGTTTCTTCCCTGTGCAGTGCAGGACCCTCCAGTCTTCCTCCTTCTTGTCAGTCCGACAGTCGCTTCAGGACCCGTGAGCCTGCAGGACCTGCCAGGAACGTCTGCCGCAGCTACATCATTCTTCTGCTCTAAAGGTACTGTGCTAACCCCGTTGTTCGTTCCGTCCACCGCGGTGAAAGTGTCTGAAATCCAAGGGCTTGTATTTCTCTATTCTTTAAAGTTACTTTTCTGCCTACCAACTTCGTTTCGAACTCTTGGCAAAGACTTAACCACAAACAACTCTGAACTGTGTGATCCAATGCAAAGACTCTGAACCATTAACCTTGGCCCCAGCCTCTTGATTTGATTTCCTCACCGTAGTAGTCTTTTCTAGATTGTCCTGCTTACTTACTTGTTGGTGCTGCTTAATTTTGTATAACCTTGTCTTTGCCTCCCTTTTAAATTGCTGCAGTGCCATTTTGCTCATACTTCATTTTGAGCTTAACTTGTCCAGAATGTATTGAGCGGTGTGTAGTATATTAAGAGTGTGATTTGTTCTACTGCTTTACTTCAGTGAATTGTTTTACAACTGATGTGTAAATAAATGTATATGCTTTTACTCAGAAACCTTGAGTCAGTGGTTGTTTGAACCATATTAATTGTTGTCCTTTGTGTAACTATTGATACTGCTCACTTTACTTTTACGATAAGTCTGGCTGCTCAGCCATCGCTACCACTTTACTGTGTAGTACAGGCTTGTACCAAAGGTGAATTTGTACTGTCACTTGTAGTCTTAATTGCGTGTGGTGTTCCCACAGGGTACTGCGTATGATTCTTCCTAACACATCATCAGCATTATTTTATATCCACCAATTTTGCACATTTCTGCTTTCCTGGGGTTTTGGCCATTTATGTACAAGCACTCCCCAAGGCACAAGTCCGCTCAATAAGATTAGGGCCACCACGTATGGCCAAAAGCCTCATCCTGTCGGCGTTCAACCTCTGACAGCCAGGAATATGCCTCCCTAAAAAGAGATATGTAGTAAGTAGTAAGGGTCCTAGAACCAGAGACCCTAATTGCGCTAGCTCCCCCGAAGATGGATCTCATTAGCTTATCGCAGGCCCACAATGGGGTACACTGCACTGACTGGCAGAGTCTTGCAAGAAAGTATCCTGAACCTAACTCTGTCCCCCTCAGCAGACCTGTAGAGGAAGGCTGACTTCAGGCACAATGCATTGGGTAGAACGATACCTCTGGACGTATCTCGGGCCCACTTCCCTCTAGCATCCACACAAGCCGCTATCCCAGATACAGGTTCTCTATTGGTGAGGCACGTTGGTCAGTCACCCATTCCCGGCAGCAGATTAGTGGTCCAGAAATGCACACCTATCCTATCAGCGTGGGAGTACCACAGCAGTCTCAGTTGGAGGCAAGTATGCACCCTACCGCGGAGCCTATCCCCAGAGAGAGATCTCCGGGTACCATCTTTTCTGTGTGAGCGGGATTCTTCAGTGGATTCCAGGCAGCACTGCGCTCCTGCCTCACTCTGGCAGGCAGTGAATCCCGCTATATCAGCTTCTGGTCTGGAAATGTTCTGGGGCACGCTTCAGGACAGTAGTTGTAAGACACAACACTCCAGGAGCCACAGTGAAGCACGTCTACAAGGCTTGCCACTCAACCATGTCTATTTCATATTCTTTATTTTTTATTCAAGGTTGGCCAGCTCTTGTGTTGTAAGGTTTCATGTGTCGTGATGGTCCACTCTAAAGCTATACTTTCTTTGTATTTCTCATATTGAACTTGCTCCATTTTCACTCTCCTCTCTTTTACATCTTGTAGTTCTGTGTGGATGGTTTGTTGCATCTTTTCAGCATTTTATTTGCTGGATCATCTGTGTTTTTTAGTTTTGCGTTTCATTTTTCATTTTTCATTTTCCCTTCTTAGTGCACCAAAGTGTATCTTGAGTTCACAAATGGTCATATTATGCACATTGTATTGTAAAACATTATTTCATTATGATAAAAATGTTTGTGTACGTTTTTTAAATATAACACCATGTGCAAATAATTTTTAAAACAAATGATGCACATTTTTTATTTTCATTATACTTTCAGCTGGTCTATGGAGTGGGATGTCTTATTTTGCCCCAACAAGTTTTTTGAATTCTGATAGTCTGTATTGTCTTTTATAGTTTCCTCCTTTTTTGGGTGATATTGCATTGGGGCATTTTGTTGCTGTACTCTTCTGTCCTTCCCCTATTGGTCCTGTTTTATGTTTATCACCTCCTGCTTTTTAAAAAAACATTTTTTATATTTGTTTTTGGTTCACATGAAACCTTTACAAAACACAGTTACAAAATTGTCAAGATAAAATAAACTTCAAATTTGCATATAAATGTGTACTTTCTTCGTAAAACCATTTCAAAAGAAGAATCAAAATATACAGTACAATCAATGCAAAATATCTTTGGTTAAAATCTGCCTAATTCCAATACAAGTACAAGAGATACGCAAGAGAATCCAACATACAATATTTCCACTGTCCATGCAGTTAAACCATGCATTTACATGTCTTCTGATGCCCTAAAGTAGGTACATATACATGTTTTATCAATGGTTAAAGATTATTACACCTTGACAACATCATGAAATTAATGGCATGAGAATAATCAGAATCCCAAATTTGCGATGCCTACAGCAATGATTTTCACATACATTATCCCTCATTGAAGAAGGATCCATCAAACCTGTATATTTGTGTCTTAAAGTAGTACGATGCCAGAGGTTATACAGTCGTAGTATGCAAAATATTTTTTAAACTACTGTGGTTATGCTGTTGTGGAGTAATTAGACAAATCAGCATCAATTATGGTTAACATGGGAGCTAGGGAGAGTATCAAAGATGTATTTGTTCCCCCCATGCGTCTTGACCATAGCAGTTCCCTCGATTAAGTAGTGTTACCTATATTTACTTCACCCAAATGCAAAATTCTGTGTATATCGTAGTGTGGACAGTAAATCACTAGATGTTTTAAGGTTTCGATTTGAAAAGTGTGTTTACAGAATCGATATGTCAGTGATTGTATAATGTTACCTTGTTGCCAATGCTTGATGCGCTCGAGTGTGCGAAACTGATTAAGTTTAAACCTCACATATATAGTAGATGCTTTTTTGCAAGGAAAGCATACCAAATACATTACTGTTGGTGTCCTCTTTCTCATGAATTTAAAATATTCTTGGTACACTTTGTAACCTCCAAGTTCATCAATTGTACGCAACCAATCGTATTCATAAAGTTTTTTTTGGCTTAGGCAGGTCGTACAGAGAGGTCAAGAGCTGTGATACTAATGCTAGCCAAGATGGCTCTCATTCTTTTGTCAAAGCTCACCATAGACGGAGGATTTTATTCCAGAAGCATCTTTAAAAGATCTTCGTAGAGCAAGTTTCTCGGAGGATTAAGAATGCGTGCATAGGTATTAAGTTGCCTCCAGTGGAAACGTGCAGACAGAGAGTACAGCCCCTATTTGTGGCGTACAAAAGCATTTGGCAGAGAATTAGCCAACGCCAATGTGCGTTTCCACATTTGCGCTTGAATGGAATTTAAGATGTGATTGATTTCGAGGAGGCACATAACTAAGCCGTATAAAAGAATAGCTTCTGCTTTGAGTGAGTATAATTCAATGGCAGGGATAAGGGAAAACTTGCGTGATTTTTAATTGTGGTGTAAGAGGTCTAGATTTCTGCTTGAGAGAATTATGCCAATTTGCTTATGATGACACATCGGACAGGTCATACCCCAATTAACGTATTTCAGGTGTCCTCTCTATAGGTAAACCATTAAGTGTCCATCTGGAATGGATAATCTTCTTTCTGCCAGTGAATATTATGATTTTAGATTTTGCTGTGTTGGCTTGGAGATTGTGCTGGAGGGCGTAATTAGAGAAATAATTTCGCTTGTTTTTGAGACCATGGAGAGGTCTATAAAAATAAATTATATCATGTGCGAAGGCTAGCCAATTCAGACGCAGATGACCTATCCTAATAGGAAATGTAATTAGCTGTTTCCATATTGTATCCATATCACACAGATATACATTAAAAAGGTCCGAAGCTAGGTTAGAACCTTGCTTGACTCCTGTATGTGTGGGGATCTCATCAGTGAGGTTCCCTGCCTGATTGATGCAGATTTTATAACAAGTAACTCGGTGAAGCACAGCGATGGTATGGGTGATGAAGGAGGGAACACCCAGCTGTGCCATTTTGGCCCACAACAAATTACGCATCACGCAATTGAACGCAGAACTCATGTCCAATGCAACCATGTACACAGGACCAGTGGTTGTTTTCTTTGAGGTTTCTAGAACGTGGGAAAGCATTGTAGCATTGAAAGCAGTTCCCATAAGCTTACGAAACCCCGTTTGAAATTGAGAAAAGGAATCATATTCTCAAATGAAACTATCCAACTCACTTAGTAGCAATATTGAAAATACTTTGTATGACGCGTCCATAAGAGCTATCGAACGATAATTGGATGGATTTGACAGGTTCTCTTTTTTATAAATAGGAAATATTATAGAAGTAAGCCACGATCCAGGGACACAGCATGCTTTGTCCATCTGTAGGCTGAGATGGCTGAACTCATTGTGACCGGAGTCTTACTATTAACACCTTTAATCCTTGCCCATGTAGACTTAGAGTGTTGTTTACAAAGATGGTAGATCATAGCCTGATTATCGGCATTGTGCATTTTATATTTAAGGGCCTTATTGGAATTCTTGTATGTCTGAAGGATGGATTTTTTCAATTTAGAAAATGTTCCAACGACAAGCACTGCCTCGTGATCTCCCTTAATCATTTGTTTTACCCTGTTTTAAAATCGCAACTTCCCAAAGATAGTTATGTTTATGTGGGTTGGAGCATGTTTTTTTTAAATTAGATATTAGAATGAGCTAAGAGCGGATAATAGAATTGTAACGCTCTTCAATACGTTTGATGTCTTTTGCTGTATATACTACGTGGTCATCACCCAAGGCAGTACCTTTAAGAAGTAGAATGAGCCGTCTACAAAGTCTAACATTGTAATGGACAGACACCAGAGGACTCTCCATCTCTATGAGACTGAGTTCAGTAGTGTGGTCTAGTAGTTTACAATCCACAGAGAGCCTAAGTAAAATGACACAATAATCACTAAATCCAACCTCAGTGATGATACTGGGTTGACAGAGATGAAGAAGATTTAAAGAGACAAAAAAGAAGTCTATTGTGGAGGATGCAAGTTCCCTATGCCAAGTGAAAGGCAGAGTTTTCCTGTCATTAGAAACAAGATGAAGATCCCAAGTTTCTAGATAGTGAATCCAATTTCACCCTCTTATGATTGAGCTCGGATCACTGTGTGCAATATCTTGCTTAGGAGAGTCCTTCAAAGATTTGAAGCAATTTGAATTCAAATCTCCACCCAGGATTGGTATCCGGTCATTTTTTCGAATACTTATTTTCGAAACACCATTTTGTCGAAAACATTTTGCTGAAATGTTTTTTCCAAATGTATTATTTTTTTATTTTATATGTTTTTTTGGTTTCGTAAGTAAAAAAAAGGTGTTAAAAAAAGGGGGTTTGGTGGGGAACCCCCCATTTAAGGAAAAAAAAACATTCTAAAAAAAAAATTCGGCAAAATTGTGTCGAGAAAATGGCATTCGAAAATATGCCATTCGCAAAAGTCACTATAAGCCCCCAGGATTATATCATATTCGGGGTTAAGCAACAGCGCATTCGCCAAGAGAGTGTTGAGATGGTCAAAAAACGTGGGATTATCCATTTTCGCAGGGTTCCAATAGAGACATATCAATATATACGCATTGGAAAAAGGAGTATCCAGAAGAAATTCAATAGCTAGGAGATCATCTGCGGAGTATATTGACTTAACACCTGCTTTGCGATTGTTATGTACAAAGATGGCCAACCCAGCACAAGGGAGCCCAGCCATTCCTCTTTTGGCTGCAACAGTAAAGGAAGTATAGCCATCTATACAAGTATGTTGAAGGCACATAGTTTCTTGTGCCAAAATTATGGATGGAGCGTGACAGATAGCATGCGCCTTAAAGCATGAGAATAAGTTATTAAATCCACATGAGTTCCATGAATGAAAAAGCAAGTTGGTGAGGCTATGAATTTGAATTGGAGATATTCATACTTATCATTGTTTTCAATAAGGTTTGAACCCATGGCCAGTCCTTAATATTGGACGCAATAGTTGCAACCTGTGAAATAAGCTCTGGATTCAATGCTTGAGATTTGCGATTGGCAGAAACTTGAGTATTTCCTTGCTCAATCAGTGGGGTTGAAACTCAATGCAGGAATGGACATACTCCACTGATTCAAAAAGGGAAATGTTAATACCCAAAAGGCTAAGATCATCACAGTGGTCCCATATCAGTTTTAGGATGATCATATAATGCACTTGACATATCATTCTTTGGTTATTGGTTAATGCCAAAGTAACCCAGTCAATGTCATCTGAGTGAAGAATCACTGGAGAATATAAGCATCAGCTCGCGTCGGAATACTACCACTAATGAAATACTGTATAATATACCTAGCATCACAGCTACCCCACCCCCCAGGCCACTCGGACCCCCATCCTTGAGTATGCTCAGGTGCCCTACTTGTCAGGTCCCTAGGCGCCCATGCAACTGAGATCCATGATAGTATCCTAGAATTCAATCTTGATTTCTTTGTGCTCACAGAAACTTGGCTACATACATCCTCCGGCTCACAGATTGCAATAGCCACCCCCCCACACCCCGAGTACACCCTCCTCACAACAGACCGCCAAGACACTATAGGTGGTAGAGTAGCTATCATCTTTAAAACCTCACTCCAATTTAGGGAATTTAAAATAGAATCATTACCTGGATATGAACTCTTCCTCCTCAAGTTAGCCGTCAGTCCTAAGGTAACAATCAACTTTCTTATAATTTACAGAGCGCCAAGCACTTCTAATAATCCAGACCTAGAACTTCCCCTACTAATCACACCCTTCATCAAACCTAAGACCAAAGATATCCTCCTAGGAGACCTTAACCTAGGCTATAATGATCTCACAGACAGCAAAGCAACAGCCTGCCACAATGCTTTCCTAGAAATGCAATTCACCCAAATCGTCAATGCCCCCACTCACTCCAAAGGCAGAATCCTTGATTGGATCCTCACACTCAATACCGCAGTCTTCATAAGTGATAACCTCACGCTGCACTGGACAGACCATAGTCCCATCAAATTTAATATTAATATGGACACAGCCCCTATAACTAAAACGTTCACCCCAGCCCCTAGGCAAGTTAGAGACACACGTAAACTTACACCTGAGACTCTCAATCCTATACTCAGTGAACTGTTGAATTCTAAACCATTAGATAAGACCAACCCTGACGCCATCACACAAAACTTTGTGGATGATGTGCAGATACTTATACCCATCACTGGGGACCTAGAACTAGACACGGCCTTCATAAACAACATATATGCACTCATAGAAATTTGGACGGCTAATAACAGTTTGCGTCTCAATGGAGAAAAAACTGAGATCCTCATAGTTGGTTCCCCTGCGCGCCTCAGCAAACTGCACCCTGACTACACCTCGATAATCATAGATGGCACGCCCATCCCTATTTCCAACAAAGTAAAAATGCTAGGAGTCCACATCAACTCGAGCCTCACCATGAACAAGCATATCAATGGTCTGGCCTCCTCCTCAGCATATACAGCCAAACTCATCTCTTTAAGCAGACCTTTCCTTACCACTGATAACTGCCTTACCCTTGCTAGAGATCTTATCTTAACTAAGCTACACTATTGTAATGTCCTACTGTTAGGCACATACAAAAAGAACCTTAAAAAATTACAACTCCTTCCAAAACAAAGCTCTCTGAGCAGCTTTGGGCGTAAACAAGAGAGAGCACATCTCGCAATTTAGAAGAGATGCCCATTGGCTTCCAGTACAAACGAGAAGCCTCCACAAAACACTCATAATCACCCACAAATGTATTTCTGACATCGCCCACACTTATCTCAGCCAATGTATCACTTGCAAAACCAGGACTAGAGCCCTCAGGTCCAGCACCAACACACACCTCCATATTCCACGCTTCACTATCTCGAGAGCAGGTAATGCCAGCTTCCCCATAGCTGCCTCGCGCATCTGGAACTCCCCCTCACC